>NC_138055.1:2737503-3337503 GCF_964194185.1 Rhinolophus hipposideros
GCAATTTGTGATGGCAACAGTAGGAAAATTACACATTCTATTTAGTGCTCTAATTTGTTCTGTGCATTTTCTGTTTCCACACTAGAATGTCAGCTCCGTGGGGCAGGGGCATTTCCTGTTTCCTCCTGAAGGCTCTTCAGCCCCCAGCATAGTGCCTGGACCCAGGTTGTGTACACATGTGTGAAACGATCATGTCTAACCTTGGGACTTCTGCACAGGCTGCAGGCGCTGCCTGGTCTGCCCTCCTTCATTGGCTCCAGGCATCTCCCTCTGACCAGCCAGTTTGGGTGCTCTGCCTCTTTCCATCCCAGCACCAAGGCCAATTGCCTCTGAACCTGTCTCTCCAGCCAACCCGTGCTCTGCCTGAGGGCAGGGGCCACATTTGACCCCCTGCAGCCTCCCAGCCCAGGGCCACAGCAAGCAGATACTGGGTGTACTGTCCCTCTCTGTAAATCCAGGGACAGTGATACTTCTCTGGCCATCTCCTTTCTGCTCCTATAGATGTGCTCCTTTAAGGCACACCCATGCTCAAATGGCCCATCTTCCAGGAAGCCTTCCCAGACTGCCCCTTTTCTCTGAGCTCCCACAGGGCCAATCTGTCCATCCTGGATTCTTTAAGAAGAGCCAGCCTGCCCACCAGCCCCTCCCAGCCTGGGCCCACTGCCATAGGGACTTCCTCATTCACCCTGGTCCTGGGTCAGAGTTCCTCTTTGTCCCCCTCCTTTTGCCACACCCCTCCAGCCGTTCCACCCTTTAGACTTGGACATTGGCCTCAGAGCTGCTATCCCACCTTAGATACTGAGCCAGTGCCCTCAGACATCTCTCAGGGGACTGTTGTCTCCCCAACCTGGTCCAGGTGGCTTCGACCTGTGGCTCTGGCCCTGTGACAGTGGGAGGGCCTGCCCAGAAAGGTTGGGACCACATTACCCATGCTCTTTGCCTCTGGAGGGACAAACCTGGGCAGGCCCATGTTGCTCTGTGTCCATGGACCTATCACCTAATGCTCTGAGCCTTGGATTCCTTGTCGGTAAAGTGAAGCAGAGAGATGCCCACCTCCAGGCTGTGGTCTCTACCAAGTCCTGCATTGTCCCTCTGAGGAGGGGAGGGGCAGCCTGGGGGTGGGGGCCAAGGGCGTGCAAGGCCTCCTAGGAGGGCCTGGACCAGCGTCTACAGTGCCTGCCGGCCATGCTGGGGGCTGAAGTCCTGCTGGTTCTTTGTATTCTGTGTAAACCAGCACATATTTGCACTTCGGTGCACAGGGGTGGCTCAACAAAGGTGGAACTAACAAGTGGCCAATTGACACCCAGAAACATTCCCTGATTCCCTGACTTTCAAGTGCCATCGGTAAGAGGCACCAACTTAATAAACAGCTTTTCAGGAAAAAGTGAACCACCCACAGCTGCATCAGCCGCTCTCCTCAGCCGGTCTCCTCTGTTGTAACTGTTTCAGCATCTCAGAAATGTCAAGATAGAACAGGTGAGCATCTCAGAGTGAAAGGAGCATGAAAGTGCAAGATGTGAAGGGCTCTCCTTGCTGTGGTCCTGGGGAGATTGTGCTTCCTGCAGACTGGAGGCCCTGATAGTTTAACGGATAAACGGCTCCTCAGCAGGGCTCAGCCAGGCTCCAGGGAGGTGGCAGAGCGCAGACCGCGGCCTGCAGGCCTGGGGCCGGGAGTGGCCCCACAAATTTGCAGTTCTGGCCTCTGGGCCTAACGGAGTCCGCCACCTCGTGGCCGCTGGCGGCAGTACAAGGGCCGGCGCCACGCCCCCTGGACCGTCCCTTTGGAGGCCTTCCCAGACCCCGCCCCCTGTCTAATCCTCATCGGACCGCAGGTCAGGTGCGCATACCACTTAGGGCCACATGGGCAGCGTCTCCCTCCTTAGCCCTTCTGCCTTCTGCTCCCTCGGGGACCAGGCTTTAGAACCACTGCTAACCTGGTTCTAGGCTCTGGGTCTTACCTGCAGTGTGACCCTGGCAAGTCCTGCCACCTCTCTGAGCCTCAGTTTCCCTATTTTGCAGAGTAGTGGTCACAGACCTTCCTTCTCGCCCCTCACTGGCTCCACGACTATGCAGACGCGACCACGAGTCAGACCTGACCTTCACAGACTTTATCGTGGGAGCAGAAGTTCTGTGCGATTGCCACTCCAAATGGTAAGTGGGGCTGGGGGTGCACAGGGAGCACTCGCCCCAGCCCAGGAGGCTGGGAACTTGTTGGAGGAGAGTCGGCCTGGCAGAGGAGGTTGTGGGGGAGTGACAGCCCTTTCTGTCTCTGGGTAGATTGGGCGTGGTGGGTGAGGGAGAGCTGGGGGGCTTGTGAGTGGAGGTGGGTGTTGGCCACGAGCAAGGTAGAGGAGGGTCACAGTTGGACACTACACAAAGTTATGATAAGAAAAAGAGAGTAAGGTAGAGAGTTGTGATCCTGTGGACCATAGAACTTTCCAGAATAATGGAAATTCTCTATATTTGTGCAGCCCGATACAGTAGCCACACATGGGTATTGAGCACTTGAAATGGTTAGTGTGAACGAGAAACTAAGCTTGTTGTAATTGTATTTCATTTTAATTACTACAAATGCAAATAGCCAAATGTGGCCAGTGGCCATCCAATATTGGACAGCACAGCTGTAGCATACGAACATGCATCAGAAAAGCAGATGAAAAGTGGAGTCCTGGACTTCAAGTGAGGCCGATTTCTAAAGTGATAGAAATCATGAAAGAACAACGTAATTCAGAAGTTGAAAACTCAGAAAATAGATGGTTGGAGGAAACAAAAATTTGAGAGTTTTAGAGCTCAGGGAATAGCTAGAAATAAAGGAAAAAAGTAATTCAAAACTAAAAGGGACACAAGAAGAAATAAACACAACGGATAATGCCTTGAGACAAATGGAAGATAGAAAGTGGGAGATTTCTTTAATAAAAAAGAAAAAAGAGAGGGGGGCCAGTTGTTCCGTGGTTAGAGCGCGCGCGGTGCTCTTAACAACAAGGTTGCCGGTTCGGTCCCCACATGGGCCACTGGGAGCTGCACCCTCCACAACTAGATTGAAACAACTACTTGACTTGGAACTGATGGGTCCTGGAAAAACACACTTAAAATAAATAAAAGTTAAAAGAGAGAGAGAGAGAGAGAGAGAGAGAGAGAGAGAGAGAGAGAGAGAGAGAGAGAAAAGATTTGAGCGAGAATGAGAGATATGAAGGATAAGCAGGAAAGATCTAACATACAACTCATTATAAAATACCCTGAAGAAGAAACTCAGATCAATGGAACAGAACAAATATTGAAACTACAACTCAAGAAAGCATTCCTGAATTTTAAAACAAACAACCCTGAAATCACCTATTGGACGAACATGCCCCATATGAGGAAGATTGACCTGGAATGAGCAAGCCTGAGACATGGTTGAGTGTAACTACTGAACTTTAAAGAAAAAGAAAAGAAAATCCTGGGACACCCTGGTAAGAAACAAGCAAACAAACAACAACAAACATGTCACTTACAAGGAAAACTGCCAGATCCCATTGGATTGCTGACAGCCACGCTTTATACCGGAAGACATATTCCAACTATCCAAGAAAAGGAAATGTGAGCCCACAATGCTAGTATACCTGGTCGAAACAGCCCCGGGGTGAAAGGCGGCAGAGGAGCTGGTCCTGTTCAGGATTATTGGTTCCACGAGCCTTTCCTGAAGTAATCCATGAGAGACTGAACTTCAGAGAATGGAAATGAGTGGAGCATCAGCAAAAAAAGGATTAATGAGCAGGAAGTGCATTTCATCCTTAGAATTCCATTTAACTGAGGTGATATAGAGACAGTGGGGGAAGGATAAGTATGTGAAAAGTAGGATCAGCTTGCTATTTACCTAGAGTTGTGAACAGGACATAAAAAATATGATTTCAAATTGGATGCTGGGGGGAGGGGGAATGAAAGGTTACCAGCTAATTTCATTACCTTGTTTCCCCGAAAATAAGACCAGGTCTCATATTAATTTTTACTCCAAAAGACGCATTAGAGCTTATGTTCAGGGGATGTCCTGCTGAAAAATCATGCTAGGGCTTATTTTCCGGTTAGGTCTTATTTTCGGGGAAACCGGTGTTCCTCCTGCTAGGGAGCCAACAGACAATTGAAGAAGAAGGAAGAAGGAAGGCAGGCAGGCAGATAGACAGTGGACCAAGGATATTATGTAGACGTGTTAATATAAAGTAATCAATACAACATAGGTAAAGGTATAATAAAAAGAGAGAGTAAATATAATGGGCTAGCTAGGGAAAGACAATCATTTAGCTTAAAAAGTGAGGAATACAAATATTCTTTTTCACATCCTTAAAAACTGAAAGGATAATTCATAAATGTTTAAAACAGTTAACCTCAAAGAAGAGTAAAACAGGGTAGAGAGCACTCTTTGAAAATACCTTGTTTTGTAGATTAGTGAAATAAACTTAATTTTTTAAAAATCCTAAAAACAACAAAAAATGAAATGAAGAACCCAATTGCACATTTTGATGGTGACACAACCGTACAGAGAAGAGGCATTCCAAGTGACCTTAAAATACAATAATTGGCACATCTCTACTGGTATATAACCCAAGGACACCCAGGGCCCTCTCAGGGCCCCTCCCACAGCCAGCCCTGCCCATCAGTTGGGGAAACCTGGAGACCCAGGACACTTGCCCAGCCGGTCTCTATCCAGCTCCTCTCCCAGTACACAGATTGAATCCATCAACCAACAGCATGGAAACACACCCACAAACCACAAACTCAGCCTCCCCTTGGCCCACGGGATGCCCACGGGCAAAACTGTCACCAAGAGAAGGGAGGAGCGGCCCAGACCGGCTCTGCCTGTATGGGGAAAGAGCTTGCCTGCAGCCTCCATAAAAGCCTGGTGACTAGATGAGCCACCTTTAAGACCCAAGGCCCCAGGGCTCCTGTTTTAAGGAGGCAAGAGCCAGACAAGGAGGAAGGAGGGTTTGGCCACTGCTGCTTCACCTCCCTGGCCCTTGGTGCCCTCCCTGCACACGTGGGGAGACGTGTGTAGTGGCCCTGGGCCTAAGAGCACAGACTCTGGGTTGGGACCTCTTGGGCTTGAGTCCTGGCTGTACTGCATACAGGCTGTGTGGCTCTGGACGCATTACTGAGCCTCTCTGTGCCTGAGGTTCCTCGCATGTGAAGCAGGGATCAAACAGAACATACCAGCAGGGTCATTATGTGGAGTCCATGAGTTAGTATCTACACAGCATTTAAAACAGTGCCTGGCACATGGTAAATGCAATGTAACTGGAACCTCGAAATTTCATCCAACCATTCATTATTCATTTAGCAAATGTTTCCCCATCAGGTGTTCCTGCCAGGTCCTGGCTGGGCCCTGGCTTGGCAGAGATGAACCAAAGGAAAACACAACATACACACAGGCATACACACACGCATCATGTGGTAGCCTGGGAATCATGATCTGTGAGGACTCCTGGGTTCCAAGGGACATGAGAGGCAGGAAGGAGCACTTCTGTTTGGGAGTAGTCAGGGAGGGCTTCTTAGAGGAGGCGGCATTTAAGTCAGGCATGGAGGCCTGGCCGGCAGTGACGGGCACAAGGCACTTGCAGCCTACTGATTGGCTGAGTCTGAACATCGCTGGGTGCTAAGCCTGCTGGGACCAAGGACCTAAAATGAGTTTGTTGCAGAACTGAGAGTAGACCCTTAAACCCACTCAGTTTGGTAACCTGCACATTGCACGTGCCTGGCATTGCCTCCAAGGAGTGTCCACAGCACTGGCCAGGCTGCAGGCTGGGGAGCAGCAGATGTGGGCTGATGACCTCCTGACACTGCTCTCCTCACATACGGTGGCTGATTCCTGAGGTTGGGGTCCTGACACCGACGTGACTCAGGAGGCAAGACCCCTGGGGGCCTGGTCTGCCCTGCCCCCGTGCAGTCCTTCTGAGGTGTCAGTCTCTTCAGGCCTCCAGCCCTTGCCAAGCGCCAAGGTCACCACACGGTGCTGTGAGAGCCGCCCTGGGAGCCTCGGGCCTGCCTGGGCAGAGATCACCCCCAGGAACCAGTGGGCTTACGGACTCCCAGAAATCAGCCACCGCGCGTTCCAGCCCGCCCAGGCACACCCTCGCCCCCCAGCTAACGATGACGCAGCCGTCAAGGCCTCGCCCAGCCGGCACCTCTTCTGGGAAGCCTTCCTGACCCCCAGGCTGAGCCAGAGCCTCCATGGGGTCTCTGGCCTTGGGGCTTCCCTACGTGACATGGATGGAGTGTGGAGTTCCAAGTGACAGAAAAACCCACTCAGACCAGGTCAAGCAGAAAAAGAAAGGTATTAATGCCACGTCGAGGGCACCCTTCAGGCATGGCTGGATCCAGGGCTAATGGGCTCCACCTCTTTTCATGTTGATTCCGTCTCGTGGAAGTTCCAGGCCAACCTTCTCTCCTGTCAGCACCCCTGGCAGAAGCAGAGATTTACTCTGCCAGGCTGTTCTAAAAACACACTTGAGAACTGGGCCTCACTGGCGGTGGTTGAACTGGCTGGGGTCATATGTCCACCCCTGAAATACGAAGGACTGGGGTTAGCGCTACCTGGACCAATGGCCTGACACTGGGAAAGAAGAAGGGGTGCAGAGAGCAGTCGAAGGGGAAGTGGAGCTAGCCAGGCAGTAACACAGCTGGCTCATTGCCGCTGGCAATGCCCACCAGACAGCTCGGGCAGGAATAGCGTCTGAGGCATCTGTGCCCAGTGTTGCCCTGCACAGGCTGGCAACAGACGAAGGGCTCTGGCCCACTGGCTTTGGGTAGGTGCCTCAGGGCCTTGGCACATGCTGTTCCCTCTGCCTGGAACCGCCAAGTACCTCTCTCCCCCCTCCAATTAGTACCTTCTTGTCCTGCAGATCCGCAATTCTAATTACCTGCTCGGTAGACTCTCTCACTCCATCCTCCTGGCCTCCTTACCTTTTTCATATTTTCTGTCTTCCTACCTTTCTATGCGGAATCCTGGGAAATGTCTTCAGATCTATGCTCCAATTCACCGATTCTCTCTTCAGCTGTTCAACTCATGGACTTTCAACTTTCCACATTTATGCTTACATTTGTAATAGCGCTACTTGGTTGGTTTTCAAATCCACCTGGTGTTTGTTTTTTTAATAGACTGGTTCCTTTTTTATCTTCTTCCTTATTCTATCTTTTATTGCTCCATCTATTTCAAACATTCCAATATCTGAAGTTTTGGGGTAGCTAAGTCTCTGTTGTTGTGATTGACTCTCACCGCATGACGGCTTGTTTCCTGTGTCTCACCATTTTTTTACGGAGAGTTCATATTTGGTCGAGAGTCATCAGGAATCCTAAAGGCCTGAAATGGTACGCTTTCCTTCGGAAAGGATTTTTGTTTGCATTTGCCAGTCACAACCTGGGACTGTTCCTTTAATTTCTTCACTTGGGAGTCCCCTGCGTATGAGGATAGTGTAAATTTAACTCCAGTGCTGCATGAGAGGAGGCCTCTGGTTATGAATTCTCAAGGGAAATTATTACTGTATGTATATATTTTCTACCTGAAGCCCTGAAGCAGACACCCAGATTTCCCAGTAGGCTCCCTTTGCTGGTAGGCAGATTTAGTTGGAACCACCACTCTCTCCTTAAGGGGGTCACCCCTTGTGAGGCTCTCAGCTCACGTGGGAGTCTTGGGGTCACCTCTCTCATGACCCGCCCCACTGCATCGCCTCAGTCCTATCTCTCAGGAAAATCCAGGGGGATGCTTATTATCATCTATCTGGCTCCAGCTGATTCTTTTTTTTGGGGTGGGGGGTCTTTCTTACGTGCTCAGCAATGCAACGAAGTTATGTCTGTAGACGTTTACCCAGCCTTGGGTAACAGCATGGCATTTGAGGGTATCTCATCACCATGCTGCCAGAAGTCACCTCATCAGCTCATCCTGGGTATTGTGTCCTTGGCCTCTGGCGTGGCTGGCCCCTTGCTCTGAGTGGTGTTCAGAGGGGGCAGGGTGTGCGTTTTGGGGGCTCGCCCATGGAATGGGGGCTGCCCCACACCCGCTTCCTCTTCAGCTCTCGGGCTGCAGAAAGCGTGTTCGCAGGAATCAGAGACCTGCAGAAGCACCGCTGCCCTGGTGACCTCACGGACAGCCAGCGTATGCATGGGAGAGCGTGGTGGGTGTGCCTGTGTGTCCATGTTGTGGGGTCCTGAGGGGACGTTTGGCTGTGAGTGGTGGGAAGAACCCTAGAACTGGTCAAGCTGGCCATCTGGATTGGACACAGCTAGAACTCGGCCACACTCCCCTCTGTTTTAGGCAGCATGGACGGGACCTTAAGGAGCCCCTGAAGATGGCCGTAATTCCAAGAACCTCCATGATGGTGACACAATCCCATCCAGAGAGAAGTCTGGGCTCCGTTGTCCCGAGAGCTCTCCAGCTCCCCTGAGGCCCTCTGCTTCTCATCCGGGCATGCTCTGTCCCACACTGTCCCCAGCCCAGCCTTGCTTGGACCTGTGTCCCTGGGGGATCTGTCTCCCTAGGAGACACGCCTTCCCTGAAGGCAGGCCCCTGGCCTCATTCATCCCAGAGTATTTATGGGTCATCTTCTCCATACCAGGTCCTCTGCCTGGTGCCCCATGATCGCAAGAGCTGGTCTTGGCCTTCAGGGGTCATCTTCGGGGGACAGACAACTATGTAGGATGGTGACAGCTGCAATGGATGAAAGCAGAGGACAGTAGAAACACAGGACTAGGAGCACCCCGGTCTGGGAAGGTACTGGGGTGCAGGCAGGAGAGGCAGCTGGAACTGCAACTAGAACGTGAGTTATACTTTGCTAAATACCCAAGGGGAAGGAGGAAGTGGGGGTGAGAGGTGTGGCCGGCCCAGGGGCAGGGCAGGCCCTAAAAGGTCCTGGAATGAGGAGCAGTGAGGACCCTTCTGGAGGGAGTGACCTGGGAAGGTATGTTATAGGGTTATCTGAGACTGGACCCACATTTCTGAAACCTCTATGGCTGGAGGGGGACAAAAATGTTCCCCTGAAGCTGCCCTTCCCCACTGCGTGTGGTGGGAAGTCTGCCCTCCTGGCCTGAGTTCACCAGAATCCCCATTTGTGAAGGGCAGTAGAGTTCATGCAAAGGACTGAGCTGGTAAATGGGATGTGTCAGCTACCTACTGCTGCATAACAACCAGCCCAAACTTGGGTTCTTAGAATAGCACGTCATTCCTATTTCTCGTAGTTATTGCACTGGTCTCTGTTCTGTGCCCACTCCCCAGGGAGAATGCCTGGAGCATGTTCTCCAGGCCAGTGGGGTGTAGAGGCAGTTAGATTTCTCAGACCCCAAAAGGTGGGGTCCATTTCACTCCTATTTCCTGAAAGAGCCCTGATTTGTTTTCAGGTGCACCCTGCATGCAAAAACAGAAGGGCAATCTGGGTTCCAGCTACAGCCCAAGCTTTGTCCAGTGGGCCGAGGCTGGTGCTTCTCGGAGCCCGTGGGGTCTCTCTGCTGCCCTGTACCACCTGGCCACGCCTGACCACAGCGTAACTTCCTGCAGAAGGCCAACCCTCTCGGGGTTCACATTCTGTGATGTGGCCAGATAAGTGACAGGTTCATGTTCTTCTTAATTCCGTCCTTGGAGGAGACTAAGTCAGCCGTGACCTGGGGCCCAGTAGTAAGTGGGGTGTACGTTTGTGTTTGTATGTATGTATTTGTATGTGCTTTTTAGTGTATTTGTGCATGTGTTTGTATGTTTGTATTTGCATATTTGTGTGGTCTTTGGATATTTGCGTATTTGTGAGTGTGTATTTATGCATATGTATTTGTGTGTTTGTGCCTGTGTGTGTGTGTGTGTGTGAGTGTGAGTGCACTCTCTCATGAGGGAAGGGGTCATGCGACTGCATACCCCCCAGCCCTCTGGCTGCCCCCACCACAGGCTGGGTCCTCTTTCCCCAGTGTGTCCCCGTCGCTGGCACTAAGCTATGGCTCAAGAGGAGGTACAAGTGGGTACAGCTTGAAGGACATGGGCACGTCCTGGCTCCTCTGAATACTGTCTCTGGTCCTCACTGGTCACAGAGCGGACATTCGGCTTCCTCCTCCACCAAAGGACAGTCACCTTCTCCTCGCTACATGGGAGTGGGGGCTGCAAGCTGCTGCGGTTCCCCAGACAGCAGCTTCCGCATCTTCCTTGTGGGAAACCAGAGTTAAACCTAACCAGACACACACAGCCCGGTTCAGGCACAGCCGCAGCAGGTGAGCAGGGTGTGGGGACTCCTACCACTCAGGCGGGGCCATTTGCAAAGCTCTCTGAGGGGTCCTGGGCTCTGAGGGGCTTTGAGACAGTTCCTGCTGTGTGACCCTTGGTGAGCTGCCCAGCCTCTCTGAGCCCCTTTTCTATATGGGTGAGACTTTCCACCAGGCAGTTGTGTTCATGGTAACGAGCTGGGCAGTGGTGAGTTCTCAGTGGGGCTCAGCAAAAGCCAAATCAGGCGCCTTTCACCCCGTCTACAGAGGAAGAGACACAGACTACACTGTACCCTGGGCGCACAGCTGGAACTTGATCCAGACTGCTTTGGCCACCTCCAGCTCTCCCCCCATCACTCCCAAGCTGGCCACCTAAGCTGACATTTTACTGTAGACCAATGAGCAAGGAGCTAGTCAAAGGAATGACTCTCAAATTCCAGAATTTCTGTCTATGACAAAGACAAGAGAGCTGGGCTCGTGGGGACTGGCTGCCCCGGGGCACATGGCCTCCTCCCCACCCCAAGAAACCTCCTGGCTGTGGCTTTGGGATGGCCTCACCTGCCCCAGCCTGGTGCCCCATGTGTCGTCGTAGGCAGACACCCGCTCAGGGTGGGGTGTGGTATCTACACCTGTGTTCTCTGGCCACCACCTCACAGTGGGCATCTGGTTTTGTCACTCGGTCCCTCCCCGACCCTCGCTGACTCTACCCTCTGCCCCTGTTCTAACATGCACGCCTGACCATGTCCCGCCACAGCTTAAAATCCCCATCACCTGCAGGCCAGACTCCTTCATCCAGCCCCTGCCTACCTGTGACCTCATCTCCAGCCACTGCCCCCCATCTCACCCCTCAATAATATCAAAATGCTTAGAGTCTCCACCCACCCACCCCCCACGTATACAGTAAGCTTTGCCTCTGTTATGCAATTGTACAAAGTGTTCCCTCCGGTGGCGTCCGCAGCCCTACCTACCCAGTGAAGTCTTAGTCACACTTCAAAACCCAGCTACCCTAAATCTTTCTCAGACACCTTTCCCCATCACAAAGGGGAGACAACACGTTCTCTTTGGAGTGACTCTGTCCCATGGTTTTATCCCACAGTATTTTAACTGGTATGTGTGCATATCTGTCTGCCCAGTAGACTGAACTTGGGCCAGCACATCGGATTAAGCGGGCCCCACATCCGGCACAGAACTGAGGGTAGGCCCTCAGCAGGGGTGTGTGGCCCAGAGGAAAGGAAGCAGCCTTCCCCAAATCGTGGTGAGGTGTGGTGAGGCCTTGGGGTCACTGGGGGGGTGCTCCTGGCCTCCCCTCTGGAACAGAGCCCCTTCTCCTCCCACGCTCACCCTGCTCAGGAGTGACGGTTGATGCTTTGCGCTTCTGCCGACACCACCACCCGTTCTTACGCTTTGACGGGCAGTGTGAGCAGAGGCTTCCCCGTAGAAGCCCCTAGCTAGGCCACGCCCGCCTGCCGTGGCCTCCAGGAGTGCCCCCCTCTGGGTGCCCACGTCCGAGTCGCCTGTGACTATGGGGTGGCAGGCCAGAGGAGCTAAGGGTGCAGGGGGACGAGGCTGCTAATCTGCCAACCTTGAGGGGGAGGTTGTCCTGGATTGTCTGGGTGGATCCAGGCTAATCAGAAGGAAGCTGAAAAGTGGGAGCAGGAGGCAGAGAGTCGGTTTCAGAGTGCTCTGATGTGAGGAAGGCCATGGCGCCACGCTGCCGCTGCCAGCTTTGCAGGTGGCGGGAGGGGCCACCAGCTAAGGAGTGCGGCTTGTCTAAGAAGGTGGGAAAGGGAAGAACACGGGGCCTGCCCTGGAGAATCCAGAAAGGACGCTGTGCTGCTGATGTTTCCGCTTTAGCCAGTGAGACCCACGTTGGACTCCTGACCTCCAGACGTGTAGGGTAAAAATGCGTGCTGTTTTAAGCAAGTGAGTTTGAGATGTTTTTACATCAGCCATGGGAAATTCATCCCATTTCACAGAGGAAAAGACCGAGGCCCAAAGAGGAGCCCACAGCCAGTGGCCCTGCCAAGCCTCCCGACTCACTGCCCAGTGCGCCTTGTCCTGCCCACTGTTCTGGGATGGAAAGCACAGAGCCCCCAGCAAACACCCACTGTCGATTCTGCAGAGGTGAGACGGTGGGGAAAGCAAGCCAGATCAATGTTCTGGGTGCTCCAGAAATGAGAGAATTTTGTGGACGGAGAAGCCTTGAGTCATGCAAAGCATTCAATTAGCCAATTTTGACAGATGTCGAAACTTGCAGGAACCGAACGCTCTGCCAGCAGCCCCTCCTTGTCATCGTCCGCTTGACGTAGGTGGCAGCGTGCCACGGATGTTAACTGCATCTGGAGTTTCTTCGCTCCGTGCACACCCAGAACGCTCACCTCCCACTCCCCGCCTGCTGCACCCGGAGGCCAGCCCAGTGGCACTGGCCTATTTATGGAGTCCTCATCCATCTTCTTTCCTTTTGATCAGGGCAGGGTCTGCTGTCCTCGAGGGGCTGCAGCTCTCAGCACGCTCACCAGGCCCCAGCAGGGCATGACTCATAGCCCTGCCCCCTCCGCCAGCAGAGGGGGCGCCGGGGCTCCCCAGCTGCCTGGGCCAGAGCCAGTTCCTGGGCTACTGGAGCTGTTCCTTCACCCCCAGGTGACTCCAAGAGCCCACCCCCTGGGTCCCAGCCACCTATTCCCCCTGGGGAGCTCTGTGACCCCTGGAAGGAAGGCCTCTATGAAAAGAGCGTTTCCTAGCTTGCCTTTTCTCCCTGGCAAGGCTGGCAACCAGGAGTGCCTGGGCACTGATGGCTCCTCAGAGCTGATCCCTCTTGCCCAGAAGCCACCTGAGTGTCAGGCCTGTATCCCCCCACCCCCACCCCAGTCACTAGATGGACTAAGTCCCCTGGAAGTAGAGATTCCTGTTCAGGCCAGATGGACCCACCCCCAGGTCCTGGTTTAAGGAGAAGTATCAGCTCCTTCAGGCTCAGGGTCAGGCTTCTCCTGGGGGTGAGGAGGAGGCCTCTGCCCCATGTTCTGCCCCTGGCCCCCTCCCCACTGCCTCTGGGTGGCCACAGTTGGGAGGCCTGTGCTCTGTCCCCAACACTTCCACGTAGCGAGCGGGCGACCGGACTCTGGCGTTGAGTGTTGCTAAGGGGCCGGGGCCAGAGGACATTCCATCATAACAACGGCAAAAATAGCCATGATCGTTCAGCCACTACTCCCGGAGCAGGGTCCAGGATATTTGGTTCTCCTGGGAGGGAGACTCAGGCATAGGAGGTGGAGGAGGGACAAGGTTGGCTCCCAAGCTTTATGACCCTGTGCGGAGATCCTTCTTTCTACTTTTCCATTTTTAAGATGATATAATTAGGATATGGGGACTGTCTTTGCCTTATCTGGGTCTGCCCCATTCTTACAGAACCACTAACAAAATCACTCTTGCCCATCGCCCCCATACCCCAGAAATGTTTTGCAAGTTGGTAAGAGAAATAAACAAGGAGCGGTGCTTCCGGGTCATTCTCTTCCCTCCAATGTCGTGGGGAGGGGGGGCCTCCTGAGGAAGACTCAGGAGGCCTTTTCCATCTCTCAGGGCCCAGCGGACTCTGAGGGGTCGCACGCAGTGGTTCTCCCTAACCGTTTCCCCAGAGTGATTTGATGCACAGTGGCCCCCACAGAGACAGAAAGGCTTCATGAAGACAGGGACCAGTGTGAGAGCCCCAAGGCGTGCAGAGGGGAAGGTGTGGGGTGGGGAGGACAGGGAGGGGACCTGGATCATTGATAACCCTGTTGCTGGGCCCACAAGTTGGGGGAACCTTGGTGTCTCGGTTTCTTCCCACATTCACTTCCACTCCATGGGCAAGTCCTGCTGAGGCCCCTCCAAAGCCCAGACCAGACTCGACCACTTCTCCTCCTCCACGGCCCCTGTCAGCCCCATAACGACGATGCCTGTCGTGTGTGTGTGTGTGTGTGTGTGTGTGTGTGTGTGCGTGCACGTGCGTGTGTGTGTGCGTGTGTGTGTGTGCGTGTGTGTGTGTGGTCTCCCAGATACTCTCTTTCCATCTCCAATCACCTCACTGCATTCTCCTACCCTCAGCTGCCTGGTACCTTCCCATCAGATGCTGTAGAAAAACCAGAGTCCTGGCCGTGGCCCACACAACCCTCCCCATCCACTGTCCTCCACACACACCAGCCTCAGCCCCGCAGCACACATGCTCCCGCCTCGGGGCCTCTGCACTGGCTGTCTTCCTGCCTCTCTCCCCCCGAGATGTTCCCAGGCCCTTTCTCCTTGATTGAATGAATGAACGAATACAAGGAGAAAGCCAGGGCAGAGTACTAAGCAGCTGGTGTACCCCCAGCTGCATGGCTTCCCGGAGTTGGGGGGCCTTCCTGTCCAGCCACGTGCATCATGGAACAGGTGATGGTGTCGGGAGGGGCAGGAACACAGAGCCACGGGCTTCCCACCTCACTCAGCCAATCCCGCCTCAGGCAGCCTCAGTGCCCCTCCCTGTACCCAGTAGGGACTGAGGAAAGTCCCCAAGGAAAGTCGTCTCTGAGCTATTGATGGTCATGGTTACGATCTCAAAATATAAAAATAAAGAATAATTTCAGAAACGTTTTGTGTGTAATTCCGAAGAGAGAAGTGCCTTGCCTTTTTCTCCACTTAAAAGTAAAGGTTATTCCAAAATGTCAAAAAGTGGAAACCACCCAAATATCCACCAGATGACCACTAGAGCAACAAGCCATGGTTTAGTCGTACAGTGGACGATTACTCAGCTGTAAGAAGGAGGGAGGCCCCAACACACTGTAACATGAGTGATCCCAGGAAACACCGCGCTCAGCGAACGGAGCCAGCCACAAAGGCCACACGTCGTGGGATTCCGTTGACATGAACTGTCCAAAACAGGCAAATCCATCCAGCCAGGGCTGGGGGGCCAGGTGGGGGAGGAGAATGGACATGACTGCTGATGCACACGGGTTTTGGGGAGTGATGAAATGTTCTGCAGTTAGATGGAGATGGCTGCACAACTCTGTGAATGTACTAAAAACATTGAGGTGTACACTTTTAAAAGGGTGAATTTTACCATTTGTGAAATATATTGCTAAAAAAGGGGGGGAGATATGTGGAGGAGAAAACCCAGTAAGACAATATGCACCCCCACCTTCGTTTGTGATAGTTTGTGTGTGTGTGTGTGTGTGGGGGAAACGGTGTGAATCACAGCCGTGGTGACAATAATAACAGACAAGGCTATTTTCCTCGGTGGACTCTGGCGAAATGTTGTGTTCTGAGCATTTCCCTTTCTCTTCCCAGCACAGAGGCCGTCTCCCCATTGGCTCTCTTCCTGCCATGCATGGCCTTTCTTGGTCTTTGAGAGCCCCTCCAGCCCAGCTGCCTCCCCCGAATGCAGCCCTGTGCCCTCTGGGTGTGCAGGTGCTGGGGTGGGCCCTTCCTTGTCCACCAGCTCAGGTCACCCTCCAGGGGTTGGTGACCAGACCTGGGGCAAAAAGACTGCGTCTGAGTCCCAGCGCCCCGCCACCCCCGTGCTGTGTGCTGATCCTGTTTCCACGTGTGCAGTGGCACTGGGCCCCCTTACCCTGCAGTCCTGGGAGCCCAGTGTGGCCGTGTGGTCAGGAGGCTGTCCACACAGCAGGGGCCGCACCACCTGTGCGCTCGCGCACACACACGCCCAGGTTTGGACCTGTTGCCGTCTCTGCCATCGGCTCAGGGACAGCACGGCACCCGGTGCACTTGTGCATGGACAGAGGTGGGCAGAAACCGTGCTCGGCCACTAGAGGCCAGTGCAGCCTGAGCTGGGCCCGCGTGGGCCTGCCTGGGACTGTCTGGGTGCTCCTGGGGAACAGGATGGGGTGGAAGCCTCGTTTCCCACCACCCCCAGGCTCCCCGGAAACAAAATAACAGCACTGGACGTGAGACCTGTGCCCATCACCCCATGTCCACAGTGCTTTCTGACTGTCTGCAGATTGAGAATCCAGGCCCAGCCCATGCCAGCGTCCAGAGTCTTCCAGAACCTTCCTGGAGCTCACACCTATCCAAAGGAGGGGTGAGTTCGGATTGGCCATGTGCTGGCCTCTCAGGGAGCAGCTGATGGAGGCCAGCTCTCGGGAAGGGCCTTCGTCCAGGGGCTCCCTGAAGCCACACCCTTAATCCAAGGGCCTGGGAGCCTGAAAGAAACCCCAGTATTTGTATTTAGAAGGGTCTGGCAACTTCCAAAAGCATGTTTCTTTTTATCGTAATGCTATCTGGGTCTTTCTGGGAAGTACTAGTACATACAACGGCGCGATTAGAATCTAAATTCCCTTCATCTCCTTGCTTCTGCTAACATTCTAATTAAGTCAAGGTTCTGTTGTTGTTCCATGTTTTAACTTTCATAATTTCCCACAAGTCAAACTTCACTAACGGTGAGGGATACTAGAGAGGGGACCGGGTCTGATAAACTGTTCCCGAGAGATTTTTCTGTCTGAATTTCAAAAAAAAGGGCAGAGTGGGGCCTGGCCCGGACTTGCTTCTGCCTTTCACCGAATGGGTGTTCCTTTTAGCTCCTTGCTCTTTAAAGATTGGCCCAGGAATTTATTGTGTGAGGAACAGATTCCAGAATTCATGGGGGTTCTGGTTTGAGCCCCTGGCAAAAGTGTCTTGAGCTATTGTTTAGAATATGTACAACACTAAAAATCCAGGGCTTCTTTTTTTTAATTCTATTTTTATGTTTAAAAGCACTAACTTCATGTGAAACACCTTAGGGACGCGTGTAAAATGTAAACATCAATTACAGTTCCCTGAGCCCGAGGAGTGGCAGAGGCTCAGCTCCTGGTGCCTAAAACAGCATTAGACGGTGGTGGTGGTACGGCCTCTTCCAGCCAGCCACTCTCGGGGGGACGGCACCATTGCTAAACTTCAAGCCCTTCCTCCTGACGTAACCCTTAGGAGGGACCCTGAGGGTCAGCGAGTGGGAAGAGAGACTGCTGCTTCGAGCCACCCCCAAAGGGGAAGGGAGGTGAACAGGACACAGACCTCAGGTGGTGCTGGCCAGGCCACACATGCTGCACCCCTTCCTGACACCCAGGCACGTGCCCTCCCCTTCTAGGCCTCAGTTCACTTTCTGTGAACACCCTGGGTAGAAAGGATCAGTGGCCAGACCCCCTAGGAAATCGGATGAAAGCTACAGCCCCTGCCATTCCATGAGCACAGACACGTGCATGCACCTTTTAACCTACAATTTCAGCCATGACTGTGGAGGCAGTGATGAAGCAAGCATGACCTCGTGCTGGGTGACAACGACACAACAGTAAAGCTTAGCCCCAGTAGGTGTGCACCTAAACCAGGCCTGTGCCAGCCTCCTTATGCAGATAATGTCATTAATCCCCCCAACGACCTACGAAGCCAGATGACTGATAACTCCAGTTAGAATGAAGAATCAGGGCCTGGCGAAGCTCACACAACTCCTCAGAATTGGAACTTGACCCCTGGAAGGCGCCAGCCATCTCAGATTTGTGATGATTGTTCTGCTGAAGCAACTAGACTGCGCTGCATTCTCGGCATAAGCTGCAGCCTGCTTTTTCATGCCCCTACCCTTTAAATTGTGCATGCTGATGGAAAAGGGCATGAAACATCTTTGTAGAGTTCTACGTACAATCACAAAGCTGACACTCCGCTAATCCTCAGGTCAAAAAGTGGACAACACCTGCTCCCCAGCACCCCTCCTCTCCACGCTCATATTATCTTGCTTTCTCATCTCAAATCTTTCCCATTTGCATGCATTCTTAAAAAGTATGGTGGACTTGGGCCTGCTTCTGATGAATGGAACCATCGTTTGTCTCTTGGCCTTTTGCTGGACATCCTGTTAGTGAGAGCTGTCCCTGTGTTCCCCTCCTGGTCCCTGAGACTGGGAACCGGTGCAGGGCAGTCTCTGTGGTTACTTTCAGCCTGCAGGTGTCTTATTCCAGGAAAGCATGCCCACACCGAAACTCATTCACTGCACATTCGAATTTTCAAAAACCAGCAAGGGCAGTGCAAGAGCAGCTTTTGTTTATTTAAACCCAGCCCACCCTATTTAAAGTCCTACTGCAAAATATGCACTTCTAATGTTTTCCAGCAGGGTCCCCCTGCTTTCCCTTCACCCCTGCTGGGACCTTGCCACTGAAAGCTCCAGTGGGGTCCTCCCTGCTTTCCTAACCTTCAAACTCCTGCCCCCTGATTCTCCCCAGGAAGACGAAGGGCAGGTGGAGAGGTCCTGGGCAGTCACATTAAGGGATGGACTCCCTCGCCCTCCCTTTAGCACACGTCTCCCTACAGAGCTCACCAGTGGAAAGTCACAGATTAAAAAGTTCCAAAGCAAGTCTACCTTTTAGGTCAATAATAATGTCTGCAAATCACTGTTAATGGGAAGAAAGTGCTCATATTTGGCTTCAGCCAAAGACATTGTTCTTAGCAACCGTGAACAGTATTGGTTGAGGTTGTTTATTTATTTGCTGCGACCCGGGCTCGGAACCTATCTGCGCTCAGTTCAGTTCCAAAACACAGAGGCTGGATCTAACTCCCCGTCCGTCGTAAAAAAGCCGCAGACGAGTGGCGTCCCTACCGCTTCTACCCTGCCAAGGGGGCCTTCTGCGAAGGAGACACCTGGCCCTTGCCACCCCACCGTCCCCACCACTGCGAGGCTCAGGGGTCCCAGCGCATTTGGCATCCAGAGCTCTATGGGGGGGGGGGTGAGCAAGTGCATACCCCACCTGGGACGGCACGGTCCCAAAGCCCCGCAGAAGGGGGTGTCACACAGTCCTAACCCACGCCCCCACACCAATGTGCCCCGCAGGAGGCGGTGTGGGGGGGTGTCCTTTAGTTCTTAACTCCCCTCCGCTCTCCTTGGTTCCCGGCTGGTGCCGGCGGTGGTTAATCTCAGTTCTCAAGCTCCCTGTCGCAGGCTGTCCCCCACAGGGGACGGAGGTGGGGAAGAGGCGGAGCGGGGGTGCTGTCGCACAGTTCCAAATCCCCCCCAGGTGATTCCCACCCCACGCCACGTCCAGGGCTCGCACCGCCGCCGTTGCGCTCCGGGAGTCGCCCGAGGCTCTGGGACAGGACCGCGAGTCCGCGAACGCTGGGCCAGTCGCACGCACCGAGACGAGCTTGCCTCCGCCGTCCCCGCTCCAAATTCCAAATGTCAACCGGGCTGTTTTCTTTTCGTTTAAAAGTTGTGCTTTCAACCAAGTGTGACCCGTATCCGGTGAGTTGCCCATTGGGTTTCAAAGTCCAGGGAAGTTTTATCGGGGCAAAGCACGTTAGGCTCGGGCATTTTGCTGCGACGGTGTAAGGCCCCCCCAGCATCGCAGCTGTCCTTAATGGGGTTCGGGCGCCCAGCCCCCTCCCCGGCCCCTCTGCACCCGTCCATCGTCCCTCCTAGGTCCAACCCGCGCGGTGGCCGGGGCCGCGGTCTCCGCGGAGCAGTTCGGACAGGGTGGGGTCGCGCCCGGCCCCCGGAGAGAAAAGCCACCACCCCACTGGTAGCGGCCCCGGAGGCCCCCAGCCCCGCCTCTCCCAGCCCGGCCCTCTCGGCCCCGCCCCCCGGGTGGCTCAGTGGGTAGACCGCAGGGGCGTGGGCCTGGCCCTCACCCCCTCCCCGGCTGCGCCCCCGCGTCTCCATAGCGATCCTCTCGGCGCGCACCTCCCGGCCGGCTCCCCCCAGGGCTGAACAATACGCGGCGGGGCCGGGGGCGGGGCCGAGCCCGGCGGGGGCGGGGAGAACGCGGGCCGAGGGGGCGCGGGGGGAGCGCACCGCCCAGGCAGCAGCCGGCCGCCGGGGTCTGCGTGGCGCGGTGCCGCCCAGCCCGCTCCGGGAGCGCAGCCCCCGCCCGGCCCTGGGCCCGCCCCGCTTCCCACGCCGCCTGGCGGAGCCCGCGCCGGAGCCACCTGGAGCTGCCTGGAGCCGCCGCCGCAGGTTGATGCGCGGCGCCTTCCCGGGACGCGCGGAGGAGCCATCTTGAAACCAACTTCGCAAACTTTCGCAAAGTGCTCTCGAAGTGGAAGCTGCGGGTGAGAGCGGGAGCGCGGCCCCCGGTGTCCCCGCCGGGGCACCCGGGGAGGCGGGGCGCGGGCCGCCCCGAGGGCTGGGCGCCGGGCGCGCGGGAGCCGCCCCCCGGCCGCGCCGGGTGGATGCGGAGCCGCGCCGGGTGCATGGATTGTGCTCGGGCTCCGGGCTCGGGCTCCGGGCCATGGCGCCGCCGCCGCCCGTGCTGCCCGCGCTGCTGCTCCTGGCTGCAGCCGCCGCCCTACCCGCGCTGGGGCTCCGAGCGGCCGCCTGGGAGCTGCGCGTGCCCGGCGGGACCCGCGCCTTCGCTCTCGGGCCCGGCTGGACCTACGCTCTGGACGCCGCGCGCACGCCCCGGGCACTGCGGGAGCTTCTGGACGTGAGCCGCGACGGGCGGCTGGGGGCGCGGCGGCGCGGGCCGGGCGCGGGGCTCCGGGGCTGCGCACGCCTGGAGGGACGCCCGCTGCCGCTGCAAGTCCGCCTGGCGGCCCGTGGCGCCCCGGCATCGCTCAGCCTCCGCCTCCGGGCGAGCGCGCACGGTCCCGGTTGTAGCCCCGGGCTCCGGCGACGACGGGCCCGCAGTGCGGAGCTGCGCGCGCGCGCCGTGCTCACGGGGCCCGGGCCCGGCGCCGTCCTCTGCTTCCCGGGCCCCGGCGGCGGCGGCGGCGGGGCCACGCTGCACTCGGCGCTGCTGGCCCTGACCTCGTTCCCGGCCTGCCGCTGTCCGCCGCTCCCCGGGCCCCGCTGCCCACGCCGCCCAGTCTGCCTGCCGCCCGGAGGCTCGGCCCGCCTGCGCCTGCTGTGTGCCCTGCGGCGCGCGGCCGGCGCCATCCGGGTGGAGCTGGAGCTCGAGGCGGCCGCGGGGACGCCCTCCCCGTCGCTGTCGCTGTCGCAGTCGCTGCCAAGCCTGCCCCAGACGGAGGTCGGGGCGGGGGCGGCGCGTCGGGCCCGGCGGGGCGCTGGCGGCAGCACGAGCCCGCAGTTCCCGCTGCCCAGCTACCAGGTGTCGGTGCCCGAGAACGAGCCGGCGGGCACGGAGGTCATCGAGCTGCGCGCTCACGACCCGGACGAGGGCGAGGCGGGGCGCCTGAGCTACCAGATGGAGGCGCTGTTTGACGAGCGCTCCAACGGCTTCTTCCTCATCGACCCCGCCACGGGGGCGGTGAGCACCGCCCGCCCGCTGGACCGCGAGACCAAGGACACGCACGTGCTCAAGGTGAGCGCTGTGGACCACGGCTCGCCGCGGCGCTCGGCCGCCACCTACCTCACGGTCACAGTCAGCGACACCAACGACCACAGTCCGGTCTTCGAGCAGTCCGAGTACCGCGAGCGCGTGCGGGAGAACCTGGAGCTGGGCTACGAGGTGCTCACCATCCGCGCCACCGACGGCGACGCGCCCTCCAACGCCAACATGCGGTACCGCCTGCTGGAGGGCGCCGGGGGCGTGTTTGAGATCGACGCGCGCTCCGGCGTGGTGCGCACGCGCGCGGCCGTGGACCGCGAGGAGGCGGCCGCGCACCAGCTGCTGGTGGAGGCCAACGACCAGGGCCGCAACCCGGGCCCGCGCAGTGCCACGGCCACCGTGCGCATCGTGGTGGAGGACGAGAACGACAACTACCCGCAGTTCAGCGAGAAGCGCTACGTGGTGCAGGTGCCGGAGGACGTGGCGGTGAACACGCCGGTGCTGCGCGTGCGGGCCACGGACCGGGACCAGGGCCAGAACGCGGCCATCCACTACAGCATCGTCAGCGGGAACCTGAAGGGGCAGTTCTACCTGCACTCGCTCAGCGGGAGCCTGGACGTCATCAACCCGCTGGACTTCGAGGCCATCCGGGAGTACACGCTGCGCATCAAGGCCCAGGACGGCGGCCGGCCCCCGCTCATCAACTCCTCGGGGCTGGTCTCCGTGCAGGTGCTGGATGTGAACGACAACGCCCCCATCTTCGTGAGCAGCCCGTTCCAGGCGGCCGTGCTGGAGAACGTGCCTCTGGGCCACTCCGTGCTGCACATCCAGGCGGTGGACGCGGACGCGGGTGACAATTCGCGCCTGCGCTATCGCCTGGTGGACACAGCCTCGGCGGCGTCCGCGGGGAGCGGCGGCGCTGGGTCCCCGGCCCCCAGCTCCGCGGCGGACTTCCCTTTCCAGATCCACAACAGCTCGGGCTGGATCACCGTGTGCGCCGAGCTGGACCGCGAGGAGGTGGAGCATTACAGCTTCGGCGTGGAGGCCGTGGACCACGGCTCGCCGCCCATGAGCGCCTCGGCCAGCGTGTCCATCACCGTGCTGGACGTCAACGACAACGACCCCGTGTTCACGCAGCCCGTGTACGAGCTGCGGCTGAACGAGGACGCGGCGGTGGGGAGCAGCGTGCTGACCCTGCGGGCCCGCGACCGCGACGCCAACAGCGTCATCACCTACCAGCTCACTGGTGGCAACACCCGGAACCGCTTCGCGCTGAGCAGCCAGAGCGGCGGCGGCCTGGTCACCTTGGCGCTGCCCCTGGACTACAAGCAGGAACGTCAGTACGTGCTGGCGGTGACCGCCTCGGACGGCACGCGCTCCCACACGGCGCAGGTCTTCGTCAATGTCACCGACGCCAACACCCACCGGCCGGTCTTCCAGAGCTCCCACTATACCGTGAGCGTCAGTGAGGACCGGCCGGCGGGCACCTCCATTGCTACCATCGGCGCCACCGATGAGGACACGGGTGAGAACGCACGAATCACCTACCTGCTGGAGGACCCGGTGCCCCAGTTCCGCATCGACGCGGACACGGGCACTGTGTACACCGTGACAGAGCTGGACTACGAGGAGCAGGCCGCCTACACGCTGGCTGTCACAGCTCGGGACAATGGCATCCCTCAGAAGTCCGACACCACCTCCCTGGAGATCCTCGTCCTTGACTCCAACGACAACGCGCCGCGCTTCCTGCGCGATTTCTACCAGGGGTCGGTCTTTGAGGACGCGCCACCGTCAACCAGCGTCCTCCAGGTCTCTGCCACCGATCGAGACTCGGGCCCCAATGGCCGCCTGCTCTACACTTTCCAGGGTGGGGATGATGGCGACGGGGACTTCTACATCGAGCCCACGTCTGGCGTGATCCGCTCCCAGCGCCGGCTGGATCGCGAGAACGTGGCCGTGTATAACCTCCGGGCCCTGGCTGTGGACCGGGGCAGCCCTGCGCCCCTTAGCGCCTCCGTGGAAGTGCAGGTGACCGTCTTGGACATTAATGACAACCCTCCAGTGTTTGAGAGGGACGAGCTGGAGCTGTTTGTGGAGGAGAACAGCCCGGTGGGGTCGGTGGTGGCGAGGATTAGTGCCAATGACCCCGACGAGGGCCCCAACGCCCAGATCATGTATCAGATCGTGGAAGGCAACGTGCCCGAGGTCTTCCAGCTAGACCTGCTGAGCGGGGACCTGCGCGCCCTGGCTGAGCTGGACTTTGAGGTCCGGCGCGAGTACGTGCTGGTGGTGCAGGCCACGTCGGCCCCGCTGGTGAGCCGGGCCACGGTGCACGTCCGCCTCCTGGACCAGAATGACAACCCGCCCGTGCTGCCGGACTTCCAGATCCTCTTCAACAACTACGTCACCAACAAGTCCAACAGCTTCCCCACGGGTGTGATTGGCCGCGTCCCGGCCCACGACCCCGACCTCTCGGACAGCCTCAACTACACCTTCCTGCAGGGCAACGAGCTGCAGCTGCTGCTGCTGGACCCCGTCACAGGGGAGCTGCAGCTCAGCCGGGGCCTGGACAACAACCGGCCGCTGGAGGCGCTCATGGAGGTGTCTGTTTCCGGTGAGTGGCCACTGGGGCTCCCACTGGGCCACCTGGGGAGCTGTGGGGACCTGCTAGGGGCCTGCCCAGCGTGCCAGGGCACATTCGGGCAGGGCCCGGGCAGCACTTTGGGGATGTGTGGCCTCTGGTTGGATGGCTGGATGCCGCGAGCTGGGGGTGTGCTCTCCTCCCCGGCCAAGGCCGGGGGAGTGGGAGGGGTACAGCACTGCTCCCCTCAGCACTTTTGCTGGGGGCAGGCCTGGGCTTCTTCAAGTTCAAGACCAGGGCTTCTTGGAGCTCTCCTCAGCGGGCTGTGGCTCCTGAGTTGTGCTATTAAAACTGTCTCCAGGGCTGGCTGAGTCACCTGGTTTGCTTGGTGATGCTATGCATGCAGCCACACACCTTTCTGGAAAGATCAGAGGTCACCTGCCCATCCCATGTGCCAATTAGCTCCCGGGTGGGACCGTTGGAAATTGCCGGATGGGTCCCTGAGTCAGCCTGTAATACGGCTGGAGTCACTTCCCTTGGTGTCTCTCTTCTGTCTCCTCCAGATAATAACAATTGGGTTATGTATGCTCTCTGTGTGGGAGCGCTTTAAAAAGTGTAGCCGCGTTTGATCTTGGCTTCTGCTCCCGGACATGGGCTTCTCTTCTGGCCTACCCAGGTCGCTGGTGGAGCCAGTGTGGGAAACCAGCTGGCATGCCGTGGGCTGGAGGTGAGCAGAAGATGGAGAAAGTCCCAGCTCAGCTGGCCAAATGCTTGGCAGCAAAGAGTTGGTTCCCGTGTGCCAGGCGGGGCCTGCGGGTCTGGGGAGAGGAGGACAAAGAGTGGGTGTGGATTTGGGAGACGTGGAAGACAGAAGGATTTGGCAGGGGCATGGGGGATGGTGGAGAACAATAAAGGGACCCCCAGTGGCTCCTCAAATGGGCCTGCCTGTGGATGTGATAGGCTGGTGTGCACAGGTGACCTTAATTATGAGACCAAACTACCACCAAGATAGGCTCCGATTGGGGCGTTTGTGTCAACGAGTCGTTTAAACAGCAAATTATTAGGATACGGCATCACTGTGGGAGTCCTGGGAGAATTTCAAAGTTTATTTTCTTACTTGTCTTGTTTCCACAGTTGGCTGTAATTCTTTATATACTAAGGGTGGGTAGCAAACAGGTTTCAGTTTGCTTGTGAGTTCTGGAACTTCCCGTCCCATTTTGAAGGGAGGCGGTACCTTCAACACAGGTTTTAGTAACACAGTCTGTCTAGGGGTGACTGTTTTAGGGTTTTTGAGGTTGTGAATGTGTGCAGAGAATGCGGAATAGCCCTTTCGGGAGAAGTGTTAACCACAGTTATGGATAGTCCGAGCAGTGACAATAAAAAAAAAAAAAGGTTTTTTTTTCCTAAATGTTCATTTGTGTTTTCTTATTTTTTATCTGCTAGATAAAGCAGAGTGGGTGGGGACTGCAGCCTGTATAAACACGCCTTGGCAGTTTCATAGCGTTTTGATTTTACGCGGGACGTGGTGCTTTCACAGCAACACATGCATGCTGGGATCGGGGAGGTTTTGTGTGTCTGGAGCGTCAGGAATACGGGCCCCTCTGTGTTGGCCGGATAACAGGGGTTAGGATGTATTTCATTCAGAAGGGGTTAGTTGCTGAGGAGCGCCTCGCCTACCTGGTGGGCCCACAGCCTGGATCACAGTCAAAGGTGGGTTGGGGATTCTGTGCTATGTAGTCATCCCAGTGGCCCAGTTCTGGCTTCTGAATCCTATGCGACACACCTCATGTAATCAGGCACTAGGGGCTCATGCGTCAATCTCCCACGTAATAATGATGTCCTTTGACTGGGTATCAAGCAGTTTTCTATAGTCTTGTACTTCTTCTATCACTTCATCCTCTGGTTACCGGGAGGTGAGTAGTTTTCAGTTGCTGCCCATTTTACAGATGAAGAAACTGAGGCTCAGGAGTGTTAAATAACTTTCTCAGTGTTACACAGCCAGGGAGAAGGAGTGCCAGGTGTTGAACCTTGATCCAGACAAAACAAGCCTGCCCCTCACACTTACCTGAAAGAAAGTTTTTGAGAAACTAGTTGCTAAGCAGAATTGTGTCTGCATCCTCGCTCTGGTTTAAAGTGGGCACCTTTGGGTGTCATGTAACCCTCAGACCATTTGACAACGATTTCATGCTCTGAAGAAGTAAATCACTCTCAACTCAAAAATCTGTAATTCCAAACAGCAAAGCACTGTGTAGAAGGAAAACAAAATGAAACAGAAAGATCAGCCCTTTAATTAACCAGGGTCGGATTCTTAGGTTTTATTAGGAAACAATGGGGAGGGCTGTTGTTTCAAACTCATACACTGTGTTCCGTGAAATGTTATTGGCTTCCCCGATTTACAGCCATACCCTAAAGTCTCTAATGCATTATTGCCGCCCTGGAGGTGCTGCAGGGGACAGTCCAGATTAGGTTTTGTGGGAGCCTCGCCAGGTCGGGCTGGGCTGCTGGGAAAGTGCACCTGGGGGCAGTGCTGGGAGTGGATTTGCCGGAAGGAGGGCGGAGGGCTGTTCCCTTCCGGCCTCACCCCATGGCGGGCACGGGGCTTCAGCACTGTCATTCTCATGGTGCGTAGACAGTGTTGATGGCTTTATGTAGCCCACCAAGGACAAAACACTACTTGAAAAATTTTGAAATCTGCATACAGACAAATTCAAATGACATTTTGGGAGATGTTCATTTTCCACGCGATGGTTTTTGAATAAGATTTAAATTTCTGTGCCAGGGACTTTTTATTACGAATGTTTATAAAAGCTGTGTCTGAATTTGTCAAAGCCGTTGCCTAATGACCGTTGGGACTCTTGAGCATTGAATACTTTCTGTAGTCTTTCTAGATGTTGGTCTTTGGGTGATACTGACATTTTTAATCCAACTTGAACTTGTGTGTGCCTGTGGGTTTGGAGCCTGAAGCCATGCCTTGCGGAACGTGGCACTTGGTAGAAAAAGGCCCACGTTTGTGGGTGTTGCGGACCGACGGATGTGGGAAAGGCAGCGTTTGTGGGGTGAAAATGATTGGCCATTGAGTCGTTCAGACATGTCAGAAAATACTGAAACAGTGAAATAGGCCTGAGTAACCTTTTCACCGTTTACTTTGGTGGAGAGAACATGGTCTTACATCGTCCAGGCTTGATAAAGTTTTGGAAAGGATTTGCCTAGTTAAATACAGGGTATTGTAGGGACGTTTAAATAGGTGATTGCAAACAGGAAAATAGGTGGTGGCCATTGTACCAGGCACTGACTGGGTGCACGGCGTTATGGGCGTTATGTTTGTTTCTGAATTTTGCAGCTTAAACCACTGTATTTGTTGAGCTGGATTCTCTAGCCGCATAAGGATTAGGTGCTTTGGCTGTTAGTTAACCATCTAAGGGCTTCAGTAACTCTGGAAATAGTCACTTGCTGATGTACTGTCAGAAACACTGGCTCAGAAACAAAAGAGTGTTTATTCATTTATTGAGCACCTACTGTGTGCCAGGCCTACTATGTGCCAGAGCCCCGGAGAGCTGTGTGGCCCCGTCCGCCCACCCCCCCCCCCCGGAAGTTGGCTGGAGACAGAATGGATAAATGCATCTCTGGCAGGAGGAACCCGGAGAGGGTCGCTGCAG
The DNA here is from genome assembly GCF_964194185.1 of Rhinolophus hipposideros. Taxonomy (NCBI): domain Eukaryota; kingdom Metazoa; phylum Chordata; class Mammalia; order Chiroptera; family Rhinolophidae; genus Rhinolophus; species Rhinolophus hipposideros. The sequence continues at coordinate 2,765,145 of NC_138055.1, forward strand.
GGTCTGGTAGGCGGTTAGGGGAAGTTTGGGGCTGAGATCTGGGAGCTGTCTGGGTTGCTGATGGGAAGAGGGCTCCAGGCAATGAGCACAGAGGGTTGGGCGTGGCCCCGCTCAGTGGCCAGGGAGTGTGGGTGGATGGAGGGGGCGTTTGTGAGGTTAGATGGTCAGATGTGGAGGGCACATTGGGGTCAGTCCGCCCCCTGCTGCACATGCCGGGAGCCCCCCAGGCGCTGCCTGTCCCAGCGCAGTGCATTCTCCTGCTCCTGCAGCAGCCTGGTGAGGTGGAAGGTTCCGTCATCGTTTCCATCTCATCAGGAGGTGAGCCAGGGCACTGGCAGCCCTGGGCTTTGAACCCGAGACGGCGGTTCCTGAGCCATGTGCTCTCAGGCTGTGCTTTCCAGAATAAACTGGCGCAGGGAGCAGAGGATGCTGGTGAAGGAGATGCATTTCCTGAGCCCGGGCCTTGCAGGGGTCAGCTCTGGGGAAAGACCGTGAGCCCACTTTGGGACCCCAAGCGGCTGGGGCCCCTTTGAGATTGTCACGAAGAGAGTGTGCAGCTCTGGGCTGGAGAGAAGAGCTGGGGTCACGGCCAGAGGTGGGGTGTGAGGGCGCCAGGGCTCAGGACGTGTATAAGGAGGACGGCCTCGGGCACAGCCTCCAGGAGCTGAGGCCTGGGCAGCCGGCAGGCAGGAGGGACCTCCACGAGGCTGCAGCAGGAGAAACCTGAGGGCCTGGGGCCCTGGGGGCCGAGCGAGAGAGAGGGTCCCGAAGGGGGTCAGCAGTGGCAGTCGGCAGGCCTGAGGACAGAGAGGTGATTCGGGTTGGCCAAGGGGAGGGCCTCGGTGACCTTTGTGAGAGCTGGAGTGGAAGGGGGCTTGGAAGCCCCCCCACGGAGCGGAGGAAAGGCAGGAGGCTGGGCGCGTGAGGCTCAGGGAAGGCGGGAGGGCCATGGGGACGTGGTGGCCCGGGCTGCGTTGGGGGCCAAGACGAGTTACCCAGTGAATGTGCACAACCGTTCCTGCCTGTCCTTGACCTGCTTGTGCAGGTGTGGACACTGTCGCCTTTGGGGTCACTGGGCATGGGGGGCAAGCGTCACTGGCAGCCTGTGTGGCCAAGCTGAGTGTGGATGGACCTGCAGGATGGGGGCAGGAATGGTAGCCGTTGCTTCTGGTTGAGTCACAGGACCTGTGATGGAGGAGCAGGAGCGTCAGGGGAGGACGGGCAGGGTCCAAGGGTGACCAGGAGGCCAGGAGCCCCATCTCAGCACTGGGCCTAGTGACCTGAGGCCTCCATCTGGCCCCAGCTACCAACTCGGGTGATAGGGAGACTTTAACACCCAGGAAAACTCACAGGAACGTGAGCCCCTCGGAGGAGGGGTGGTGCTGCAGTGTCGTCTGGGAAAGAGACTGGCATTGCTGGCAGGCCACGAGTCAGGGTCGCAAGCCCCCTTAGGTCAGGGCCGACACACACAGCTGCCCGTGTTGATGCCCAAGAGCAGAAGCGTGAGGAACCAACCGGGCGGGTGGGTCAGCGTCCGCGCCCGGGGTTGTGTCGTGTGGCAGCACTCGGATGCGAACAGAAGTAGATTTTGTCACGTGGGGCAGAGCGTGTGGAAAGTATTCCTGAGTTTGGCAGGATTCGTTGGGGGAAATCGTTTTCTGGTTTTTCTTCTTGTCCTGTAACCTGAGCACATAGGCTCAGATGAAAGCCCTAGAATTAAATTCCTGAATATGGGGATGTGCTGTAGTCAATAGCCCCCTTGCTTTCTGTGTTTCGTTTGGGAAGGGTAACCGGGTGAGACCTGAGGAAGTGCTAAAGGGCCGAGGTCCTAGGCTGTAGTGGTCAGCGGGACCACCATTGTGGGGACGACCAGGTCACCCCCTGTACTCTCCCCTGTGGGCCTGGGGCCTGGCACACAGTAGGTGCTCTCCCAATATCTGTGGATTATTTGTGGAACGAGCTAGAAGGGTGCTGGGGTGTTGCACCTGCCAAGGCCACAGGTGGCTGCACTGCCCTCACTTGGGGGGCCAGAGGGAGGCCAGTGCAGGAGACAGGACACCCCATGGCCTCTAACCAGGACTTCAGAAGAACAGACACCCACAGAGTGGTTAAAATGATAAAGAGCCGGAGTGGGGTTTTCCCGGTTTGGGAATGCCCACACCCAAACAGGATAGCCGATCACGCAGGTGTCACGCTCTAGGCTGAAGCAAAAGCATGAGAATCAGCCATTGGAGTTTTCCTAAAAAAATGCCTGTTTCTTTCACCTGGGGCCCAAACCCCCAGAAACGTACAGTGGTGGCTGTCTCCCTGGACAGAGGGTCGTGGTGCAGTGTTCCCCCCCCCCACCCTGCCTTCTGACCTGGGACGCAGAGGCCACAGGACTGGCTGGAAATTGGGATGACATTATGTCGAAAAAGGCTAGGTTTGGGGCTTGTGTGTACCTGCGATCACTTGAGGGGGACAGAGTGTGGTCCCGCAGTGGGTGGCCTTGGGGTGCCCTCCTACTGGTAGGTAAGTGGGCCTTGTGTGGTGACCGCTCTCAGGTGCCCAGGGGTGCGTGAGTCTAGCCGGACCCCTGAGCAGTTTTGGCCTGGGCCTGGGTGGCTCTGAGAGGCTGAGTCCCAGCCCCTGGCCCACCCTACTTACTGGCCAGCCACTCACCTGTCTTCCGTCTGTGTTCCTGTGAAAGAAGGGGAACTCGCAGTCCCTCCGTGCCTTGTGCTGGCTCTGGGGAGTGTCAGGCACCCCTTCCTGGTAGAGCATTGTCCTGCCCCCCTGGTCTTGTCCTCTGCCCTCCTCCTGTCCCCTGTGGCTTTGTGGTCAGGTGGTCAGTGTCTGACCTCTGCAGACCTGGGAGGGCCACAGTGGAGGAGCCTGGCCTCAGAGCCAGATGGTGCATTGGGGGTGGTCACATAAGAGCACTGTCACCACACTTCCCTGGTTTGTGTGTCTTCCAGGCCCCAGGCACGTGCCCAGGGTCTGCTCGCATGGTCCTAGTGGAATTTCCGAGGACCCCCATTTTACAGACAGGCAAATAAAGTGAGGCTAGAGAGCGCGTCATGGCGGGCAGAGCCAGGCTCAGACCCTGGTGCCTGCGTGCTCTAAGCACTGGGTGACCGGCCCCTTAGCGGATGGCTAAGCCCTGAGAGGGGGAACAGTGCCATCCTAGCAGCCCTTGGGGCCCAAGTGTGGTGATCCAGGGATGGAAGTCAGTGCATGTGACCACATGCCCGAAACAGGGCTGCGGGTCACACACGCATCATGTCAGATTCCACATGGGTGCTCAGCTGCTTTGCCCCCCCCCCCCGGTGAGCAGGAATATGGCCACACTGGGGAACTGGGGGGCCTGGGGAGCTGTCCCCGAGCCTTTGCAGGGTCTCCCAGGGTCGAGGTGCGTCATAGGAAACCGGCATGCAGGACCGGTGTACAGCAGGTGCAGGAGGGACTTTTCAGTGGTCAGAGCTGGAGGTGGGGGAGGCGGGCACCGCTGAGCCCCAGGAGCAGCCGGTGGACCTGCCCTGCGTGTGCTCTGCAGCTCCCGGAGCGCACACTCTGCTGGCCAGGGGCCCGCCTGCCTGCCTCCCCTCCAGCTATCCATCGGGCAGGGGCTTTCTGTCTTTTTTAATCGTCTGTTTGTGCTGCCAGTTCTGTATCTTCTCCCTCTTTTTAGGAGTTTTAAAATGTCTAATCTAAATGATACTTGGTTAAGGTAAACTAACGGCAACTAATTCACATAAAATCACATGCTGTGTTAGCACTCAGAGATAAGAACTCTCTCATAGGGCAATAACCTTTTATCAGTCAGTGGATTGTTGAAGGACTGTTTTCATACAACGAAGTGGTTTAGCTGCCCTTGTCAGGGACTGTCTCACAGGCCACCACGGTCCCAGCAGCTGTCCTTTGATGCGCTGTGACGGGTCTCCACCCGGTATGGGGGAGAGCATGAGGTTTCAGGAAGCCTGGCCCGCTGAGTGCTGATGCTGCTCAGGTCGGCCCCTCTGGCCTCAGCGTTCCCATGGAAACGAGGGGGTGGGATGGTTATGGCCCAGGACCTCCTCCTCTATCATTCTGTAGGTTAAGGCTAAGGAAAACAGAAAGCCAGCGTTGGGGTCTGGCCGTTACTTGGGAACCCTTTTTCTTGCCAAGTACATTGCAGGTGCTGAGAAATTCTCTCCTCAACAAGCTGTTGCAAAATATTTGCAAAGCATATGTCTGTCTGATAAGAGGTTAACATCCAGAGTATATAAAGAACGCCTACAACTCAGCAATAGGAAAACAAACGGCCCGATTAAAACGTGGGCAAAGGAGTTGATAGGTCTGAAGACGTACAGGTGGCCGACAAGCCCATGGGAAGGTTCTCGGTCACTGATCGGTAGGGAAACGCAGATCAGAACCACAGGGAGACACCTCCCGCTTTGGGGTGACTATTATCAAAACAAAACAAAGTACCAAGTTTCGGTGAGGATGTGGGCGAATTGGAACCCTCCTGCACGGTTGGGGTGTAAGATGGTGCAGCCGCTGTAGGGTGGGCGGTTCCTCAGAAAATTAGAGAGAGAATTGCTCTAGGCTCCAGGAATGCCACTTCTGGGTGTTCCACCCGAAAGAAGTAAAAGTGGGGTCACAGACGGAAGTTTGCACACTGTGTTCATACCTGCATGATTCACAACAGCCAAAAGGTGGAAGCCGCTTAAGTGTCCATCGATGGATAAATGGATAAGCATTTATATCCAGTGCTGTTTCGCTCAGCCTGAAAAGAGAAGCACCTTCTGACACCTGCTACAATACGGATGAACCTTAAGGCCATCATGCTCAGTGAGACAAGCCAGGCCGAAAAGGACACACAGTGCAGGATTAGATGAGGTTCCCAGGGTAGTCAGCTTCATTGAGACAGAACGTGGAACGGTGGTCGCCAGGGCTGGGGAGGGGGAATGGGAGTCAGTGTTTACTGGGGACAGGGTTTGCAAGATGAAAAGGATTCTGTGGATGGATGGTGGTGATGGCTGCACCACAGTGAGCTGTGCACTTGAGAATGACAAAAATGTTACATTTGTGTGTATATTTCACCACAATAAAAAATCACTAGCAAAACAAAACTGTTCTGGCCACTCAGGTACTGGCATGTGGGAACAGGTGCCTCTGCCGTGTGGTGTCAGGGACGTTTATCCACCAGGGCTGAGCGCCGAGCCCAGCTCCCTGTCCCGTCCTGCGTCACTGAAGTCACCTGGGCTCAGTGTTTTGTGCGTGTCTGAACTCATTGGCATCCTGACATCGTGAACAGTGAAAGGGACAACAGATATGATAACAAAAATTGTGTTCGGTAAATAGGTAAAATCTCTTTCGGTGTTTAACTACATATCAGAATCTGCGAAGATGGACATGTACCTTGTTCTAAAAGCCCTGGGTAAGAGAAAGGGTCCTAGGTCCCTGGAGGACCGGGCGTCCCCGGTGCCGTGCAGCCCAGCCCAGCCCAGGAAGGAGCTTGGTTGGTGGCTGGGGCTTCAGGCCAGATGCTGGTGTCTCTGTGGCGGGCACGGGGAGGCTGCTGCCCCTCTGTGCAGCTGGTGGGCTCTGTTCTGCCAGCCCCACCGTGTCCTCGGCCCGCTCCCTCCCGACCAAATTAGGTTCAGTGCCAGTTGGTACATGTGCCGGAGCAGGTGTAGGGTTGTGGGTTTTTTTTTGACATTTTAACACACTCAGGCGATTCGCGGTGAGCTCTCTCCTTTTTCATTCTTATGGCGATCAAAGTCACACAACATAGAGTGAACCATTTTAAAGTGAAGAATTCAGTCGCGTTTGGTACATTCACAGTGGTGTGCCTGTGTCGTGCTCGAGTATTCCTGTCACCCCCAAGGACTCCCGTACCCACTGTGGTCACGCCCCATTCCCCACCCCCAGCCCCTGGCACCACCACCGGCTCTCTGTCTCTGGATGTGCCTGTGCCAGGCCTCTCCGATCAGTGCCATTGCACACTGTGTGACCTCTTGTGTCTGGCTCCTGTCAGCGGCGCAGTGTTCTCGAGATTCATCACGTAGCTGCGTGTCGCTGCTTCCTTCCTATTTATGCCGGTCTCTTTTCAAGCTGGCTACCCTGGACACGGCCCCACCGCGGCCACCAGGACGGCCACAGGACAGAGGCAACCTGTGTCTGTCCTGAGGTTGCCTCTGTCCTGGGGTTGTCACCAGAGGCACTGGTCAACCTCAGAAAACCAGAGTCTCCCAGGGGCAGTTGGGAGGTGTTGGGGGAAGAGCAGTGCTTTGGGAATATGGGACGCGTTCCTGTTCAGTGACTTTGGCCCAGAGGACAATGCCTGAGAAGGAGTTCCCAGGACCGGGGACGAGGAACACTTAGGAGAGTCATAAATCTGCACGTTTCTGCCCTGTAACAGTACACCTCCTGGGAGAGGCGGTGGCCCTCGTAAGAGGTTCCGGATTCTTCTGTGACACCACACTGTTTTCAGAAGTCACCAATGCTGCCTCCCTGCGATAGGGCAGGGGGCATGGGGTCAGCATGGGAGGTGCCTGAGTCGGGACAAGCAAGCGCCCAGTCCCCACAGGCACGGGTTTCACAGGACGCCCAGTGAGGTGACTTCCATGCAGACACAGCAGTGAATGTGGGGGGACTCCACAGGCGGGGCCCGTGCGGAGAGACTTCTCGGAGCTCAGGAGCCAGCTGGGCCTTGGACAGGTCAAACGGAAGGGTGGGGGCAGGGTGGAAATGGGGCGAGGGGCTAAGTGACCGTGAGCAGTCCCAGTTAGGGGCCTGGAAGCTGCAGTGTCACGGGGTTGAGCTCATTGGTGCTGGAGCTCACTGGGCTTCCCCTTGGACGCTGGGGTTTGCGAAGGTCCGGGGTCTGAGGTCAGGGGTCAGCTGAAGCCCTGTCCTCTGAGGCCTGAGAGGGGCAGCGATCCGGTGGTGGTGGTGGTGGCGTCTTGGGGTTGCTTGTTGCCATCCCGGAGCAGAGCCCCGCTGGGCAGTCAGTGCCTCTCGGTTCCCCTGGAGCTGCGCCTGGGCCTGCGTGGGGAGATTGGAGTGCTGGCTTCTTACCCGACCCAGCCTAACACAAGCTGCCTGTCTGGGCAACTCGGGAAGGTTCTGCTCCACTTGCAGGCCTTTTTAGGCTGCAACCTGGGCTTTGTTCAAGCCTCAGGAAGCCAAAGGACTTGTGACCGGCTGGGTTAGATTCTTTTTGGACAGTTCCTTGAGGTTAGAGACCTGCTGTGTTCGTTTCCTGGGGCTGCTGTAACAAAGTTGCACAGACTGGAGACTTGAAACAATAGAAAGTATTTTCTCCCAGTTCTCTGTTAGTTTCGTAGCATCTCTGTAACAAAGTTACACCAGTTGGGAGCTTAAAACAGCAGAAAGTATTCTGTCCCAGTCTGGAGGCCAGAAGTCCCAGGTCAAGGTATTGGCCAGGCGCGCTCCCTCTGGAGCTAAGAGGGAGGACCCTTCCCAACTCGCTCAGCTTCTGGTGGTTCCCAGGGTCCTTGGCTTGGGGTCCCTTCACCCCAATCCTCAGCTCCATTGTCATGTGACCCTCTCCCTATGTGTGTCTCTGTGTCTTCTCTCCTGTAAGGACCAGTCATATTGTATTAAGGGCCCCCCCCCCATTCCTCTATGGCTTCATCTTAATTTATACCTTCATTGCATCTGCAAAGACCCCTTTTCCAAATCAGATCAAGTTCATAGATGCCAGGGCCTAGGACTTCAATTATGTTTTGGGAAGACACAATTCTACCCACCGCAGCTCGTGCCTTTGTACTCACGTGTGTAGCTCTGAATTTTTTGTGTTAAATCAGATGACGGAGCTCTGCTCGCCCAGTGGGACCCACCTGAACACCTGAGACACAGCCCTTTTAATGCCATGTGACCCATAGGCGTCCTGCCCCTTTGTTCTCCTCTCTTCCCCTCCAACTCTAATTAGACGGATTGTGGCCCAGGATGAGGTCCCCTGCTGGTTGTTCACAAAGGCCGCTCACTCCCTCATCACTTGGACAGCACAGTGACATTCGGGCTGGGTGGGCGTGCTCATGCCTCTAGATGTCACTTGGGAAGGAGGAGGTGTCGAATGTGTGTGCAGTCAACAGACTGTGTTGCATGGGGCCCTCAGGCCTGTTAGGGGATGACAACACACCCTGCCTTTCCCTTTGTGCCTCAATGCCAAGTGACACAGCTGTGGGAGTCGCCTTTCCAATTCATGCCTCTCTTCTAAGCATGGAAAATTCTCTAATGTGTAATTGAAAGCTCCCTTCCCCCCCTTCAAAGAAGAGAGAATGGAAAATATTAAGGTTTATTGTTCTGGGAGATTTCCTATGCATACGGCACGTGGCCATCAGAGGTCAGGAGTGCGTGTGTGTGTGTGTGTGTGTGTGTACGGGACAGGAAGCCCAGTACAGTTGAGTTACGGCTTGTGTGGGCCCCTCACTGTGGAACAAACGTGCCTGAGAAAGCAGGAGTGGGGGCGGGCGGTGCATATCAGTGACTGGCTGTACCTCCCGGGCAGTGCCACTTACTGCTAAATAGACAGCGACCGGCACTAGCTGGGGTCTGTTTTCGGAGAAAACCAGGCTGGGGTGACACGCGGCAGGAAGCCGCGGCAGGGTTGGGACAGCTGTCGGAATCCCCGGGCGGGCTGGGGAGTCCATTGTGTTTGCAGCACGAATTCTGTGTTTCCTCTTCTTTCTGTCGCTCAGCAGCCTGGTGATTTCTGAACCAAAAGTGAATTTGAAACACTGAAAACTGGCCCAAGCCCTTCCAGGGTCCTAACTTGCACCTGGCAGCCCTTTTCTCTGCAGCGAGGGAAACTGAGGCAGTGAGGCCTGGGGACGGGTTCTTGTCACTCTGTGCCCTGACCCGTTGGGCGAGGGCTGACCTCAGCCAGGAGGCTCTCGATTCTTCCTCCACGGAACCGGCGAGTCTGTGTCTGGTGGTCTGACGCCGACAATCCCAGTCTCTGGGTCTCTCCTTATAACTCCTGCTTGAAAAACCAAAAAAGGTGTCCCATGGCTTACCCAGCAGGACACGGGTTTGAGTAGGACTCCGTGGGTTCGTGGCAGGTGGATTTGGAAGGAGGGAGGGACCGTGTGGTGGTTAGCGCCACAGCTGCCTGTCACAGCCCTTGGGGTGTCGCCTGTGTCCTGAGAGTTGTTTAAAACGCTGTACAAACTGGCGGGAGGTGGAGAGCAGGCGCTGCAGTCAGCTGGGCTGAAGGAGCATAGCAGGTAAGGTGGACGTGGAAATCATCCAGGAGGACCAAGGTGCAGAAGACGAGCCTTCGAAAGCCTGTCCTGTCCTGTGGTTTTGTTTTACGAGGTCAGATTTGCAGAAGCGTCCGAGGGTGTCCTCACAAGGGGCCCTGGGTGGCCTGATTCTTTCAGGGAGGGAGACTTTGGTACCGCCAGCGAGTGACGGGTTAAACCAATTCAGTCGCCTGGATTTCTGATTCCTGATGGCAGTCTTGTTCACTGCACGTGTGTGCACATGTGCGTGTGTGTGCGTGCATGTATGTTCATGCGTGTGTGTGTACATGTAACAGATCTGTCTGTGACTGGCTAGTTCTGGAACATTTTCATCACCACAACATTGTGTACTTTTTTTTAAACATTTTAAGATTGGATGGTATTTTCCAAACCGAAAATTCAGTATCATTTTTGTTTCATTTTATTGATGTTTGAAGAGATATCGAATCACGAGATTTACCTGTGCCAGTGGGTCAGGATGGGTTGCTTTTAGCCCAGTGGTGGTCACCTGTCTGGCGGTATGGGGGGCTGGTGTCCACCCTCATCGTCACGGGGCGTGGGGTGGCTGTGCCAGGAGGGCGTTGGGGGGGCGTGAGCTGCAGCCAAGAATCAGGTACACCTGCCTGTGGACAGACAGGATGGAGCCTGGAACTTCTGCCCCGAGAGCTGGAAGTGCGACCTTTGGGTTTTGGCCTGCCCTTGGCCTGCCACCTCTTGGCCAGCACTAGTCACTGTCTGGCCCAGTCTGCCCGGGACCGAGGGGTTACAGGTTACAGGACTCCAGTGCAAACACTGGGGAAGCCCTGGGCAAAGCAGGCCAGGTTGGTCACCTCACCGTCACCTGGGCTGACAGTCCCTTTCCCTTTTCATACCGGCCTGCGTTCCAGGGGTACTCGGGTGGTGCTGACAGGGCCTGGTCCACTCCACCTCAGCTCGCCCTCTGTCACATGTGTCTTCCAGAGAGTGTGCTTGGTCTCCTTCCCTCCCCACTTTGTCCTAAGTGCCCACCCAGTAACCCACCTGCCTGCAGGCTTCTCTCGCAAAGTGTAGCTCCAGCCCCTGCCCCACCTCTTGCCCCTCCACCTGGGCGGAGCAGGTACGTCTGGGCCTGAGGCCTTAGTCAGCCTTCACATCCTGTTCCTGGATGGGATTCTGCCATCGCCCCCGCCCCAGTGTCCCATCTCCCGCAGCCACTGCGACAGCCACAACTTCGACAGCACCAGCTTCTGGAGACCTGGCCTGGCCCTGCTGTTGTGCCACCTGGGACCCCTCCTTAGGGGCCCTTGCTCACGGGATAAATGCTAGGTGGCAGAATCACATTCACTGTGCCAGCTGCTGCTGCTCCCACTTCCCCCTGGACATTTCAGGTACTCCCCCTCCCCCATGCTCACTCGTCCCCCCGTCAGCCCTGCTCCTCTCCTCCTGCTGCCCTAGTCACCTCCGTGTCAAGGCCTCGTCCTTCCCAGCAGCCCCAGGCTAAGTGAGGGTCCTTCCTGGGAACTCCTGGCACCCACTGGCATCCCAGAGCTTGGCGTTCACCCCGCGGGCCTGCTCTGCCTGGGAGGGGCTGGGAAGCCAGTCCGGGTGGGGTTTTGCAGAGAGGGGGCAGTCAGTACTCTACATGGGAAATTCTTTGTCCAAGGTGTCCTCTACGCTGCCCTGCTTTTAGAGCACAAGTTGGTTCATGAGATGAACCAGGCTGCATCCATCCAGGAAACGAGCCACTCGCCTTATTTCAAGCCGTGAGGGATTTGATGCAGGGAACTGGGGCCAAAGGAGCCAAGGGGTTGTCTTCTCCCAGAGGGGTCGTCTGTCTCTGGGCCTCGGTCTCTGCCTCGGCACCACGGGCGGCCTGATGCCGTCAGCTTTTCTGGGCTGTCCTTGTCACCCAGGGGTTGGATCAGGTCAGTGACTTGGGACGTTCCTTTATCACGTAACTCTCCTCACAGGACATCAAGGCTTTACAAATGAACCCGTTCCAACCGGGTGCTCCAGGGTGGCGGGGGGGGGTCCTGAGGGGCTCTGAGGACGTGCCTGGCTGAGGCCGCAGCATGGGCGGTGCCCAGGTGGCTCCCGCCTCCTCAGCCTGGTGAGGGACAACATCCCTCGGTTCTGAAGGTGACGCAGGCTCGGGGTGAGGCGTGTGGAGTGGACACCAGGCGACCCAGAGCGGGCTGGGCTGCTCACTGCCAGGCTGCGGGACTGGCGGGGGGGCGGGCTCCTGGGCTTTTCCTGCAGCGACTTGTACTTACAACATGGGCATGACGCAGGCGGCACCCGGACGGTGGGTCACGTAGCTGCACAGCCGAGCTGTGAGCCCAGCTCCTCATGGCAGCTCGGACTGCCCAGGTCGAGGGACTTCTGGACATTTTGCTGCTCTTGGTGTTTGTGTATGTGTGGGGGCAGCGTCCATAGAGTCTTGGGACGTGAGAGGGAGCAGGGGGATTGACTGCTGTCCCTGCCTTCCAGCAGGAATCTGGTGACAACAGACGCCCTGGTCACATCTCCCCAGGACTGGTTCTGGTGACTGACGGCCAGAGAGGCGGGGCCTCGGGCCTCCCAGGTCAGAACGTGGAATGGATGGGACACCAGCGGCCTGTTTGGATGTCAGGGTGTCCGTGTCCTAGATAGCAGCTCAGGTGTGGCTTAGATAAGTACAGTGTCGTGACCTTGACCCCGTGGTCTGCACGGTCACCCCTGAGCCCTTGGCATTGTCCTCTTGGGGCCTCACTGGGAACTCTGGGGGCCCAGCCAGGTGGGGAAAGACCCTCAGACAAACTTAGAGGCAAGTCCAGAGTCAAGGGCCTGTCGCCGCTGGGGGCGGGGAGGCAGGAGAAATGCAGACATGCCACATAGAGTGGGAACAAATGACAAATGGGACGTGCCTCTGGTCTGTTGTCCTGGGTGTGTACGAGTAAGTTTCCTGTGGCTTTCAGCCCCTGGGCTCACGTTCCACCAGCATAGGTAAGAGCTCTCTGTGCAGGTGACGTGAGACGTTAGACTGGACAGAAGGTTGCTGTCATTGAAGTGGGTGCCATGACGACAATGGGGACGCGTGTACATCATAGCAGCCCACAGGCAGTGGCTTCCCCAGCCAACCTTTGTCCCCGTCTTCTCAGGGGATGTGGCTTGAAGTACTCAGTCTGGGACCTGAGTGCATTGGCGCACCAGCATTTTCCATAGACGTCTTCGTGTCATCGCACCGGACTTCTCAGTGTGGACTCGGACTCGGGCTGACCTGGGGACCTTGTTGTGCGGGGCGGCCTGTGGGGTCTCTGGTCCCGCTCCCCACATAAGAAGGCAGGACATGGTGAGGCCAAAAAGAAACCCCCCCGGAGCCATAGATGGGGGAGTCAGACCACTATGGTCTCACTGGAGGCTGGGTCCACACTGTCTGCAACCCGCCGTGCTAACTGCAACCCGCTCTTGCCAGCTCAGCCACCATCTTCTCGCTAGCCCCCATTTTTCTGCCAGCGTAGCCACAGCAGTTATATTAATGGCCAATGGCTCACTGGTTACAGCTGACGGCCAACTAGCCACAGCTGATGGCCATCCAATCACAGCTGATGGCCATTTTACTACCTGAGCCAGCACCTTTCCACGTGAGGCCGAGAGCCTGGAAACTGCTTTCTGGGGCTCTGTCCCCACACACCTGAAACACCTTATACAGGACCCTATGTGGAGGAACTTTTTGAACATGGATTTTTATCTCCTTGCAGATTTATAGCCTGTTTTGCTTAAAGTGAGCGTGGAGGCTGCCTCCCATGTGTTGTCTGAAAAGTAGCGAGAAAGTCGGGGGTGGGACACTGCCGTTCCCTGACAGTCTCCTCCTCTCTTCCGTCACTGCTGCAGCTCTGGGTCCCAGGTGGCGCAGAGACCTGGGTTTGAGTCCCGCTCAGGGAGGCCACTCGCTGTTTTCATCGCCTCCTTTACACCCCGTGGGTGAGGGAGGGACCTGGCCCAGGCTTATGGGATGGCCGAATGCATGAGACGCCACGCTGGACAGGTGAGGTCCCCCCCACATGCTCACAGCCCGGGGCAGGAGGACACCTGGTGCCATGCAGGGCCACACGGGGTGCCCTCGGGGGCATAGTTGTCCATCAGGGCCTGGGGGACGCAGACCTTGTGTAACAAGAGGGAGAGGTGGCCCTGAGTCCTGTGGGAGGATGCAGTCGGCTTGTTTGAATAGTTCCACGGGTTGGCGGGGAACAGAAACCCACTACTCTGGGGCGCGCAGGGACTGTGCCCGGTCTCCGGGATAAGGAGGTGACTCGGCTCCGGGCCCTTATCCACGGAGCTGAGTGCAGGGCGCCTGTGATTAGGCGGCGGCCGCCTGGTTTTAATCGCCGCCAGGGCAGCACCTCAGGGGGGGTTAGACCTCGCTCACCTGTGTGCGCCTCTGCTTGTCTGTAAATCCCGAGCATCTGCCTCTGACGGAAGCCCAAGGGCAGTATCCTTGCCAAGGGCCTAATACGCGTGGCTGCCATGGTCACTGCTGCTATTGGCATGACCCCCAGAGGCCCTGGTACCACGGGGACCACTGGGCTCTGGGCTGGCCTGGGGGCCAGGCTTGTGCAGCTCAGGGACCCCAGGATGGAAATGGCTTGTTCTTCCCAGCGGCGCAGGACGCTGAGCATGTCACAGCAGCATTGAAATTGCTGACGCCGGGAGGAAAGGGAAAGGAAAGGGTCACTCCACAGTTATGTGGCCAGAGGAGGGGCAAGGGGACACTGCTACTGAATGTCGGGGCTGAATAGTGAGAAGAGCGACAGGTACGGTGTCTAATCACGGGCGGACGCTGGCAGGGCGGGCACTGAGAGTGCCCACACGTCAGAGGGAAGACGGACCGTCTGCTGTGCCCCTGCCTGGGAGGTGCTCCCGCTGGCCCCTGCCCTCTGTCTGCCCGCCCACTCTCCCGGCTGCCCCCACCGACCGCCCTCAGCGTCACCCCCAGGTGCTCCATTATGCTTTGCTCATTCTAGAAAATTCTGGCAATAGGGAATAACAAAAAGGAGAAAGCAAGAAATTGTCCCAAATGCCAAACCCAGAGATGGTTCCTGTTGACCTCGTGGTTTGTTTTAGGTCCCAGAGGAAGGTGACGTTCCCAGTTCTCCGAGTTGTGGCAGGTGCATTCCGGTGGCGGGCCGGGGTTGCCATGGCGATGGGTGCTCCCTGGGCTCCCACCTCTGGGGCCCTTGAACGGAAGAGCTGGCCCTTTGTCCAGGGACAGTGGGGGCCCTTCTGCTGCTGTGTGTCTGGCTCACTTTAATTACCTTCAAGGGGAAGCCCCGGGAAGGGGGAGCCTCGTTTCCTGAAAAGCTTATGCTTAGATCCCTCACTTTTAAAAAGTCACGTATTTATTTCACACCAGAAGACCGTAGCTTTTATGGCTTCAGCTTAACGGGCCAGAGATAGACTCTGGGGAGAGCCACTGGGAGAGCTGCCCTCTCTGCTGGACGCAGAGGGTTCAGAGCTGGCCCAACTCACTAGTTAGAGCCAGCCCTCTGTGAATCTCTTCATTTCCTGTCACCAACTGCCTGGTGACAGATCGCACCAAAGGACATGTCGCCACCCCCCCTCCGCCCCATACACTTCTTCTAGCTCTGTGGCCAGGAGCAGGGTCTTCCTCTCTTCTCTGGCCCATGTGCTGGACAAGAAGAGTTGCCTTGCCAAGGAGGTGAGAAACGCTGGCTTTGTCACCTGTGCCCCATGAGCGAGGCTTCAGAGCTGAATGGAGGTGGGGGGGCACTCTGGGTCCTTCCTGCTTTATTGGATGGGCCATGACTTACGTGATGAACGTAAGCAGGGGAGTTGCAGCCCACGGGCTCAGGTGGAGAGGAAGCTGTGTGACCTGGGGTGCCCGTTACCCTCTCTGAGCCCCAGCTTCCTTATGGGTGAAGGAGTGACGAATGCCACTGTGCAGATGTCATGAGAATTGTCTCCGCAGGTCCTGTCCCTTTGTGCCTGTGTCCCCTTTGTCCTGTGATGTCTGAGAGCCTGGCTGCACTTGGTCCCCAGGATTCTAGCCAAGAGCCATGCTGCCCAGTGGGGCATCTGTGTCCTTCTGTCCCCCAGCCCCTCGCCCAGAGCAGGCTTTAGGGACACTTGAGTGACTGGGACTGGACAGGGTGCCAGGCACAGGGACAGGACACCCAGGAACCCTTTGGCGTTATGCTGATGCCTTTAAAATGGAGCAGAGAAGATACTGGACGTGGTGTCATCCTGCCAGGGAGGGGAGGCGAAGCCGGGAAGGCCCACTGGCTTCTGGAGCCTTCCCAGGCCGTGGGGGTTGCAGTCACGCCCTTAGCGGCACGCGTGCTGTGCTGGAGCACAGCACAGGTGAACACAGGTGCTGCTGGCCCGGCCGGCCCGCCGTCGTTTCGGCGTCGCGGGTTCCCAGCCAGGACCGTCCCAGCCTTTCAAGGCGTGTCCTCGTACTGCAGGGTTTTCTCAGCTGTACCGTGGGAATGTGCTATCTCTACACCAGTTAACATACTGATTCCTCGAAATCTGGCATTTCTCAGCTTCAGCCAGGCTGAGACGCACATGATCCAGCTACAGGAGAACCGTGTCTGGAGGGGCCGTGTCTGAGCTGCTCTGGTGCGGTCAGTAGTGTTGTAGGTGCGGGGGAGGGGGCCACGGTGACTGCGTCAGGGACACTGGGAGTTTTGCAAGTAAGCAGGCCCTTTAGGGAGGGGAGGGACCCGTGTGTGTGAGAAACGCCACACAACAAAGGCTCTTCCGGGAGGGCATGGCTCCGCAGGCCACAGGGCCTGGGGGAGGGTGACCTGGTGACTCAGCAGGTGACAAGAGGACAGAGAGAAAGCAGAGCCACCTGCTACTCTGACTCCCCCATTCCAGACAGCAGCCCTCCCCCAGGGTTGTGGAGAGCTCTGGGCACGTCCCAGCAGCCCCATGAGGAGTTCCCACGCCTGAGGGCTGAGTCTCAGAGGGGCCCCCGGCTGACAGGTGTTTGTGGAAGGCCCAGGCCAGGCCCCGGGCTGGGCAGTGACAGCAAGCAGGGTGACAGGGCACGTGGTGTGTGCCACCACCAGCACAGTGAGTCCATCAAGGAGCCCACAGCTTGAGGACGGGCACAGACAGACATTTATAAGACGTGTTAAAGCGGAAGATGGATGCTGGGAGATGGACGTGTCCATTTCTCCATTGGGGAGGGCAGCCCTTCTTTACTGGGCACCCACGGTGTGCTGGGCTGTGTTAGGTTCTGGGGACATGGCAGTAAAGCCAGCAGGCCTCATGCCACCTGCACGGTGCTTACCCTGTAATGCAGACCCCCTGCCTGACTAAACGGGCTCCTAGCACTCCAGGGCCAGGTGAGGCACCAGGTCAGCCAATTTGGGGCCAAGGATGGCCCAGATTGCAGCCTCTGAAGCCTGGGTGGTGGGCAAGGATCAGGGAGAAGGGTCGGGGACAGGTCACATGGACTGGGGGGCTGATCCCAGGGGTGGTGTGGGGAGGAATGGCTGGAGGGGATCTGCTCGCCCACTCCCGCCCCCCAGGGCCCCACAGGAGGCTGGTGAATACGAGGTGCAGTTGGCAGCCAGTGCCAGCCCTGCGCTTGGTACTGGGTGGAACTCTCAGCATTGGGAACCCCCCTAGCCACCCTGGAGAAGTGGACGATGTTTGCCCACTGAAGGGGAGCCAGTTCCCCAGGTTCCCCTCAGACTGCAGCAGGCACTGGGGGGCTGGACAGAACCCCCCATCCCCCCGCGACTGTGGACACCTGGCTGCTGCCCTGATGGACTCCACTAGTTCCGATTTTCACACGTTTGGGGCAAAAAGTGCTTACTGTGCAGGCACGGTGCGTCCAAGCGATGCAGATGGCTGACGGCAGGAAGGGACCTCTCCGCGCAGTCCTGTTCCCCATTGTGTGGCGTCTTTCCAGAGACGTCTCAGTGTCAGTTCACATGGTGATGGTGGCAGAGGGGACTCAGAGTCAGAAGTCAGCTCCTGACCTTGCCTGTCTGTACACTGTCAGCTCCGCCCTGGGCTGTCCTGGGGGGCCGTGTGCCCAAAGACTATTGCAGAACTGAAATGTGGGATGTCCTAGAAGTTTCCCCCTGAAGAAGTGGTCTTGAAAATGCATGATAATCCCAGGAGGTGAGACACCTCTCTGGACTTGGCTAGGACTTGGGTGGGGGCGGGCAGAGGGGACCCGTGGTGACGCCTGGCTACCTGCACCCTTGCTCATGTCTGATCTGGGAAGGGGGCCTGGTCTCAGGACAGAGGGAGGGGTTGAGTCAGGTTGGGAAACGGAGGGGAGCACGGTTAGTCTGAGGAGGAAGGCCCGGCCTCCCCCTTCCGGCCCCGCGGCTGGCAGGGCTGCTGCTCACGCAGGTGCCAGGTGGGCAAGGCATGCTCGGAGCGCCGTGTCAGACGCTGTCCCTGGTGCTTGGCCACCGTGCTGTACAGATGACAGGTCTTTCCAGAACCAGCAGTGAGTCAGCAGTGCCTTTGGGGGGTGGGGGAAGGGAAGGAGGGGTGGAATCGATTTATTTTTTAAACAATCCTTAAGAATCTTATTAGTCAGAAAAGTTAAAACGACCTGATGAAGTTCACGTAATCAGAAGTGCATCAAGTAGGACAGCAACATGTTCCGCATCTCCTCCTTCCACATTCCTGTGGGCTTAAACATAGATAGCATCTCTTCCTCCGTTTCCCCGTCCACCCCCAAGTACGGCTTGCTCTTTCAAAATAACCCTCGCGAACTTCCCAGCGTGTGAATATCTACTTTGCTCCTTTAGTCACTGTCACATTCGCCGTGGTCTGGGTGTCAAGTGATGTATTCAGCCGACTCCCTCTTATACGCTTGTGTCCAGATTCTCTTTGTTCATAGAGTCACAGTGAACATTGGAAGGGGGTGTGTGTGTGTTTAACGTTTGAAGTCGTTCTGAAGAATGAATTCCCAGAAGGGAAATTATCGGTGCTGATAACCTTGGAATATGATAACTTTATATTCTGATGACCTTGGTCAAATTGCCGGTGGGAAGGTGGTGCTAATTTATACTAGAAGGAGCAGTGCACAAACATCTTCCTTTTGTGACTTGCGTGTCTTCCCGTAGGGAAAGGGAACAGCTTTTCATCTGTGTCCCACGTTCCTGTTTCCTCTGTGAATTGCCAATCTATGTTTTCCGTTAAGATGGCTTATCTTTTATTGATGTACATTTCTTCTTTATATATTTATAATATATTTTTATATATTTTTGGCTTGTTGCAAACTTTTTTGTAATTTTGATTTTTTTCTTTTAATTCAATGGCATCTTTTTAATTCAATGGTATGAGTATTAAATATTTTAGTCATGGAAACTCGATCGTTTTCATTTATGACCTCTGTGTGCCTCTTTGAGCCCCAGTTTCTGTTCTTTCACATACGGACAGTCCCACTAACCTCACAGGGTTGTTTGAGGATGAAATGAAGGAACGGGGTCTAGTGATCAGCCGGTCAGCCAGCCTCCAGCCCCTTGGGTATTTCTTGCAGGGAACTGACCACAGCCGGTTGAGTTTGCTGCCATCGGGTCTCTCCAGCAGTGAGCACGGGTGGCTCCACCATCACGGGGCGATGGAGGGAAAGGGAGCCCCAGGCTGAGATTGTTGTGAGTAATGTCCCCACCTGACAGACAGTCGTTAGGAAGCAGACACAGCTCCTGTCCTGCAGGCTTGGTGTCCTCTCAGCTGCCCCAGTACATCTGGCATGGAAGGGTCCCTGGAAGCAGTATCTCCCCTCACAGGCTCCAGCAGACCTGGCTGGAGTCAGGCAGCAAAGGCCTCTGGTGACTGAGCACCCTGGCAGGCTGGATTCCTGGGTGCAGAACACTGTTCCCAGGGGAGTAGGCTCGGAGCCCGATAGGTTGTTAGGTCCTCTCCCTGCAAGCGCCAGAGGCCTCCCTCCCTGCAAAGCCACTGACAGTCATCAGGAGAGAGCCTCTGGAGTGGGTGGGGACAGATGGGGGCGTGTCCTGGAGTTGCCCTTGGAGTCCAGCCTGACTAGTGCCCTGGGGGTGTGGGGAAGGCCCTTAACCTCCCAGGTGTACACTCCTGTGCAGCTCCTGCTGCCCGGGGAGTATTTTAGTCAGTCGTTCCTGTACTTCCTCTTACGGAGAGTCGTCTGTCACACACATCTTGTTCCTGGTTTTGGCCCTCGATGCTCAGTATTCAGTGTTAAGGGGGAAACCGGCAGAGCGAAGCAGGAGAACTTGGGGATGTGATTGTGGGGTTGGGATCACTTACCTGATGACTCTGGCTTTGTCTCTGAACCTCTTGGAACCTTGATTTCCTCCTGTGACAAATGGGGAGGGGTGGTCCCTGTTTCCTCGGTGTTTGTAAAACACCCAGCAAGGTACTGACCCTGCCGTCTGGGCTCCAGAAGTTTCCCTTGTCACTAGTGGCTTCAGTAGCTAATTTTCCAATAAAATATCCTGTTTTCTCTAGAGTGGTTTTCTGAGTAGTTGATGAAATATGTAATGAGCTTCCCCTGCTCCTTTAGGATAAGCTGGGACCACACAGGCCTCCCTGGGCAACTCCTGGAATGAGAGATGTGTGATCGGTCCTCATTTGCTCTCCAGGTTAAGGAAGCTCCTGATTGCGCCAGAGGATTGAAAATATATTCACCAGTTCTTTGCGGGAGTGACTCTCTGAGTTATGGAAATATGCATTCAGTTTTTTCTCATTGGAGATGTTCACATATCAACGGAGGCTGTTTGATCTTAAAAACAACAGTGTAGTCCTGCCCTTCTGCGGTGGTCTCAAAACCATAAGTATGTGACATGTGAATGGACTGGCTTTCAGCCCTGCCTGGCCGCCGCCCGCCCCGTATGCACATGGGGCCCGCCCCGCTGTGTCATGGGGGACGGTGGTTCTGAGCCCGTCGCCGGGACAATTTCCAGTCGTGTCCCAACAGCAGGCTCTCTGGGGACAGGTTGGTGAGTTTCATTCTGCACTTGGAGACCACCAGCCACCCAGAATATAGAGTGGGTATCGTTATGAAGTACACTCCAGGAGAAATGGCCTCCCGCGAAGGGCCGCAGAGCCCTTGTAAATCCCCCCAACGATCAAACAACACAGATGCGGGCCCGCTCAACCTCTGTTCTTCTGTGACAAGGGATGGGCGTCATTTACGCTCCCTTTGGAAGCTGGGGTCCGCGTCATTTTGCCGGTGGCCTTTGTGCTGGGCTCCTATTCAGCCCGCCCCATCATCTGAATAAGCCGCCGCTGTCATTGTCCCCGAGGTTACTCATCAACTGCCTGCCGGCCCGCCCGCCTGCTAGGGGCTGCCTGTTTCCATGGTTACCGCCTCCACTGTAAATGTGATCCCAGAGCCTTGGGGGAGGGGCTGCAGCACCTCCATCTAAAAGGGCCTCTCCATTAGGCCGGTGAAACCCTGCACCAGGGTTTTGCTGCCACGTTATGGAGAACTTGCCTTGTGTCCGTTGTGTCCCATGGGGGCTGTGAGCCCAGTTTTCCTGTTAGAGCAGCGCTGGGAGGGCTGGCCGGGCTGTGGGCTGTGGGAGAGCGCCTGGGGTGGGGTTACAGCAGGAGAGACTGGGTCCCGTGGGAGATAGGCATCCTGGGGGCCCGGTGCGTTCTGGGGGTTCTGGGGGAGACGGGACTGGCCTTTGGCTTTGGGGAGGGGATTTGCAGACAGTGGAGGGTGTAAGAGGGAAACTGGCAGAGCCATTGGCACCTGGCAGCTTGGGGTTCTGAGAGGCGAGGGTGGGGAATGCTGGGAGGTGACTGGGCAAGGGTGGACAGACCGGGGGCCCAGTAGGAAGCGGACTCGATTCAGTTTTCAAAGTTCCTGCAGATTATTCTGCAGTGGAGGGTATCGATGGGGGCCTGGGTACGCCCCATGTGTTGCTGTTACAGCAAAGTAGTGACTCTTCCTTGAGACCGAAAGGTTTGGGTGCGTGTGCCTTGGGTGCGTGTGCCGAGGCTGCTTGAAAATAGTTGTGTAGAAGTGGATTTGCTGCATCCAAGGATGAGGGGTGTTTAACTTTTGGTCAAATTACCAAATTGTCTTCTAAAAGCGCATGCCTAGTTGACATTCTTGTCACAGGCTCCGAAATTTGTTAATCTCTCTTCCCCAAGCTTGATGTTATCATTGTCTAAAATGTTTGCCAATCTGATGGGTAAAAATAGTCCATTGTTTAGTTTTCACCATTCTCTGATTCCTTTGAGGTGGGGCTTCTTTTCAAATGCTTATTGGCCGTTTGTGTTTCTTCTGCGGCCTGCCAATTCCTAGTCTCTCTCTAGCTGGTTTCTGGTTTGGAGTTTAGCATTCCCGACCCCAGGATCTTAAGTGTCCCACGTTTTAATGTAATGTTTCTTACAGTCTTACCTTCCGGTCACGTATGGCTCTTTAATTTATTGTGTTAATTTGGGGGTAATGGTGTGTGGTAAAGCTTTAGTTTTTCCAGTTGTCTCAATGCCTTTTATTTGCAGACTCTGTCCCCCTCTCTTTGAGATGCCACCTTTGTCACAAACTACGGAGGAAATGTCTCTCACTCTCCCAAGTAACTGTTCCGACCCCACACCACTGCACCTTTTTTTAATTACTAGGTCGTACCTCGTAGCTTGTTCTGAAAGCTAGAGGAGCATATTCTCTTCCATTGTTCTTTTTTATAATTTTCTTGGGCTGTTCTTATGGATTTTCTCTCCTAAAGTAATAAATACTTTATAAAGTTCTGTTACAGTTTTTAAAACTTCCGTAGGAATTTTGGTGAGAAGTATCATTGTATTTATGGATTACTTTTTGTCGTGGGTTGAATGGTGGCCCTCTCCCAAAGCAATCCACCCAGTGCCTGCAGATATGACCTTCATTAGAAAAGGGGTCTTTGCAGAGATAGGTAAGCTAAGGATCTCAAGAGGAGATGCTCTCAAATTAGGGGCCCTAAATCCAGTGACAAGTCCTAAGAAGAGAAGAGAAGACAGAGAGAAGGACGTGTGAAGAGTTCGGCAGAAATTGGGGTGATACAGCCTGAAGTCAAGGGCGGCCGAGGACTGCTGGCCACACCAAAAGCTGGGAAGAGGCAGGTTCTCCTTCAGAGCCTTCAGAAGGAACCAGTTTTCCCGAGCCAACCCATTGGTTTCAGACTTCTGGCCTCCACCACTGTAACAGAATAATTTCCCATTGTCTTACGCCACCCAGTTTGTGGTAATTTGTTACAACAGCTCCAGGGAACTAATACACCTTGGAAGTGATATCTTTGCAATATTGTTTTTCTCTCTAGAAACGTGGTATGTTTCTTCATTTCTTAGAGTCATCTTTTATGCGCTCTAGTAAAATCAATCCCGTTCTCCACATACAGATTTCATGTTAGTCTTATTTCTAGGGATTTTATGGGTTTTGTGGATGTCGTAAAAAGGACTCTTGTTTTCAATTACATCTTTTCACTGGTTCTTGCTGGATGTTGAAAAGTAATGAATTTTTGTCTGTTGATTTTGCGTCCAGCCACCTTCTCAAGCTGTCTCATTAATTAAAATAATTTTTTAGTTGATTTCTCCAGGAGAGCTGTCATGTTGACTCTCAATAACATAGGTTTTGTTCCTTTCAGCTAGTTTCCCCTTCTCTTTTTCTCCCCCATCTTTGTTTGTGGCCAAGTGGATTTCACGCGCTCGGACCCTGTGCAGCCCCTGCTCGTTTGTTCACCAGCAGGATTAGGGTCTTCTGGGCTCCCTCTGCACCTGAGACCTGTGGTGGCACTAGTTGTTGGCAAGGAGGTAGCTCACTTCTGGCAGCTTGTGAAAATTTATGTTATTCATTCACTCAATCAGTATTCATTTAGTATCTTCTATTTGCCAGACACTGGTCTAGATGCTGAGTGTGCAACACCGTACTATTAGGTTGGTGCAAAAGTAATTGCCATTTTTGCAATTATTTTTAACCTTTTAAAGTACAATTATTTGTGCACCAACCTAACAGTAGTCTTAGCCCATGCAGGAAAGCAAGGAAGAAACATAGAAACCTAATGCTGCTGTTGTTATAAATAACGTAATATATGAATAACAACACTGCTGTTATTCACAGATGCTATAGTTACATGCAAGGAAAATCCACAAAACATTCAAATACATGATTAAAATTATATGTGAGTTCGTAAGGTTGCTGGATACTTGGATAATATACAAAATGGAATGTGTTTCTGTGCACCAGCAGTAAATGGGGAATGAAATGAGACACGTGATTTTTAATAGCATAACAAGATCAAATCGCCGGAAATAAATACAATAAGAGATGGGCATAAAACTAAAAAACCTGATTGTGAGAAATTCAGGAAAACGTAAATAACTGGGGGTTTAACCATGTTCATGGATGAGAAGACTCAATATAATAAAGATGTCATTTCTCCCCTGACTGTTGTATAGATTCAGTGTAATACTAACCAAAACCCACAGACTTTTAGGGGAAATTGAAAAGACTGACAAACTGATTCTAAACTTTACACGTAAATGCATATAAAATTTATATGTAAAAACATGTACATTTACATGTATAAATACATGTTAATGTACATATATTTTATATGTATACAAAATTATATGTAAATTTTATATGTAAATAAAATTGGCCAGGAAGAGCCAAGGCAAGGTGGGGGACATGTCTGCCAGTAGCCAAAGGGTTACCAGGTGGGCCAGTGGAATCTACTAGAGAGCCCAGAAAACAGACTCCGTGTGTTTGAAAGTGTAAAAGATCAAGTTATAAGGAATAAAGGCATCATAGGCCTGAATTACACTTGATGACAATGAGTCTGTACTTGCCTTGTTGTTTTTTCTGAATATGCTTCATTCTGAATATCCTCTTTTGACGTGCCTTGCAGTTTACTAACCTTCTTATCAGCTGGGCCTAATCTATTCTTAACCCCATCTAAAACTGGCAGGTCCCGTCCCCAAGGGTTAGGGTCCTGTGAGGTGGTCGTGAGTGGTTCTCCCAGTCACCTGGACACCCAGAGGTCAGGTCAACTCCGCGCCCACTTTATCGCTCTGTCCCTGAACAGGTGCTCTGCCCCAGCAAACTTTCTAGATGGGCCACTCAGTGGGCAAGAGAGAAATGTACACAGACAGAGATGAGGGTTTGCACCTGGTGGTGGCACCCAGCAGGCCCCGGGGCTGGACAGGATTTGGTTTCGCCTGTTCTATCATATACTGTTTTTCCCCTAAAGAAATGTTCAATGTTTTTTTGTTTATTATGTCTACCTTTTAATCCTACATCCTATTACTGAGAGCTATTTCTAATCTGGAAGAAAGTACATCAAGGAAGGAAGAACACAAGCTACTGGTTTTGAAAATCAAGGGGTCAGTTATATGGAAAAGAGAAGCAAAGAGGTAATTTTTGTCCATGGTTGGGGTTAGGCCAGGAAGCCTTTGTACTGGGAATTGAAACAGGACTGAGTTTCTGAGCGAAAATTACATACCCTCCCTGTTGCTTCTTTATATCTGAAGTCTGACAATTCGCGAACTCATCCTAGAAAAAGTGCTACACACCTCATTGCTGAGTATCACTATGGTCTCCTTCGAAGTCCTCCCCTTGGGAAGCTATGCAGTGACCACAGCACCTAGTCCACCCTTCAAAGCCATTTTGGAACTTTTTTTTCTGTAATGGCCATCAGAGCTGTCGTCGTATTACCCTTGATGTCCTGAATGTCATCAAAATGTCTTCCTTTCAGTATTTCCTTTATCTTTGAGTAAAGAAAGAAGTCATTGGGGGCCAGATCAGGTGAGTAGGGAGGGTGTTCCAATACAGGTATTTGTTTCCTGGCTAAAAACTCCCTCACAGACAGTGCCGTGTGAGCTGGTGCATTGTCGTGATGCAAGAGCCATGAATTGTTGGCGAAAAGTTCAGGTCTAACTTTTTCATGCAGCCTTTTCAGCACCTTTAAATAGTAAACCTGGTTCACTGTTCAGTTGGTACAAATTCATAATGAATAATCTGTCTGATGTCAGAAAAGGTGAGCAACATCATTGCAACAAGGTCACGACCTTAATTGTCAGACTGATAAGTGATGCGTGAACATACAGCTGAGACCATGGATGGCCAACACTATAAAATTAAAGGAGAATTTTATGAGAAGTGGAACTTCCGTGTTGAAACAGCACTAGCCTTTGAGCCTGGACATGTCGACAGCACCAGGCACATTGGCCAGCATCATTCCTGGATTGAAGAGGGGGGCCTGCAACCCTGGATCTGCCTGGAGCTTGGGGAGTGTCCTGGAGTGGACGTCGGGCTCTGGCCATCGAGGATCACAGTGGCTTGACCATCCCCTTCTCTTCCCTCTGCCTCTGCCCAACCTGGTGTCATGACAGTTGGTCCCTCTGTGGGTTTTGACTCAGCCTGCCTCACTTCCCTGCACTTAACACAAAGAACAGAGTGACTTAAATTTTCTCCTTTTTGCTAGTTTACAAGAAAAACTTAAAAATAAAAACTTTCAGGCTGGGTTTCTTTAGTTCAGTGGTTCTCAAATGTGGGTGAGTTCATTACCTCACGCCCCTCCAGGAGACATGTGACAATGTCTGGAGATGTTTTGGCTGTCACAACGTGTATGGGCGGGTGTGTTACTGGTATCTCCTAGCGGCCCGTGTCCTTCAATGCAGGGGAGAGTCCCGGACAGCAAAGACTGATAAGCTCAAGTGCCTCTGGTCGGGGTGGGGAAACCCTGCTTCAGGGATTGTCGTCTTGTGCTGCTGGCTGCGTGTGTCCAACTTGGCTCCAGGGTTTTGAACTTACTGGAAGAGCAAACCCCTTCACAAGGCAGTGGGGCATGGCGGGCAGCAGGGGCCCGGGGGCCCACTGTCCCTGGACAGACATGGGTTTGCATTTTGGCACGTCATTAACCAGCCAAGTGACCGTGGGCAAGTCACTTAACCGCCTGACCCTCTGAGGCCTGGTCTATAAAACAAGGAAAATGAAACCTGCCCCGTAGGACCCCATGGAGAGATTGGATGAAGTGCGGGGTGCTGAGGCAGGCCAGGCTGGGCCTAGGGCGGGGTGGGGAGGACGGGAACAAACCAGGGGCCGTCTGTGCCTGAGCACGGCCAGCTGTGGCACCTGCAGGAGTTTGGTGTGGATTTTTTCGGTGTTTCCAAAGTGAACTCCAGCCCCCGATGTCTGCAGGCTGCAGCAGGTGCCCTAAAAGTGGCCAAGGGAGGGAGGCCAGCCTGTGTTCCTTGTGTTTGGTTCATTCCCTTCAGGTCGCGTCTCAGGTATTTTTTGAGTGAAATTGATGTAGGGCTATTTCTCTCTGAGTCCCCAAATGATGGAGGGGACTTTTGAATGAGTGCCAGGATCGTGATTTGTGAGACCGAAGAATGGAAACATGGACCCAGGAGAGGCGAAGAGTTTTAAAAAGAGGATAGTTCATGGAAAGCAAAGGGTCAGAGCTCCCGAGTGGGAGGGGATCCCGAATGGGGGTGCCCCGTGACGGAGGCAAAAGCTCTTACTTTTATACCTTCCCTTGCCTGTTTGGGGAAGGGGAGCTGGTGCCTTTTAATGGAATTCATTTACCAGGTTTGTTCTGTTAGTCCGTCCTAAAGGTATTAGCAAAATAACCTATTCCTATCTATCAGATCTGCTCCGTTTGTCAGGCCAAAAGGAATTCTATGATTAACTTCAAGGTGCTGTTACACGTTGTGCTGGAGCAAAGGAGTGATTTCAAAACCTGGAGTTTTAGGATATGGCTGTCTTTTGTTTATTCCACCGGGGACCTCCCTGTCTACCTAGCAACGTACTAACTAACCTGTCTCAAAATGATTATGGCTCTCGAGTGCACAGGTGAGCGCCTGACTTGTCTCTCACTGTGACATGAAACGTTTAGACTGAGAACAAGAGCACTTGGATGGAGGCTGTAGGGAGAGTGTTTCAGGCGCCCAGATCGGTGAAAACCTGGAACATCTTGGCTCCCGTCCCATCTCCTCCCGGCTGGAGGAGACCAGGACCCTGAGTGCGCTCTGGTGGACATGCAGCGTGACTCTGAAAGCAGTCTCCAGCACTGTGTCATTTGGCCTGGTCACCACTTGTAGGGGTGGGGGATGGGTCGGGGTTGGGGGGTAGCGCAGGGGAAGGGCTGGCCTTCCCACCCACCCAGCCTGGCAGCGCTAGGTCTGTGTCTGCACTTCCAGCCTCCACAACTTGCTGTCCTTGGGACCTGGAGGACACATGGTATAGGAAACATGAGCATTTCCGGGTACAGACTGAAAGCTGCTCTCGGACTTATGGGAGAGAGACGCAGCCCCGCAGCCCTACCTCAAGCACTGGCTCTGCGGCGCCTCTCTGAATCCAGGGAGGATTTGCAGCGGCCGGGGCGCCTGGACCTCGGCCGCCTTTCTCCGCTGTTAGCCAGCCCCTCATGGTGGGGCCGATGGTGGAGGGGATAAGTTCGGTCTGGTTCTGCCCTTAGCCGGAGCTGTGGGAAAGTGTTAATAGTTATAAGTGCCTTGTCACAAAACTCTCACCCCCTCCCCTTTGCCACTGGGCCAGGAAGAAATAACCCCAGATAATGACTGGCTGGCACTTTGGGTGGTGAGCACTGGAGGAATTGGGGATAACAGCAATTTGTTGTCAATTTCAAGCAGAGAAAAAGCACTTGGGCCTCTTAAGACCAGTCACAAACTCAGTAATTATTCACATCAGCAGAACTAAATTCCTGGCAGTTATTTTTAGGTCAGGGTATATAACCAGTGGGAGGGCAGCCTGGCCCTGGCTGTGAGGTGTGGGCACTTCTGGGGACTCGAGCTGGGTTATCCCTCCTGCCACCGTGACCCCAAATGTCCATTGCTAAAGAGAGAGCTGCTGCGGTGCAATGGAGGAGTTTCCGCAAGCTGTTTCTAGAAACGTTCCCGCTGTGGGGTTGGGGGAGGCGTTTGTTCCCTGTGTCCTTCAGCGCTGTGTGCGGGGCTGTCCTGGGCTTCTCCCAGCCCTGCACTGAGCCCCGTCCTGGTACCTTTCTCTGCACACCTGCCCTTTTGAAGTGCTGGCTGTGGGCTCCGTGATGAAAGCCACACTCCCCTGTCATGCAGGGTCTCTGGTCCTGCTCCCGCTCTCGGTGTGTGGACACAGAGTATGGTGAGGCCAAAAAGGAACACCCACGGAGCCATAGATAGGGGAGTCAGACCACTATACTCTCCCTGGCGGCTGGGCCCGAAATACAAGAAGCAGGAGTCACATGATCCGCAATCCGCCGTCCGCTTCTC
This sequence comes from Rhinolophus hipposideros, assembly GCF_964194185.1. Lineage (NCBI taxonomy): Eukaryota > Metazoa > Chordata > Mammalia > Chiroptera > Rhinolophidae > Rhinolophus > Rhinolophus hipposideros. The sequence continues at coordinate 2,793,581 of NC_138055.1, forward strand.
TGCCAACCAACCTCACTTACTAACTGCACTCCACGCTTCCTAGCGTAGCCACGGCAGTTATATTAGTGGCCAATGGCTCACTGGTTACAGCTGATGGCCAACTAGTCACAGCTGACGGCCATCTACTACCTGAGCCAGCACCTTTCCACGTGAGGCCGAGAGCCTGGAAACTGCTCTCTGGGGCTCTGTCCCCACAGCCCCCTAACAGTCCCACTGGGTCCACACACGTGGGCACACACGAGTCACTGGTGCCTCTGTGGACGCTCCTTGTCGCACACGTTGGCTCAGCAGCCACGTCCCCCAGACACAACCTGGTGCTTCAGATCCCAGGACGTCCCCATGTCCCCGCGGCCACCACGGCCCTTGAGGCCGAGTGGGGAGGGCGTGGGCCTATAGAACAGCTCCCCGGTGAGTGCCTCGGAATGAGGGAATCCACCGCTTCCATTGTCATCAAGTGCAGGGACATAATAGGGACGGTTACCAGCTTTGACCACAGACTGACCACAAGCCTTCACAGCTCCTCTTCCTGCCCGCAGTGCCCCCATCCTACTGCAGCTGGAGCTCAGGGCAGGTGTCTCCCCCAACCTCCAATCAGCACCCTGACACCCCTTACCCATAACCCCCACTCTCACCCCGACACCCCTCCCCCACACTCCCCACTGTCACCCGACACCCCTCCCCCACACTCCCCACTCTCACCCGACTCTTCTCCCCCACACTCCCACTCTCACCCCGACACCCCTCCCCCACACTCCCACTCTCACCTGACACCCCTCCCCCACACTCCCCACTGTCACCCGACACCCCTCCCCCACACTCCCCACTCTCACCCGACTCTTCTCCCCCACACTCCCACTCTCACCCCGACACCCCTCCCCCACCCCCCATTCTCACCCGACACCCCTCCCCCACCCCATCTCACCCCGACTCCCCTCCCCCACACTCCCACTCTCACCCTGACACCCCCTCCCCACCCCCCTATTCTCACCTGACACCCCTCCCCCACACTCCCACTCTCACCCTGACACCCCCTCCCCACCCCCCTATTCTCACCTGACACCCCTCCCCCACACTCCCACTCTCACCCTGACACCCCCTCCCCACCCCCTTATTCTCACCTGACACCCCTCCCCCACACTCCCACTCTCGCCCCCACACTCCCACTCTCGCCCCGACACCCCTTCCCCACCCTCCCACTCTCACCTGACACCCCTCCCCCACACTCCCCACTCTCACCCCAACACCCCTCCCCCACCCCCATCTCACCCCGACACCCCTCCCCCACACTCCCACTCTCACCCCGACTCCCCTCCCCCACACTCCCACTCTCACCCCGACACCCCCTCCCCACCCCCATCTCACCTGACACCCCTCCCCCACACTCCCACTCACCCTGACACCCCCTCCCCACCCCCTTATTCTCACCTGACACCCCTCCCCCACACTCCCACTCTCGCCCCCACACTCCCACTCTCGCCCCAACACCCCTCCCCCACCCCCACCCCCATCTCACCCCGACACCCCTCCCCCACACTCCCACTCTCACCCCGACTCCCCTCCCCCACACTCCCACTCTCACCCCAACAGCCCTCCCCTACCCCCATCTCACCCCGACTCCCCTCCCCCACCCCCATCTCACCCCGACTCCCCTCCCCCACACTCCCACTCTCACCCCGACACCCCCTCCCCACCCCCCTATTCTCACCTGACACCCCTCCCCCACACTCCCCACTCTCACCCCGACACCCCTCCTTGGCACGTTCCACATTGTGATTGTGGCCCTGTCACCCCCGCCTGGCTGAGGATGCCCTGAGGGCCAGACGGGGCTTCTCGCTTGGCATCTCTAGGTCTGGGTCTGGCACACAGAGCTACGCACATTTGCTGAATTAATGAGTGATGAGAATTTTAATTAGCTCCTTTGAGTTTAGGTTGCTGATTGGATCTTTAAAAGACTTGTCATACCAAATCCTTTTTCGTTCTAAATGAGTTGTGAATGTAGTCAGCTCGGCAGCCTGTGTGGACTTATGTCCTTCTCAGGACACTGGGTACTTCAGAGCAACTACAGTTTGTTACGCTAACTCATCTCCTAACCACGTAATGACAGGATATCTGATATCAGATTAATCTCTTCCATCTGTCCAGACCCACGCCCGAGGCGCCACTGGGAGAACTTGGAGCTAGCGCTCTCCTTCAGAAGCTCGGAAGTGTGTGTGATTGAGTGAGTGTATGCGGGTGTGTGCGTGATTGTGTACATGCACGTGAGCGAATGAGTGTGCGTATATGCATGTGCACAAGTGTGTGTATGAGTGTGTGTGAGTATATGTGAGGGGACAGAGCCCCAGAGAGCAGTTTCCAGACTCTCGGCCTCATGTGGAAAGGTGCTGCCTCGGTTATTAGATGGCGGTCAGCTGTAATGAGATGGCCAGCCGCTGTAGCTGGGTGGCCATCGGCTGTTACCAGTTAGTCGTTAGCCACTAATATAACTGCCGTGGCTACACCAGCAGGCACGGATTGGGGCTGGCAAATGGATTGTGGATTGCGGATCATGTGGCTCCTGCTTCCTGTGTCTCGTCCAGCCGCCAGCGAGAATATAGTGGTCTGACTCCCCTGTCTGTGGCTCCGTTGTCGTTCCTTTTTGGCCTCACCATGTCCTGAGTTCTTGTGCGGGGCGGGGAAGCTGAGTCCCTGCATTGCAAGGTGCACGTGTATGTGTGCGAGTATATGATGTGTGATTGAAAAATATGGTCAATGTTTAAACTTTAAAGACACATTGCCATTAACACCCCCTCACAACACTCCCCCCTCGCTTTGAACACACTCTTCCCATCCCATCGTACTTGCCACTTTCTGCAGCAGTTCTGGAAGTCCTCTTTCCTGAGTGTCTTTAGTGGCGCTGTCCTGGCTGCCTCCGTGTCCTGAATCATTTTGACTTTGGGGAAGAGCCAGAAGTCGCCTGGTGCCAGATCCAGTGAATAAGGTGGATGAGGACATTCTGTAACGTTTTTATTTGACAGAAATTGCCATATACCAGAAGCGATGTGTGACACAGAGCGTTGTCATGATGGAGGACTTACACTTTAAAACACACCTTCTCTCCACCGTAGCTCACACCCGATTGACTGCACCGAACACGTTGAAACTTGTCCCACACTGTTACTGAGGTTCCACACGCCGCTTCCCGTATTACAGATCCTGCCTTTCCGTTGGATGACACTCGGCAGCAGTGTTTACTGTATGTTTTGATCACAACGGAAAGGCTCTGTGTCACACATCGCTTCTGATATGGCAAGTTCTGTCAAATGAAAACATTACGGTGTGTCCTCATCCGCCTTATTCACTGGATCTAGCACCATGTGACTTCTGGCTCTTCCCCAAAGTCAAAGTGACCATGAAACGTAGATGTTTTGCATCGATTCAGGACATCGAGGCAGCCACGACAGTGCAAAGAAAGACACTAGTGAAAGAGGACTTCCAGAGCTGCTTCAGAAAGTGGCAAGAACGATGGGATAAGTGTGTTTGAAGTGAGGGGGAGTATTTTGAGGGGGATTAATGGCAACGTGTCATTTACTGTGATAAATTTTTTTTATTTAAACATTCACCGTATTGATAACACCTCGTGTGCATATGAGTGTATAGGAGTGTGTGTGTATGTGTGAGTATATGTGTGTGTATGGGAGTGTATGCGAGTGTGTGAGTGTGCATGACTGTGAGTGTGAGGGGGCATGCTGTGCAGGAGAGCAGGACGGGAGGCCCTGGCCATGCGCACAGTAGGTGCTCAGTGGAGGGTTCCTCCTGGGAGCCAGGTGGCCTGCAGGAGTGGAGACCCAACTGCTTTCAAGGGCTGACAAGTAGGGGTGGGGGGATACCGGGCCAGGACCCATTGCAGAGAACATTCCGTGTGGACCGTGTTTCACTGTGTGATTTTGAACAGTACCTGAAACATTAGGGTATTGAGATTGAGTCATGAAGTGTGTCATTGTAGTGAAACCGCACCGTGGTTCACAAAAGCAGAACACAGTTCTGTTTCTCCCTCTGTCCGAGGGCAGCTGCTGACCGCTCCAGTTCCAGCCCATTCCCCAGACTGTGGGGCCTGTGCATTCACAATGTCACTGCAGGAGCCTGGTGCGTGCTGCGTCCAGACCTGGACAGATATGGACCCGGAATTGTGCCCGCCACCCATCTTGGACACGCAGCCTCTGCTCCTCAGCAATTTGGAGACGCACGGACCCAGGGTGTATTATGAAAGAGATGGTGTCAGCCAGCCAGATGTCATTTTCAGCTTCATTTGAGATGCTGCCTCCTCTCCAGGCCCCCCTGGTAATGAGCCAGAGGCAGCTGCCTCGCTGTGCTGTGCAGTCTGCCAGCTCACGGGCCTCGTCCCGTTCAAACGGAGTTCTGAGCCGTTCTTGAATCTTCTCGCTCACCGACCTCAGAATTGGCCTACAGCTCATTAATTTCAGGGAGGAAGTGGTGGTGGTACAAACAGTAAATGTGAGCATGGAGGGGTCTTCCAGTAGAACCACACGTGAGGTGGGAAGGAGTTTTTGTCCCGCTCTGAATACTAGAAACCGATTTTGCCATCTGGATGTAGGGGACAGGTCTGAAAGAAATAAATGGAAAGACTCAACTACAGAAGAGCATGTCATAAGGCGTAATAAAGACGTGAGAAGAAAGGATGCTAAAATCCTCGTTTCCCCATTTGCTGAAAGGTGCGCTGGGCCTGGGAGGGCTCTAATTTTTCTCTCCTGCTTCTTCCACTAGAGTTCCTGGTTAATGATCGAAAACTCCTGTGTCTCCCCCTTCTAATGTCATGCTCAGTCAGTCTCTTGAAATTTAGGGGTGGAATTTTCTTAGCAAATATTTAACCAGAAAAACAAAACAAAAAAAACAACAACCCCACTTTTCTGTTCTCACTAACAGTTGTGATGTAAGTTGCAAATTAATAGACGTCTGGGCCACTTTTTGATCTTTTCCTTTAAAGAAAATGATTCGCCACCTCTTCACTCAGTTGGAGGGAGGGGCCCCTGGAAGTAGCTAAGGTGATCGGTCGGTGGTTGTACCCCACTGATGGTGGGGGGCCAGGCTGGGTGCTGCCTCCCTTCCCCTGTAGCATGTGGGTGAGGACACAGAACGCTCATTCCGGCATCTCTGATGACCACGTCCCCTGTGGGCAGCACCCCGTGCCTGACCAGAGGGGGTGCAGAGTAAGTGGCTGAGGGGCCTTCACATCGTGTGAGGTCAGCTGCCCCCTGGCTCCTGACTTGTGGGGCTAACCCACCAAGGGGTCAGGGGCTTAATATAGCTTCTCAGCGGTATTTGTATTTTAGAGGAGGTCTCAATGAAATTATACTGGAAGGAACTTCAGGTCCCCTGAGTGAGGAGACATTGGGGGATCAGGAGGGTGGCCTTCTAGTCCCCATCAGACGCTGGACCCTCTGTCTGTTGAGGAAGGCTAAGGCTGCAGCAGCTGCTGCCGTGGGCTGGGCTGGGGCTGAGCAGCCATGCAGGAGGGCCGTGTGGATGCCAGGTGCCCTGCCCAGGTCCCCACCACTGCAGCTGGTCCACCTGCAGCTCCCTCTCTCTTGCCCCATTCTCCTGGGTTTCTGGGCTGAGGCCCTCGGGGCCCTTCCCTACAGGTACGTCAGAGCTCGCTGGGCCTGGGAGCCCGGGAACATTCTGACTTTCGTCTGGCTTCGTGCACCTGTGCTCAGTTGTGTTTACTTACCTGGAGGCCAGGGAAACAGTACCTGATGCTATGGGTTCCGGTTGCCTTTGTTGTTACACACTTGCTCTTAAATAGGTACAAATTATTGGTATTAGAAATTCTTGCATCTCCCTCTCCTCATTAAGCCACCGTAGTTAATAATTATTTTCTCTCTAGAAAGCGTTTGTGTAAAACAGCTGCCAGGTGTCCCTGTGCCATTTCGGGAAGATCATGACCTGTGTCAAAGGGGCGAAGCCTCTCTGGGCCCTAAATCCCTTTTCATGGAACAGTAGACTCTGCTCCGGCCCCCTCACTGGGTTGTGGGGAAAGCAGTAGAGACACTAGGTAATGAGTCGTGTGGGGGCCGGAGGTCCCATTGTGCTGGGTTTACTAATGAGCAAATGAGGCAGGGCCCGTTCAGGGCCTTGTCACCAGGGTTCCCAGAGACAGTCAGAATTTCAGAGGCGCTGCTGGCAAGTGTGGGGGTGGGGGCCAAACCAGGGTCCAGCATGTCATGTCGGAGAAATAGAAACTTCCAGAATTAGGCAAAGCCCCGGGACCATTCTTAAGCCTGTGCGTGCAGGTGACACATGCAGAACTCCAGTTCAGGAGAGGAGTGAAGAGGGAGAGATGGCACATGTGTGCGCTCACCTACATGTTACCTGCCCCCTCCCGTAGGTCAAGGGTCACCTGCTGATTTGACCAGGTAGCTGGAGGAGGAGTGCACTGTAGTGTCCACCCAGAGGGGTGGTGGTGGGTGGCACTGTCAGAGCCAGAGCCTGGAATGTTCCCACTGGCACCTCCTGTCACTCCCAGATCTCTGGGCTGGCAGTGAGCTGCTTGTGAGTGGCCTCACCGAACTTCGAGCAGGTCCCCGGGCTCTGCGGCCAGCAGGCTGGGCTGGGTTGGTGTGTTTGTTAGAAATCTCGTCTATGGTGCAGCTCTCAGGCTGCCAGCTGCTCCTTGACTCGGCCACGGGAGTGTCCCCCGGGCTTGAGAAGAAGGCACGGCACTCACTAGCTCTTTTAAATCCCATTTGGCATTAAATCTTTGCCTCAGGGAACTTTGCCCATTTTCCCAGAACGGGGCAGAAGGGCGGCCTGCCTGGCTCTGGCAGGGAAGCAGGAGGCTGGGCGGGCTCCCTGTCGTCAGAGGGAAGCCCCCGTCGTGGCTGCCAGGAGGCGTGGAGGCCCCGGGCCCTGAGCCGGCCCTCCTGGTCTGGTCTCCAGCAGCCTGTGTCAGCCCAGTGATATAACTGCGTACACCAGGAAGGAGTTTAGTGAGGTTAGACTCCTGGATTGTCAGTCAGTGCTTGAAATAACATGAGAACCAGCGAGAGCAGAAGGTTCCTGGAGAAACTCTCAGGTAACCCCACTGAAGCCAGAGGCAGGGTGCTTTCAGTGTGGACGTGTGACCCTGCCCGGGTGCCAGGTTTCTTTCCCAATATGTAGTTTATAGTATGATCGCGGCAGGAGCATTAGTGCCACCTAAGCAGCAACTTGGGGTTTCACTGGGAGCCACGGTGAGAAGATGGCTCTGCTCTCACAGCCCTGGTTGACCTCTGACCTCGGGCGCCACTTGGTTTTAAGGACATCATCCTAAAAATGCCTTTTATAGTCCCCCCCCCCCTTTGGATGTTCTCATGCAAAATAAAGCAGATTTTTATTTGAGTCAATTCTTGACTCTGTTTTTTTTTTTTTTTAAATTGAGGTGAAATTCACAAAATATAAAATTAGCCATTTCGAAGTGAGCAAGTCAGTGGCATTTAGCGCACGCACAGTGTTGTGTGACCACCACCCTCTGTCTGGTTCCAGAACATTTCCATCCCCACCAGGAAGCCCCACGCCCATTAAGTAGTCACTCCCCATTCCCTCCTCCACCAATTTGGTTTCTGTCTCTATGGATTTGCGTGTTCTGGACATTTCATATAAATGGAGCCATACGGTACGTGGCCTTTTGTGTCTGGCTTCTTTCACTTTGCACAGAGGTTCTGAGATCCATCCATATGGTAGCAGGAATCAGCGCTCATTTCTTTTTGAGGCTGAATCACATTCCATTGCATGGAATTACAAAATTACAGTTACAAAATGTAAACATTTTGTTTGTCCATTCATCAGTTGATAAGACATTTAGGTTTCTACTTTCTGGCTATTGTGGACAATGCTGCTATGAGCTTTTGTGTACACGTTTTTGTGTGGATGTATGTTTTCAACTGTTTTGAATTCCACCCAAGAGTGGAAATCCGGGTCACACGTTAATCCTGTGTTTAACTTTTTGAGGAATCCTTAACTCTTAAGTGAAAGTTCTTCATCTTGACAAGAATACACTTTGTTTGGGTCATCCTACAGCTGCTGTAGCTTGGGGCCAGGCTGGACACTTGCAGCTGTGAGCAAACCTTCCTGTGGGATCGTGGGCCTGTTATATACTTCAGCCTCTGGAAGGTTCCATCCAGTATAGACATGATGAGCTAGGTCAGGATTGGAGAGGGGTTTCAAGCTCCAGAGCCCTGGCTGTCCCTCTGAGTGAGGCATGGGTACAACATGGCACAGCTAGAGGAGGGGACCATGGTAAGGGTCATTTTAGGTGAAGGAAGAATGGGCCAAGGACCTCAGATGGGAAGTGGAAGGTGCATACTGTAGCCGGGGACTAGGCTTGGGGGCCTGCGGGAGTGTGGTTATCACCCAAAATAGGAGATGAGCACGAATGGGGTGTGGGGAGGCATTGGGGCCTGGGGATCAGGCACCTGGGGGTGGGCTTGAGGCTGGCTGACTGATACCTGTAGCGAGGGGGTGTGACGACCTCGCCTCCAGCAGGGAAAGCAGTGGTGGAAATGACAGGGGGTAGGATTCGGGTTCCAAACAAGGGGAAGCCCAAGATGGGCTGCTTTGGTAGGTTAGGATGGACCCTCCGTCCCCATTGTCAGGCTGAGATCACAGCACACGTGGGGGCAGGAAGGGGCTGCTGGCTCTGCCCTCTTCATCCCCGGTGCCAGGCAGCGCTGCGTCAGCCCTTTAGTGCCTGGCACGTTGATTGCCAGGTAAACACGCGGCGCGCCGAGAGCAAGTGTGAGTGTCTGGGTGTTTGTGCAACACCTGCAGGAGCCTTCTCGGTGGTGGGGCAGGACTGCAGCGTCTGCTGGCCGGAGTGCCCGCGGGCCTGACACCAGCATTTGCCCCCGTTGTCACCCTGTTGCTGTGAAGTGAGCCGCGCGCATATCCCGAGACTGGCTTGTAGCTTCAGCTTTTGTTGTCCATACAAGAGAGAAACCAGACGCCCTCCAGGTAGTAGATCAAAACATTGCACCTGTTGTCTGCCCTCAATCTGGCCTCAAACAAACAACAAACCCACTGCAAAATCCACTTCAAAGTCCCCGGCTCTGGGCCCTTCCCTGTGAGGCCTGGGATCACCCTCCCGGGGTGGGGGTGGGGGCAGGAGGACGGACAGGAGCTCAGCCCTTGTCTCCAACTGGCCGGCCCAGTGGATGCAGCGTCAGCCGGCGGGCATCATGGGCTGTGCCAACCAGGCCTGGCAGGGCGTCTGCGATAGGAGCCAGAGGGACCTCCCGAGACTACGAGGCACACGGGACGCGGTGACAGAAACCCACGGCTAGTGCTCATGCTTCCCCCGACCCTGGCTGCATCTCCAGCTGCCGGTGGCCCAGACGCCCTGGGGTCCTCAAGGCCCCGCATGTTCAGAAACTGGCCCCTGCTCCTCCGTGTCCTCAGTGGACCTTCTCAGACCGGGACACGGTCCTCTGAGCCTCTGTCCATGTCGGTGGGCATGAGCCCAGCCGGTCTGGGGACCAGCAGTGGTGCCCCTCGTGGGCTACGGTGGGAACCGAAGGGGCAGTAACAGGAAAGACGTTAGCGTGGAGTCGCCAAGGGCAGTGACGGAGCCCCGTCCATGCACAGGCCCCGTCCAGGCCATGAAGACATTTCTCCTGCGTCCACCCCACCAGGAGCCCAGGAGGCCACGCAGCATCGAAGGACATCCACCCGCCTCTACGGCCTTGTCTCCCCACAACCCCCGTATTCCCATCTGTCCTGGGTGCAATAGTGTCTCCCCAGTTCATGTCCATCCTGGAACCTGAGAACATGGTGACATTTGGAGATAGGACCTGTGCAGATGTGATCAAGGTAAGCTTTGAGATGAGGTCACCTGGATTCGGTGGGACCCAATCCAACAGCTGCTGCCCTTGTACGAGAGGGGAATTTGGACACAGACACACACGGGAGAAGGCCACGGGAGAAGGCCACGTGACAACGAGGCTGAGGTTGGAGCTTTGCGTCTGCAAGCCAAGGAACATCAAAGGACGGCCAGCAGCCACAGGGCGCCCGGAGAGCCATGGAGATTCTCCCTCAGAGCCCCCAGGGGGATCCAGCCCCACTGTCACCTTGGTCTTGAACTCCTGGCCTCCAGGCTAGAGGATAAATGTTTAAGCCGCCCAAGTCTGCAATGCTGTGTCACACCAGCTCCAGGACACTGACTTGCCAGGCCTTGTTGCTTTTTTGCATTTGTGCCTGGAAGACATTTCCTCTCCACACGTGTGACAAACTCCATCCTTCCTCAGAGACGCACCTCCCTGCTGCCTCCTCCAGTCATCCTGGCACCACGTCTTGAAAATGTGTCTCTGTCCCCTGTCCCCCGCGTGGCAGCTTCCCCCGGTGTCCCAGGGATAGGTCCTCCTCGAGGGACAGGCTGCACCGTCCACGAAGACTTGTGAAGCTCTTCTCCACGTACATTGTCTGGGGTTTTGTGGGAGTACCTGCTGATGAGTGTCCTCACTCTGCCATCTGTTCTGTCTCTTTCCCATTGTGACTTAGGGACAATGAGGTGACTCAGATATCCAGCCCAGCCAACTTAAGTACTAAGCAAATTCATTGTCTCTCAGGACCTGGAGTGTCCAGGATGGTCCACGGTCTCGAAAGGGACTAATGGTAAGGTTGATAGAAAGGTGCATATTTTGTTTTCCAGTGCATTTGACGGGAGTTAGTATTTCATGCTGTTTGCTGGTCATGTCGTCTTGTCCCTGACTAAAGATGTCTGTTCCTGGAATGTGACTTTTTCTTCCTGGGCATTTCTCTGTGCCGTGAAGGGCATTCCTTCTGAGCTGCCTGCAGGAGGGTCCGAGTGCTGGAGCCCCACCCTACCCGGGGGGCAGGGGGGGGCAGGACAGCCCAGAGCACCCAAGACGATCTGAGCTTTGAGCCAAAAATCAGCATGACCTTCGCTTCTTGGGCCAGAACAAATCCATATGTGATTTAAGAATGAAAGGATGTTTCATAACACTGCCACCAGGAAACAGACAAGCAGTATCCTATATCCAGTATCATAATGGGCCTTTGCAAAGAAAGAGAGAGAGGGGGAGGGAGGGAGGGTGGGATGGAGGAAGAAGACCCACAAAAAAATAGGAAAATGGAGTCTCTGATGCCATTTGTGCAAATGTCCACATTGAGGTTAGAGATGCCACTGGAAACCTTCATTCTTCCTGGGTCCCTCACCCCCCACCTGGCCCCCATCCTCCTTCCCTCTCTCCCACAAATGTTTATGTAGCAGCTCCGAGTGCCAGGAACTATTCTAGCTGAGACGGGCTCAGCAGGAACAAGACCTACAGGTTCTCAGTCCTCCCTCATGGACTCATGGGGGTGGCGGTTGGGGGGGGGCAGATATAAACAAATAAGAATAAAATCAGGCTGTAGCTGCCCCTGTGCAGGAATTAAGGTGGGGGTGTGGCGGGGGGGGGACACATGACGGGGGGGCACATGGTGGGGGGGACACACAGAAGGCCCCTCTGGTGCGGGACATTCCGCTGAGGCCTGGATGGCCAAGGCAGCAGCCACAAGAAACGCGGTGCTTCAGGCAGAAGACATGGTGTGCAAAGATCCTGGGGCAGGAAGCAGGAGCTGGGGTGACGTGGGCGTGTCACTGTGATGAGGGGAGGGTGACAGGGACAGACCATGTAGGACCAAAAGATAGGGTAAGCAGTATGGGTCTTATTCTGGGGGCTACTGGGGGCCACGAGGGAGTGGCACAATGAGATTGACTTTTTAGGACAACTGCTGGGGCTGCAGTGTGAGGACCATGATGGAGGGAAACTGAGGCAGTTGCAGGTCCAGCCCACATTCCAGGGGAGGGGAATAAATACTCCCTCTTGTGTGTGGGGGGGAGTGGCCCTCTTGTGGGGGAAGAAGGGCCATTTTTGAGGCTCTTTGTAACATGTGCTTTGCCGTTTCCTTTTGCCTTCATTTATTTTTCCTCCTTAGTTGTTAGTAACCGCCACGGCCCTTTGCGTGGGAGCTGCACATGCCGTGTGGGATGTTGACTTTTGTGCTGCATTCAGAGCAGCCCTCACCTTGCAGGCCTCTGGGTCTGATGCCGGCCTTCGAGTGCCCTCCCCATACAAATACTATTTTCGTTTTCTAAATTCAGCCCTGCCAGGTCATGGTGAGGACTAGACGTGCTCGGGGCCCGGCTCAGAAGCCATGAGTGTTACTGGGGTGGGAGCTGGGGCCTCCCTCCAGCCAGCTTCTGTTCCTGGGCATGAAGCTTCCCTGTGTCTCAGTTTTACTCCTTTGTCCAATGGATGTTGCCAGTTTTCTCAGAATCTCAGAACCTCAGGTTGGCTGTGGCAGTTGCACAAGCACCCGACTGTGTTGTGACTTCCCAAGTGGTTCTGTCTCTCCTCTGTTTGGACAGGTTATGTGCTCTGCGAGGGGTGGGGTGGGGGCTTTACAGGCCAAGGGCTTACAGGCTTGCCCAGACGGCTCCGTGCCCATGGAAACTGGGGGCACAGACGGGGCCACATTGTGGGGAGAGGAGGGAGGGACGGCTCCGAGCTGTGGGGATGTGAATCTGAGCAGACTCAGAAGGATGCGATTTCGTCAGGTTTTCTCAGGTCCCTTGGCACATGTGAGGCAGGGCTGGGAGATGGGTAAAGGTCTCCTGGACCGGGGTGGTCGCACCTGTTAGGGTGCCAGGAAGGGAAGCCCTGGGGCTAGGCCTGGGATAGCTCCTCTGACTCTGGGCTCAGAACTGGTGGTGTGCTCAGCTCTGTAAGCAGAATATTCTGCCTTTTCCCATCTCAGAACCCTAAGGGCCTCGTTTCGTGACTTGTTTGTGTTGGCCGACGTGTAGCGTCACCTTGCGTGTCTTTGTAAAGCAGCGTGAGCTGCGTGTCTCCTGTCCTGGGCATGTAGAGATGAGTAGGACGCAGCTGAGGGGAGAGAAGCCTTCAGTACAGCAGAAGCCAAGGCCACGCCTGGGCGGGACCTGGGCCATCGTGTACACCTGCGGGCCCCTGGGGGGACATGGGCGGCATTGGGGTGGGTCTGCTGGTGGCTGGAACAGGTGCAGGGGTCGTAAAGTTGGGCTCTGTGTCCTCACAGGTCTGGGGCAAGCCTATGAGGTGGGGGTCACGGGGGCTGGATCATGGTGGTCATGGGGCGTCCTGCTGAGCGGTTCGGGGTCCCCTGGGGGCTTCTGAGCAAGATGAGCGTGAGGGGAGCTGTGCTGTCGGAAGCCAGGTGTGGCGGGAGAGGACTCGGGGCCGGGGAGTGGGGGGGCCAGGGTGGTGATCACGGGTGGGGCTGGCGGGCCCCCTCCAACTGACCCCCCCATGTCTTGCAGATGGTGTCCACAGCGTCATGGCGCTCTGTACCCTGCGGGTGACCATCATCACGGACGACATGCTGACCAACAGCATCACTGTCCGTCTGGAGAACATGTCGCAGGAGAAATTCCTGTCCCCGCTGCTGTCCCTCTTCGTGGAAGGGGTGGCCACGGTGCTGTCCACCACCAAGGAGGACGTCTTCGTCTTCAACATCCAGAACGACACGGACGTCAGCTCCAACATCCTGAACGTGACCTTCTCTGCCCTGCTCCCTGGCGGCGTCCGAGACAAGTTCTTCCCCTCAGAGGACCTGCAGGAGCAAATCTATCTGAACCGGACGCTGCTGACGGCCGTGTCCACGCAGCGCGTGCTGCCCTTCGACGACAACATCTGCCTGCGCGAGCCCTGCGAGAACTACATGAAGTGCGTGTCCGTGCTCAAGTTCGACAGCTCGGCCCCCTTCATCAGCTCCACCACCGTGCTCTTCCGGCCCATCCACCCCATCAACGGCCTGCGCTGCCGCTGCCCGCCCGGCTTCACGGGCGATTACTGCGAGACCGAGATCGACCTGTGCTACTCCAGCCCCTGCGGCGCCAACGGCCGCTGCCGCAGCCGCGAGGGCGGCTACACCTGCGAGTGTCTGCAGGACTTCACCGGTAGGTGTGCGTCCGCCATGGGCCCTGGGTGGGCGCAGGCTTGGCGGGAGAGACCTCTGCGAGGCGCGAGAGTCCCAGCTCACATATCGGGAGGTTCCGGGGGCTCCACCTGTCCACTTCCCTCCTGGGGAAATGGCCCAAGGGTAGATGCTGGGCCTGGGTGTCCGCCCCGTGAAACTTGAAATGATTTGGGAAGAGGCATGTCCTCAGCCAGCAGCAGGCGGGAAGAGTGCTTCCTGACCACAGCTCCAAGGTCCCTGTTGACCCCGAGGGACTTAAGTCACCATCCTTATGAGAACAGTGGGAGGGAGCTTATAGTGTGAGATGCGTCTAAAAAATACCTACATGCATGAAGCGACATGCTCTCCTGTTAAGTGGCTTTACATTTGAAGCACTTCATTCCAGATTTCAAGTTTAATGGGTTATCGTAAACAGTGTGCCTGGGACAGAAATCATGCGCTGTTAATCATTTGGGTCTAGAAAGACGTTCATGCTCTCACGCCTCATTGTCACTGTAGAAATGACTCATCTTCTCCACCGTGAACATGAACTTACCTTGCTCGAGACATCCTGACTAATCGCAAAGGGCATTGCTCCAAACACAGCCCACGGTTGTTTTTAAAAAGGGAAAGCTTGCCAAAAGCCGTACAGAAATGCACGTTCTAGCTTTGGCCTTCCATTGCCTGGCACCTAAAATGATGGCCCACTTGTAAAACAAGTTTACCGTGGCCCGACTGTGAGCGCGCTGTCTTTTGGAGAGCTGTCTGGGGATCAGGCTGGATTGGAGTCACACTGGAGGTAGCTTGGAGAGTCTTCCATGGACTGTGTGCTCGTCAGCGTGTTTAGTATAAACAGCTGAGAAATCGTTATCTGCAAGTGTGGGACATGGCAGATGTTTACCGAGCTTAGGATGGGGGTTTACAGCATTAGCAGGTATTTCTCAAGCAGGAAGAGAGAGTAAAGCTGGGGTGGGGCACAGAGAGAGGAAGGCAGCTGTGCGCAACGCTTTGCGTCAGATGAGGAGGAGAAGCCGCTGGAGAGAGGGCGTTTGGCAGCCTCAGGAGACGGGGGTGCGCCCCGGCTTGCTGTGTCTGAAGCCCAGCCTGTTTATAATCCGGTGGTGTAGCCACACAGCAAGGGAGGCACTTGACTGCCTGTCTCGTGCCCTCCCCTCCACTGACTACTTGTGGCCACCTGTCCGTCTGTCCTTCCCGTCTGGGTCTGCGTGTTAATCCTGAAGTCCTGGCTACACTGGGGCTTGGTGGTAAGCGGAGAAGGAAGGCAAAGAAGACCCCCAGGCCCCTCGTCCCTGCCTGAGTTGTCAGGGTGGGGGCTCGGTTGTGTCCGGGAGACCTGGTTTCCCCCCTTAGTTTTAGTGGAGCCGTGCTCCAAGGAGGTCACGACTCAGGTAATGGTACCCCCTTCCTTTCCTTCCTCTTCATGGCATGGAACTGGCCTCTTAGCCACCTCTTCTGAAGTGCCAGGGCCCCCGGGAAGGGCCTGCTGCACCCTCTATACAACCATTCACTTACTGCACAAGTATTGAGTTCCTGCTGTATGCCCAGCCAGTGCACACGTCAGACCTGCCCCAGCCCAATCCGTGGGCCACTCAGGGTTACCCAGGGTCCCTTTCACTGGTCGAGATATATCAATGAGGATCTGGTAGGAGAGACCCCTCCCGCACCCCCCACACTCTGGCAGAAGCCTAGGCTGGGGTCTAATGTGGCCGAGGAGACCAGCTTAACCTCATGGGCCCCAGCAGCAGGCTTAGGCTCCAGAGGTCAGGATGTTATAAGCTAAGGGGTTGACGTGTTGAGAACTTCCAAAGTTCTCAGATTTCATTTTCATCATGAGAGTCATTTCTAGAAAAATAATGACCGAGGAATGGCCCAGTGTGTCATCGCCAGAAGACCCACCAAAATGTCATGATTGTCATGGGGCTGATTTGAATGTCTTTGGTGCTGAAATTATCATATGTATTTCCCTCGGAGACAGACTGATTCAAATCAGACTGATTATTTTTGCTTGGTCCCCCTTCCTCTCTTTCTGCCCTTTTCCCTTTGAAGCCCTCGCTCTCTTGCGTGGAGGTAATTGAGCTCATTTATTCGTGGTGACAGCGTTGCTGTCGTCGCGAGGGTTTTATTACTTGCTCCCTGGTAAGCCGAGCTCAGGCCTGGCGGTTGGGAATTTGGAAGCTGCCCAAGGCGCTGGAGGGCCCTGGCTTCCGGTGCTGCCGGACAGGACATGAGCTGGGCGAAGGAAGGTGTCAGTTCATTACAGGAAAAGCTCAAGGGAATCGATGCTGGAAAAATACTCCTGACAGCTCCCTTGCGTGTCTGAAATCCACTGAGGCCGAAGTACCGAGGCTCTAAGGGACCAGGAGTCCCTGTCATGGCCAGGGGAAGGCCCTCACTCTCTCACTGTGTGACTGCAAATCGGGCTTTGTGGGCCCTGGCTGGGGTCTGCGACTGACGCTACTCTGCAAGGAACAGGAACAGGGAGACTGAAGGCACCACGTCGTGGGCGTGTGCCGGACGCTGTCCGATCTCTAGCTTGGCTGTGTGTGACAAACACGCCGTTTCCATGATTCTCGGCCCTCAGTCTTTCAGTTTATAAACAGCGTGGCCTTGGTTTCTGTTAAATTCCCCAAATGTGGCCCCGTTCTTCCATCTCCTCGCTTCTGTGCCTGCCGTCCCTTGTCATTGCCTCGCTCAGAATCCACCTCAGTGCTGTCCTCAGCTCTGGGAAGTTTCTGGAAGGTTTCCCGACTTTCTTGGGTACCGTCCATCAGTCTCCCTCAAGGCTTCCTGGTGCTGTGTGTGGGTGCCGGCTGCTGCCGTCGGTGTGTTTCACTTATTTTTATGTCCCTCAGAACAGCAGCGATCAGTGTGCTGGGCACTGTTCTAGATGCTTCCCCATGTGTTACCTCACTGACCCTCGCAGCAGCTCCATGACCCCATTTTATACATGAAGAGATAGGTAGGGAACATTAGAGTGTCTAGGTCAGCGGTTCTTGTGGGGGTGATTCTACCCCCGTGATATCTGGCAATATCTGAGGACGTTTTTGGTTGTCACAGCTGGGGGTGCTACCGGGCGGACACCAGGGGAGCTGTCAGCATTCTGCAGTGCCCAGGATGGCCCACACAGGTGGTCCTGCCCCATGTCTTGGGTGGGGGGCAGAGGAAGGGGTGCTGTGAGGGCCGAGTCAGGATTTGAACCCAGTGCTCTCGTTTCTGAGCTCAGGCTTGGTTCACCTGTTCACCTGCTTACCTGCGCCTTTCATGGATTACGCAGCGTCTTTTACAAAGTGCCTTCTGTGTGGGGGCACTAAGGGCTAAAGTGCAGTGAGATGGGCCATGAAGAGCGGTGTCGCTGACCAGGCCCGTGGCCCCGGGAGAGCATTTCACTCCATGATATGCTGTTAGCCAAGGCTCTGGCAGGAAGCTCTTCCTTCCCGAGAGACACTGGACCCAGGCTGATCCAGGGCAAGCCTGCGGACGTGAGTCCGAACCTGGCCCTGCTGCCTCTTGGTTAAATCTCACCGTCGCTCACACCTTCCTAACGCGGTAATGCTTGCTCATGGCGACTGAGCACGCCAGACCCTTTTTCCGAGTCTGTGACAGACCGTGAGGAGTGGAATGTGGGGGCAGAAGCGTCACATTGTCATCACCTTGGCCGGGCGTCCTGCCCTGGGCTGCCCAGAGTGTCCTGTTAGAATGCCCACTGGGGCACATCAATGCTGTACTTGAATCTCCTCGCTCTCCTGTGAAGTCTAGTGGCCTGGGCCCGCAGCGCCTCAGGGACCCGGCCTCGCCCCGTCCGGTCTGATTTCTCCTTGCTCATTTTCCAGAAACATGCCTGGCTTCTGTCAGTGTGTGGCGTAGCACCTGAATGTGCTCCCCCCAGGGCTCCCCGAGTCGCCTCCCTCCTGCACTGCAGCCCCCTCCCCATGGCAGACATCAGAGGCTGGAATCCAGGTCTGCTGGGTGCTGCCTCCTCACTCCCCTCTGCACTGGACGCCCAGCGTCTTCTGTCCATCAGCACAGCGCTGACAAACAGTAGGCGCATAATAGAGACCCATGTGAGGATGATGGGGTCAAGGGTTAACTGGCCGGTTCCTCCACGCAGGCCAGGGAAGGTGTCCGGACACCTTTGCTGCACTTGTCACCGTGTGGGAGGGGACAGGACACCCCTTCTGTTCCTGTAGTCCCTTCCTGCAGGGATGCCCAGGTGGTTAGGACTCTGTCCTCCTGGTGTGAACGCTGGCCACGCTCCAGCCGGGTCTGAGCCTGCTCTCGCCATGCAGGTGTGTACTGGTGCTGGCGCTCCCGGCTGCTCTGCTCGGTGCCTGCCCCTTTCTCAGGCACATATATCTTCACACTGCGGAGCCCTGCAGGGCGATTTATCATCGCACATTAGCAGCTGCCCGCGGGGTGCATTCCTGAGAAAGCTACAGCTTTGAGATCACGGGGTGGAGGGTTTTCCCAGCATTCTGCCTATTGGAGGGAAGGCCAGGCACAGCCCCACTTGCACCATCGGGCACCCAGCTGGGGTGCCGCCCACTGAGGCTTCTTTGTTAGGGTCCTTTTTATTCTTGAGGCTCTGTTTTTAGACCTCTGGGCCACTTGTCTGGATTAGAGGGTGTTTCAGTGAACCCCGGCGAACAGGGCTGCCTCTGTGCACGAAGCACGAAGTCCCTGGGCTTCTAACCCCCACAGGGCTGGACACCGAGTCATAATGGGTGCAGCTCAGCTGACATAAACCTGGCTTGGAATCCAGTGGGTCTATAGCTCCTTGGGAGAGTCTCAGTGATGCTGGCTTTGAGCTTTGTGCCAACTCCTCCAGGATGGGACATCCAATTGTCCTGTGTGAGGGCCTTCCTGGACCCCTGATTGTCCCCCACGGTCATCTCCCCAGAGATCCTGACCAATCCTCGTGGTGGCCTCTCCAGGGCCGAGACCCTGACTTCTCCCATGTGACCTCCCTGGGCCTGGATATTCCATGTAGGTTCAAAACCAGAGACACTTGTCAAAATCTAATCGTCTGTTTTGCTCATGGGAAAACTTCAATCAATTTGGCACTTCTCTGATTCTGTTGTAAATAATGTGCATTGCTCCAAGTCTGAGTTTTGTCTTGAATTCTCTTGTCAGAGTAACAGTATTTCTATAACATGACCTACTGATGGGCTAACGCAGCCTAAGCCAAGCCCTGCGCGTCCATGTTAGGCTGCTGGTGCCTCGTGAGCTCCGAGCTGTGCTGGCCTCTGTGAGGTGACGCGCACGTGGCGGGGAGGGGAGGTCTGCCAGCGCCCACCGAAATTTACAGGATTAAAACTCCACTTCTGAGCGCTCGTCGTCAAGTTGAATTTAGTCCTTAAACCAGAGAGTTACTTATCGTTCAAAATGAAAATCATTACCTAGCCTGTAATTAAAATCTCAAATAAAGCAGAAACAGAATCCTTTCTTAGGAAAATGTGCTTTTCAGATATTCAGGATTACTCTGAGTTTTTCTCTCTGTAGCACCTCTGCAGTCGTTCCACAGGTTGCAGGCTCCCTTCCGGGTGACTTTGTTTTCCATTAAAGCCAAACCCCGAGAGGCCATGGTGTGGACAAGTTTAGCCAGGTGTCTCCTGTTCTTGATGTAATTTTTTCCGCAGAGCTGGGGCTTTTGAAGAGCAGGATTCGTGTGCCCGGCCCCTGGGCAGAGGGCACATGCATGCACAGCCGATGGGCCGTGGGGACTCCCCAGACCCACCCTGTGTTCCTTCTCAGGGCTCTGTTTACTTCCTGGGGCTGCTGCAACAAAGGGCCACAGACTGGGGGCAGAAACGTATTCTCTCAACTTCCTGGAGGCGAGTTCAAAATCAAGGTGTCGGCTGGCCCTCGCTCCCTCTGGAGGCTCTCGGGGACCATCCTTCCTGCCTCTTCGTAGCCTCTGGTGGCACCAGGTGGACCCCGGCCTTCCTCGCCTGTGGCTGTATCACGGCCACCTCTGCCTCTGTCCTCACATGGCGTCCTCCCTGTGTGTGTTCTGTGTCCCAATTTCCCTTTTCTTGTAAGGTATTGGATTAGGACCTGCCCCAGCCCAGTGTAATCTCATTTTAACTTTATCATGTCTGCTAGACCCTGTTTCTGAAGGTCCCATTCACAGGTACCAGGGCTCAGGACGTTAACATATGATTTTGGGGGACCCTCCTCAGGGCTCTGGTGGACAGCAGCCACTTCTTGTCAACCTACTTGTACAGTGTCCATCTGCTGGGTGGGAGACAGGTTTCTGTGGTTCGTTTTCCTTTTGAAGATCCAAACACAAGAGCACGGAAGTTCCCCACGTTTCACCCTGTCAGCTTCCTGGGGGTGGGGGGGGGTCGGAGGAGCTCGTGCAGGGCGTAGGTCAGCAGGGAGCAAAAGCGGACCCTGAGATGTCTGACCTTGGCTAGTGAAGTGACCCGAAGACAAGCCTCCTGCAGTGGGAACCTCCCTGTAACGTCACCTGTGACGCCATCAGAGGGGAGACAGGGTCCTTGGCCGGGTCCTGCCAGGTCCGTCACTGCAGGTTACTGAGTATCGGTGTGTGTGTATTGGGAGAACAGCTGCTGCTGCAGAAAGAGCCAGAACGCAGGCTCCATGAGAGCAGGGATGGGCTTGCCTCCTGTCTATTCCTCAGCTAGTGTACTGCGGCTGCTGTGACAAAGCCTCACAAACACGTGGCTTAAACAGCACCAGTTTCTTCTCTTACAGTTCCTTCTGGGGGCTCTGAGGGAGATGCTCTCCTTTCCAGCTTCTAGAGGCTGCCTTCACTCCTGGGCTCGTGGACCCATCCTCACCTCACTCCACTCTCTGCTTCCATCGTCCCAGCTCCAGGACCCTTGTCATTACCTTCGGGCCCCCAGTAACCCATGACCACCTCCCCGTCTCAAGACCCCTAACTGAATCACACCTGCGAAGCCTCTTCTGCAGTGTGACCTCACCTGTCCTCAGGGAGCAGGATGTGGACATCTTGGGGGCTCTGGTATTCTGCTGACCACGCCTGGCACCCAACTGGCTCTCAGTAACGATTTGTGGCAGGAGTGAGTGAAGTGTACCTTGGTCATGTGCACCGAGGTGTGGCTGGCTGTCCCCACTGCCTCTCTGAGAGCACAGCAGGGACGAGGGCCAGGGAGTTGCTGGGAGTCCAGTGTGAGCCCTGACCTGAGTGTGGAAACCTGACGTCCGGTCACCCACTCCTGAGCCCTTTCCCTGGTGTGGACAGATGGACGTTTGTAGCTTTTCTGGGGCGGGGGCCTGCGGGGCTGGGGTGGCCAGGCAGGACTCAGGTGGAGCTGCGGGCATGGGGGGCTAAGGGGAGCAGTTGGTGTTCTGAGGGCCATTCAGGTTCCCTGACTACAGCGGTGAATAAGGAATACGTGTTCCACCTGGACATGAATCTGTCCCAAGGCCCTGCCCCTCCTCCGGGCAGGAAGGGGAATTTGAACCACGGGGGCTGAGCTGTTGTCTTGCATGGATGATGGAGGTTTTAGTTAGCATTCCAGCTGCGTTTGGACACGTCGCTGTTTGAGAGTTGGCACGGTTTCCCTCTGAACGATAAAGCAGTGGGGCCGCCCCTTCCGAGCCTCGCAGCGACCAGCTGCCAACTTTTTTTTTTACACCCGCAGGTTGTTTCTCCCACCCAGGCCCAGCAGGAGCGAGCCCAGACCCTCAGCCCCTGTCCCCGCTCCTTTCCTCAGAGGGGTTGGAAGACCCGGACAATCTCTTAGGGCCACTGTGTACCTGACTTCGGGACGGGTTATCTTCTGTTCTCCCCACACTGAGAGGGCTGGTGGGGAGACTGCCCCTTTTCTGAAAGGAGAGGTCCCCAGTGTGATTCGGGCTGGGGCTGGCGGAGTCATGTGCCTGCTGGGACCTTCTGCCTGAAGCACTCGGACGTTAAAATGCCCACAGATTATTCAGAGCAGCCGGGTTCCAACCCTGAAATGTGTGGGTGACTCCCGGAAGAACAGCCAAAGCCGTGGATACGTCGGAATCGTTTTTTGTGTTTTTTTTTTTCTGTTTTTGTTATTTTTTGCTGCTGGAATGCAGTTTTTTATTTATATTTTTTAAAATGGGTGTGTCTGGGGTTCTGGGATTTGCTCCAAAGACAACAATGAAGCACCCCCTCCCTGAGAAGGCCCAGCCTAGGACAAGCCTGCAGTGGTCTGGGCTGGGGTGAGGGGGTGGGGGATGGGTCTGGGAGGGAAGGAGAGGGCCAGTGTCCAGGCTCCTCCACTGGGAGAGGGATGGGAAGGTGGCTTCAGGGCTGAGCCAGGAGGTGAGAAAGTCAAACAAAGCCAGAGGAGAGGTGTGAAGGGAGCTGGGGGAGGGGAGAGGGGCCACCACGGGGGTGCCCTGGGGTGGACCTAAGGCCTCCAGCCTTCAGTTGGTCAATAACAGAATGCCCGGTGCTCAGTTCAGAGCTTTGCAGAATGAGTTCAGTTCACCTGGACACCAGCCTCTTCGGTGCTAGGAGTAACTCCAGGGTAGGAAACAGAACTCCTGC
The DNA here is from genome assembly GCF_964194185.1 of Rhinolophus hipposideros. NCBI lineage: Eukaryota > Metazoa > Chordata > Mammalia > Chiroptera > Rhinolophidae > Rhinolophus > Rhinolophus hipposideros. The sequence goes on from NC_138055.1 coordinate 2,816,082, forward strand.
CTCCACAGAGGGAGGGATTTACAGCCGGAGAAACTGAGGCACTGGTCAGGAGCTTGCTCCAGAAACCACTGTCCTTGGCAGTCGCGCCGGGGGTGGGGGGAGGACGTTTGCTGGAAGAGGGTGCTGAGGCCCTGGGTGGATGGGGCCGTTTTCATAGTGTTGAACCATTTCTAATGTAGCCGCCCGTTTTTGAAGACCCTGCAGTGGCCTTTGCGTTCGACCTTGAGCTCCCGGGCGGTGAATCCTCTGAGATGAGCCACACTGTGGATTGTGTCTGTGTCAGGACGAAGACCCCTGTCCATATCCTCACGTGCAGTGTGAAAACTGGGCTTCTGTGGGGCTCGGGGGGGGGGGGTCTCCAGGTCGGTGAGTTTGCTCTCTGACCCGACGGAGATTGTTCTGTGTGGTGTCCCGGGCCCCCGTCCTCTGCCTGACTCCTGCTCTTGAACTTCAGGCTGCATGGTGTGTTTGTGCTTCATCGGAAATTCGAGTTTTTCTAGTTCAAATCCCTGAGCTATTAGGACTAGAAGGCAATTGTCTCTTTTTTTATTAAAAAGCTTAAGTCGTTCAACCTGTCCAGCTCTTCCCCTCCTGTGACCATCTCAGCCCTCTTTCAGTCGGAGGGCCTGGCCTACAGATGCTCCCCCCGCCCCTCTCGGCTGGTCCGGGCCCTCTCACCTCTCCCCTCCTGGTCCCAGAGCCGTGCCCGCAGGCGATTCTGCAGCTGCTCTTGGCAGATGCTGGATGTGGGTTCACGGCCACTCCCTGGTTCCCACCCTGCTTTTCTCTCCCAGGCCTGCTTGCCTATCACACACCACACAACTGTGTGCACATACACAGACGTACATCACACATGCGTGCACATACACACACACATACTACACATCACACATACCACACATAATGTGCACACATACTACACACATGCACACACACCACACAGACACACACTACACATTGCACATAGGTGTACACACCATACATAGACACCACACACACCACACCTGTGTGCACACATGCGTACACACCACACTACATACCATACACATGTACACACCACAAGTGTACACACCACACACGTGTACACACCACACGTGTACACACAACATACCACACACGTGTACACACCACACACTACACACCACACACATGTACACACCACACACGTGTACACACCACACACATGCTCCTGCGCCTTCTCGCCCTTGGCCACGCCCTGCTCCCCTTCAGAGCTCTGTGGTGAAGCTGAGGCACTCCGCTATCCCCTTCCTTGTCCACAGACCTGACCAGCTGCACGCCCGTCACCCAGCATCCAGCCCCAACCCCTGGAATCCAGTGGCCAGGGCCATGGCCATCGTGTGCCCCTGCTAGGCGCTTTCTGTGCATGAGTGTTCGCTACACCCCTCTCTGCACATTCCACAAACATTCCTACAAAGCCCAGCTCCAAGGCTCCATACCCAGGCATTATTTTTTCACTCTATTTCCTTTATTTTTAAAGACTATTTTTGGTTACATACAAAAGCATGGTAAGATTTATACACAGTGCCGGGCCTCAGTTCCTCGTCTGTAAGATGGGGGCACACAGAGCTCCCACAGCAGGGGCTATGATGGTTAGTGCAGTAACCAACCCAGTAAGGGCTCAGCCAGTTCCACCGTGTGCTCCATGCTCCATAACCCCTGCTCTTAGCAGGCGCCCTGCAGGGGAGCCCTTGCTTTAAGCCTATGTAGCCGGGCTTCTTCAGGAGACTCCGCTTCTCAAACCAAGGGTCTGTGGCTCTGATACTGCGACCTGGGGTCTCTGGGCAGGCAGGTAGCATCTCCTCACCCCCCAGCCTCAAGCCTGGTGTGGGACAGGCATCCAGTGATGGGGATTGGTTCCTGAAAGCTATTTTGTAGTTAAAAATGTTTTTTGGGGGAGGGAGTCTTTTCCAAAACTTGTGTTGGGGGTCCTGCATTTGCAGCCCTCTCCTGTCACCTACGGGGGGTGGTGGCACACTGCTTGCATTATTAAACAAGGCTATAAGTTTGCCCAGGTGAACCCTATCCTTGACGTGGGGGCAGGACCAGCCATTGTAATGGGGGGGGTAGGAGGAGGGGGGATTTCCCCACGTTTAGAGGGACCCAGAGCAAGCATTTGACTCTAAGCAGGATACTAACGTAAGGAGAAGCCCAAATTTATTTTGAATGAGTTCTAGAAAAGAAAAGATAACGTTGAATCTTGATATTATGCACCTCTGAGAACATTGATTTCATTAAACTAGTGTTTCTTTTAAGAGCTGTAGAAAAAATTAAAGATGTGGGGCTCACTAAATTTGATCCAAATTATTTACCTAAAGTAAGATAATTTTAAGAATTACACACTGTCATAGCCCATCTCTTCCCAACTCCGGTCAGAGTTGTCAAGTTGGTGGTTTGAATTGGGCCGTGGTGGTGGTGGTGTGTGTGTGGGGGGGGTATGTGCACCATGGAAATGGGCCAAAGCTACAAATCAGGGCTTCCCCCACTCCATTCCCCCTGAGGGCTGGCTCTTAGGACTCACAGACGCTCCACTGCATAGAGTATGTACATTTAAGGGAAAACATAAGTGGGTTAATGTGCAGTTTAAACAAAGATGGAGTGAGTACTGTGGGGAGTGCCCCAGCATGGGGTTGCAGGAGACCCTGCCAAGGTGCCACAGATGGGGATCGGGGGTCGGCCTGAATGAAGGTCCGGAACCTCGAGGTGAGAGCCTCTCCCAGCTGACCCAGTTCGTCTGAAACCTGAACGCTCAGAGTTCACACTGCCTTTGTAAAAGAGGCGTGTTTAACTGTAGAATCAATTCTTCATTTATTACGTCAGCATATTTCCAGCACCGTTTGAATGAAATACATGAATCGTGTTGGTGTCACACTGCTGTGCAAGCATTCATCATTGGCTTGGAATTGGGGAAATCCTGGCGTGGATATGACTTTATTCCAGGAGCAGTCGTCAAGTACCTACTGTGTCCGGCGGTCGGGGGCACCCTCTGTGCCAGGCGGTCATCGTATGCCCTACACACAGGAGGCATTCGTCAGGCACCTACTGTGTGCTGAATCTTCTTAGACTTGGCCCCAAAACAGACCCTACCCTGCCCCAGAACCCAGGGAAACAGTTGCCGGGAACTTGCACAACAGGCGTCATCCTGGAGCTGGGACCAGCAGTCTCTAGAGGGGTGATTCTGGGCCCATCAGAGTCTCGTGGGCGCCCAGGTGGGTGGTGAAGCCTTGCAAAGGGGGGTGTACCCGAGGGGGGCGGCATCACGGCACAGGGGAGACACCCCCGGAAGCTGGTGGAGAGGACGCCAGGCCCAGAGAAAGATGGTCCCGTTGGGTTATGATTGATAGTGGTGAACACCTACCCAGCATGTACGGGGCCACCTACATTAGCCTCTTGAACCCCCCCAACCACCCTGCGAGGAGGGAGACGGCTGGCGTGCAAGGTGGGCGAGTGTAGACGAGCTGGGCAGGTGGCTGAGGGCCGGCCCCGAGGGGGAGGGCAGTCAGACTTCATGGAGCAGCATTCTGAAGAGCGGTGTCATGTGGAGAGCGAGCAGGTCTGTAAGTCGGTGGGTGGGCAGCTGGCGTGCCTGCAGGGGCCCGAGAGGAGGGTGCTGCGGTGGTGCAGATGGGGGTGACGAAAACGGGTGTAGGCGGCAGTGGAGATGAGTGACCTGGGACTCTGGAGATGGCATTGATGGGACAAAAGGAGAAGGGGAGTGGGATGGCCCCCAGGTTCTTGGTTTGCCTCTCTGGATAGGTGGTGGGACCCTCCTCCAGGTGGGAGGACCCCAACGGTAGCAGCTTGGCGAGGTCTGGGTGGGGGAGAGGAAACCAGGGGAGAAGCAGTTGGATTGGTGGGTGTGGGGCCCAGCGGCATGGTGGGGTGCTCCACCCCTTACTGGCTGGTGGAAAAGGCCTGGAAGCGTGTCTCCCAAGGGCAGAGAACACAGATGTTCCGGAATTGAACGGAGAGCCCACTCAGTTGGTGTTCAGCGCTTTCTTCTATCTGGGCCGAGGTGGCAGGTGGCCTTTTAGAGGACATGAAGGCCAGAGGAGAGGGAGCCCTCAGGCACGTAGGTGAGAGGTGGAGCGAGTTCAGACTTCCCAGCCCACAGCGAAGGCAGAGCTTGTCGAGGCGGGGCTGTTGGTGGGGGCTTCGCCTTCATCCAGGTGACCATGGACCACCTGACCAGAGCCGGGTGGTAGGATTCTGGAACACCACAGGGCGGAGTGCGTGGGAAAGGCCGTGCTGGCCTCTCTTTGTTTGCCGTCACGGTTTGGGGAGCGCACCCCACCCTGTCCTCTCACGGTGGCTTTATTACACCAGAATATGCTGTACTTGGCCACGGACATGCCAAGCTGGAACTTGGAAAGCAAACACTCCTAAATGTCACAGATATTTTAAAAGTAGAGATTAGAGAACTTGAAGTGTACGAAGGACAAATACGCCTTAAGCTAAGCATTTGAAATTAATGCACAGACTTTAAGAAGGCTGCAGGCCGCCCACCTGGAGAAGAGGCCAGGAGCGCTGATTGGAGTGTGTGAGGGCGTGAATGCATGTGGGTGTGCAAGTGTGTGCGTGTGTGTGACTGAGGGTGTATATAAGCGTGTAAGTGCAGGTGTAGATGTGAATGTGCGTGTGAGACCAACAGTCAGAGAGAAAAATGAGCACAGGAATTATCAGGCAGTTCAAAGAAAAGGAAACAGACGTTGCCAATAAAATGTGAAAAGGTGCTGAGCCTCATAAATAAATGCAAATAAAACACCTTTGAGATTAAACTGTCAGAAATGCAAAATATTGTGCATATTGGGCGTCCCTGGTGTTGGTGAGGGCACGTACGTTTGTGCACCCTTTGCGGAGGGTACCTTGAAAACGTCTATCAGAATGTAAACTGTGTGTACCCTTTGGTTCAGCCCTTTAGGAATTGTCTCAAGAGAGATATTCTTAAAACACACCACGGATGCATATTGAAAAGTTATCTGCAGTAGAAGAGAACTCTGAGCAGCCTGCATGCCCATCAATAATGGAACGAGGAATGTCAGTGATTTCAATTTCGATGTGGTGCCCTGACGGGATACCATGCAGGTGTTAAAAAGAAAGGTGGACGTCTGCGTGCTGGCAGCAGGACCTGCTGGGCACATAAGTGAGCAAAGTAGGCACGTGCCAGATGATGAGCAGGGGTGTGCAGCTCACGTGATTTTCCCCTGGGGGGGTGCACAAGAAACTGCTTCAGATTTTTACTCTTCATGCCATGCTTTTTGTAGTTTGTTTTTAAGTATGCGAATGTAATATTTTATTTAAATGCATTCATTTAAAAATCAGTAACTGACAAAAAACATGGGAGCTGGGGAATTTCTGCTTCTTAGAAGCTCCTGATGGTCTGCAGGTCTTTGAGGGGGCCGGCAGTGTCCACCTGGTGTGGCAGAGGTGGGCACGGCATGTGGGTTGGGGGCCGTCATCCCTGTCCAGGGGAGCGGGGATCGCCCAACCAGACTGCTGCTGCCAGATGGTGGTGGCCAGCTGAGAATCAGGTGCTGAGTGTAGCGTCCCTTTGGGGAGCACGGGGACCCTCTCAGCTCACCGGGTTCTGGGCACTCTGGGTCCGACAGACCTCAGAGGCAGAAGTGGTCGCTTGGGCTGCTTGATCAGTCTCTCTGGGGAAGCTTCCAGAACCCTTCTGTCCTGAGGGATTAGGCTGTGGGTAGGACAATGGAGCACGGTGGCACCTGCCTTCAGTGAGCGCACAGGCCGATAGGAGAAACAGACGTGATTAAACATGAAGTGGAGTCCAGCATTGGCCAGGCTGGGGGCAGAGTGCTGCTTGAGAGGCAGTGGGGACGGCGGCGCGGCAGGAGGCCAGCCTTGGAGGTGGCCCTGTGGGGCACAGTGTGACCCCGGTGTGTCTGGAATCTGGGTCAAGGTTCTGATGTGCTGACGTGTTGCACCAGGCAGGGGTGTGGGGAGGAGCCGTGAGGCCCTCTCGTTATTCCAATTATTTCCAGGTATTTCTCTTGTAAGAGAGAGCCTGGCTCAGCCAGCTCGGTGTTCAGAACGGATTGGATGCTGAGAAGCGCTCCTGGCTGCACATTCCTCTGCCCCCTGGAGTAGGCCTGGGACAGGGACAGGGCTAGTGTGACTCAGTCACCTGATGCATTCAGGGGGTGCTTAAGGGGACCCTCTGACCCCCCATCCTTAGATCGTGCACCAGGAGCTGGGGGCCATGGTTCCAATGATAACAACACACGTACAATTGCAGCCCGACTGCCGTGCTCCTGAGCTGACTCCCGCATCTCGAACCTCGGCCCCGGCGTCCTCGTTCCTCTTGGCAGCGGATTTCGTAGCCATATTTCCGGGGCCCTGGGGCCTGGCTTGCTGCTTCCTGGGCCAGCCGTGTCACCTCCTCTCGTCCCCACCCTTGTCCTGCAGGAGAGCACTGCGAGCTGAACGCACGCTCGGGCCGTTGTGCTAATGGCGTGTGCAAGAACGGGGGCACCTGCGTGAACCTGCTCATCGGCGGCTTCCACTGCGTGTGCCCTCCCGGCGAGTTCGAGAGGCCCTACTGTGAGGTGACCACCAGGAGCTTCCCGCCCCAGTCCTTCGTCACCTTCCGAGGCCTCAGGCAGCGTTTCCACTTCACCATCTCCCTCACGTAAGTGGGGCCCCTGCCGTGTCCACATGCAGCTCCTGTGGTTGGAGCCTTACGGACGCAGTGCGTTGCGTCTCCACATGTCTCGTCCTTCTAGATGACGACAAAAGCGTCGCCTGCTGGTGACCTTGGGGAGTTGAGCAGCTCTGCTCAGTGCTGGCGGCAGGACTGGCAACTGAATTTGTAGGGCCCCATGCAAATGGAGGCAGTGGGGCCCCTTGTTCCAAAATTAAGAATTTCAAGTTGGCACCAGCAGAACATGAAGCGAGGCGTGGGGTCCTGTGTGACGGATTGCCTGGGTCACACACCGTGAGCAGCCCTAGCTGTCTGGTCCTGCTCACTGGCCAACACGGGCATCATGACACCCAGGTGGCCTGAGGCGGAGGGAAGTGGGACCAGCAGGCTTGGCACCAGGCAGACTCAGCTTGGGTTCCTGCTTTGCTGCCCACAAGCTGGATAACCAAGAGGGGCTGCCCGACCCCTTTCAGCCCAGGTTCCTTAGTCTGTCATACAAGGAGGCAGGCTTATGGTGTGTTACGGTCGTTACTATATTTTTGCATTGTTTTTTTAGATTTAATTTTTAAAAATCTGTCATTTCCATCTTGAAGATTTCTGTCAAGTTTGACTTAGAAGAGTGAGTAGTGTTATATTTGGTTGGTTGTGCCGGTGTCTGCAGGGCCCCTTGGGGAGTACAGGGCCTCCTGCCACAGGCTTGTGACACATTGGGGGCCACACAGTGATGTGGAGCGTGTGTGGCCGTGTGTGCTCTGGTGACACCAGCACGTGCTTACTGAGCCGCTGTCGTGTGAGGGCTGCTCTGGGTAGCAGAGACAATCCAGACGTGCCTCTGGAAATGACTCCAGGGGCCTTAGAATCGAGCAGGAGCACCTTGATGTCTGTTCTGAGAAGGAGAGAGCCCCTCAGGACGCAGGCGGAGCTCACGGTCACCTCCTCTGGGGAGGCTGCAGTTACGTCCCAGTAAGCCACGAAGCCAGTTCTTCAGGCCTGGGACATCGAAATGCCTGTGTTCAGGCTGGCTGACATCTCCAGGGGGACGTCCCCCATGTGCCCCACACTCAGCAGGTCTGAGAGGAACCCCTGTGTCGGTCCCATCGCTGAGCCCTGTCTGCAGAGGGGCCCGAGGGGGCAGGCCCTCCCTGGCCTCTTCCCCACCCTTGCTCGTAGGCAGGTCCTGTCTGTCCCTGGACCTCATGTCTCCCACTTCTGGCCTTTTCTCTCCTTCCCAGCCCCCAGCACATCGGCCCCTCCCACCCTCCTCTCCCCCTGGTGACACTGACTGCGACAGCGTTGGTGTCCTCCTCTTTCAGCCTGAGAGGTCCATTCCTGTGGACCATCCTGCGGGGCGGGGCCTGCCTGCTTCCTGGGGTTAAGCCCAAGCTTCTGAAGGTGCATCGGGCCCTCTGCGGCCTGACCCCTGGTGACCCCCAATTCTGGCACCTTGAGCCCCGTGACATGGCCGCCCTCACCTCTTTGTGGTTCTCTGAACCTGCCCAGCCTTGCTCAGCCCGTTTCCTCACCCCCTTCTGCTGGCCTGGCCCCTCCTGCTGCTTCCTTCAGGAAGCCCTCCTGACCCAGACCGGCTGATGCCTACATTCCAGCGCTGGCTGGGTAGTGGGGCACTGCCCACTTGTCTGCTGTCTTCAGCCTGTGACGTCCCTGCTTGTGGGCTCAGGCCACCGTCCACCCTGACTGCCCACAAAGGTCCTGATGGGGGTACTCGGTTAACATGGGGGCTTGAATTGTTGGCGGGATTTCTACATTGTGGTTGAAGTTTTGCTGTGAACCCATCCTTCATGCAAGCTCATTGGGTGGGAACTCACGCCGGATTTCCCGATTCTGACTTTTGTCCTGGTTGTCAGATTATTTGATTGTGCTGAAGTCTCCACAGCAGATGCCTATACTTTTTGAAAACTTTTAATGGTGGGATCTCCTGGCTGGTGTTTCTAGATTCAGGGCCCGGGAGGGAGAGCCGTACTTGTCATTGTCACCATGCTGAGGGCCAGCTCTCTGTTCATGCCTATTCACCTGCTGGCCTGAAGCTCCGCAGGCACTTTTCATCCTGTGTCCCAAGGTGACCGACCACAGGTCCTCGTGCCGGAGGTGGGCAGGCCCATGGCAAACCTGCCGGAAACAGACACAGGAAATCTGCTGGCTTCAGACTCAGAGAGAAACTAAAAAATAAAATGTTTAATGAAATGTCCACGTAACGTGACGTTATGTTCACTTGCTTGTCAAATATAGATTTTTAGATAATTACACTTGGCAGCAGTTTATGGATGATTTCTGATAAGCGTGACAGAAGCTAAAGTGTGAGGGCCACTGCTAAATCAGTGAGTGTTTTGTAGGGAATCACCTCAAAAGCAAAATCATAAAACTTGGACAGAAGAACAGATACACTTCGGCGGTGGGGGGGGGGTTCTTTGGGGTGGGGCCTGGAAGGAGCTGGGGCCCCCTGTGTTTCCTGAGGGGCGCACCGTGAGAAAGGTGGGCAGGGGCACCGCCGAGCGGGCTTTTGTTTCAGGCAGTTTCTTTCCAGGCTGCTTCTCCTCTTTCTAGTTTCTGTTTGCCAAGTGCCTGCACTCCTGGCCACTCCGAGTTCCCAGCTGCCTCTCCTCCCCTCCTCCCTGCCCCATCCTTTGTTCTCTCCTTTCCTGGCCCCCTCACCAAGCCTCTGGCTCTGTTTCTGGCCTTTCCTCTTCTCACTTGCACTGTTCAGACCTTCTCCTTGGCCCTGGGTCCCTTCTGCAGCCCTCCCTCTTTAGCAGTGGATGGGTACTTGCCGAGAGAGAGCCATGCGGGGGCCATAACACGCCAGCTCCCACCGTGGTCCAACAAGAGACCTACAACCTACAACCGTGAGACCTGCCAGAGAGAACAGGGTGTGACCCAGCGAGTCCGGAGTCTTAGAAAACAAGCCTGGTGTTGAGTTGATCCCAGGCTTTATTCAGCTCCCTTCCTACCTGCTCACTCCACACCCAAAGCACCCACTTTGCTGTGCAGGTATTTTTTCTTTAGAGTTTGTCATCAGTTCTTGCTGCATTCTAAACAAAGGGGATTCAAGGTCTGGACAGGAATTGTCGGTTTTACGTAATTCTAGGGAAAGGCTGAGGTCAGATGCCTGAGGCTGGTTCCGACAGACTCCTGCTGCAGGAAAATGGATAAACCAGCCTTGAATCAAAGCAAAGAATTTCCCCCACTTAATCTCCGATGAGAGCGACATCCAGCTAATGCAGGAAATAGTCCCAACTTCATTCAGGAGGTTTGATGGGTTCTCTGTAACTGGGCGTGGGGGGCTGTTGTGGCGCCTCTGTGTCTGAAGACCCCCGTCAGGGACCCTCGGGTCTGATGAGGCAGCTTCCTCAGGCCCGGACTGGGCGTGGGGTGGGGGTGGGAGGACTTCTGAGAATGTTTATCTCTTGGCAGAGTAAGTGGGTTTTACTCTTTGAATTCGTACAGTCTGATAAGCCTTCATTTTCACTTGCCTTCCTCCAATTTGTCCAGCACTTCATTCATTAAGCACTTATGTGGACCAGACCCTGTTTGCGGCTCCACAGTGCAGCAGTGAGTGAGTTACGCTCCCTCCCCTTCAGGACCACATGTTCTTATAAAGATAATTTCAGAAATATACTGAGGGATGTGATAGACAGATGGGGTGGGAGGCACAATTTTGATGAAACGAGTTAGAGAAAGTGCAATGGGGTGGCCCCTGAGAGAGCTGCAGAACCAGGCAAGACCTTTCTGGCAGAGGCAGCAGCAGGTGCAAAGGCCCCGGGGCAGGGAAGAGTGTAGTGTTTGGAGTGGAAGGATGCAGTGTGGCTGGAGTGTGGGGGTGGAGACAAAGGGCCCTGTGGTGGTCATTGGCTCCATCCTTCTTGTGCAAGAAGGAACTGCGTGTCCCTGTGCTCTGGCACACTTTCGTGGGATTGCTTCCTGTGGTAGAAGATATCTGTATATGTTTTCTGTCCAAGCTTCTCTAATTGGCATAGTGGCTGTGTCGTCCCTCCTAGAACATTGTGCAAGTGTAATATTTTCACGTCACACAGGCCATGGTGACCAAATTCCTTCATGGAACCGGTTTGCCTCTTCTAGAAAAGAATATCGCTAATTGGGTTTTATGGGCTATCAGTTCCTAATGAGAAGAATGAGTGCCCGGGACCCGTCTTTCCTGTGTGGCCCCTTGCCTCCTCCTCTTCTGGCTGACCTTGTCACACCCGGGCAGCCTGCACACCTTCTGTGTGGGGGTCAGTCAGTGTGTGACATGCTTCTGCTTGGGCCTGCAGGTTTGCCACACAGGAGAGGAATGCTCTGCTGCTTTATAACGGCCGCTTCAATGAGAAGCATGACTTCATCGCCCTGGAGATTGTGGACGAGCAGGTGCAGCTCACCTTCTCGGCAGGTAGGGCCTCTTTGTGGGAAGAGCAGTGTTCTGAGCGCTGTCACGGGTTACACGCTTGGTGGGTTAAAGCCACCCTACTCTGTGTAGCACCTCCAAGCATGCTTACCCGTCATCCCCTGGTTGCACGTCCAGGAATCCGTCCTGTGGCAGGAATCCAGACTGCACAAAGATGTCCGTCGCAGTGCTATTTATAATGCTGAAAATACGGAGCACGCAGCTCAGATTTCCGAAACTGGGGAGTTACTGAAGTGTGGGACGTTCATCCAGGCTGTCAAAAGGACTTTTAGCCGTCGTGGTCCACTAACCTCTGTTTCTCTCTGGATTTTCCCCTCCCCACAGGCGAGACCACGACGACAGTGGCACCGCAGGTTCCCGGGGGCGTGAGTGATGGGCAGTGGCACTCCGTGCAGGTGCAGTATTACAACAAGGTAGGATGGGGCGCTCTTCCCAAGGGCTCCGGGCTGCCAGAGGTGGGGCCCTGGCGGTGTTTCTGTCCTAAGACATATATACTCTGAAATTGGAAAAAAAAAAGTATGCTGGTTGAAACAGTTACTTAGGAAATGAGCATTTGTTGAGGGTCTGTGTAAACATACCCAAGCCCTGTGCTGGGCGCGATACTCCCCCAGGGAGCTCTGGGCCTGGGAGGGGGACACGGGGACCAGAGATCACCCTACACCTGGGAAGGGCTCAGAAAGAGTTCATTCACGGCGGCTGCCTTGGCCCAAGTCATTACTGGAGGCTAAAATTCCAGGCCATTCAAACACAGCTTCAATGCCGAAATCGTCCACTGTGCCCGGATGTAACCCGAGCGTCAGAAGGTCTCGGAGGAAATGCTGGGAAGGTGTGGGCATTTTTGGTTTCGTTTTGTTTGGCTGTTTACTGGCTTGTAAGGAAACACGTTGTTGGTTTTTGCATCGAAATGCCCAGCTCGCTCTCTCTGTTTCTGTGATCTTGCCAAGCACTCTCCTTCCTGGGAAACTCAGGGCGCCTCCTGCAGTGGGTCTCGTTGGCCTTGTGCCCTCCTCCCCCCAAGGTGTCCACAGGGCTGGCCTGGCCTCGCTGGCACCTGAGGGCTTCTCTCGGTAAGAAGTAGATCATGGAGGGAGGGCGTTTTCTGCCCTTCACGCCCACTGCATTTCTGTGTTCTGACACACCGGTGATTGGTGTCTACCTCCCACCACTTTGGCCTGAGGTCCTGTGTCGTCCAAGCCCCTCCCTCTCACTCTCCTCTCCCCAGTCTGTCATCGGCTATCCCTCTGCCTCCCTGGGGCTCCCCTTTATACCTGGCCTGCCCTGGATATCACTTCCCAGGGTCCCCAAACAGGCTCCCAGCAGTGATGACCCTGCACGGTGACCATTGTTTTCATCCCATGTCCCTGACCTTTGGCCAGGTCCTGACCCACATGTGACCTCTAGGTCTTATTCACCATGAGGGTGAGACGAGGTCCTGGAGGGCTCAGGGGAGCGGGTCTGACGTGACGCGGGAGGTTACGGGGGTTTTGAGGACTAAGCAGAGCCTGGGATGGGGCCCGGCTACCGCAGCCACCGTGAACACCCGCTGTCCTGTTCTGTTGTCTCCCCAGGCGGGGAGGTGGGGGGCCGTGGCCATGTACCATTGCTGCTGAAAGGGTGTGTGAGTGAGGAAAGGAGGGGGGTTGGGCTCAGTGGCTGGGCAAACGGGAGACACCAGACCTCTGCAGACGCAGATGTGTGTGCCTTGATTGCCTCGGCTCAAGGACGCGCGTCTTCTGAAGTGTGGCCCTCGTGGCAGCTGGGACCATTAGTAGCCCGTGTGAGGTGCACCCACTTGCCACTCACCTGGAGAAGCAGCCAGGGGCAGGGCGGCCCCTCGGTCCCTCCACCCTCATGTCTACCCTCTCGGGGACCTGCGAGGGGAGGCAAAGGTGGGATTTCTCTCCTCGGCACCTTAGCCCACACGACCTGCTTTGCCAGTTGGTACCCAGGGGCCTCTCACACCTGTTTCAGCTGCTTGGGAGCATGGCTTCTCGCCTCTTGAGATGTCCTCCGGGTTTCCCCCAGTGAATTTTTCTGTCCCCAACCTGCACTGTAGGTTGGACCATTTCTGCCCCTGGTCTCTCACCCTGGAGAAAGTCTGTCCTGCAAGCCGTTCTGTCACGATACGGTGGCCAAGGGACAGCAGCTCTCCTGGGCACAGGTAAAAGGACCATGCCCCTGTGTCCTGGAAGGTTATGAGCCCCCGAGGGCAGGGCCATGCCCTGTGCACCTCACTGTCCCCATAGCAGGGGACACAGTCCCCCTGAGCTCAGGGACTCTTCTGTCTGACGTCAGGGCCTGACTGGGCTCCAGCAGCAGGACAGACAGGCGGACAGATTGGGCTGTGATCTCATGTCTCTGTTCTCGTCATCAGGACAGCTTTCTGGGCTCCGGGCAGGGCTGACAAGGACACTTGTGGGCAGCAGAGTTCCTGTGAGGATGACCCCTCATGGCCCAAGGATGGGCACCAGGGACCAGTGATCTCCGTGGTGTATGCCTCCCGGAGGCTGAGTGCCCGGCTGGTGCAGGCCAGTCGCGATGGACCGGGAGACCGTCTGCGGCCCGTGCTCTATGTCGGGAACCAAGAAAGCACATGAGCTGCATTGTCTGTTCTGCTGTGTCTCCCAGGTCCAGCTAAAGGCGTTTGGCTGTGGCCAAGTCAGCCTTGGTTTCCCCATCAGAGCGCCTGCACGTAGCGTTTCCCTAATGGTACTAATGGCTGTAGCAATAGCATGTCACCGTTGAGCAGGAACGGGATCCCTGGCTTGGCCACCCTTGCTGGCATCTTAATGTATCGTCCTTGGCCACCCATGGCTTTGCACACAGGGAGTGTCAGCCAGGCACCTGCCTACTGGTAGTGACCCCCTGGGGAACACCGAGGACCCCGGGGTGTCCCGAGGGAGGAGGGGCCTCACAGAGACGACAGGCAGGTGGAGGGGGACCTGCACCATCCCCGCTTCCGTCTCCAAGGCTGGCCTTTCAGCGGCGCCTGAGTGGGCCCTCAGTGCAGGATTAGGCCCTTCCTCTCCCGGAGCCCAGCTATTTCCTCTCTCGCCCGAGGTTATTTTATGGAAGAAACCAAGCAGTTTGCTCTGTCTCTTGAGGGCTCCTTATGTGGTTTGCCTGGGCCCCACAACAGGGCAGTGCTCACAGAGACTGTACACTTCTGCCTCCTAGGGCTGAGATGTTTCTAGGGGACTTCTGTCTCAGTGCTTCTCCAGACACAGTGACAGCCCGGGCAGGGTTCACAGGTCGAGAACACACTTGGGGGTGCGGGAGGACTGCCCACCGAAGTCACGACCCTGCCAGGATGACAAGAAGGGAAGGCAACTCTAGAAATGGTTCGTGAGGGGAAGCCACTCTGCTCCCTGGGCATCCACGCCGGCTCTGGTCCTCGGAGCGGACCCACTGCCGGGCTGACCGTGGTGGGGTGGCCCCACTCCCCGGGGCAGCAGCCTTCCCAGAGCCCACTGTGCCCGCTGAGCCTGCCCCACCTGGTTCCTTTTTATTAAGACAATGTATCTGAATAATTCGGCCCACGGCCGTGCAGGGGGATAGAAACATCCACAGTCAGAACCCCCCCACTTCTCCTGAGAGTTGCTCGTACGTGCCCTCCCTGAACCCCTGTGACTCCGAGGTGGTGTCTGCTCTGCATTGAATTGTGTCCTGGGTGGGAAACGTCTGGGGCCCCTTGGACCCTCCCCAGGTCATCCTGGGAGCCTGACTGGGCTATTTTCTCAGGGTCCCCACAGGAAACAGAGGGAACCCTGAACAGGTCGCTCCCAGGAGGGCTTATTATCAAAGAGGATGGGGTGTGGGCATCCACGAGAAGTGTGGACCCAGGGCTGTGACGGCCGTTAGGCCAGAGGACTAACGGGGAGGGCAGAGCAGGGAGGCCAGAAAGAAGAAGTCATGAGAGAAGCCACTTATGTGGAGCAGGGACTGTCATTGGAGTGACAGAGCCAGCCTGAAGCCCTCCTAACCACTCTCCCCACCCTCCCTTTTGTCGCCTGTTGGGCTTCAGTGGACAAAGCCAGCCAGAAGCCAAAGAACAGGGGACCCCTTGATAAGGTCCAAGGGGTCTGCCCGCAGGCAGGGAACAGGGCAAAGTCAGTTTGCTTTTCTCTGCTTGGTGACATTTTAAATGAGAGGAACTGCTGGTGTACTTTGCCTTCAGCCAAACTAAGGGCACGCTGGAGGTGGGCCTTTTCCTGGAAAGGTATTTGCAAAAGCAGGCACTTTGCACAAACATGTCGAACTCCATCCAGCACAGGTGGAACAGCAGAGCCCCTCCCCCGACCCCCACCCACGAGGTTTGGGGCTGACTTGGGGAATTTGGGATCCTCACTATTGAAGGTGTGCATTTTTCTGAGGCTTTTGTGAAAGATGGCTAAACATTTCCACCACCAGCTTGCACAAGAGTGAATGCGCCTGCTGGAAAAAGTTCTGTGTAAGTCATTTTGGAAAGATTCCTTCCACGTGGGACTCAGGTTTGGCCGTAACCAGGACTCTTTGAAGTGTGTGTCCTTCCTGCTCTACCTCGCCCCTTCCCATAGCCCCACACACTGGGCCAGGTGCGGGAAGCCTGTGTGACTGTGCTGTCGTAGAGCCCCAGAGCGCCTGTCCTTGGGAGATGTGTCCAGAAAGATGGAAAATGACTGCTAATAGAGAGTCACAGGAATGTGCTTTTTCCCAAAACTGTGAGAAAGGAGGCATTTGTAATTGTCATTTTTTTTTATAAATGTGGGTGCACAGTTCTCTGGTAGAATCCAACTTACAGAAATGAACTCAGAAGTTATTTAGTAGACTATAGGGCCATCTATACAGTGGAATGTCACACAGCCATGAGACCTCTGTGTGCCAATGTGGAAAGATCTCTAAGAATGTTGTTAATAGATTTTTTTAAAAAAAGAAGAAGAAAACAACACATTACAGAACAGGTTGTAGGGTGTATGTTTTTAAAAGTTTCATTTCAAACTTTCAGAAAAGTTGCAAGATTAAAACAAGAATTCTAATAGACCCTTCACCCACATCACCCAGTTGTTGACATTTTCCGGCATTTGCTTCATCTTTCTCTCCCCACCAGCTCCCTGCTCTCCCTCCCTTAGATGTCCTCATCATATTTCAGCCACTAATTTCAGCGTCCCTGATGATCATACCTGTATCAGTCACTGTGACACAAGCCCCTCTATCCCTCCTCGTTCATTGTTGGCTTTCTACCACAGCAGGGAGCTTTTCTCTGCTCCCCTCTTTATTTAGATAAGTATGGTTTCATGAATTCCTATTTTATTCAAATAACTATAATATATTTCTTTCATTAATTAGTTTGATGCTCATATTGTTTCCTATTTGTCTTATATCTCAGATTTGGATACAAGAACACAGGTATCAAAGCCAGCTGTCCTGACAAACCCATCATTTTAATAGCCCTCTATCACTTTTTTTGGCACAAAAAGACATGCCAGGCTTATTTTGTGCTTTTCCTGCCTCCACCCTGGAATTGACCATTTATCCAAAGAACTCTGGGTTGTTTTGGTAAAAAATGGTATTTAGAAACCACGGTCTAGGTGGTAGGTGTGCTCATTGCTGCTGGGGTGTCTCTCTCACTGGGCACAGCTAGGACCCGTATATATCTAGAACATAGGACATACCTATACACACATACACGTTCTGAATTTCATATTTCTGTGTATCTCTACTTACTGAAAACCTTGAATTCCATTCCAACACTACGGAGTTCACTCTAGTTTTTCCCCGTTCTATATTTGTAACTCTTTTCTCTGTCAGTAAGAAACCTTGTTCTCGTTATCCTCAGTATGGTTATCTGTTCTCTCAACCCTCCATTATTTAGACAACCTCTCAAACTCTCCAGATCACCACCTCACTCAGCCTCCAACCCTGCCCTCAGTCCACACCAGCTGCATCCTCCCTACTGCTCATCTCAAGCAGCTCCAGCCTTGTGAGCTGCTGCCTTGCTCAACCTGACTACTGACTGACTCCAATGGGTGTTGGGAACAAGAAGACCTAATGGAGATTTGACTGAAGTATTCAATTACTCAGGAAAGGAGAGAGGCAGAAAAAAGGAAGGAAGTTTGTTTATAATTTTAAAATTTTTAAAGGGAATGAAAATACAAAATACCAAAACACATGGGATGCAGCTAACTCAGTGCTGAGAGGAAAATTCATAGCACTGAATACTTGTATCAGAAAAGAGGAAAAGTCTCAAGTCAATAATCTAAGCACCCACCTCAAGAACCTAGAGAAAAGAAGAGCAAAATAAACTCAAAGTAAGTAAAATGAAAGAAAGAATAAAAATAAGAGCAGGAACCATTGACACTGAAAACAGAAAAACAATAAAGAAAATCAATGAAACAGAGCTTTGGTAAGATCAATAACTGACAAATTTTTAGCAAGACTGACAAAGAAAGAGAGAAGGCACAGATTACCAATAGCAGGAATAAATTCCCAGTTCCTCAGAAATCACAAACTACCGCAACTGACCCAATATGAAAAGTAATTTGAATGACTGTGTTACTATTAATGAAATGGAATTTGTAATTTAAAAACTCCCCGACATGAAATCTCCAGGCTCAGATGGTTTCACTGAAGAAGTCTATGGATGTTAAAAGAGCCACACCAATTCTATACAGTCTCTTCCAGAAAATAGAAGAAGATGGAACACTTCCCAGTTCATTTTGTGGTTAGTAGTGCCCTGGTTCCAAAACCAGCGTTCGAAGACACCATGTTTCCCTGAAAATAAGACCTAGTAAGACCATCAGCTCTCATGTGTCTTTTGGAGAACAAATTAATGTAAGACCCGGTCTTAAATTATATTATATAAGACCTGGTCTTATATTATCTTATAAAGACCCAGTCTTATGTTATATTAAAATAAAACTGGGTCTTATATTAGTTTTTCCTCCAAAAGATGCATTAGAGCTGATTGTCCGGCTAGGTCTTATTTTCGGGGAAACACGGTAGACACAGCTGATGTCCACACAGATACCTGTCTGTAAATGCTCACAGCAGCTTTTTCCGTAAGAGTCTCAGGAGGCCTCAGTGGCTGAGTGGTTCAACAGACTGTGGTACATCCACACCAGGAATGTGTGTGTAAGAAGGAATGAACTGATGGCATGCAGCAGAGACCTATGCTGAGCAAGAAAAGCCGATTTCCACTATTAGGATTTCCCTCCTTGAAATGACAAAGTGATAGAATTGGAGAACAGAGGCATGGGAGGGAAGGAGGCGTGGCTCTGAAAGGGCAGCGTGTGGGGTCCCATTGGGGATGGAAATCTGTCCTGACTGTGTCAGCGTCCGCATCTGGGCTGTGAGGTTATGCTGCCCCATTGCAGGCTTCTTACCATTGGTGAGAAGTGGGTAAGGGGTACATCAGCTCTCACTATTATTTTTTACAACCGCATGCGCATCTAAAACTATCTGAAAATAAAAGGCTTAATTCAAAGAACTTTGAAAGGTATACACATATGTGCTGGCATATGCGTATTTCTTTTCTGAAGGGTACCCTCCCCTCAAAACACCAAATCCACCAGCAGCGTGTATCAGATAGATTATAAACTGCCCCAACGCACCGTGTCTTTAAACATCCAATATTTATTTTTCCTCGTGATTCCAGGACAGGAGGTGTTATTGTGGTTCTTTTTGCAAACAGTGTACCACATGGTCGATGCCTTTGGGAATAAGGCTGATGAGAAAGGAGGCGGCTTTCATGTTTAGTTTATACTTTTCTGCACTGTTTTCCACGTTTCATGTGTTCTTTTATTAAGGGATACAGCAGGAGTCATCTGGGTGATGGGATTTTGGACTATTTTTTATTCCTTTTAAATTTTCTGCTTGAAAACTCATTTGATTTAAAGAATGTACAAGATAAGGAAGCTAATAAACTTCTTTAAAGTCTAGGTAAGCTTTTGCCAAGAACATGAAACTTTTACGAGAAAGGAGAGGGCCGTTGGGCACGCTGTCCCCACCCTCTGCGCCCAGGTCTCACTGGCTTTGCTCCTCCCACCGGCAGAGTTGCACAACAGACACTTGTCTCAGATAAGGGTGTGGGGACTCCATGGGTGCTTATTCCTACAATGCAGTCCACCCATCCCAGCCTGGGTCCCCAGTGTGGACTGTGAATTGTTTTGTTTCTTTCTCTCTGGTTGCGTTTTCTGTTTCTGCAGCCAGTTTCTCGGGACCAGAATGGCCTGTGTTGTGTCTGCCCATTGGGTAATGGATTAATATTGAATATTGACGCTCCCATACTGGTGGCATTCACTTCACATGTGGGGTCAGAAGGTAATGTCTGTCTCCCTTGAAATTGAGCGGGGCTTCAAGCAGAGCCTGCGAGCAGCCTCCATGGGGGTCCAGGCCAGCACCCCAGGGAGGTGAGGGGCACCCAGCCCAGGAGCTGAAACAGGGTCGCCTGCTTCCTTTCCAAAACAAGGCCTCGTCAGATGGTAGAAAGTCACCTGCTATGGAAACAATTACTCCCCTTGACAAACGCAGCCCCACCCTGGACCTGTGTCCATGCCTGTCATGGAAAGTCCCGCAGGTCTGAGGCAGCGGTTAACTTCCCTGTCTGGGGTGGGGGCCACCCTCCTCCACCTGGCACAGTCTTGCGCCCCCATTCTCCACAGCTCCCCCCTTTCACTTCCCTCCAAGACTTTGAAATTAAATGCAGCCCCAGAGCCCCCTTCCCTCCCCAGGCTCCCTGCCTTTTCACCCCTCTGTTCCCCCCGTCCCCCAGGAGGAGGACATTGACTGACTGAGGTCCTCACATCTGCCCTTGAAGGAGAAGGAAACTGAGGCCCAGAGTGAGGTGATGGGAACCTGGCAGCTGTCATCCACCCTGCGCTCTGGCTTTTGGAACTGGGGACCGAGGGCCGTCACGTGCCCTCCTGCTGAGACTGTCCTCTCCCTTCCTTTCCCTCAGCCTCCTACCTGCTCTCTCCCAACCAACTCAGAGTCTCCCCCCATTTTCACTTAATTCCCAGCAGTCACCCTCATGGTCTGCAGACAGGGAGGGGAGTCTGGTCAGAAAGGAGGTCGAGGCGAGGGGTAGGGATCTATGGTTAGCCTGGAGAAGCTGAGGGACCCGGGTCTCTACTGCTGTACAGACTCTGGGACCGAGAGAGGGCTGTTAGGGTCCCAGCAGCAGCAGGCTGGGGCTTTGGTAGGCGTGTGCACAAGCGAGTGTGGGCTAGAGAGTGTGTGTGTGTGGGTGCGGGTGTGGGTGTGCAGATGTCCCTTGTAAGCCTTTCTCCTTTGTCCTAGGAGGCTTTGTGAAAAGATGTCCTGTGACCTGTAATTCCTCGTAGCCCAGAGTGACATTGTCATTGCTTGAAATGATCTGTCATTTCTCTCTCGGGACAGTGTGGGCTGAGCCTAGAGCCCATCTCTGTGGCCCCGGGAACCCCTCCCAGGTACCAGGTCCCCGAGGCCCCCAGTGGGCTGCTGCTCAGGTCCCGCCCCCATCTCCTTTCCAACTGGAAATGGGCAGCTGTCAGATTTGTAGATCCCACATGTGGAGGGACATGAGCTTCTCCTGGGGTGCCCGAGGGTCCCCCAATGTGTGCCAAACAACAACAACCCCTAAAAGAAGGAATGTGTTACCCAGCTTTCCAAGAAGGTACTGTTTAAATGTAGGGAACCCTGATTTTTGAGCCCTTGATTTGTCGATAGAGAAAGGGCCCCTCTGAGCAAATCTGCATAAACTCTCCACTTCCCAATGAAGCTGTGGGGCCTGCTGGGGCCAGTCTGCTGCAGAGGGGGGCACCTGACCCCAATGGAATAGCAGCTGGGAAGCCCCGGGCTTCCTCCCACGGACCCGGGAGCTTTTGAAGGGCCGGGCCCAGTGAGTGGTGGTGTTGTGCCCCAGGGACCATGTCCAGAAGAAGAGTCGTCCCCACGGAGATCACCGGGGCCTAGGAGTTGCTTGTGCACACAGTGCCCAGCACACGGGCAGGACCGAGTGAACCTCTTCCAGCCTTCTAGTCCTCGGGTCTCCCATGTCTGAGCGAACCGTGCGTCCGTCAGAGCAGCACAGACCTTTGCCTTTCATCTGTGGCCAGAACGATCCATGAGCGTGGGTTAACCATTTTGCCTGAGAAACAGAAGACTTTGGCGTGATTTTCTTTTTTCTTTCTTTTTCTTTTTTTTTTTAAAGAAGCTCTAAGGTGACGAGTTGGTTCTGGCCCTTGTTAGAATTCTTTTCTTTTTACTGCACCCCCGATAAGAAGAGTCTGTTGGCGTACTCCAGTATTTTCTCAGGTATCTGGACACATGAAGGACTCGAGACGCTGCAGGTCTCTATGTGTCTAAGCCCTGGAAAAGAGCCGGTGGCCTCAGTGAAGATGCAGTTATGCTGAGCTGCTGACCCCTGCTGCTTTTCTTTAAAGATGTACAAAGAAACTGTTTTTTTTCCGCGTAGGAAAATACTAAGACGGCAACAATGCAGGGAGGACAGCCATTTGCACATTGTTTCATTTTTCTTCCCATTTTTTGTAGCGACAACACTGGCAGCAGCAGATTTGTGTGGGCTGACCCCCTCACGCCCCTCATGAACATTATTTTTTAATCCCATGAGTGAGGAGCTATTTTTACCCATGTTACAGCCCAGCCTGGCGTGTAGGGAAGTCGGGTGACTTTCTTAAATGGAGTCAGGATGTGGCCTCTTGGCCTTCACTGGAGGCTGTGCATGCCGCTGTCCTGTGTCAGCCCAGCCTCAGGCAAAGGGCTTCAGGTCCCCTCTCCCATTTTATTCCCCAATGGCCCTGGAGGTAGGTGGAAACTACCGTGTTTCCCTGAAAATAAGACCTACCCCGAAAATAAGCCACAGTTAAGATCTCAGACGGACACATTTAGTACGTTATGACGATGTTCCAGAAGGAGACGACATGACTGTAGTTGAATAAATGTAGATTGTTGTACATGAAAAAATAAGACATCTCCTGAAAATAAGCCATAACGAAGCAAAAATGAATATAAGACCCGGGCTTATTTTCAGGGAAACGTGGTAGGAACTTACCCATTCATCAGAAGGGGCTGCCGAGGCTCAGAGCAGTAGGTACCCGGCCCCAGGGCACTGGCCAGCGAGGGAGTCGGGGCATCTGCCCTCCCAGCCGGAGGGCAGATGCAGCTGCAAGCAGGAACTTGACATTGTCTTCCTTGGGGGATGACTCGGAGTTGCCACCCTCCCTGGTGGCCGGTAAGTGGCCCACCTGTTGGCCCAATCCGAGTTACGTGCCAGGTCTGCTGCCCACGCCCTCAGGGGCATTCTCTGTCCTTCCTAGGATGTAGGCTTCCAATGTCTTACAGGAAAAAAGTCAAGAAAGGTCTGGGCTTTGTTTGTGTTTAATGTTAAACTCAAAGAAATCAGGTATTGTTACATCTTAACTTCGGGGAGCTCTGAGCTCCTGCTGGCAGTTTAGTTGACTGAAGAAAGCGCAATGACTGTGTAATGCTGCTGACCAGGCTCCAGTGCCCTGACTGCGCATGCAGGTGAGGTGGGACAAGGGACTCCCCAGGCCCCAGCCACCTGTGACAGCTCTGTACCGAGTGCCAGCCATTTTGTCCTGGAGACGCCAGATCCCGTGTGAGCTCGAAGACGGCTAGCCAGCTTGACTGCCTCAGAGAAGCCGGTGTAGTCAGCGTAGCTCTTACGGTGTGGCAGCTGTGGGGTGCAGGTGAGCCTGACCTGCACGGTGGCCACCGTCGTGTGCGGTGTGGCTGAGCCCTGTCCCGGGCCCTGGGGTTCAGTGTAAGCAAAGCAAGTAGAGGTGAGCAAAGTCCTTGAGAAGAATCGAAGGGCTGAGGTGTTGGCAAGTGGCTGGAGTGTCCCTTAACCTGTCTTCCTACATTCCTGCTCGGCCCCTTCCTTGTGTGGTGCTGGGGGTGAAGGTACACACAGGGAGGTAGACTCACTTCACCGGCAGGGGGCCGGAAGCACCTGTGTGGTGCCTGACCTGAGGCGGGTGGTCCCGGGAGGGGCCTCAGCCTCCCTGGAGGGCCAGAGAGACTTCACACCTGCGTGTCACAGCAGGGAAGCTGAGGCTGAGAGAGTGGTCTTCTGGATCACACCTTGTTACCTGCATACAGGTGTGGAGCCACTTGGGCCTCCGGGCAGGCAGCACCTGGGTCTCGTGTTCGCGTGTTTGCGTTGTGGCAAAGGCCTGTGGGAGGCTGCTTGGGAATTCAGTTTGGATCCTGGAAGTGTGTGTGTGTGGATGTTTTCTCCTTGGGACCCTGTCCTCGGCGTAGCTTCAGAGAAACGCCATGCCTGCTTCCGAGGGGGCACTTGTCCCCTCTGTGCCAGGACCCGCGGGGCCTTGCCCACATTTCTTGGTGTGACTCCCCCGGTGGGCTGTTCAGCACGCCCACTGAGCAGGTGGGGTCTGAACCTCACTGTGTTGGAGAAGCGACGGCACAGCACCTGTTCGAGGCTGCATTTTGACTCCTATGACATTCCTGAAGTCCAGCCATCTGTGAATTCTTTGATATGAAAGTTGGTTGATCATTTCTGACAAACAGCGTGAGTCCAGCATGAATCTGTTTGTCCCTCAAGACTTGCCTCCTGGTGTCCAGTGTCGAGGTGCCCACGCCTCCTTTCTCTGCATCCAACATTTGAAATCGAACCCCCATCAGCCTCCCCAGGAGGAATTGTCTACAGCAGGTTAAAGGGCTGTAGAAATGTGAGCGCTTTTGTAAGGATCCAATGCTTTTGTGCACAGAAAAATCCCCCCCGGCTGCTTTAGAGCATTTAAATGGAAGCGCATGAGAGGGTCTGTACAGAGGCAAGAAAGTAAGTTGAAGGAAAAGAGAAAGGGACAGACCCCAAGGGATGACTTCCGGCTGATTTGCTGAGAATCAGGAACCGGGATCTGCACAGACGTGCAAAGCTTGTTGCTTTCAGGTGCCCCCTGAAATGCACGGCAGCCCTTCAGGTGTTTTCTCAGATGGCGGCAGGGGCGAGCATGGTGGGTCTGTCCTTGCTGGCCCCGTGCCACCTGCCCCGGAGGGCCCTTCTCAAGGCCACCGTTGCACAGGGAGGGTGCAGACGTCACCATCTGGCTGGTTTTCGCCTGTTTGCCTATCTGTGCCTGCTGCGCTCTGCCCCAGAGGGTCCAAGCTGGCTGCTGAGGGGTGGGGCAGGGGTCCTCTGGGCTTGGATGGCTGGCCCACGAGACCCACCGAGCTCCAGGAAAGAAGATGCTGGGACACCGGCCTTTGCCCACCCTGTGTTGACACACTTCTGATGCTAGAATCAACTCAACACTTTCATATTACCTTACTGTCTTTTTTTCTGTGCAAATGCATAGCAAACTTTAAAAATTCACATTAGAAGCCTGAAGGAGCCATTCATTTCATCTTGCTCTTTATTCTTTGCTCCTTGCCTCCGGGCCAGCGAAGCCACGGCACTTTCTCCTCGGCCACCTCAGTGCTCCACATAGGCAGCTTCCATCGCCGTGTCTTTTCCAAACACGACAGGTGGGCCTGCGGACGTGAGCCTGACCTGCAGGTACGAGCCTGGCGCCGTCACCCTCTCCTGATTTCTTTCCCACTGGTCTTCACATGCCCTGGTGGCCATACAGCCAGCGTGAGACGTGCTCCTTCCCTTGACAAAAACAGGTGACCTGAACTCAAGCCTCTCACCCTGCTAGTGTCTTCGTTTCACCTCTGGGACCTAAGTCACACACCTCTCGACCCCAAAAGAGAACTTGCACCGCTCTTACTGTATTTTATTATTGTGACACTCTTGACAGGAAGGCATATACTGTATTTTCTCCCCATTTTACAGATAAAAATGGGGAAGGACTTCCCAAAGGTGAATTCCAGGTAGAGACTACTCAGGGGATGTGAATGATGGGTGCCCATCCAGGCAACTCTTCTTATTGAGGTGAAATTCACATAATAAAACTAACCATTTAAAGTGAATAATTCAGTGGCCTTTAGTACGTTCACAGTATTGTGCCACCGCCACCTCTATTGAGATCTGAAGTCTCTTCCTCACCCTAAAGGGAAACGCGGTACCCATTAGCACTCACTCCCCGCTGCCCCCAGGCCTGAAAGTCACCGGTCTACTTTCTGTCTATGGATTTGCCTGTTCTGAACGTTTCGTGTAGATTGAATTGTACAACATGTGTTGTACTGTGACGGGATTCTCTCACTCAGCGCAGGGTTTCAGAGGCTCACCCACGTTGCAGCACAAATCAGTGCTTCACTCCTTTTTAGGACAAAGTAACATTGAACAGACACGCTGCAGTTTGTTGGTCCCCGCATCTGTTCCTGGGCATTTTGGTTGTTTTACCTTGTAGCTGGTGGGAACCTTTGTGAACAAGTTTTTGTTTGGGTCCCTGTCTTCAGTTCTTGCAGGTCTATGCCTGAGAGTGGAATTGCTGGGTCACGTGGTAGCTCTGTAAGGAACCCCATCCATGCATCTTGGTGGCCTGCAGCATTTTCCTGTGACCCCACGGCCTTTCCCCCTGCTTCTGTCATGTCTTCTTGGGGACACCGACCATAGAGTGGGCAGTGGGCATGTGTGTTAAGCAGACTGGTCAGGAGGTGGGTCGGGTTAACTTGCTGGCCGTCGAGCTGTTGGTTCTGGGGCAACACGAGAAGGGGTGGGGCAGCGGGGTGCCCTGGGGGGCAGGGCTCAGGCCCTCAGATGTGTGGCATCTCTGATACGACACTGCGTCTCTCCTGCTGGACCTTTCCATTCTTAATCTGAGAATGCTTGGTTCTGTGGCCAGAAGGGCAGTCACTTTAGCCTGAGCGGCTGGTGAATCTGTGAGAAGGACTCGGGACAAGTTTATGGGACACGGCTCTTCTCCTAAAAGGCATGCTGGCTTACGTGCTGCCAGGCTCTGGGGTCTGTCTGAACGGTGGGCCTTCTCACGTCAGCAAGTGCTGCTCTAAATACAAGTGTTGACTTTTTGTTTTCTTTTTGCCTCCAGTTTTTTTCTCACCGTTTTTGCTTGAATCCCGTATCTCTGAGCCGTTGAGTACGAGCAGCAATTTTACAACAACTGCAATTTTGTAAACAGCAGCTTCGTTTCATTAAAGCTTCCCCAGTATAAATGCTGTTTATGTCCTTTCCCTGGAAGTCTCACACCCATCCCAAAAATGTAAATTATAAGCTGTAAAGAAAATATGGGGCTCGCACAGCTTGGGGACGGTTCTTTCCCCAGGATTGCACCTAACACTTAAGCACCCCTAATAGGTACTTGTTCATGTTTTCCAAAGTGGGTTGCTGTCACAGGGTGAGAACACAGGTTATTTTTTATACTCAACTAACTGTTGCTTAACCAAAGGTGAAAGCGTTGATATAGCTTAGCAGACCCTGTGATCTCATCAACTGATGTAAAAGAAAATCAAAAACATTATCTGTGAACGAGGAGACCGGAGGTTGTGGTGAAAGCCTCCCTTGGATTTACCTAAGACGGGTTCGCAGGAGGTGCTGTATCTTGTGTTGATGATTCTCTCAAAGTCCCCATAACACAGAAAGGATGGGTATATTACATCCTTCTCTTGTGACAGAGAGACTGGTACAGATGTCTAGATGGTTGGCCAAGGGAGAGCAGAAGGCTTAACGAGGTTACTGTGTGCAGTAGTGCAGGCTGTGCACTGCACAATTCCAGCGGGTACCACCAGGGTGAATGAGGCTCCCTGGAGTCACACACCTCGGCTCCCTGGCTGATTCCTGTTACCAGAAGTAACAGGAATCCTGTTACTGCATCCTGCCTTCTAGCCCAGTGTCCTCAGTTGAATGTTTACTTTGTTGTTATTAAAAATGGAAGATTTCTTTTGGAATAAACTGTGAAGTTATTTCCCTATTAAAAAGCATTGGGGGTGATATAATTAAATTATCTATGTTTTTCCAACTATCAATCTCCAACATTATTATAAAGAAGCATAGAGTAACATCATGTTATAACCTCAAGCGGACCCCAGAGCTATCATGGGGAGGCGCTGAGCCTGTCATTCGGGGTGATGGGAAGGATGGCACTCTAGCCTCTGCTTCTGCTGGGACTGGGAGACAATGTTCTCTCTGGAGGGGAGGGGAAGGAGCTGCTGTGTGTCGTGTGCCGATGGTGCGGTCTGGTGGCACTTCACACGTGCCATCTGGGTTAACCTTCAGGCCACCCCATGGGATGCAGGTCTTATCATCCGGGTCGTACAGGTGGGGAGGGAAGTTCCGTTGCTTGGCCCAGCCAGAGCCTGCTCCCTGGCTGCCGGCCACGTTTCCAGAACTCTTGACACCCATCCACATTACATGGCTGGCATGGACAGGCTCCATGGCTCCTGCTGGAAGGAGCTGAGGGCTGTCTGGGTGGATGTGTTCTGTGTCCTCGAGGGGCAGGCCAGGGGACGGGTGGGGGTGCCCAGGGACAGCGCTCGGTCACTGAATGCAGACAGCAGCCTCCTCCAAAAGGGAATCTGCTTCTTCCAGAAGTGAGCAGGTTTCACCCTGAGTTGCTGATTCCAGGGGATTTCTCATAATGAGCCCAGGGTGGGGACGTTGTGTGTGTGACCCACGGGGACAGCTGAAGGGGGAGACGTTCAGGAGAAAGATGGGGCTTGGTCTGGGGCACAAAGGGTGGTCAACTTCAGGCCAGCAGAGGGTACAGAAGGGTCATTAAGGGCGAGGAAAAGCAGGGGCCCAGGAATGACTGTCACTGACTGGTGGTGCCGGGCTCCTGGCCTGGACAGGGAGCATTGTGCCACCTGGGGGGTGGTCTGTGGGCCGAGAGGCGGGTTCCCGGGGTCTGTGCCCTAGGAACACGGACAGGGCTGAGCAGGAACCTGCTCAGCTGCGTGGAGTCACAGGCAGAATTCAGAAGGAGGGATCCCAGGGCTCAGCTGTTGGCTGCTGTACAAAACACCACAAACTGGGGGGACTTAAAGCAACAGAAATTTATTGTCTCAGTCTGAATGCTAGATGTCTGACATCGACGTGTCACAGGGCCGCACTGCTTCCGAAGGCTCTTGGGGAGGGTCCTTCCTGCCTCCTCCGGCTCCTCGTGGCTGCCAGCGGCCTTGGTGATCCTTGGCTTGTGGCCATGTCACGCCAGTCCCTGCCTCAGTTGTCACATGACGTTCCTGTGTGTCTCAGCCTCCGTATCTGTCTTCTTATAAGGACACCAGTCACATTGCATTAGGGCCTGCCCTACTGTCACATGACCTCCTCTTAGCTAATTACATCTGCAGGACCCCTAGTTCCAAATAAAGTCCCATTCCGAGGTTCCAGGGAGGACAGAACTTTGGGGGGTATGCTATTATCCCAGTCCAGCTGGTTGGAGGGACTAATGTAAAATGAGGCTGGGGGCTGGCTCCTGGCCCCTAGTCCACGTGCTGCCCTCCCGTGTGCCCCCTCCCTCCGTGGGCGGGGCATGTGCCGGGCTGGTGCGTCTGCCCAGGGCACTGGTGGGAGAACACGCTGACGTCTCCTATGCTGTCTCTTCCAACAGCCCCACATTGGCCGTCTGGGCCTGCCCCATGGGCCATCCGGAGAGAAGGTGGCTGTGGTGACTGTGGATGACTGTGACACGGCCGTGGCCGTGCGCTTCGGCAGCATCGTTGGGAACTACAGCTGTGCGGCCCAGGGCACTCAGAGCGGCTCCAAGAAGTGAGCGTCCCGGGAGGAGAGGCCCAGGCTTCCACCCCCTTGGCCACTGCTCCAAAAGGGTCACTCGGGCAGGACCCCAACGCAGAGCACTCTGGGAGCCCCACTCCAGGCTGCAGGCAGATTCCCTCCCCTTGGTGGGGGATCTTCCCTCCAACAGATTAGAACCTTCTAGAATAAGTCCCCTTAGCTGCGTCTGCCTGAGTAGTGGCCAGACCAGCCCCAGGGTTGTGACGGCCAGATTGTTAACCCGGGAAACCGTCTCCAGCCCTGTGTCCATGGGATCGCTGGCTTCGTTCCACCAACCACTGTTCTCTGTGTTCTAGTGTTTGGTCAGTAACCCGCTGCCATGAGGTCGGGGTGGCCGTGTCACCCTGCTGATCCCTAAGTTTCTCAGGGCTCGTCCTAACTCAGGAACAAGGAAATGCTGACAGATGTCGTGGCCGTTCTCATCTTTCTGTTTGTAATGCCAGCTTCCAAAGCCAGAGCGAAGGTTTTTGTTGGACCCTTTCCTGTTGTACTTTGGTGGCATATTTAAGAAGCGTTTTGGGGACCATAGTTAGATGAACTTGCCCTATCCACAGCATGTTCTGTGGGCCCAGGACGGTCACATGTCTGTTTTGTCTGATCCCCACCCAGCTGTGACAGACGTGGGGACATGCCCATTTTGCTGATAAGGAAGCTCTGCCCGGAGAGATTGGACCCCTTGCCCAAGGCCACATGGCTGCCCATTCAGAGCTAGGGTTCTAGTTTGCGGTGACCACTTTTCGAGGTCACTGGAGGCTGGAGGGAGCGCCACTGTTTGGCGCTACATGTCCCATTTGGCGTGGACGGGCCCAGGTGCCGCGCAGGACTCAGCAGAGGATCACTGAAACATCTGTGCATTGAGATGTGATGCAAGTGTGGGGAAACTGAGGCACAGAGAGGCGGAAGCCAGTGGTGGCACCAGAAGTAGGATCCGCCCTTGTGCTCTGGCCTGGTGGCAGAGGCCGTGTGATGTCACAGCCGTGTCGGGGCCCCTGTGGCCGTGTCTCACCACGCAGTCGTCACCAGTGTCTGCTTTGCCTCCCCAGATCCCTGGACCTGACAGGCCCTCTGCTCCTGGGGGGTGTCCCCAACCTGCCGGAAGCCTTCCCAGTGCACAACCGGCAGTTTGTAGGCTGCATGCGGAACCTGTCCATCGACGGCAGGAACGTGGACATGGCCAGCTTCATCGCCAACAATGGCACCAGGGCAGGTAGGGCATGACCGCCAGGGCGTCACCAGGCTGTGGCAGCCACGCAGGGCAAGGCCCCTCCACAGCCTGGGGTTCACTGTTTCTAGAATCGAGCCCGTGTGTGCCCAGACGTGGGCTTCCAGGAAGGGAGCTGGAGCCCGGGCTTACGAACGTGCTGCGCTCAGGACCTGGGGTCCTGCAGCATGGGGTGGCAGTGACACTGCTGGGATGGCCTGCCGCCGGCCCAAGGGCACTCCATCCGAGGGTCCTGAGCATGACGCCAGATGACCCGGCCAGCTTGCAGGGTGGCCTAGAGGCCCAGAGGCCCAGTGCCATTTCAGGTCTTAGGCTCTGACAGCTGCTGGAGGGTCCTGGGCCTGCCCGCCTTCCCCTGGCTGTCGCTCACTGGGCTTAGCTTTCCCACGGCAGCAGTGACAGACCCCTCTGTCATAGTCTGCTCGTGTTTCTGCTCCAAGACCACACCATGTGCTCTATTTCCAGGCTGTGCTGCTCAGAGGAATTTCTGTGATGGGACCTGGTGTCAGAATGGGGGCACCTGCGTGAGCAGGTGGAGCACGTATCTCTGCGAGTGCCCGCTCCGGTTTGGCGGGAAGAACTGCGAACACGGTGAGGATCTGGTGCTGTGGTGGCCGCCCCGCCACGGGAAGGGTGCCCAGGACCACATGTGTGGGGCTCCACGTCCGGGGCCAGCAGCCTCCGGCAGCTTGTACGTCCCCACGCAGGGTCCCCGTGGGGAGCCGGAGCAGACACAGGGCCTGGGCTGTGAGAGGTCGAGGGTGTCTCGTGGGGGCACCATAACAGGTGAAATTGGAGCATAGGTCAGGCGTTGGGATGGTCCAGGACACAGGACCTCGTCTGCGCAGGGCCAGCATGAGGTCCGGAGGGCGTGAGGGTCAGAAGCCAGGCGGGGTGGGGCAGGGCCTTCTGGTGGCTCAGCCTGCCCTCACGACGAGGCCTGAAAGGACATTTCCCCTGGCCCAGGACCCCCCATGTCCCCTCTTGCTCTCCCTGAGGGGTCCCAGAGGGTCCCACCAGGTGGCGGCTTCCTTACTGGATTGTGTTGTGGGCTCAGCACCCCTCCACCCCTGCACCTCATACGCAGTTATAGACACTGGCAGTTGTTAAGCAATTTTCACCATTTAAAAAATCGTAACGCTGTCTAAATCTAAGGTAAACAAAAGGGGTGGCTGAGGCCAGAGAAGTTTGAGTGTGCTCCCTGGGCCCACCTTTGGCGATGCCCAGTGTGTATTAGCTCTGAGGAGTCCTGCCCTGGAGCCGCCTGCTGACCCCAAACCCACGGGCATAGGATGGACACCTGCCCCCCTCTGAGCACCAGTGATGTTCCCAGGCGGGGCGCAGCTGGTCTGACAGGCACCGCCGCTCTGGAAGTCAGACGCTCTGCGCCTCGGCCGTGGCTGGGGGTCTGTGTGTGAGTTTGGGGGGATGTGGTCCACGGCTTTCCTCAGATTCTCAAAGGCGTCGAGGACCAGATGTGGGTGGGAACCAGAGTGTTTGCAGCTCGGCAGAGCTCACTGCCAGCACGGTGAAAGGGGCGGGGCCAGTGGCAGGCTTTCCCGGTCCCGCACCGTCCACCCTGCTCAGGGCTCTTCCTTACGGAGTGGAAGCATGTGGCGTGGGATGTGTCACATCCACAGCCCTTGTCCTTGTATGTCACAAGGCAGACGGCACCATTCAGGCCTGTTAGGTCTGTTTCCCGGCAGCAGGCAGGCCGGGCTCTTTGGGGCCCTGTGGCCAGCTGGGCCCAGCCCTGTCTGACCAGCATGTGCAGGAAGCTCCAGCCACCAGGAGGACACAGGCCTGGGTGGACACAGCACGGTGACCGCCCACGCCCATACAGTTCCTGTTATGAAGGCTGTGAGTCCCAGCTGCGGCAATGCCAGCGAGAACAGCTGCCAGGGTTTGGGTTCATAAGAGCAGGAAACAGACGCCCAGTGCTCGTGAGGCTGTCGCCCCCAGAGGCAGCCCCCCCCCGCCCCGACGTGCTGTTGGTCTCCTGGAAGGAAGACCTTGTATGATGACTGTGCCGTCCCTCCTGGAGGAGTCAGGGTGAGGCTCCAGCATGGGCCCCTGGCTGCCTTACGCAGGCATCCTGACGGTAAGGTCGGTCTGCCATGGCGTCATGCCTGCCTCATGGGCTGTTTGGTACTCACAGTTCTTCTAAGCGAAACAAACTGGATGGGGCTGTTAGTCCCCACGTTGTCACCTCCCTGGTCCCCCAAACTTCCCGGGAGCCCTTGGTTGGCCAGTGGCCTTGTCATTTCTGGGGTTGGAAATCCACCCCAGACACCATCTGACGGGGGGCGTGTCAGGATGCAGGATGAGATGTGTGTAGGCACTCGTGTGCTGTGTTCACTGCGGCTCGTCCTGTCCCACCAGGAGACGGCCCCCTATCTGCCCCTGCTCCTGCCTCTGGGCTCCTTATGAGGCAAGTGTCGGGGGACAAGTAGGCTGGGCTCCCAGGGACCCCCGCATTTTGTCCTCTGAGCCCAAGGATCCTGAGCTGCCCCTCTGCCTCTTGTCCAGCCTGAGAGCCCTTTGCCGTGTCCTGGCCATGGTTAGGAACCCCCCAAGCTTTGGCCTTATTCCCCAGAAAGGTGGCACATGTCCTGGGCAGTGGCTTCTGCAAAGCCCAGGGCTCCTGGATTCAGAGGGTTAGATGTTGTATAACTGGAAGTCCGAGACTGGCTTTGCATGAAAGCGATAAAGGCCTGGGATTTCCCACCCTCCCCCCACCAGCCCTCTACCCCTCCCCTGTCCCCGTGCCTGCCCCCCGTGACTTCAGGAGGTCCCGTGTCTGTGTCCACAGCCATGCCTTATCCCCAGCGCTTCAGCGGAGAGAGCGTCGTGTCCTGGAGCGACCTGGACATCACCATCTCTGTGCCCTGGTACCTGGGGCTCATGTTCCGGACCAGGAAGGAGGACGGCGTGCTGATGGAGGCCACGGCAGGCGTGTCCTCCAGGCTCCATCTCCAGGTGAGTGAGAACCACACCCTCACCCCGTGCACCTGATGATATAACCAGAGCACTTGGCAGTGCCGTCTGGAAGCAGGGGCTTCCCAGGGCACACAGAGGCCACCTCGCCACTTCACTGTCCCCACACCAGACTGGTAGGCTCTCCAGTGTGAAGAGGAGAGGAAATGTGAGCGTTCAGCATTGTCGTGCCGTTCGTAACAGGGAAAGGTATGAGGACAGCACTGTGTGGCTGTGATGCCCCAGGGGTCCACTCTGGCCCTCGCTCTCCTCCTTCATACCCGGAAGATGGGGTACGTGCGGGGCTGGGTGGACCCAGTAGCCCTGTGCCTCCGGTCTCAGCTGCGGTGTGTTCACAGCTCTGGGCCCTGCGCATTCGGGACTAAAGGAGGCAGTGAGCGCCTTCAGGTGGAATGACAGGCTTCCCTCGATTGTTACTTCCA
Organism: Rhinolophus hipposideros; assembly: GCF_964194185.1. Lineage (NCBI taxonomy): Eukaryota > Metazoa > Chordata > Mammalia > Chiroptera > Rhinolophidae > Rhinolophus > Rhinolophus hipposideros. The sequence goes on from NC_138055.1 coordinate 2,849,472, forward strand.
GGCGTCTGCACTAAGCTACAAGTTTCCTAAAAGTAGTCTCAAAACTTGAATCGCCTTACACGTGCATTTTCTTAATCGCTTTGGTCTTTACTGTTTTGTTTATTTAAAACATCGGATAAGCAGTCGAGTTCCTGAAAACTTTTAAAAGATTATATTAATGCACTCTGTTCCCTCATTTCTTTGTGTCACAAATAGTTCTCCTGCACCTTCCAGCTCCTAGACATGTCATTTGAGGGAACAGTGATAAAGTACTTTAATTTAAAAAGAAAAAGTTACTTTAATGTGTGAAACACGCCCAGGTCTTCTTTCGTGGGCTGCCCTCTGCCTCTACCTGACTGCTGGAGGTGAGAAGGGGTCAGTTCTCGCCCTCACCTGCAGCCTGGGGTCTGAGCTATTTGAGGGTCCAGGAGACGCTGCTGTGCGAGGTGGCCGGGGGAGCCCTGAGTGTGGACGGCAGGCTTGCCTGGCCAGGCCCTGGGCTCGTCTGCCTGCCCTCACATCTCCAGGTGTTTTCTGTCTACAGTGACAGCTGACAGGACATTCTCGTGTAAACCTGCCACCTCTGACCCCTGTCAGATCAAGGGACCCCCCCAGGTGATACTCCGTCTGGAAAGCCCACTTTATGAAACTCTTAGACCTGATTTGCCTCCCTGACTCGGCAGCGGCCTGTGGGAATTGTGCCCGAGCAAGGTGTTCCATCTTGATTTGAAGGAACTCCGTAACTGGGTTGTTTTCCTTTCTTCTAGGCTTTCTTTCAAGTATGTATACGTGTACGTGCGTGTGTGTGCACGTGTGTCTGTGCGCATGTCTCCGTGTGTGTGAGTGTGACAGACCTGCGTGCACGTGTCCCAGGGAGCAGTGCCGAGCTGCCCACAGGGTACCTGTTACCTCCCACCGCGTGGGCCCGAGGCCCCCACCTCCCCGGTCCAGTCAGCACGTGGAGTTTCTCCCTTGAGGCCCCCTCCGCTTTTGCCTCGGGGCCGGGCTGCACCTGAGCACACCGCTGTCATCCCGGCCAGCCTGCTCCAGGCTCCCACAGTTGGAAGTCTCTTCCCGAGCTGGCCCTGGTCCCCTCTGCTGTCACCTCCTCACGGAGCCATGCGTCCTTTTCTGTTCACTCCCCTGGGCCTTCCTGTTCTGCCCAGTGTGGATTGGACTTAATTCCCAGCCAGCGCAGGGTGTGCTGGGTTTAGAGACAGGCAGAGGTGAGGTGGCCCTTCTGGACCATCCCCTCCACTCTCATTTGGGGGGAGGGGCACTGAGGCCTAGAGACTCTGAGCTCCGGGGCCCATGGTTCACTCTGCCCAGGTCCTACAGTATCTGCAGGGCCCTCTCCCATCGCCGCTGTGCGCCGTCTATCAGGAAACACTTCTGTGTCTCAGGGGCAGAGGGAAGGGTGGAGGCCCTGCCCAGCGCCCCCTGTGAGCTCCCTGCTGGAGGTCAGCAGGGGCAGGATACTGAGGGTTCTCGGATCAATTAGGACAGGTCCTCAAGGGCTCTGGGGGCTCAGAGCCCCAACAGAAGCCTCTTTCTCTTCATCCATCTGTCCCCTCACCCGCTCAGAGCATTTCCTGCACAGACCCATCAGGTTGTACTGAAGGTGCAGTGTGCGTCCGGGATAATTACAGCTGCCATTGTTTTTCCTTATTAACTTGTCATTTCATCAGTTTACCAGGCAGCCCCAGAAGCTAGCTCTGGGCCAAAACTTGGCAAGCACAGTTCTGCCCGGGGATGGTATTTTTCTCTGTGGTTGTTTCACTGTTGGAACAAATTAAATTGGCTGTTTTCAATTCAGGTGATGAATGGGGGCTTGCAAGTTGTCCTTTGGCAGTGGAATCTCTGTAGGAAAAAAGTATGTTTCGGCAGGAACAACCCTGAGAGCCACAGACTCCCGTATTGTTTGAGTAGTTACATTATGGGTAACTAATCCAAACGTGAAGGGGTTTTTTCCAGGGACGACGGCCAGCCCCTCCCTGCGGAAGACTGGAAGAGTGGTGGCCTTGGGGGAATTCTGCAGACCCCAGTGGCCACCCAGAAGGCCACTCCAGGGCAGGTCCCACAGGCGGGTCGCCTGGCACGACAGGAACATTCTAGCTTGTTTCCACGTGATGTGTTTGGAAGGCAGGCCTCCTGCAGGCCCCGTGAGTGAGCTCCGTGGGGCGGCAGATGGGTACTGCTTGGCTTCCACAGAAGGCCAGACAAGCTACACTCACCTCACAGCCCAATTTGGGTAATTGCTTCCGGGCGCCCTGAATCCGCCTGCATTGTCAAGCGGGATAACCTGGCTATTGTTGAAGGCCTCTCCTAAATCTGGTGACAGACCTAAGGTGGCAAGCAGTTATTGCCCATGGTCCTGAGATTCATCCTCCACGTATTGTTTTTGTGTGTAGACATATGTCACTTTTATTGTTGGTCTGCCAGGCTTTGGGTTTTGTTAGTCAGGACAGGGAAAGAAAGTGGCGCCGGAAATTGACTGAAACATCTGTGGAAGAAAAGGAAACAAAATATAAAAAGGTTAAAACTTATCTTCTTCAGTTGACTATCCACTGAGACTAAAACCCAAAATGTGTTCTTAGTTGCATTATCTTTGTGATCAGTTAAAAATGCTTTTTATTTCCCATCGTGAATTCTTCTTTGGTGCATGGAGGTATTTGAGAAGTAGTTCTGAGTTAGCAAACGGGTAGCATGTCATAGTCAATCATTTTGTTATTGTTTCTAGTATAATTGCAGGTCAGAGAACGAATGCTGTAGGATCTCAGACCTTTGAAATGTGTTCAGACTTGCTTTGTAGCCCATTATTTAGTAATTTTTGTGACTGTCCCAGCGATACTTGAAAAGAACGCGTGCTCTGCAGATGTCTTCTGTGGTGTTCTATATATGTCAAGTAAGTGAAGCTTGTTCATTGTGGCATTCAAATCCATATCATCATTGGGGTGTTTGTTTGTTTGTCTATTTGTTTTCTCTGTCACTGAGACAGGTGAGTTGAAAATCTCCAATCTTGATTGTGGATTTATCTCTTCTTTTAGTTCTGTCACTTCTTGATTTGTAGATTTTGAGGCTATGTTATTCGGTGTGTACAAATGTAGAATTGTTTTATCTTCCTGGAAAATTGTTATGATGATGAAAATCCTCTTTATCTCTAGTAATTAATTTTGCCTTAATCTACTGTCTCATATTACGATTGCTATCATATCACTAGCTTTGTTTTGGTTGGTGTTTACATAATGTATCGTTTTTCTATCCTTTCACTTTCAACATTGCTGTACCCTTATATTTGAGGTGTGTCTCTTATAAGCAGTGAATTAATAGCTTTTTTATGTGCTCCATCTTAATTGAAATTATCTTTAAACATGAGTACTTCAGGTTGGTTACAAGGTTATTTTCTGATCTTTCTCACATGTATGTAAACATGGTAGCTTGAATCTAATCTCGTGAAATGCAACATTTACCTCCGAAACTAAAAGTCTAATAGTCACCTGAATCTGCTTTTTTTGAAAGTTCTGTGGTTCCTGTTATTATTTTCAAGTCTGTGTCTGATGCTTCTGTTTTCTGGATTCCCAGTGGGTCTGTTTCCACTGTTTCTTGCTTCTCTTGGTTTCCAAGCACATTGTCCCATCTCCTCCGGTATTTGGTTAGTTTTGATTGAGTGCTGGGCATTGTATTGAAAAAGTAGAGAATTTGAAACTAGAATGGTGGTGTCACTGTCCCTCCTATTTGCTCTGACAGGCAGCCCCCACACTGGGCAGGCTCTGAATCCTGGTTTTTGTCCTTCTGGGCCAATGAGCCTAGGAAGCTTTGCTCAGCTTTCAGCTGTAGCTGTGTCCTCCAGAACCAGCTGGCAATCACAGGGGAAGGCAAACACCTAGCTCATTTCTGCCAAGCCCTGTTTTCTCCCTGGTTGTGGCTCTATAACTGTTTCTTGAGTCTCTCTGATACCTTCAGACAAGTGTGGTGTATATTTGTCTCATTTTCTTACATATTCTCAGGAGGAGTTTGGTCTAAATCACCCAACCCTTCACTTGGGGAAACAAGATCTTGGTATTACCGTGGCTACATTTTCTTAAAACATGAATGTCTGAGGCCAGTTACAATGCTTATTATTATTATTTTTTGTACACATATTTAAATATGGTGGCCTGAATCTTGTCTCATAAAGAGTAACATTTGCATCCAAAATAAGAACCCAATAGTCACCTGAATCTGTGGTTGTCCCCAATACTTAAGTCTAATGGGCGTTATCCTACTTGACCTCTGTCAACATTTGGCACTTCTTACCATAGAAAAAGGCATATAATTCTGCAGAGTATCACAGGCAACAAGAAATTAAACTTGGCCTAATTTTCAGGTCCATCTTTGATGCAGTGCCCTGTACTGTTTGCTTGCATGACTGTTGCCTAAGTGACTGCGAAGTCTTTTCTATTTTGTCGTCATTGCATCGATTGATTGGTATGGCTCTCCCCATCCTACAGATTCTAAACAACTACGTCCAGTTTGAGGTGTCCCACGGCCCCTCGGACGTGGCGTCCATGCGGCTGTCCAGGTCCCGTGTGACTGACGGGGAGTGGCACCACCTGCTAATAGAACTGAAGAGCGCCAAGGAGGGCAAAGACATCAAGTACCTGGCAGTCATGACCTTGGACTACGGGTTGGACCAGGTGAGTTGGCATCTGCACCCTCTTTGGAACAGAGCGCTTCATGGGGTCTTTAGGAAAAGAGTGACCCTTCCATGTGCCAGGACCTGCAAGAGCCCTTGGGGATTAGAGACACAGGTTCTGGGTGCACTTCCCACCCCTGAGGTCACGTCTCAAATTCCCTCTTATGCTGAGGTCACCGGATCTGCACCTCGTCCCCCTTCTAGAAGGTCAGCTCCTAGAATGAGGAACTGGATTTCCTCTCTCCCTCTGTGTCCCATCAAGATGCCTTTGGTACCTTCAGCAGTGGTTTCTTGTAGCAAAGCTGTCCTGAGTGACAGCTGTGCACTCAGCGTCGTGCCTCTTGGCAAAGAAAGACAATGCAGGGGTTCTTGCCTTCAGAGTGGATGGTGCACGAAGGTGGGTGAGCAGTGAGACCCAGGCACCAGTGGGGGCCATGGGACAGCAGAGAGGTACCTATGCCTGGCCCAGATGGGCAAGTGGCGGCCTAGGCAGGGTGCGCTCAGAGAACGCTTACTGAACCACATGGATTTTCATGGTTTGCAGCCAAGTAACGAGGCGTTTTTTTACGGGACGCCCACACACTTCAGAGTGATTTTTAAGCACTCTTGGAGTCCAGGCTGGTCTTACACCTGGTTCTGAGAATAAACAGCTGTCATATCCCACGGGCACATCTCCCTGGGCCTGAGGGTCTGGCCAAGACTTTCTTAGATTCCGCTAAGAGCGGACATGACTTTTCGTTTGCTGACGTCTTCCTAGTTTATCGAGCTCTTTCATGCACAGTGGCTCGTTCATGGTGCTTGTTATGGAGGTGGGAGGGTTGCCCACATACCCCCAGCTGGCCGTCTCCACTGGGTTGGGACATGGACATGTGTCCTCTGTCCCGGTCCCCATGCCCTGTCTTTCACACACAGACAGCCGTGTTTTCCACAGGAAGGAGGAGCCCGGCCTCCCCTCTGTTTAAAGGCCCACATATCCTCATGCTCTGGGGAGTTTGCCAAAGAGACTGCGTTTTAGCCTTCCAGCACATTCTCTTCAGCCAGCAGGAAGATGGTGCCAGAATGGTGATGTAGCCTCCCTTCCTCCTTCACAGGACACAGTGCAGATCGGGAATCAGCTTCCAGGGCTGAGGATGAGAAGCATCGTGGTGGGGGGCGTGTCTGAAGATAAGGTCTCAGTGCGCCGCGGTTTCCGGGGCTGCATGCAGGTATGGCCCAAGCATGGGGCCCACCCTCCTGGCTGGCCCAGGGGCCACCAGCACTGCATGTGCTACCAGTGGTCAACCTATTAGTTTTCAGGAAACGAATAATTTATCTAAGAGCCAGCCTAGCCTTTACCAAGCCTGGTTCCAACTTGGACCCATCCTCCTCATGTTCCCTGGAGTTCTCCCCCCTCTACAGCCCCCACCATCAGGTTACCGTCGGCCACCTTCAGCTCTGTCTTCATGGCGGGTCCAGAATCCACCCCTGGTTGCTTCCAGCAGCCCACAGCTCCTGCCCATGGTCCCCTGGGCCTCCTACTGCAAGGAAATAAACTCCTTATGTCCCTTCACCTCGCAGCATCCCCAAGCCCCAGTGATCTGGCCTGGCGTATTCTCTGAGCCCCGTCCCCACCTCTGCCGTGCTTCAGCCACAGGGCTTCCTGCCCTGGAACTTGCCTCGTGTGGCAGTCCCTTTGCCTAGATGCCCTCGCACAGCCACCCCCTATCCCGTGAGATGCCCTCCCCACTGTCACCCACTGTCACACCGCCCATGACCCTCATTTATTTTGCCTCATGATACTCACATGGAATTACTGGAACATGGAAGCAGTCTGTCTTTATTTCCAGGCATTCTGAGCTCCGTAGATAAATGAAGTATCACTTTAGAGATAAGGGACCGGACAGAATCTGGGTTCCTTAACCTCTAGTTACCTTTCGGGGTTCCTCCAGCCCCGAGGCCACAGGACCGAGTCCGGCTGCCCTTTCTTAACATAGGGAGTAAGAATGGGGGAGACGTCTACCAACATCGCCACGCTGAACATGGACAACGCCCTCAAGGTCAGGGTGAAGGACGGCTGTGACGTCAGGGACCCGTGTGCCTCCAGCCCCTGCCCTCAGCACAGTCGCTGTCGTGACACCTGGGACAGCTATGCCTGCATCTGCAACAAAGGTGAGAGCCCCAGCACCCACAGCCCCTTTCCTGATTCCTGTCCATGGATGGCAACACTTTCAGAGTTCCGAATGCATTGAGAAAAGCTAACATGGAGTGTCAGCTTCCCCACCAACTCTCCATTGGCCCATGGAGCCCTGAGCTTTGGTTTCTAACTAAGGAGCGAGCCTTCTCTTAAAATGCTTTCCCGTGTCGTTTCTCCACTCGGGGCAGAAGAGACCCTCCAGGCTTCACCCTCAGGACTCATGATGAGATGAGGGACACAATTAGGGAAAAGGACACATTTTTCAAAAGTATACATTCAGTGTTTGCCTCAGAATTTTGAGGTGCTGCAGTCACGCTCAGATGACACCCATCTGGTGTCACACCCATCTGGTGTGTCGTGTGGTGGCCACAGCACCTGCCCTCCCGTGTAGTGGGGCCTGGGAAGCCCTCGTCTCTGCCTTTCCAAGTCTCACCCACTGAATGCTTGTGTTTCCCATGGCTCCGAGGTGCCCCTGGGCATTCCTCTGCGGAAGAGTCTGGAAAGTTGAGTCTTGGGGAAGACAGATGGCTGAGATGTCTTAACATAGAGGGTTTGGCTCTGGACAGTGACGTGCAGTGCCAGAGGCGGGTTCTGGCGGGGCTAATGCTGGCCTGTCTCCCCAGGGTACTTTGGAAAGAAGTGTGTGGACGTGTGTCACCTGAACCCCTGCGAGCACGTGGCGGCTTGCGTGCGCAGCTCCAGCGCCCCACAGGGCTACGTGTGTGAGTGCGGGTCCAGCCACTATGGGCAGTACTGTGAGAACAGGTGAGAGGACGCCCCTCAATCCACACCGTCACTTCTCCTCTTGGTTATTTCACCCAAAATACATCTACTTCCGGGTTAAGGACCTATTTAGTTTATTTTTTTCAAATTTGGCATGAAATAAACGAGAATCAAATTGAGCGTTTCACACTGGCCCCGTCTAAGCACATTTCCACTCCAGAAACACAACCAAGTCGTCTCTCTACTTTGTGCAAAGCCCACTGTGCACAGAGCAGGCAGGGCTCAGCTGCGGGAAGACGAGTGTATCTACAGGAAACACTTTGTCCTTTGAGTTGTTGTTGGACATGCACTTAAGTCCTGGTGCCCAGAGCCCAGGTGTGTCGTCGTCGCAGGTAAATCCCTTTCTTTGGGGCACTTTGGAGGTCACGGCTGGGGGTCCTTAGCCAGTGCTGGCCAGCCATCCTGATGCAGGAGCTGTGTAGATGGCTGGCACGGCCTCCTCGCTGTGCTCTTTGTCATTCGGGGACCCCACCTGGGAACAAGATGCAGCCGTGCCCTTGGGCTCGGGATCTCATGGAAAGATGGGCACCACTGGCTGCTGGATGACAATCGAATAGGAGGCGGGGAGGCCCCAGGCCAGGGCGTTTCAGGGACAAACCAGGGGCAGAGCCAGGGAACAGTGAAGGGCCAGGCCAGCCTGAAGTGCTCAGGGGGTGAGACCTGGAGGCCCATGATTCCGGGCATATCCTGTGCTAGGGAGGCAGGCCGGCCTAAAAGGGGGCCTGCCCTGTAAGCAGGAACAGATCGCAGCTTTTCAGGGGCCATGGGGCAGAAAAGTGGCAGGATCAGGTCTGTGTCTCAGAGGCCCCTGGCTCCTTTGTGGAACACGGTCGGAGCAGGCGGAAGCTGGAGGCAGGGGACCAGCTCACAGGTGGTGCAGCGTCCCAGAGGCCTGGCATTGCGGGCAGTCAGGGCTCAGGAAGTGGTGAAGAGAAGGGGTTCACGAAGGCTCTGGGTCCCCACCCTGTAAATGCAAATCCATATACAGCAGACTGGAGGCCTCCGCCCAGGAACGCTGCCCTGGTGGTTTTCATGGCCCTGACGTGAACACAATCGATACTTAATAATTGCTTGTGAGGTGAGCGAGAGAGTAAGAGAGGTTGGCGGGGGCCAGGATAGGAGGCACAGTCTCATTTTGAGGAGCCTGAGGGATACCTGGGGGAGCGTCCTGCCTTCAGGTGTGTCTGCAGGTGGCACTCAGGTGAGCCGTCAGGTCGGGCAGAGGCAGGATGGCCGCATCATCCTCCGTGCTGCTCATCTCAGGGTCTGCCGGGCGCTGCCGGGACTGGCTCCCGTGGTGGGACTGGGTGGGTCTGATGGGTCTCATCTCACCAGGCCCAGCCCGTGACTGCACGGGGTTGACTAAGGCACATGCCACATCCACGGAAAGGCTATTCTGAGCATCCGTGGGACGTGGCCAGCGTTTGACCGTGGGGACCTGGGACACCGTGGAGGCTGCAGAAGGCCCTGTTCAGCATCCTCGAGCTGGCAGATGCCCCGGGTCCCGGGGGTAGCTTGCTCAGGGCAGCTGAGCTCAGTCGCTGTGTGGGGCAGGGGGGACGTGAAAGGCCAGCCCGTGGGGTCAGTTGTCACAGTTGGGTGCTGGGGCACAGTGAAGGTGGGGATGTCATGCTAACCAAAGCCTGGGTGGGGCAGTCACCTGTGTCTTCTAGGGAGAAGAAATAAGTGGGCAAACAAATTATTTAAAAATAACAGTTCTGTAGGTAGAACCCTTCCAGACTTGGGTCCCTCAGGCTGGGAGTGGGGCCTGGAATTCTTAAGAGTTCTGGGGGTGGGGGCAAGCAGGGGAAACTAAGGCCACTCAAGGTGGGGTAAGGTGCCCAGAACCAGGCCAGCCGAGGCTCCGGGCCTCCAGCAGGCTTCCTTTCGTCCTGAGGAGGACGGTTATCCAACCGCTTCCACCTGCCATCTTATCTTCTCAACAGGATCGACCTTCCGTGCCCCAAAGGCTGGTGGGGAAACCCCGTGTGCGGACCCTGCCACTGTGCTGTTGGCAAAGGTTTCGATCCCGACTGCAACAAGACCAACGGGCAGTGCCAGTGCAAGGTGAGGCCTGGCCTGCAGCCGGACGGTGGGCAGGCATCTCCCACCCCCACCTCGGGGGCCAAGCCCAGGGAGCCGGCATGCGTGCAGGCACATGCGCGCGCGCGCACATACACACACACACACACACACACACATCCTGAGCCCAGGGAAATGACGGTGCACACACATACTTACACGCTAATGTGGGTTTCGATTGCTCGCTGCCCACCGTGGTGCTATGAGTACACCAGGGGTGGGTTTCCTGTGGAAGCTGGTTGGGACTGTGGGAACTAGAGTGCTCAGCCGCCCACCCCGTTGGTAACGGGAAACAGCATTTCTGGGAGGTTGGCTCATTTTCCGCAGCAGCCATGATCCTCCTAGTGGGCCGTTTTCCTGGTCTTTTATCAAACCAGCACTCAGTGATGGCCCAAATTGTTAAAGAGCCTTGCCCACACCCCACCTCGGGTGTCTGCCATTCACGTGCATGGCACGGAGCTCACCTGCTCGTGTCTCCAAACATGCTGGAGTGTTCTCAGCCCAAATGATACGAAGCCCCGTCCCCCTTGGTTCCTGGAAGGCATCGCACACCCCGAGTCCTGTTGACAACTGCTGTTGAGCTGCTGGTAACTGGAAACCCAAAGGAAAGTTCTGCTGGTGACAGTAGCCGTTTGCCGAGGGACACGTGCTGCCCCAGGACAGGAAAGTGCCATCGCAGGGCACACTCTGGCACTCCCTGGTGATCTGTTTAACATCTGTAATGTCCCTCATGCTCCACTGTGCTTCCAAAACGTGACGTCTCTTGAAGCACTTAAATGAAAAATCGCAGTGGCCATCGGGGACCAGGAGTAGGCGAGGCCCATATGGCATCAGTGGGTAGCAGGACAGCAGGACAGTGGGGAGGGCATTTGGGGAAAATGTGCCTAGAATTGTTTTTCTCATAAAAATAATTATAGAAAATGCAGGAAGGAATTTAAAAGGTGACAGTGAGCCCATCTCCCCCCAGGTGACTGCTACCATTTTTGCACCTCCTCCCAGGTACTAGTACACACACAGCTGGCAACCCCTGTGCAGATGTGTGGACAGTTCCGTGTCTGCCTGACATGGAAGCCTGGACACTGGCCCCAAGTCTGCCCGAGTCACAGCCTGACCCAGTTGTCAGTGGGGGGCGGGGCACTTGAGTGACCTGGCAACCGTGGGGTGGCCAGTGAACTGCTGAGCTGCACATAAACCCCGGACTTTCCAAATCTGAATCCTGTGCTCTTGACATTCACCCTGACCTGCCCATCAGCAGATGTTCAGGCGGCTTCTAATTCCTCACAATTTTCCCAAAGAAACATTTCTTGCAAGGGCCATCCTTGTACCTATGTGTCCATTTGAATCCCTGATCCTTTGTGGGACAAATATGCAGGTGGCCATGATAAGTATTTGCTAAGAAATGAGAGAGGAGGTGCTTTCCTGGAGAACGCACCGATCCTGTCTGGCGTGGCTCGGGCCACGCGGGTGGAGGATGGCACAGAGAGGCCCGGAGGCCGGGCTGCGACCCTGACGTTGCTCGGGAAGCGTCTTCCAGGAGTACGGTCTCCGCAGGCATCTGACGTCGCGTGCACTGCTTCTGGCCTTTGCAGGAGAATCACTACAGGCCACCAGACCAGGACACCTGCCTGCCGTGTGACTGCTTCCCACACGGCTCCCACAGCCGAGCCTGTGACATGGACACCGGGCAGTGTGCCTGCAAGCCTGGTGTCATCGGCCGCCAGTGCAACCGCTGCGACAACCCTTTTGCCGAGGTCACCACACTGGGCTGTGAAGGTCCGTGTCACCCCTTGACCCTTTTCAGGCCACATCATGGGGACAGGGGCTGTGGACACAGCACACTCCTGGGGTTCGGAGAACACTCAGCTGCCTCGTGGTCTCACTATGTCCATTTGGTCCTCTGTGGACCTGGCCCTGCACGACCGTGTCATTAGAGCCTGGGTCACCCCCCACCCATTCTAACACGGTGCAAGACGCGAGGGGTGTGTTCTCAGTGGGGACAGGGCCTCCTTCAGGGAGGAGCGTGCGGGCACAGCCATGCCTGGCTGAGGGCCTTCTTTCCTCTGTACCCCAGTGATCTACAGCGGGTGTCCCAGAGCGTTTGAGGCCGGCATCTGGTGGCCACAGACCAAGTTCGGGCAGCCGGCTGCGGTGCCATGCCCCAAGGGATCCGTGGGTAAGTGGCCTGTGGCATCCGTTCCCAGCAGGAAATGGGTAGAGGCATACAGCTTGCAGGAGAGCCGGCCAAGGCAGCGGAACTCACAGGTGGTCCATGCTGAAGAAAACCTTTTCCTTGGCACCGTGATTCCCCGAAAATAAGACCTAGCTGGATAATCAGCTGTAATGTGTCTCTTGGAGCAAAAATTAGTATAAGACTCAGTCTTATATTAAAATAAGACCGGGTCTTATATTATACTAGACCCAGTCTTATCGTCAAATAATTTTTGCTCCAAAAAGATGCATTATTGCTGATTGTCTGGCTAGGTCTTATTTTAGAGGAAACATGGTAGTAGACAAAACCTGGAAAGGGATAATGAAAGCACACAGAGCACAGTGGCCAGGGGACTCGACAAACTGCTTTGCCACTCAGTGTGGGGTTCACTGTAAAATGGGGTTGCAGCGGCGTCCCCCCATGAGGGTGTTGGGAATCCTCTGAGACAACACTGGGAGCGCACAGCCCCAGCGGCGCCGAGGCAGGCATGCAATGCACGTGGGTTTTGTCAGTGCCTGGCAAACGATTGAGCTGGTTTCTTCATGGACTTGCTCAGATGTTCACTCATCATTGCTGGGCTCAGGCCAACTGTTAGGCAGCTTTAGCCATGGCCCCAGGCGTGAGACAGGAGTGCTCGTGTTGGCTTCGTGGCTGTGGCACCTGCGTGGCCCTGGGCCAGCGAGGGGCGGGCATCACACTGGGTTTGCATTCATCCAGACAAACCAATGTGAACACACAGTTGGAATTTCAGGTTTCCTGAGTCTGTTCTCTGTTCCCCAGGAAATGCAGTGCGACACTGCAGTGGGGAGAAGGGCTGGCTGCCCCCTGAGCTTTTCAACTGCACCACCATCTCCTTCGTGCAGCTCAAAGCCATGGTAGGGACAGGCGTGCAGACGGGGTTACCGGGAGGGGGTGGGCGACGAGGCAGCAGCAACCGTGCTGCTCAGAGGCCAGCGTGGCTCAGGACTGTCTGTTCTGGGCTCCGGAGGCAGGGCCCGTCTCCTCTTTCCCCTTCAGGACCCAGCTCTGCGTCTGGTTCTGCAAACTCCAAGTCTCCAGGCTCAAGTCCCCTGTCCTCTCATCTCGCCCTCATACGCTCTCACTTTTCCCGCTTAGTGTATTTTCCAAGCACTTTTTGGCCTCCCAAACCATCTGTCCTTTTTCATGCAGTTATCAGCGAGAGCTCATTTCTGGATTTTTGGATATCTTCCGTTCTTTCCTGACAAGGCGATTTCCACCGGAAAGGGGTGAATTTCTAAATAGGAAGCACCCTAAGCGACCACGATAGGTTTGCAGACATCACGTTGGTTCCTTCGTTCCAGAATGAGAAGCTGAGCCGTAACGAGACACAGATGGACGGGGACGGGTCGCTGCGACTGGCCAAGGCGCTGCGGAATGCCACGCAGCACACGGACGCACCTTTCGGCAATGATGTGCGCACGGCCTACCAGCTGCTGGCCCACATCCTGCAGCACGAGAGCAGCCAGCAGGGTTTTGAGCTGGCGGCCACGCGGGACGCTGACTTCCACGAGGTAGGGTCGCCCCGCGGGGAGCCCGGCACATCCGGGGACAACCTGTGAGCTCAGGTGTCCTGCAGGGACTCGGGGGACAGCTGGAGTCCTGGCCCGGCTGTGAAAGATCGTCAGGCCCAGGGTCGTCCCGGCAAAACTTCACTTTTCAGATGTGAGCCCTGCCCTGTGCAGTGGCCGGCAAAACTGATTACAAGAGTTAGGATCGTTTGGGGAAGGGCATGTGTGGGTCACAGTCGTCGTGATGAAAATAGTGATGGCCGCTAGCTACTGGCCATTTAGTACAGGCCAGACAGTGTACTGTGTGGTTTACACGAATTTGTTACTATGTCATACACACACCCTGCCACACATATTGCCCCATTTTACTGATAAGGAAACTGAGTCACAGAGTGCCAAGGGCACACAGGTTGTGAAGGGTGGGGCTCTGGAGTCTCTGCTCCCACCCACACACCCCGAGGTCCAGCTGTCAAAGGCCATGGCCTCCCCTCCACAGACCCTCCTGTTTTACGTTTGGTTAAGTAATTGGCCCCTAGAAAACATGTGTTTAGAATGACTGTGAGGAGACTCATTCCTCCTGACTTTCCTCCAGCTCCTCTTGGAGGGGGCTCAGGGTCATCTCGCTTTCTCCTCCTCTCTGTGCATCTCTGTCCACACAGAGCCTTTGGGAGGCCTCCCTGTCCACACAGAGCTCTTAAGGACCTCCTCTTCCATGCAGAGCCCCTGGGGGACCTCTCCATCCAAGCAGAGCCCCTGGGGGACCTCCCCATCCATGCAAAGCCACAGGGCCTAAGCAGAGAGGGTCCCCTCACTTGCATTTCAATCCAGACCTGAGAGTTTGCACTGATAAAGTTTGTTCCCACTTCTGATTCTTTGCAAACAGAAGCTTCCCGTCCAGGCTTCTGTCTTGGGTTGGGCTCCTGAGCCCATGGACAGCTACGTGTCTGCCTCATGCTTTATGCTGCCCCGTCCCCCCTTCACATAAACCTTGAGGTGTCCGGGGGAGGAACGTCACCCGCAGTCACCTTCCATGTCACCTCAGCTGGCTCACTGTGCGCTCAGCACCTGGGGCGGCAGTTCCCACCACCTGGTTTACCGGGTGGGGTTGGGATTCTGACGTAACCAGGGTGTCTCCCCTTTGTGTCTCGGGGTGCACATGCGAAACCCCCTGCAGGGCTTCTGCCTGACACACTGTGTCCTGCCTTGAGATGAAAACACCATGTCTCCTCCCTGCTCAGTCCTGGCCCAGCCTAGTCTTCCTGAACCTGGGGAGCCCGCACCGTGGCTGCCAGGCCTTTGGGCTGGCTGTACCCATGAGCTGAGTGCCGTCTGTCTGTCATCTGTCTGAGCAGGACGTCGTCCGCACAGGCAGCGCCCTCCTGGCCCCGGGCACCAGGGCCGCGTGGGAGCAGATCCAGCGGAGCGAGGGGGGTGTGGCGCAGCTACTGAGGCGCTTCGAGGCCTATTTCAGCAACGTGGCGCGCAACCTGCGGAGGACCTACCTGAGGCCCTTCGTCATCGTCACCGCCAACATGAGTAAGGGCCACGCGCTGCATGGGGGAGGGGCGCGCTCCACGGGCAGAACCCCCACTCTGTCAGGGTGTGCGGCCCCAGCGCGGCCATCTCTTAGGGAAGGGTCAACAGCTCTGGCCTCGGTGTCCTTGTCTGCAAATGGGGAGACAGGACCCTCCTTGTCCAGCCTGTCCAAAGACGGTCCACAGACACACATATCACTCCCAGGTCCAGGAAATCAGGGACAGGCGTGGGCAGAGATGACGAGGTGGCGAGGTACCACTGGCAGGTCTGTGGTGGCCTGCAGGCCTTTCAGAACTCGGGTGGAGACGGTCTGGGGAAGGGGGCAGGGGGTCTGGCCTCAGGTCCAGCCCTGTACACTCACTCAGAGAGGCACAGGCCCATGGGGGGATGCGGGATAGAGCAGCCGGGCCCCGGGGCGGTGGGGGAATGCCCGCCCTGCTTGGGCAGGGACAGAGCTGTCAACAGAACAAATGCCTCATTAGCCAAGTCCTCCCAGCACCCAGGACACGCTGCTGTGGGGTCAGGGTAGGAAGAAGCACCCCCCGCTGGCCCAGACCGAGCTGGCAGAGCCCCTGGGGGGGTCCCATCCTATGGGGTGGTGGTGCTCCCCCTTTTCTCCTGCAAGTGTTTATTAAGCCCTGTGGGGTGGCAGTTGTGCAAAACCAAGGGATTGTCCCTTCCCAGGAGGTGACCCTTGATTTACCTAATTATCTGCCACTGGACGGGCCTGGGCTTTTAACCTGGAGGTGGCGTCCCTACCAGGGAGGGGTCTGGGGGCGCACACTGCTCACTTGTCACGCCGTCGCCGTGCTTGCCTACGGAGCTGCCCCATTGGAGACCCGAGCCTGGTGGCTCTCGGGTGCCATGCTCAGCAGCTGAACTTGCCGCGTGTCTCCCCCACCCCCCTCCCCTCTGGGAATCCTGCTGCGTAATGTCTGCAGGTTTAAAGAACAGGAAGATAGATTCTGGTTTCAGGATTCTGGGTCCTGGACAGCAGGCCCACTCAGCTCCATGGGAGGGGCTGTGAGCGGCGTGTGACAGAAACCTCTGTCCCCACAGTCCTTGCTGTTGACGTCTTTGACAAGTTTAACTTCACGGGAGCCTGGGTGCCGCGGTTCGAGGACATTCGTGACGACTTCCCGAAAGAGTTGGCGTCTTCCGTCTTCTTCTCGGCTGACTTCTTCAAACCACCTGAAAGAAGAGGTAAAGCCTCTTACAAACCAGGGCTGCCCTTAGGGACTCCGGCCACTCGAGGGGCGGAGGGGCCTCTGGGAGAATAAGAGACGCAGTCCTCACAACAGAGCGCGTCCTGCGGGTGTGCGTGTGGGCCTGCCTGAAATGGGGGGGAGGGCGGCGGGGGTCGTTTCCTGGCATCAGACCCGAGTGGAAATGGTGGGTCGTGTCTCACAAATATTTAGCTAATTGGTAATGTCTAAACAAAAGAGAGAGCACTTGAATTGTGCATGAGCTGTGCAGTGAAAAGCTGCTAATGTGTGTAGGTAAAATTATAGCATCCACCACCCCACCCTCCAGCCCCCCCAAAAATAATCAAACCAGACGCTTTCTGTGTGCACTTCTTCAGTCCTGGTTAGGATGATAACACCAAATGGCTTAAACATTTTGAATTTTTTTTAAAAGCATTTTTCACAGATCCACTCCAACTATTGAAAATGTCTCAAAACAAAGTGGACTTGAAAATATAAATTCTGTAACGAACAGTTTAAAATTGGGAATGTTTTTAGTATAGCAGGTTTGTCAGTTGTGTGGTTATTATTCAGGCGTCTCAAAAACGTTTAAAGAGGGTTTTACTCTGATGGTGCCCCAAGCTTTACTCCATCTTTCAAACTGGGTTCAGTTTGGGATCGATAAGGGTTCTCGTCATTCAACACAGTTCCCGTCTGTCCTGAGGGGCAGGACTTCCTTACTTGTCCAGGGATCGCCGTGTGTTGACCTAAAAGCAGCTCTTCCTCTGACATCGTCAGTGTGCCTGCTTCTGCACTGACCACAGGGTCGTCCTCTCTCTTGGGCCTATGGCATCAGGAGTGACATGCAGGAGCCTCGTTTGCTCTAGGAAACCCCGTGAAGGAGCTCACAGCACCTGCTCCCGGCCGTCCTGGGACAGCTGCTGGCTGATGCCAGGTCCCCTCAGCCCTGGCCACTGCACCGTATTCAACACTTACTTAACCCACTGAAATGCCAGTCGGCGCAGCCACCACATACAAACCCCACTGATTCCTCCCCTGATGAGAAGATGCGGCCCCAATTCCCCCAAATGCCTGACTCACCCCATGGCAGGGAAGCAGACAGGCACTCTATACATGAGGGTAAGACTGTGTGAATGAACTTGCAGGAGGTAGAGGGGGTGCAGCCCAGCCCCCATGCCCCTCGGTGTCCCACAGTTGCTTAGGTGTCCCTTCTCGGACGACCTGCTCCCCCCGCCACCTAGGGATGACCAGGACTTGGCACCAAAGGCTGGTCTCTGCCCACCTTTCACCCGCCTCCTTGGGCATCGCCAGGCTGGCACCTTCTACCCTCAGCCACTGACCTTTTGAGCTTGGCCCAAATCCCTTCTTTGCCCTGACAGTCTCCTAGGTGGGCTCTCGGCCCAGCCCAGGCCTTGCCCCCACCACATCCAGGCACACCCTTGACCCACACAGTGGAGGGGAATGCTGCCTACTCTAGGGGTGAGGTACCCCGGATGCCCCGCTCACGGGGAGCCTGCGGTGCCCACTGGTTAGAGACTCAGTGAGCCAGTTGGGTCGTGGGGGATACTAAGGCTTTAGCCCCAGAGATGCCTTTGGGTCAGGAGCAAACACAGGGAGGGGCCAGGCTTGTTCCCTGTTCCTTAGAGAGCTCCAGGGTCCTGCGACGCTCCTGAGAAGCCGCCATGCCCCGCCCCGACGCTGTCCAGCACACCCACTGTAGCCTCTCGTGCGATGCTCCTGGGCAGATGGCAGCCTTCCTGGAGGAGGCGGCACTAACTCCCCCCTCCCCCTCCCTCCAGCCTGGTAACCACTATTCCACTTTCTAGCTATGAGCCACTCCAGGAGCTCACGTAAGTGAAATCGTACAATATTTGACTTGCTTATTTTGCTGACTGTAAAGTCCTCGAGGCTCATCCATGTGGTAGCGTGTGTCATAACGTCCTTCCTTGTTGAGGCTCAGTCATTTTCCGTTGTACAGAGAGACCACACTGTTTATCCTTTCGTTGTCGATGGACACCGGGGCTGCTTCCACCTTTCGGCTGCTGTGCATTGTGCTGCTATGGACATGGGCGGACACGTGTCTCACTGAGCCCTGCGTTCCATGCTGCGGGACACTTGCCCATGGCAGCTCTGTGTTTAATCTTTTGAGGCACCGCTCCTGTCTCCACATGACACCTCCTGATTTCAGGAAGCACTTGTTCAAGTGGAAAGTGATGTGGTAGGAACACGGGGCCCGGCCCCGCCCTCACACTCTTGCTCACGTTGCAGAGGGGCCCGTGGTGAGGCCGGTCAGCCGGAAGGCTGCCCCGCAGACGGCACATGCGGGGCCCAGCGCCGAGAGGGAGGCCCTTTTCAGGAGGCGGAGGAGGCACCCCGATGAGCCTGGCCAGTTTGCCGTCGCCCTGGTCATCATCTACCGGACCCTGGGGCAGCTCCTGCCTGAGTACTACGACCCCGACCGCCGCAGCCTCCGGTACGGCCGGCCCTGGGGGCACGGGGAGGGACTGTTTCTGGAGGGTTCCGAGGCTTTTCATAAATCAAAATCTTAACTACTCAAGCATCTGTATAAGGACATCATGGCTCTGTCATCTCCCTTGGACAGAGGTTCTGGGTCTGCCAGACGGGCATGGTCCCTAGTATTTCTTCCAGGAACAGCCCCTCCCCAGCACGCGCCCCACCTCGTGCCTCAGTGGACACTGCTGGCGCACCAGCTCAGCAGTGTAATTTCTGCTCAGACGGTCCGTCGCCCAACACCTGTTTGCCTTGGGCCATTGGTGGCCTAGTAGTACTAAGGGCTGCTTGGTAAATAGTGGCTGGAAAAGCAAATGCCCCCCAAAGGGGCCTCGTGGACCTGATCAGAGGTGGGCACACACCCAGGTTTCACTTTTTCAACTTCAGTATCATTTCCCAGATCCTCTCCTGGGTCTGTAGTCTTCATATTCATCCTTTTTTAGTGGTTGGATGAGATTCCACCAGGAGCTGTAATGATTCTATTAGGTTCCTTTTATCGGACATTTTAGTCGTGTCTGGTATTTCTGCTGTGATGTGTTATGAGGCTGAAACCTCTTTGTGCACAGACCTTCTCTTCATCTGTGTATTTCCAAAGTTCACCTTTGACCCAGAGGTGACCCACTCCCTGAGCGCACCCCATCGTGACTAAACCTCCACTGAGCACGATGACACAGCTCAGGCCCCAGCTCTGAGCTCGCGCACGGTGACCCCGGCCCTCCTGGAGAGATGTCTGTCCCGTGTCCTCATCACGTCTGCACACAGGCGTTAAATAGTCATTTTCTAAGTGTGTTTGCCGTTCCACGCAGGCTGCCTAACCGGCCTGTCATCAACACGCCGGTGGTGAGCAGTGTGCTGTACAGCGAGGGGGCTCCACTCCCCAGCCCCCTGGAGAAGCCCGTCCTGGTGGAGTTCGCCCTGCTGGAGACGGAGGAGCGCACCAAACCCGTCTGCGTCTTCTGGAACCACTCCATCACGTAAGGGTGACAGCGGGAGCCAGGGCCGGCCACCTCCGCCCCTGAGCTCTGCGTTTCCATGTGGGGGCTTTGCTGAGGCCGGGATGTGCCTGCCGGTCCTCAACACTCCACTGGCAGAGTGTCCCGTGCGGCGACCTTTTGATGTGTGTTCCCCTTCCATCCTCTCGGGCAAGAGGCTCGTCCTGGGGTGTCAGAGTCCCCTACACGCACAGTTACACATGCGTGCACATGCATGTACACACATGCACACACACACACCTGGAAACACGTGTACACACATCTGGTTACAAACACATACACATGGGCATACATGCCTAGAAACACGCATGCACACGTGTACACACGCCGACAGGGCCGGTCACCTGCAGGACTCCATGACACAGCAGCCGACATGCACCCACTCCACAGCCAAACGGTGCGTGTTCTGGGCACACACTGGACTTAGAGACTGGGCCTAGGGCCCTTTTGCCAACAGTGGGAAATCCCAGATATGTGGAGGGTCCCCATGCCAGATGGGGGTGCCTGACCTCACCTGGCCGCCTGAGAGAACACAGCAGCTGCTAGGCTGGTTTTACCCCTCGGAGGCCGTGCCCACCTCAGCAGAGTGCTTTTGGCCCATCCCTTGCCCCCCGCCCCCATGCTTGGAGCTAGGACAGAATTTCTTGCAACTGGGGGTTCGTTCCTGTGTAACACAAACATTTCCCAAATCCTGGTTCCACTAGAGTGAGTGGGTGTCTGCCGAGTGGGTCTCTGCTGGGTGCCGGCGCCTAGGGTGGGTGGGCAAGCAGATGCCTGGCCTGTATGGGCTCACACTGGGGAGCAGGCTTGGCTTGGGAAAGACCGTGTGTCACTCTTCCCCCCTCCTGTGTTTCCCAAATTCCAGTTAATGAGCAAGCAGCATAGCGTCTGGACTGTAATAGACGCTGGGCTTACAAAAGAGAGAGTTCAGGACCCCTTTCACAATGAGGGAAGTGTGAAGGCTGCTTGGCCTGCTTGAGGCCCGGCTGTCTCTCATGGTCACTTGATTGAACCCCGGCAATTAGCTGTGGCTCTAATTATTCTCTGTGCTTTATGCTGCACTTATCATCCCTGGATCTTGAAAGTTCCTGGCACACACATTAGCCTTCATATCCCACTTTACAGATGAGTAAACTGAGCATGAGAGCAGTGACCAGACTTTCCCAGAGCCAGGGAGGGCAGGGCTCCCTCTGAGGCCGAGACACACCCGTCACAGCCTGTCATTTGGGGCTCCCCATCAGTAAAACGGGAGTCATGACTGGGCCCTGCTTCCAGGCAGTGGCCATAAAACATTGTGCAATCTGAAGATGAAAGTGTAAAACGAACGTGAGGTATTATTTCTTAAATCATCTAGACTCAAAAGAAGACTGAAGTACAAAGCGGCTGTTTTAACAACGGACTAATGTTTCCAACAAAAGGGGCGTGTGGTGGACCCAAGACATCCCGTTTAAGTTTTACTGCGGGTGACACATAGAACAGGAACTTCACAGGGTGCTCATTAGCGGCCCTCGCCAGCCACGAAAGGGGAGGGAGAGTGTTCACACGGTCCCAAGTGGAGCAGGACTGTGGTCCTCATAGTGGGTGACAGGGGTGCTTGTCTTGGGCACAGGAGGGTGCTGCACGGACCCCAGGGGGGCAGGAAGACCTTGGAGACCCCGGCTGTGGAGGGAACCATCTCACCCCCCCTT
Organism: Rhinolophus hipposideros; assembly: GCF_964194185.1. Lineage (NCBI taxonomy): Eukaryota > Metazoa > Chordata > Mammalia > Chiroptera > Rhinolophidae > Rhinolophus > Rhinolophus hipposideros. The sequence continues at coordinate 2,870,834 of NC_138055.1, forward strand.
TCTCTGCAGCACCAGTGGGACTGGAGGTTGGTCGGCCAAGGGCTGTGAGCTGCTGTCCAGGAACCGGACCCACGTGACCTGCCAGTGTAGCCACACCACCAGCTTTGCTGTGCTCATGGACGTCTCCCGGCGCGAGGTGGGCACAGCCCCCCAGGGGCAACCCTGCCCCGGGCAAGTGTGTCCAGGGGATTAATCCCTGGGGTATTTAGGGTAGCCCCAAACCTGCCCCCTCCGCAAGCTGTCTTTCCTTCCAAGCCCTTTGACCAAACCTGGTCCATTCTAGGAGAGTTGGCCAGATCTGTTAGCATTTCCATAACAAAACCCTCCTAAAAGGGTTTCAAAGAGGCCAGGTTGTAAATCAAAAACCGGGATGGCAGACCTAGCCTCAGACTGAAAAATGCCCGGAATAGACACCATACTTCAAAGCAGGGTTCTCAGCGGTCTGTTAGATGATGCTGCTTCTACCCCACTTTAAATTTTAAGGAAGAAAAGAGTCGGCTGGCAGGAACAAAGGGAGTATCTCCCTTCAGCGCCAGCCACGCACGCTGGCTCCAAAACACAAAGGAAGCTCAGTCAGGAGCCCCCAGGCAACAGGGTGGCTAATGTTTAACCTCGGGCATTTTCTGAGGCCTGGGAATGCAGCCGCCTCTGTGGGGCGCTGGGGCCTGAGCAGGGTGGCGTGCTGAGGTCAGCCTGGGCTGGGACCCCGAGTCTAGGAGCCAGAACAGGGTGCTGGGTGACCTCGCGGTGGCCTCCTTTTTAGGCCTGGGTTTTGTCCCAAGAGGCCAGGACAGCGTCCTTCCCAAGGGCTCATCCACATTTCTGTCACATTCTTGGGAGGCTGAGTCAGCCGTGAGCTGCTGCTGATGGGTGTCAGGGTGATAAGGGGAGAGAGTAGGTCTCTGGGAGCCTGCAGGCGCCCTCAGGCCTTCCCCTGACAGCTGCACTTTCCAGCAGGTCCCATTCTGGAGAAAGTTAATATATCGTGGTCTTTGTCCACGTGGGATTTGGGGGTCCTCTCATGGCCAGGAAGCTGGAATTCAGGGAGAAGAAATGAAAGCAGAGTAGGAAGCAAGGCTCCCAGCCCCCCCACACACACCCTGGGGTGCCTCAAGGCCAGATATCTGAATAGCTCCCAGCTGTGGGGAAGTCCCAGGACTGTAGCCTCCAGGGGACACCGAGTTAGCTGGGAAGGAGAAATGCCTGAGCACTCAGGCCTGCCCAGCCCAGCCTGGCCGGCCCCCACAGTGTTCTGCTGGGCACCCCCGTTCAGAACTCTAGGGGAGTTCAAAACAGTGTTTTCCAGAAGTTACCAAAGAACTGGAGAGTCTTGGTCCCCAGATGCCAAAACCCCACAGGTTACCGGGTCCTGGACAAGTGTCATATTGTACAAAGCCCAGGAGCTGAGTGCCGTCCCCGGCAGCAGTGGCCCATCTGCCTTTAGTGTAAACTGAGTCTGTTTGGAAGGTCGCTCTCAGGTGGGGTTTAGGTGGACCGGCTCAGCGTCTCCTGGACAGCAGGGTTTCCGTGTGCGGTTTCCTCTTTTCTTATTGTTGTTTTATTGTGGCGAGATGCACCTAACAGAAAATTCACCATCTCAGCCACATTTGGGGGTACAGGCCCGGGCAGTAAGCACGTACACATCTCCAGAACTCCGTTATCACCTCAGCTCCTCGTTGGGGTTTCGCTCGTGGTGTTTTCCACTCTGAGAACCACGTGGTGGTCATGTCAGTTCGTGCCTGTAATAATCGATACGTTAACGTCACTTTATTGTGCCAAAGCTCCGTCAGAGCCACGGCCCTTACGTTCTCTTGTCTTTAACCAACCTGCCCACAGCACGGAGAGGTCCTGCCCCTGAAGATTGTCACCTACGCTGCGGTGTCCTTGTCCCTGGCCGCCCTGCTGGTGGCCTTCATCCTCCTGGTGCTGGTGCGGACGCTGCGCTCCAACCTGCACAGCATCCACAGGAACCTGATTGGGGCACTCTTCTCTTCCCAGCTGGTCTTCGTGATCGGGGTCACCCAGACGGGAAACCCGGTGAGGCCCCCTTCCGGCCCCGCCCCACCCCGCGTGTGTGGCCCTGCCTTGATCTGAGGCTGGAGCAGGCCTCACCTTTTATACCACGGTGCCGTCGGTGGGTGCCGCGGGCCGGCTCTGGGAAGTCGGGAGTCCCAGGCCAGTCAGGTGGGCTTGTTGCTTTGTGCCCAGTGAGGTCCTCCGGTGGCGTCCGTGAGAGCCAGGGCAGAAAGGGCCGGGGGCTCCAGTCGCATCAGCTCTTACTTTCCCGATTGGGCACTAGTGATTTCATCAGAAGGTACAGTCATTTGTCAAAGCGCAGAGCCTGCGAGCTGTGGCTGGACCTTTAGCGGCCTGAAGACCCCTGACACATACTGTGAACCAGCTTCCCTGTGCGGCAGCCTGTCCCAGCCCTGCACTCTGCACTGTCTCAGGAGTCACGGCTGTGTTTTCGGGGAAAGCCCAGGTGTCTCCCCAGGGAGGCAGAGAGAAGTCTAGAACAGGCCCAGAACTCGGTGAGGTGGTGTTGGGGTGTCGATGGGGTTGAAGAAGAGACAGGAGGCTGCGGAGAGTAAATGGGGAGAGGAAGAGGCGACGGAGAGGAGATGGTGAGCTGCCGTGTAATCTGGTTCAATACACGGGTCTTTCTTGAGCCAGCCCGGGTCGTGTAGGTACCCGGACTGTCACCTGGCCTCCTGGGGCATCACGGGGTGTTATATAAGTTCATGGAGGTCACTGGATGGTTAGGTTACATAAGTGAAGTGGTGGACCCCACAGAAAAACCCAAACCAATCTACGGACACATTTTGAGAAATAAGTGGAGAGTTCAGCGAGGTAGCTGGCTGCTATTGGAGAGAGAGGGATGAAATCAGTCACAAAGTATATTTTCAATGTAATTTACGTAGGCGTGAACAGAAATGACTTCACTAGAGAGGCTGCCTATTAAGGAAGTTTGGCCGCAAGGAAGGAGAGGAAAAGATGTCAGCTGTAGCTGGAGAGGGAGCTGGGTCTGGTGGAGCTTCTGTAGGACTTCACAGATATGAGTCCGTGTGACGTCAAGGGGAAGGCGGGAGGGATGGGCTGGTGGCCAGAGTGACCCTGGGGAGTGGGGCAGGGACCAACTTTGGGGGGGAAGCTGGCAGCCCAGCTGCAAAGATGGGGGGAAAGAGAAAAGCACAGGGAAGAAGGGAGTTTTGTGGCTTTGGCAGTCCCCGGCTGGTTTTCCATTTTACAAAGAGGACTTTCAAACTACAAGGGTCACAGTACGCTGATGGGGGCTCAGGAGGCGGTCCAGGCTCAGGTTCTGTGCCTGAGCTTTATGGACACGATGCAGCTCATTGAAACTTGAGCAGAGCCCTGGGGTGGTAGCAATTCCTTCTTACAGGTGAGCGAGCCGAGACCAGCGAGGTTGAGTGACCTGCCCAAGGGCACACAATTCACTGTTTGTGTGTGTTAGTTCGTGTCCATCACTAATGATGACCCTGATAGCCCTAGAGAGATGTCAGGCCAGCTGAGCGACCCACATGCATGTGCAGTGACTCCAGGAAGTTCAAAGGTTGCTCTCACCTTACCCTGAACTCTGCCAAGTGAGCGATGGGCTATCATTCTCGGAATGCCACCGTGCCACGTGCTAGTGATATAGCTGTTGTTTCCTCATGTACTAAGGACCTAATGATTGTCACTGTACTTTACCTATCAAAGACGCAGATCCAAGAAGCCCTCTCATCTCTGTCCCCAGAGCCCACATTCTAGGCACAGACCAGAATGTCAGGTGCCAAAATGACGCCATGGTGGCAGGTGGGGGAGCTGTGCCTCGTCAGGGAAGTGCTGAGCAGGACCGTCCATTTGCCATCCAATGGAAGGGGTCCAGGATAAGTCGGGAAAGGTCGGGCATCTGGTCTCCCAGAGCCTGAGGGGTTGCACCAAGCAGCGCCATCTTCCTTTTGCAAGCAGCTGTGTGCTGCTGAGAGCCATGACCCGGCCTGCAGTTTAGGAAGATGACCTTGGCAATGGGAGGATGGGTGAGGAGACGGGAGGTCAGAGAAGCAGCCTGAGTGTCTTCACTAGTCCGGTGGTGAGGCTGGAAGCCAGGCCAGGACAGTGGGCATGAGAAGAAGGTGGGAGTCAGTGCCATCTGGGCATGGAGGGAGGAGGACTTGGGTCTCCAGAAGGGGACGAGTAGGTGGGGGGGGACACCACTCAATGAGATGGAAACTCAGAGTGGACACTCCCCTTGTGGGGCAGGGCCAAGCATGGGAAGGCATCCCCCCTGTGAAGAGGAAATGTGTCTGGGAATGGACAGGCCCTAGGAGAGGAGCAGATGCACAGGCGAGGATGAATTTTCTAGCTAGCTGGGCAGGGCCACTCGCATGCTTGCACTGTCCTTCCTCGTTTGTGGTAAGAGGGGGACCCCTCACGACCCTTGTCAGGCAGCCAGGCCCCGTCAGGAGCAGCAGGTGCTGCTGTCCGTCAGCTGCCCTGGAGAGTAGTTAGAGGCAGGCTGTTGCAGGCAGACCACTCGAGGGGGCCACACCAATGACCTTGGTGGCTTCTCAGCCTCAACACCGGGAGTGGCAGGCCCGGCACAGAGGACAGGCGTCCTCCCGCAGTGTGGAGCCGCCGCCGCCAGCTCTCCACCACAGCCCGGCGAGCCAGGTGCACCTCCACCTGTGCAAGCTCTTATCAGTGCATCGGACGGGAAGGCCCCCGGTGGGAAGGGGCATGACTCACTTCAAAACCCTTCAAGTGTGCCTTTGAGTGGTCTCATGGGGGGGCGGGGGTAGAGAGGGGGCGAGCCGCTCCTTGTAACTGAATAGCACATGTGAGACGTGGAGAGGCCTTCCTCTCAGTTACTCACGGCTCCTGGAGGGAGAGCCTCGCTGCCAGCCACGCACTGGTGAGCACGCAGAAGAGAAGGAATGCTCGGTGTGCAGGGTCCTGGGGGCTTGGCTCTGCGCCTGGTTTTTATGGGTTTCCTGTAAACTCACCATCCCATCTCAGGCGAGGTTTTTCATCTCCGAGATTACTGGCAGTCTGAAATGATTTATTCTGCATTAGTGTTTTGTCTTTGTTCTGTTTCTGGAAAGGTAGTGTTTTTAGTGCCAAAGTCTGTGCATGTACGGCCCCGTTAAGTTTTAAAATGTTGTATTTCTAACACTTCTTTGTGTTTTTAAAAAAAGAAGTGTTTGTTATGGATTTGCTTTTCTCATTGTCTCAGGTAACAAGGTACCAACGTCCTCCCCGTTCTTCCTTTTCCTAAGCCAGCAAGCAGTGCTTTGCACAGGGGGGAGCAGGGGGTGTTTCGTGTGGGGTTTGCCCAGCCTCGGGCTCGCCCTTCCCCACCAGACTCTGCTCACTGCCAAGTACAGACTGACCGTGTCCAGCGTCGGAGGCAAAGAGCATGTCTCTAGTCAGAACCTACATTCTGGGTTTCTTCTGCTTGGGTCCTGTTTTGTACTGTATTTGACACATGATAATTTACAGTGGTTTTGATTCTGGAGAGAACATGGCCCCTTGAGATAGAAAGGCCAGCAGGTGGCACTTGTGTTCCCAGGGAGCCTGTGCTCTGTTGAGCTCCCCACGGGGCATAATGACCTGGCACGTCAGCAGAGTGGTCTCCATTGTGAGTCAAGGTGGTGGCCCTCTGTCTCCTCCCACTCTCCTGTGTCTGTTGGGGTCGGGGTGTCTCCTTGGCACAGACCTGAGACCCTGGGAGCTTGGACAGAATGTGCCGGGGATGGATGGCTCCCAGCTCTGTGGAGTGGCCAGGAGGCAGGGCCTAGCTGTGTGCTATGGCTGGGGGCGTTCTCTGTCCTCTCCTGCCCTGCCAGTCCAGCTGCCTAGGACCTGGCAGGGAGCCTGCCCGCATCTCCCAGGGGCCGGCCTTGGCCCTGGCCGAGGCAGCCCTGCATGAAAGGAGCCAGTGAGGCTGCTCTCAGCCGAGGCACAGAGCTCTGTGTTCTGTCCTCGAGCACCTCGGACTGGATGTCACTCAGGGCCTCCGAGGCGGGACTGCCCTGATGCCTCAGGGTCCCTGCACCTCATGCCACTGCCTTCCTCCCATTCTCACCCCATCTTTGGTGTCCAGGGACGCAGGCTGGCTCACCAAGGCCCCCAGAGCCCAAGATGCTGTCCGTCAGCTGCCCTGGAAGTTGACTTTCTCTCCCTGACACCCGGCCACTGGCCAGACACAGGTGCCTTGCACAGGACAGACAGAACAAACACTCCCATGTCCGCCCTTTCTTTGGTAGAGATAGAAGGCCCTGTGGAGTAGGCTGGGGCACGATAAACTTGCTATCATGTGCCACCAAGGTCACAGAGCACAAAGCTCCTGCCCCCTCTGGCCCTACCCGCTGGACTGTGGAGACCTGCTCCAGGGTCAGGGCTGGTGGCCAAGGTCAAGGTCTGGGACCTGCAGCCTGAGCAGGCCACCTCCGTGATGTTTGTGTTTTTTTTTTAACTTTAAATGCCAGTATTTCAGAATTTGGAACCATAACAAGAAAACACAGATTTCCATCTTCTCGTGAAAACGCTAGAGACTCTGCCTACCTCTTGTCCCCAGGCCATGCTGGCTCATGGCACTGATCCAAGCTAGGGAGGGGTCCCTGGGGCCCCCCAGGTGCTTCAACCCCCATCCTCTGTTGCACATTGGGAGCCTGAGACGCTGTGACTCTGGCACTCAGCCACTCTTGGGTGAATCAGATACAAAACCAATTAACCCAGTTTCCTTGTTGAGAGCCCCAGACCCTCACGTTTGCCAAGTGGCCGGTTTGGTAGCTCGCTCCCTCCCCGCCCCGCGCGCAGGCCGTCAGGCGCTGAGCTGCTGCTCTCCCCCCGCAGTTTCTGTGCACGGTGACGGCTATCATCCTGCACTACGCTTACATGAGCACCTTTGCCTGGACCTTTGTGGAGAGCCTGCACGTCTACCGCATGCTGACCGAGGTGCGGAATATCGACGCGGGGCCCATGCGGTTCTACTACGTCATGGGCTGGGGCATCCCGGCCATTGTCACAGGTGAGATGTGGGGAGCAGCCCCGCCGGGGCGCCCGGGCGGGACTCCATCTCCCCTGGGGGCTCCCACGTGACGTTGCTGACGCAGGAACCTGGGTCAGACAAGCCAGCACCCAGGGTACAGGAAGAAGAGCTGTCTGCCTCCTCTTCCGTCTGTGCCCAGCTCCATCAGTGCCCAGCAGAGGAGGCTCTGGCCCTGCGCACTCGTCTGCACACACGAGGGAGATCCAGTACCCACTGCGGGGCGCACCTCCTATGGGTGTGACCTCCCTGAAAGCACGGCCCGGGTCTGTGCAGGGTTCTGTCTGTGGCACCTAATAGACAAACTCCATGCCTGCCCACTGCGTGAACGGATGGATGGGTGGATGGATGGATGGATGGACGATGGAGGGATGGATGATGGATGGATGGATGGACGATGGATGGATGGATGGGTGGATGGGTGGGTGGATGGATGGATGGATGGACGATGGATGGATGGATGATGGATGGATGGATGGATGATGGATGGATGAGTGATGGGTGGATGGATGGATGATGGATGGATGGGTGGATGATGGATGGATGGGTGGGTGGATGGGTGGGTGGATGAATGGATGGATGGATGGATGATGGATGGATGAGTGATGGGTGGATGGATGGATGATGGATGGATGGGTGGATGATGGATGGATGGATGATGGATGGATGAGTGATGGGTGGATGGGTGGGTGAGTGAGTGAATGAATGACAGGACAGCTGTGCTTCCTTAGCACACTTCTCACTAAGTACCAGAAAGTCAGGGTTTGCTTCCTGTTGAGAAAGGTCCACACTTCTATTCGCAAAGGAAGAACTGAACTCCCTCTCCTCGTTAGGCCCTGGGTTCCAGGAATCCAGACACGAGTTCTGAGGCTCGAGGCAATGGGAGAAGGTGCGGTTGCTGCCCTAGGGTTCTGCCCAGCAGCCGCGTCCATCCCGATTTCCATGGCAACATTACCGACTGGTGTCTGAGCCTGCTCTGCTCCCCCAGACAGTCTGGGCACCAGGCTATTCCGATGCATCTCCTCTCCCTGTCCTCTGGGGGACCCAGAGAGACTGTTACTTCCATACAGAGTTGCTGGGGCGGGAGCAGGCTGGGCCCCGGGGGCAGCTACCTCTTCCACCCAAAGCCTAAACATGGCAGGCACATCCCCCCACCTGTTTCTGTGCGGTTCTGAGAGATTCGTGAGGAAGGCGGCTGATTCAGGTGGTCCCTGAGCCCCAAAGACCTGGGAGAACAAGAGCTGCGGGGCAAGGAGGCAGCAGCGGTTTCAGAGGCCCCCCATATGCGAAGCCCCCTGACATCAAGGGTTTGGTCGTGCCTGGGCTCTCAGGGGCCTCTTCTCTCATTTCGTTTTCAAACTACCTACTGGCACCTCTACTGTTACGTGGGGTTGTTTTTTAATTAGTAAGTGAAGCTCAGAAACCAAAATGTGGAATTTTATTTACATCAAATTCTATGAAGCAAAATGAAGTAAGGTCAGAATTATTTGCTAATTTTACAAAGGGGCCATTTACATTTTGCTCTCTGGCTTTCTGTGCCCCAGACAAACTCAGATCTAATTCCTGGTCTATACTGTCCCCCTGGGGGCCGGCTGCCCCAGCTCTGGGGCCTCAGGTGATGGGAAGGGAGTTAGCTCTGCCACAGGTGACATCGGTCCCTGATGGGTGACCCCGGGGCCCACCTCAAGGAGGGGACATGGTTGCCGGCACATTCTGAAGTTTAAGCGTAGCTGTTCAGTTTGCTAGGACGGCCGTGACAAAGGACCACAAACTGGGAGGCCTTAAAAAAATAAAAAAGCAAGTTTATTCTCTCAGTCTGGAAGCCAGCATCTGAAATCAAGGTGTGGGCAGGAGGCTCGGGGACAATCTGCCCAGGTCCCTCTCGCTGTCCGGTGGCTGCTGGTGCCCTTGGCATTCCTCGGTTCTCTGCTTTGCCATCACATGGCCTTCTCCCTGTGTGTCTGTGTCTCAAACCTCCCTCTCCCTTTTCTTTTAAGGACACTAGTCACTGGATTTAGGGGTCCACCCTATTCCAGGATGGTCTCATCTTGTGACCCTTAATCAATCTGCAAAGACCCTGTTTCCAAATAAGGTCACCATCACAGCTTCTGGGGCTCAGGAGGTGGACGGATCTTCCCAGGGGACATGGCTACAATAGGGGATGGGAAGCGGGAGTGAGAACACCCCACAGCATGAAGTCATTGAGGGTCTGCAGCACGGAGCCCCGGGTGGAGGGTGGGGGTGCCTCAAACTGTCCCATAGCCACAGCCTGCGCTGCGCCTCTAGGTCAGCACACGGGCTTGTGACAACAGCACCAGTACCTCGAAGAAAGCGGACCCCTCGTCAGGGCGCCCGTGGGGGCCAGACCCGACCACGGCTGGGAATCCCACATGGTCTCTTCAGGTGCGTCATCCTCGTCTCACAGATGAAGTGAAATGGCTCCCTTGTTCATATCATAAAGGCTTATGGCTCCAAAGTGGGCGTGAGTGACACGGGAGGACCCTCACCCTCCCACAGCTGCTGGGACCGAGGGCCCTGACCAGGTCAGGGAGTTAAGTGGCAGGGCCGAAGGTCATCAGAGAGGGGACTGGAAGGAAACAGCCCCGAGGCCAGAGGCCCCTCCCATCTGAGGACTTCACACAGAGAGGCTGAAGACCACTTTCTAGAACGCGTTCTCGCGATAAGCCCCTAATCTGCGCACAGATACTGCCTCTCTGTCTAGTTACACTTGAAATGCTGTTGCCTCGGAGATGGCTTTGGGATCTAAATTCAGACACTGTACGTTTCTCACTTCCTTGAAAAACACTTTTTTTTTAACACTTAAATCTTTTGCAAAAAAACTTAAAATGATTCCCAGGGAACTTCGGGCCAAGATGGAGGCGCTGGCTAACTGCAGCCGGGTTTCCTGTGCAGACTCCTGTCACATCTCCCTGCCTGGATCTTCTGATGGCAGCTGGCCGGGCATGGGTGGCCCTCCGCCTCTCCCTCCTGCCTGCCCACGCCCTGTGTGTGGGGGTGAGGGGCGAGTGTCACACACAGCCTGTCTGTACTCCACCCTGGGTGGTCACTTTGGGTGTCCCCTGCAGACAGGGCTGGGTGGAGCTCAGCGTCTCCTCCCAGGCCCCGTGAGGGGCTGGCTTCCCTGTCTGCCAGACACCAGAGCAGAAGGAAGGGCAGGCTCTCAGGTTGTGGGTTCTTGTCCTCAGCCTGGGCCTCCCAGAATCCAGGGGGAAGGGGCAGGAGTTGGGGGCGCATGGGGGAGGGTAGCCACAGGGAGTAAGGAGCAGGTCACACATTCTCCTTTCTCCTAAACAAGGTGTTGAACCCAAAGTTCACCTTGAGGGTTCTGCAAGGACAGGACCCTCCTCTAGCTTGTCACGTGATTGTTGGAAACAGTGGCTGTGGTTTAGATAATACAAGGGACTCCTCATTTGCATAGCACTTTGGAGTGGTGTGCTGTTTCTGGGATGTATGTGGGAGGTCTGTGTGTGCGTGTGCCTGTGCGTGTGCCTGTGCGTGTGCGTGTGCATGCAGCACGTGTGTGCTCTCGGGCCCTTCTCCCCGGCGCCTGAGGTCTGTCTCAGGAGTCCTAGCTTTCCCATCGTGCCGTCATAGCTGTTTGTACCTGGTCCCATCGCTGCCGTCCCTATCCGTCTCTGGCGTCCCTTAGCAGCCCCGGCCCGGGTGGGCTCCTGGTAGCTGCCTAGACCTGTGTGGCCATGGTAGGCCTGTGCTTTAGCCCCGTGACGGGCTTTTCTCTAAGGGAACCTGGACCTTTGTCACATCCCAGCTGTTTATCTTGGGCTCCTGGCCCTTCCCTCTGAGGGCAATGCTGGGGCCCAGGGGACCTGCCTGGGTGGGACTGGGAACATCCTGCTGTGGCCACACTCGCCCAAGCCGACCCTGGGGAGGGGCCCCTCCTGCAGTGTGGCCCCCACTCACCCCTCTGTGTTGTCCAGGACTCGCGGTGGGCCTGGACCCCCAGGGTTACGGAAACCCCGACTTCTGCTGGCTGTCCCTTCGAGACACCCTGATCTGGAGCTTTGCTGGGCCCATTGGAACGGTGATAATTGTGAGTACGGGGTGGGGGGGTCTCAGAACCCAAGATTCTTGGGGATATGGGAACCAGAGTGCCCTCGGAGCATCGGCGGAGGGGCTGTTCACCAACGGATCTCAGTGGCCAGCAGGGCAGGGAGGGCATCACCCCCATGATGTGGCCTCATCCTCAGACCCACAGATTCTGGGTCTCAGTCCCCGTCCACTGTGAGACCGCTCAGCGTCCAGCCGCCAGGAAGGTCCTGTGCAGGCAGGATGGCGCGTGGGGCCTGAGGCCTTCTCATCCCAGCCTCACCTCCCTGAGACGGGGTGAAAATGTCCCACAGTGTTTGGCATTTGAAGGTCTGTTGTGATAACAGATGAGCTGGTCACCTGACTTTGTTTGCATTGTTTTTTCCAGGTCAATACAGTTATTTTTGTTCTGTCTGCAAAAGTTTCCTGCCAAAGAAAGCACCATTATTATGAAAGAAAAGGGATTGTGTAAGTTGGTGCTAAAGCTGACGGGTGGGTGGGACTCGATGTACAGACCCCGAGTGTCTGGTTTACACACTGGGCAGAGCCCCTGGAAAGTGCCTGTCACCCTGCAGGCCGGGCCCCTTGGCCACTCCTCAACTCAGGTGTGGCAGCGTTGTCAGATGGCTGGCTGGGCCACTCCAGAGCACCCGTGACAGCTGTCTAGAGGGGGTCGACAGGCCGCAGTGGGGGACAGGCCAGCCACATCTGGACGCTGTCAGGCCTATGGAACCAAGTAGTGCCTGGGTCCAAGTAGCATGCATGGGACACTGTGGAAGGGAAGGAGGGGGTGGGGCCACAGGGAGGACCAGGGCAGGGCAGAATTGCAGGACGTTTGGGCCCAGGAAGCGTTTAGGGTGGAGGAGACACTGTTTGGTGGTAGATTCACTGAGGGCAAAGGGCTTTAGCAGTGTTGTCCAGGCGCCATCCTCCCTACCTGGGACGGGCATGGCTGTGGTAACAGAGGCCAGGGTGACAGGTGGGGGGAGGTGCTGAGCTGATGGTCCTGCTGGGGCCACAGGAATGTCCGGCAAGAATGGGGGCCCAGCCCAGAGGGAACCCACAATGTCAGAGGCAATCCACAAAGAGCCTCAGGGGCAGTCAGGGCAGCGGGAGAACTCGGCATGGAGTCCAGGAGCGGAGAAAGGGTCAAGGGAGAGGACAGGACATCCATTGGGCCAGGTGACCAGGCTGGGAGGTAGGTGAAGGGGTGAGGCACAAGGAGGGGCCGCTGGGCAGCAGAGGGGCAGCCCTGTCCAGTCTGGAGAAGAGAACTTAGGTGTGGGGAAGGAAAGGAAGGCGAGTGGACGGGTGGCAGGACAGATGACGAGTGGGTGGGTGGTGCACAGATGGGTGGGCGGAGGACTGGAATCACGCCCTCCCCCTCCTGCCCCTCCCCTCTGCCCCCCTCCCCTCTGCCCCCTCCCCTCTGCCTTCCTCCCTGCCCCTTCCCTTCTGCCTCCCTCCCCTCTGCCCCCCTCCCCTCTGCCCCCCTCCCTGCCCCCCTCCCTGCCCCCTCCCCTCTGTCCCCCTCCCCTCTGCCCCCCTCCCCTCTGCCCCCCTCCCTGCCCCCTCCCCTCTGCCCCCCTCCTTTCTGCCCCCCTCCCTGCCCCCTCCCCTCTGCCCCCCTCCCTGCCCCCCTCCCTGCTCCCATCCCCCACCCCCCCCACTGCAGCTCCCTGCTGAGGACCGCCTTCCTCCTGCTGCTGCTCATCAGCGCCACCTGGCTGCTGGGGCTGCTGGCCGTGAACAGCGACGTGCTGACCTTCCACTACCTCTTTGCCATCTTCAGCTGCTTACAGGTGGGCAGCTGTGGGATTCACCTGGCCGGGCCTCTGCTTGGACCAGCCCTGGTGACGTCATGGGTCACTTGTGCTGTTTCCTGTCTGACATGGTTCAACCCCGGCTGGCCAGGAGGGTCCCGGGGGAGTTCCTCGTGCCAGCATTCAGGCTGTGTCTGCACTCTGGGGACAAATGGGGCCACCCATGGCTGGGGTTCCAGTGCTGCCGCAGTGTGTTAGGAGTTACAGTGGGGCCTCACCACACACAGTCCCGCCACCGAAAAGAAACCTGTTGTCCCAAACACAGCTCTGCCCAGAGCCTTCCAGGGGCCCCATTCCTTGGTCCCCCTGTGTTGTCAAGCACCATCCTTTGCTCAGCCAATGCAGGGCTTCACACCCCCTCCACAGGCCAGCATAAATCCCACTCATGTCCCCAGAGAGGAAGGGGTGTTGGCCATTTACAGTTCACACTAAGGGTTTCCTAGGAAGTTGATTAATGACGTAATGTGGGGAATCCCAGATGGCCTGAGGGCTGTGGCCAGGATAGGGTCCTTCTGGCCCCCGAATGCTGGCTGCCCTGCCCAGGCTCCCCCTGTGGGGGCGGCCAGATGTGGGCCCTGGTGGGCACCTCTGCAGTCACGGCACCCTTAGCTCTGTGCGTGGGCGGGCTGCACTCTGCGTGTCCCCAGGCCGGCGCGTGGGCGTGTAGTGTGGCAGTGACTGCCTTGGCTTCTTTCCTGACCCACCGCCCTCTGTCCAGGGCCTCTTCGTCCTCCTGTTCCACTGCGTGCTCAACAGGGAGGTCCGGAAGCACCTGAAGGGGGTCCTTGCCGGGAAGAAGCCACATCCGGATGACTCGGCCACCACGAGGGCCACCCTGCTGACGGTAGGAGGCGCCCAGGGACGCCTATAGGGCCTGGGCTGCACTGCTCACAGGGCTCCGTGTGGGGGTGTGGACCAAGCAGTAGACACAGCTCTGTGGTTTGGTGTCCCTCATGAAGGGGGTATCGCAGAGCCGTCCATGGAGTGGGGCATATAGCCTGACTAGACGGGGTCTGGCAGTCACAGCCCTGAGTTTCAAGGTCTCAGAAGCACGGGGCCAGACAGGCGAGGACCTCTGACCAGAAGCAGTGGCCGTGGGAGTGAGGCCGTGCTCTGGCCACTGCGGGGCCAGGCAGTGGGCGCCTCTAGGCCTCTCCGAGGCTCCTGTGCTCTGTGCCCAGCAGGGGCACTGTCAGGGTGCCAGCATGGGGGCTTGCTCTGGGGACAGAGCCACCCTGGTGGCCTCTGCTCGGCCGATGACCAGCCTCCCTTCCCCCAGCGCTCCCTCAACTGCAACACCACCTACAGCGAGGAGCCCAACGTGCTGCGCACAGCCCTGGGGGAGTCCACTGCCTCGCTGGACAGCACCATCAGGTCCGGCCCCAGCGGGCACCCTTGCTGTCCTCCCGGGGTGGGGGGTGGCCCAGCTCTCCGAGCAAATGCAGGCTTTGTCACCTCCGTCCCATTCCTGCTGGGAGAGCCCCGAGCCGGGGCTGACTGGTGTTCCTCGTGCGCTCAGTGAGTCATGTGTCCCCCTGGGTACGGTGCTGAGCCCACCCTCCCCACCCTCTCTAGGGATGAAGGGGGCCAGAAGCTCAGCGTGTCCTCTGGGCCAGCGCGGGGTGGCCATGGGGAGCCAGATTCATCCTTCATCCCCAGGAGCACCAAGAAACCCCATGGTACGTGTCCCCCTGAGGGTGGTCTCCCATCAGCCTGCACGTCTCCCTCCCAGGGGGCTGTGGGTGAGATCTCATCGGCTCTTGTCTGTCCCACGTCCCTCTCGGTCACTGGAGAACATATACACAGCTTTGAGGAGGTGTGCGCAGCTGTGTCACAATCGGAGGGTCAGCAGGGATCTGACTGCCCCCAAATGCCTGGAGCCCAGGTGGCTCTGCTCTGCCCTCGGCAGGAAGCCCGCTCCACAGGCCTGAGCCTCTGTCTGTCCACCACAGGGCACGATTCGGACTCCGACAGCGAGCTGTCCCTGGATGAGCAAAGCAGCTCTTACGCCTCCTCACATTCGTCGGACAGTGAGGATGACGGTGTGGAGACCAAGGACAGATGGGACCCGAGCCGGGGCCCTGCCCACAGCACCCCCAAAGGTGAGGGCGCGGGCACAGCAGGCCAGGACGCAGAGCTGAGCAGCACCAAGGACGGAGCTGGTGGGAGGTGCTGGCAGGCAGGAGCGCCCCCTCCTTACAATATTCGGAGTCCAGGCAAAGAGTTGGGTGTCCCTCTGAGGACCCTCACTGCAAGCTCACAAAGTTGAGCCCACCTGCTGCAGGGGGAGCCAGCGTGAGGTTCCTAGATACTGGCGTGCAGTGGGGGGGATTGCATCCTGGGCCCACTGTCAGGTCCTTCCCTCAGCCTCAGTTTCCCCACCTGGAGGGTGTGGTGCTGTCAGGCCTGCAGGTCTGGGAGTGGTGGGTCAGGACACTCAAGACGCACACTGCCCGTGGAGGGACAATCACATCCTTTTAGGGGGGCGTAGCTCCAAGCGGTTGGAGGTGGGGGGCCTCCCTGCTTGTTGAGCTTCACCCTTGTGCCTCAGACGCTGTGGCCAACCACATCCCTGCCGGCTGGCCCGAAGAGAGCCTGGCAGGTAGCGACAGTGAGGAGCTGGGTGAGAAGCCGTGCCTGAAAGTGGAGACCAAGGTCAGCGTCGAGCTGCACCTGGACCAGCAGGGCAACCACTGCAGCGAGCACCTCCTGGACGGCGACATCGGGGTCCAGTCCAGGCCTGGGGGTGCGCCCCCCACTCAGCCCCCGGAGCAGAGGAAAGGTGCCTCTGGGTGGTGCGGGCCCCACTCCCCTGAAGTCTCTGGTCCTGAGTCAGGGAGATGGAGGGATGGAGTTCAGGGGCGGGGTGCCATGGTGGCGGAGGGGCTGCTGGGTAAGGAGGGGCCTGCTTGGCTGGGGGGCGTCGGGGTGCAGGTGGGTGGGGGTGGGGCCTGCTCACGGAGTTGGGGGTGGGGCAGAGACGTCCATGGGGGATGGGGTGAGGGGGATGGGGCTAGTGTCTGGGCAGAAAGAAGTGACTGTCACCACGGGCTCTGAGACCCAAGGAGGGAGACCCAGCGGCGGAGGGCTTCTCGGATCCCTGGGGACAGTCCCTCCCCAAATCCGCTGCAGCCAGCAGGTCAGCCTGTCACCTTCTCTTTCACCCACACCCAGGCATCTTGAAAAACAAAGTCACCTACCCGCCGCCGCTGACGGAGAAGACCCTCAAGTCCCGGCTCCGGGAGAAGCTGGCCGAGTGTGAGCAGAGCCCCGCGTCATCGCGCTCGTCCTCCCTGGGCTCCAGCGACGGGGTCCGCGGCCCCGATGGCGCCATCACCGTGAAGAACCTGCGCCGGGAGCCGGGGCGCGAGCACCTCAATGGGGTGGCCATGAATGTGCACGCTGGGAGCGCCCAGGCTCACGGCTCTGACTCCGAGTGAGTAGCAGAGGGGTGGACTCCAACCAGCTTTCCCTTTGTCCCTATCCAGAGGCAGTGATTGGGCCTCAGCACCAAGGGGCACCCGGGCAGGCGCCAGGCACTGCGGTGGGTTACAGGCCTGGGGGGAGGGGCTTCCGTTCCGGCCAGAGAGGGGTCCTGTCCTGGGAGATTGCCAACATTCGGGCCCTGTGGGGGCTACGTTAGCCACAGCCCTAAAGTCTGGTTCAGCTTTGAATTTCTAGGACTTGAGACCATGCTGGACTAAGCACTTTGTGTCATCTCCTTGCCCCAGTGTCATCACTACCCCGTTTTGTGGCTGAGGACACCAAGTCTCAGCTCAAAGGGTGCCCAGCTGCAGAGGCAAGAGCTAGGATCCTGGCTCAAAGCGGCCTGCTGGCCTGCCCCGTGGCTCTTCCTGCACACTCCCAAGGGAGGAGCAAAGAGGGGAGCCAGGGCTTCTAGAATGGCCTTCCTAGAACAGAAAGCATGAGTCTGGTTGCCAACGTTGCTAGTACAGCTCCAGTGCGAGGCCCACTACCTGGAGGACGCTCAGACGGGCCCTACCCTCCGGTGGCCTGGCTGTCAGGGCGGCAGGCTCAACCTGCCCTCTCTCCTGCCTGCTTCCCAGGGAGCTGTGTCTGCACGAGCTTCCACTCCCCAGAGCCTCCCCCGGGCGTCCCCTGTCCCTTGAGTGAGGGGTTCTGCCCCCTGAGTGGGGTGGAATCCTTTCGTGACCTAGGACCTGGCCCAGCGGCTGGCTTCAGGGGCAGCAGGGGCTGTCCCTGCTGACCCTCCGCCTGCCTCATGGCTTCTTCCCACGCACAGAGGCAGTAACGAAACTTCAATTTGAACCATCAGGAAACTGTGAGCCAAGCCCGTCACCTCCACCCAGGCCTCTGTGCTGTGTGGTTGCACCCTTGGACCTTGGAGCCCGAGGGCCACTGCCGTTACAGTGAAGTAGGCTCTGGTGGTCCCTGCAGTGGCAGCCCCATGACTGGTCCTGGGCTGCCCCTTGGGGCTCTGGGCCCATCCAGAGCCGTGACAAGTGCCAAAGGCCACAGGCACGAGGAGGCGCGGACTCCCGGGCCGGCACAGCTCAATCCTCAGACTGCAGACAGAGCCAAAACCATGCACTGGCCTGGCCAGGAGAGCGCCCGGCACAAGAGCTGGCAGAGCCGAGCTGGCTTTGTGAGAGGAACCGCCAGGCCGGGCTTGCCAGGGTTTGGGGAGGCCAGGCAAAGACCAAGGTCCAGCTGCCCCGGCGTCTCCCTGCAGTACAAGCCCCTGGCCAGTAGCCTCAACCGCCCTTTGCAAAGCACCCCTTGTCTTAAAGCAAACGACTTCCCTTTGTGGAAAAGGTGTAGATACTTTTATATATTTGTATGGAACTGTGAGAAGGTCAAAACCTGTGTATATTTTGTACTTGTACTGACTCAGTTAATACCGGGAGGTCTGTGGAAGGACCTCTCACTGTTTTTTATATAAGGAAGAATGCACAGTTGTACTTGAACCCGGCTTGCATTGATGCAGCTGGTGCCCCAGCAAATCAACAGCGGGAAGTGCGCTGGGAGAGAGGTTGAAACTAAGCTGACGGAGGCCTGTGCTGCTTCCAGCCACTGAGCGAGGAGCCCCGGGCATTACACACAGCTGCCTGAATTCACAACACGTCTGTGTGTGAGATGTTTGCCCTCGGCTCCCATCTGCCTCGAAGGCTGTGGATCCAAGACGGGTAGGACTCCAGGAGCCCTGCCGAGGTCAGTGTAGAATGCGGGTGCCACACGCCTGTAGTCTTCACACTGGTCATTCCCTGGCCACACACCCCTCGCTGCCTTGCGCCCCTTGCGCCCCGCTCTAGGCCCTACAGCGCCTCCCTGGCCCCCTTCCCAGTTGGTCTGGTCCTGCAGGTGGGGAATCTCCGTGGCATTTTAAAGTGTTCACACGTCCCGATTCAGACCGAGGTATGAGTCTTCCAGGATGTCACATTCCTTCCTGCCAATTTTCTAGCTCGTTTAGACTCCGACGATCTCCAGGCAGGCTAGGGTCCCACCCCCAGAGTCTGACCAATTACTTCATTTCGCTTCAAATGGCCAATTGTGCAAATGGACAAAGCCACAGCCACCCTTTCAATGGTTACCAAGCTGTTTTTTGGAAACTCATACCAAGGACCGGCTGTGACTGTCCCATTGTGGGCAGTTGGCACAGCGTGGCCCAAGGGGCTGTGGAATGGGGCCCAGAATTATTCTGATTCGTTTTATTTCAGTGTTTCCTTTGTTCTTCAAATCAAATCAGATGCCCAAATAAATGATCAGCACAGCTGCTTCCAAATATAAGAAACCATAAAATATGATGAAAATCAAGTAAAATGAAAAGATTCCCATTCTGTGTCATTCTGATGAAAATGTGAGCATTGTTCATGACTGCGTGAGAGGCAGCAAATACCTGAAACTGGTCTAAGACCATAGCGTAATTCAGAAAGGAAATGAGATCCCAAAGTCCGCAGGCCTGAATGAATTATATCTGTGCCTTAACAGGTGAGTGGCCTTTGAAGATACAAAATGATTGTACCTGCAGATGTTTCCCATTGATGAGACATTTACTAAGTAAAGAAAGGCTTTACTATTTTTGAGTCTCTGAACACTCCATGTTATTGCTTACTCTCCTGCAGCTGGGTTTTGCCCCTGGAGATGCCGTTTTAAATTTCATCAGAACTGTTGTTACCAAAAAACAATTGTCAGTTTTATTAAGACAGGAAAAATGTAAACCTATTTTTGTGACTTAAGACTTTATGACAGAGATTAGACACTGGAGGTTTTTTTAAAAAACAAATGTATATTTATTAATGTTCAGAACACTGGAATTGCAACACAGATGAGAAAAGAGTCTACAATAAATGAAGATTTTTGAATTTGTACTTGTGCTGTGGTGGTTTCCCTCCCACCCCCCACTTCCCTCCTCCCTCCTCTTCCTCAGGCAGCTGTGGAAGGGACCCTGTGCAGGGTGCTAATGACAAACCTCCGGGAACAGGAACAGGCCACAGCTTTCTGTTCGTTCTCTTTCAGGGGTTTCCTGAGATCTATAAATTTATGTCTTTCACCCAATGGGGGACATTTTTAGCCAGTATTTCTTCAATTTTTTTCTTTTCCTGCACCAGTCTCTTTCTCCAGTCCTTCTGGGACTCTGATGACACAAATGTTAGACCTTTGATACTGTCCCACAGGTCTCTGAGGCTCTGTTCATCTGTTTTCATTCTTTTGTCTCTCTGTTCTTCAGATTCGATCATTTCCAGTGATCAATCAACAAGCTCTCTGATTCTTTCCTCTGTCATCTCCGTTCTCTTGAGTCCATCCCGTGAATTTCATTTCAAATATTGCCCGTTTAAGTTCTAAAATTTCCATTTGGTCCCTTTTACAATCATCATTTCTCTGCTGAGGACTTCCAGTTTTCCATGCATTTCTAGAGTGTTTACTTCTACTTCGGGAGCATAGTTACAACAGCTGCTTTAGTGCCTCTGGGTTGTCCTGGAGCTGAGGTCTGTTGTCTTTTTTCTTGGCATTTTCCTGGCTCTTTGTACGCTGATTAATTTCAAAGGGAATCTTTGCTTGACATTTTGAATGTCCTGAGACAGGGGCCTGTTAAAATCCCCTGGCAGACGTTGTTTTTTATGTTTCAGCAGGCAAGTAGCCAGTTGGCTTAGGAGCACGAGTTCTATGTCACCTTCTATGATCAGTGAGTTCCAGTGTCACGTTAGCGGTCAGGGCCGTAGCTGTGCTGCCTGGGGTGGGTCTGCCCTGCGTATCTGCCACTCAGTCTGGGACGGGGCTGGTTGTTTTGGTCCTAGTTCTGTCCTCAAAGCCCTGCTGTTTTGAGTCTGCTCCCTCCACCCTCAACTCGGGTGAGCCAGCACCCGTGTCAATCTCCGTGAAAAACTAGGGGTCCACTTCTCCAGCTCGCTCCTCTCTGGGATTTGCCTCACATGCTCTAACTCTTGGGGCCCCTTTCTTGGTTCCTCTGTCTAGAAGGATGGGTTTCTTCCAGAGTTGTAGCCACCTGCACTGTCTCACACTTCCACCCAACTGGGGCCACCCTCGGGGAACGTTAGTGAGGCCAAAAGAGAGGGGAAAAAGTAACAGCTCCCCCCCACACTCTTCAGCCCACAGGGCCCTCCCCCTCTCCCAGGCCTCTCTTGGAGGCCTTGCCCCAGTGCTGGCTGCACAGCTCCAGAGACGGGAGTCATGCTTGGGTCAAATCTGGGAGGAAAGAAAGAAGAAAGCCACCCCGAACATCCCCACCCCCCAAAGGTCATTCTTTAAGTTTTTCTTCCCAGTCACTTGTCAAAGTGCTCGGTAGTGAACATGATCCAATTACCCGTCTCAACCCAAAGCCAAGCTTAACGGGCAAGCACAGAAGCTTTGGAGGAAGAGAAAGTAAGCCGACGCAGGGGAGCAGGCCTGGTGCATCGGCCGGGCCTGCGTGTCCTCCCACGGATGTGTCGCACAGAACACCAGTGTCAGATAAGGCCACTCTGGGACCAAGAGGGAACAAGACAAAAACAAGCCCCTCCATAATCACGTGTGAACACAGACGTGAACATCTGACCATCGTTCAGGTCACAGAAACGTCCAAACCTGTTCTGGCTACAGGAGTGCCCGCTGCTGCACCAATCACAGCTGTGGCCTCGCTCCAGGCCTCCCTCCCTGCAGACAAGGTTTATCAAGATGCCTTGGGGTGGGGGGTGGGGGGTGGGGGGTGGGGGATGGGGGATGGGGGATGGCCGGCCCGGTGGCTCAGGCGGTTAGCGCTCCATGCTCCTAACTCCGAAGGCTGCCGGTTCGATTCCCACATGGGCCAGTGGGCTCTCAACCACAAGGTTGCCGGTTTGACTCCTTGACTCCCGCAAGGGATGGTGGGCTGCGCCCCTGCAACTAACAACTGGCAACTGGACCTGGAGCTGAGCTGCGCCCTCCACAACTAAGAAAGAACAACAATTTGACTTGGAAAAAGTCCTGGAGGTACACACTTATGGAAACAGAGCCCCAGAGAGCAGTTTCCAGGCTCTCGGCCTCACGTGGGAAGGTGCTGGCTCGGGGAGTAGATGGCCATCAGCTGTGAGTAGTTGGCCATTGGCTGTTACTGGTTAGCCATTAGCCACTGATGTAACTGCCATGGCTAAGCTGGCAAGGTGGTGTGGCGTGTGGCATGCTGGTGTGGCGTGGCGTGGCGTGGCAGAGTGTGGATTGCAGCTAGCAAGTGAGGTGGGCTGGCAGAGAGGTGAACGGCAGGTTGCGAACATGTGGCTCCTGCTTCCTGTGTCTCCAGCCCAGCCGCCGGTGAGAATATAGTGGTGTGACTCCCCTACCTATGGCTCCGTGGGTGTTCCTTGTTGGCCTCGCCATGTCCTGCGTTCTTATGTGGGGAGCGGGAGCAGAGACCCCAGATGGGACCCCGCCTGCTGCCCCACGTGACAGCACTGTTCCCTAATAAAAGTCCTGTTCCATTTCCCCAATAAAATCTTTTTTTAAAAAAAAAAAAAGAAGAAAAAGCCCGAAGGTGGAGGAGAGCAGAGGCTTGGGGAGGGTTCCCAGGGCGTGGACGTGGGGCAGACAGGCTGAGGGGTTTGAAACTGACTTGAGGCCCAAGTGTGAAGCGAGCACAGTTCTCGGATCCGTCTCACTGAGAACACTCTGGAAATGAGCGGGGTTGGGAGGATGGGGGTAGGGGGGACAACACTTTCGTTTACATAGGGTCTGAGCCCAGAAAGTTTTCTCATTTCCTTTCCATTCTCTCATCAGTGATGGGCCTGGCACCTGGGGTACCCCGGTGGAGAGGGCGGGGGTGGGGGTGGGGCACATGTTCTACTCAGCCCAGCCCCTGTCCTGCCTAGCATCTTCTGAAGGTCACCTGGGGGTACAACGCTGGAGTCGGTGGGCCCCAGGTGCTTGGGCAGGGCTGGGGGAGAGGCCAGGGTGCCAGCCACCATCTTGACCCAATGGCGCCCTCTGGCCGACAGCAGCTGCTCAAGCTCTCTGAAGCTTGCCCAGGGGCCTTCCAGAGTTGCCAGTGGCCTTGCGGGCACACTGGAGGCAGGCTGTGTTCACCAGAGAAATGGTAGCACTGCTGGCCAGGAGGGCGCCATGGGCACCAGCCCCAGGCGGGTGAGGCCTGCGTGAGCTGTGCTCCCTCCACTGGCTGACCGGGCAGGCTGGAGGGCTGGTATCGGGCTGGCAGGACAGCCGAGCCGTCGGAAGGCTGGAAGGGTAGCCCCCCTGAGCTGCCCCCGCTCCTTCCCACTGATGTTCCTGCCACTTGGAGAGTCCGCCACGCACAGAGCAGGGCGGGCCCTGTGGAGGCTCCCCAGACCGGCCACATCACAGCCCTCCGTTCCCAAGGCAGTGAATTGGGGAAACCTGAGCGCAGGGAGGCTCCATGCTGCCCTTTGAGCAGGCGGAACAAAGGCGGCGTTTCAGCCCAGGCCTCCACACTAGGCGAGGATCCCCAGGGACCACGGGGCCCCTTGTTGGCCTGCCCAATCCTCATGGCCCAGCACATCATGGAAAGTCATGGTCGGCCCCCTGGTCCATCCCAGCTGCAGTGAGCAGGCTGAGGTGGCACTGGGGGCAGCTGCTCACCGGGTCCTGTCCCCCGCTGGCCACCGGGCCAAGCCCTCTGCCTCTCAGGGCCTGTTTCTTCACGAGGAACGGGATCAGCCTCAGAACTCACATGGCAGCTGCTCTGGCCCACTCCCCTCCCTGGGGAGCCCCCACTGGGTGAGGCCTCAGGGCAGAAGTACAGAGGGCAGGGGCCTGGGGGCTGACCCAAGGAGGGGCTTCAGCTTTTTCTACGGCACTGCTTCCCTAGTCAGAAGACGCAGCTCTCTGAGCACTGCCTGCTCGTAGATCAGCTGCCACTTTCTAACTGCTCTGCCTCTGTCACAAGCCTGGGCCCATGGGGGACTCTTGGAGGTGAGGGTGGGGGGCCGGGGTCTTCTTAGCCCTACTCAGATGTGTCTTCGTGTGGGGTTTGCCCACTTCACAGGACAGGGTCCAGGCTGAATTCCCGGGCCCTCACTGTAGAGTGGGCACCACTGAGGTGGGCGGCTTCAATCCAGCCCCTAGAGGTAGGGGTGGCTGGCACCTAGCTCTCAGCCCCTCAGTGGCTTGGTCTTGAAGTTCCCCCATACCAAGGCCTGTCACCCTGACGCTAAGGGTCACACTAAGCTGGCTGTGGGGTCATGGGACCACTGCACCTCACGCCCTTTGCCCTAGGCTGGAGGGGGCATGGTGCCAGGCTTAAGGCTAGTTTTCCTGCAGGCTGCAGCCCCCACGCAAGTCCCAAGTGAGGTGTGTGGTCCTCACCGGGTGGCAGGCCTGGCTGTGCAGCAGGGCGACCACTCCACAATGGACAGAACAATGGCACCTGGAGCCCAGTCTCCCTTGGGGAAAGGCCCGGTGGTCAGGACGGAGGGCTTAGTGGGCCGTTCCTCGCTCCCTGACCCACTGCGGCTAACTTCTCAAATCCAACCCTGGTCCCTGCCTGCCACTTTGCCCCACCTTCCACAGCCCACCTGGTCCCTTTCTGTCCCCTCCCATTTGTACCTCAGAGGCCAGAGGGATCGTCTGCTCAAAGCCCTCCCCATCCAGAAGGAAGCCCACTCCTCACTAGCGCTCTGGGGCCGAGGTGCCTGTCACCCCGTCGGGGGTGTCACCTGCCTCGGGGGGGGGTCACTGCACCCTGACCCAGGGCTGGTCCTACAGCCAGCAGTCTGGTCACTCAACACTAGGGGTTCTGAGGCCTGTAGGGCAGGGGCCACAGCACTGAGGACTGTGCTGCCTCTGGTCTAGAACGTTCCATCCACAGGAGACAGGGAACCACACTTCTAGTTCCCATAGGAGCCTGCCTTAAAGCATCGAGAAAGTTCTGGGTCTGAGGCCAGTGAGAGGGAGCCCAGGACAGGTAACTGAGCCCTGGGGACAGAGCACCTAGGGCCCACAGGGTGCTGCCCCTGCCCACCCCCGACCCCGGCACAGGAAAGTTGGAGGCTGTGTGTCCTGCCCTACCCAGCAGACAACCCCTCTCAGCGGCACAGCAGCCACGAGGGAAAGTGGAGGAACCAGAGCTATGCATCTCTAAACTTCCGGCCTCTGATCCCAGGCCAGTGCCCAGCCCCTTTCAACAGACAGGAAGGTGACAGTCACCCCAGGACTCAGTGGTGACCAAAATGCACCAGGCCAAAGCGTGTCTCCACTCAGCACATCCAGCTCTGAAGTTCTTTATTCTCATCTGCCAAGCAGCTCTCAGCGGGCCACACGGAGTACATGCACGCACACACACGCACGGCTATGGTCTGAGTGTGCCCCTGAAATTCACAGGTAAAAACCCTCACACCTGATGTGACGGCGCTGGGACAGGGGCCTTCAGGAGGTGCTTAGGGCAGCAGGGTGGAGCCCCAGGATGGGACCAGGGCCCTTCTCCTGTGTGAGGAAGGAGATGGCCCTGGGACCCACCGGGGCCCTCACCCGACCATGCTGACCCGCCTCCAGACCTGTGAGCATACGCGTCTGCTGCGTACCAGCCAGTGGCCTTCCCTTCTGGTAGCCCAAGACACGCACACGTGCACCCCAGCCCACTTTCTACCTCACAGGAACCCCTCACTGGGACGAAGACCCCTGCCGTTTTCAACATGACAGACCAGCCAGGGTGCTGGGCACCCTGCAGGGGTAGGGTGGCCTCAAGGTCTCATCCTTCCCAGACCCTGAGCTGCTGGGACTCAGCTCAAGGCCTGTCACGTGTCCTCAGCCTCAGGTGAGGCCAGGATCACAGGGAGAAGAGGGCGGGGCTTCCATCGCTTCTCTGCTGTCCATCTGCCTTCCCACACGCTGGGGGCGTGCCGTGGAGCCCTCGCGACAGCCCACCTGGTCCTCCACCCACGGAGGCCACCAGCAGAATCCACCTCCTGGACAGAAGTTTTATTCCATGCTGTCCCTGCAGCCCCTGCACAGGCCCCCTCCGTGTGCTCCCGGTGGAAAGCATCCCTGGGTAGGAAAGGAACTGTGTACCGGGGCGCTGAGGACAGACCCAGCAGCCAGCAAGTCCTCCTGGCCAGAGCTCCAGCTTGGAGGAGACAGGACGGGCCTTCCTGGGCTCCCCCGGGCCAGGCTCCCCGGTTCAGCGGCATCAACCCGGGCAGACCCTGGCTGGCCACCCGGGGCTCTGCTCCATCACATCTGCTGCCAGCACTTAGAGCGCGGGACCCGAGCCTGGACTGTCGCCGGAGCCCTCGGTGGCCACTGTGGATTTGCTCTTGCCCTTCTGGAGTGTGTAGGCAGACGGCCCCAGACGCAGGATCTTCCCACTGCCCAGGCACTCACCACCTTTGTAGAACACAGCAAACTGCAAAGGAGAGAGGCCGTGTCAGCTGCCGCGGGACTTGGCACCCTGGGCATCCGGGATGTGGGCACAGCAGCCAGAAGCCGGGCCTGCTGGTCTGGGGCGGGAGGGGGGTCAATGCTCTCTGCCTCTCCTTTATCTGTCGCAGCCCCTGGGGCCCGCCTGGAGGCAGGGCAAGGCCAACGGCCCCCACGTTCACTGGTGGTGTGACCTGAGCACCCACAGCCCTCCCTGCGACTCAGGTGCTCTGGTGGGGAGAAGCCTGAAACCCACCGGCCACAAGCCACTCACCAGTGTGGGCCCGGCTGGGGGCCGCCAAGCAAGTGCTAAAGCCCATCTCCACTCCAGGGCGGGCCTGGGCCACACGTGGCCTTCCAGCCGGGCGTCCCCTCCCCCCTCTGGAGCTCAGCTGGGCTGGGCACCCACTCACCTGTCCCAGGGTGAGGGCCCGCACAGCCTTCACAGCCGTCACCCACACGGTGCCATCTTGGTTGAGGGTCAAGACACAGGGCACTGGGTGAAGAGAGGGGCCCTTGGAGGGACACGGCCGGGTCTGGCCGTATGTGGTCTGCCCCAGGTCTCAGGCCCCAGGAAGGAAGGGGCGCCAGGAGGGCGGAGGCGGGGTCGGGGGTCCGGGGGCAGGAGCGTGCAGCCCGCCCGGGCCCACAGGAAGCACACACACCACCAGGACGCTCAGCTCAGCGCTGACCTCCGGGGACCCTCCCCGCGCCTCCCAGGCCTGTCCCCCACGTGGGCAGAGGGACAGGGGCGTTTGAACATGGCACGCAATCTCCACAACAGGGGCTGTGCTGCCCGGGGGCTCCCGGCGATCGCACCCGCTCAGTCACCTAGCGCCATCTGGTGGCGGAACCGGAACTGGCACTCCATCATCTTGTCGCGGACCAGGGCTGCGGGCGGCTCCTCCGCGATCCAGTGCACGCGGTTCGTCCGCAGCAGGTCCCTGTACAAGGCCGGGTGGTCGGTGCGCGGGGCCTGAGGAGCAGAACGCGGAGGTCGTGACGCCCGGCCGCCCTTGGCCGCGGGGCCCCCTGCCCCATGGCCACCTCACTGTCCCTCACTAACAACAATCCTGACAGCAAACACGCATGAAAATTGAAGTGTCTGACATGGAAATTCATGATTCTCTCAGGAGCTTTTTGACCCCATTTTGCAGAAGAGGGAACTAAGGCCCAGGATGGAAAGTCACTGGTCATGGCCACACTTGGCAAGCAACAGAGTGCATGCAATCTGACCTCATGACCGTACTCAGCAGTACTCCTTCCAGTTCAAGTTTCACTCTGCCACCACAACCCGCCTGGGGCCAGCACCAGGGACACGGGCCAGCCATGCCCGGGGCTCATCTCTCGAAAAGGCCACTGCAGGAATCCCACCAAACCCCAAGTGCTGGAGAAAGAAGGGGCAGTGCTGGCTCACCGGGGCCAGCTGAGGTGGCCTGCTTCTGAGGACCTGTGCCCGACCCCCAAGTGCTCCTGGCCTTCCAGAGTCTAGCTAGCCTGCCCGAGGCGACCAAAGATGCTACGTCCCGGGGCTTCAGGCTCTAAGAAGGCGGCAGGGAGACCATACAGGGACAAGTGTCAGTAGATGACGCTTCTGTTTTTTCTGAAAGCAAAAGAGACCACTGCATTTTACACTAAAATCACTTTAATTCACACTTGGCCGGAATCGCTGTCCAGGCTTTTATGCCCACAGCTCTTCTTGAAAGTAGATGCCCCAGAACTGGCAGGCAGGGACTGCTGGCCTCTCTGCCTGTGTCTAAGAGAATGTCCCCCAGCTTTGTGACCAAGCACAAGATGGCACCCAGCTCGCTCAGAGCAGGGTTTCTCAACCTCAACACCACTGAGATTTGGGCTGGATCATTCTGTTACAGGCGAGGGCTCGCTGGCCTCCACCCACTAGATACCAGTAGTGCCTATTCCCTCCACCCTCCCGTGTTGTGACAACCCAAAATGTCCCAGACATTGCCAAATGTCCCGAGGGGCACAGGGGAGTCAAGCTCACCCCTCTGGGAAGCCCTGTTCTAGAGCTCAAGGACAGAATCCAGGGGCACAGTGGCACAGGGCCCCACTGTGTCAGACAGCCTGGTTTGGTCCAGGCTCTGCCACTCACATCGTTCAACAATCATTTGCTGGAACATTCTGTGTGCAGGCCCAGTCCCAGGTCCTGAGCTACCTCCTCTCCACAGGACCTCCTGACCTTTGAGTTTTGCCCTTTGGTAAAACCCTTGGAACAGTATCTACCTCTAGGGACTAATGTGGTGATTCACAGAGTAACCAGCATATAGTAAGGGCCTAATAAGTACCTTAAGCAAAATCCTCCTGGCACCTCAGGCCAACACCCAGAGAGTCAGAGGCCAGACGCTCAGCAGCCACTGCTGCTCCGCGGGACTGCTCCAGCCCTGCCTGGTGGCACCCACACGGTGGCCTCTGGCAGCCAGACCTCCGTGACCATCTGAACGGCCAGCCCGACTCACCACAAACACGTCGCCCTTGATGCCGTCCTTCTCCACCACGTACCAGGGCTCGCGTAAGCCACCGATGTTGGCTCTCTGGCCCAAAGTGTACAGGAACCAACCTATGGGAACAGTTTCTCAGTGAGGTGGGGACGAGCCTCAAACACCACACCCCTTGTGACGGGGAGGAGGGTGGGTGGGCAGCAGGCGGGGCTCTGTGGACCACCAAGGGGCAGCCTGGAGAGGCTGAGGTTCTCCAACCACCAGCGTCAGCCCTGGCGGAGCACCTGAGCTCGTCCCATCCGTATGCCCGCCTGGGTTGGGCTGTCCCTCGCACCCTGCGACCGCCTGACCCACGAGGATGACGACTCCTTAGAATGTGGGCCGAGTGCTCATTTGAAAGCATGAGCGCCCTCTTGCTGAGCCCGATGTAGCTGGGGGTTTCACAGGTGTGCCCCCACCCATGCACTAGCTGCTGCCCCGATTTATGTGCCTAATCCCTCCTGACTACCTCTGTGCACCCCGTCCCCACAACAAACATCACAAGGCCAAATGTCCAGGCCACCCCTCCATCCCTGCCCCAGAATAACACACGTGCGGCAGAGACAACTGAGGGAATCACGGCGCCCAACTTCATGAAAGCCGACAACTGAACCGCAGGCCTCTGCGGCCATGAGTCCTCTGAACCTCCTGCTGGAGACGGGTTGGGAGCACCCTGCAATTGTGTCCCCAGCAGAGCTGTCACCTCCTGCCATCTCAGAAACGCTCAGGAGCCTGTGACATGTAAGCCCCACTCCCCCTACAGAAGGGGAAGCCGTCTGCCCAAAGCACGGTGGGGGATCTCCGAAGAATGACACATTTGTGAGCGCGTCCGTGTCCAAGCGGCCACCTTCGTCCTTCCTGCAGGTCACACCCATGTCAGCTCAGCACTCGCGGTCACCAGGCCGCCAAGGGAACAGCCCCCCCGCCCACCGACCCAACTTCCGCCCTCCCAACCTGGGCAGGGGCCTGCTGCCGGACTTGCTTGTCCCGGTGGTCCCCACGCCAGTCAGTGCAGGCCCACGGTGCCCTCTGCCCCCCATGCCTGGCCATGAGTGAGCAGCACCCCTGCCACATACATGCAGGACACCTTCCGAGGCCATGTCTTCACACTGTCCTAAAGCATGAAGCTCATGCTTTGAAGTCAACCTAACTGCTTTCATCAGGATGGAATTTTTCTGTAGTCTATTTCCTTTATATAGTGAAAAAGTATTCTGTAATTCTATTTACAAGGGCTTATTGAATAACTCAGAGAGCGAAGTCTGAATCAGATGGCATCCTTTTTTATGCTGCCACACTTAGAAGACCACACCAGGAAACACAAACATCCCCATCAAAGCTGCTACGGCGGCTCCGCGGCCCACACCTCCTCCCCAGGGCCG
Organism: Rhinolophus hipposideros; assembly: GCF_964194185.1. Lineage (NCBI taxonomy): Eukaryota > Metazoa > Chordata > Mammalia > Chiroptera > Rhinolophidae > Rhinolophus > Rhinolophus hipposideros. The sequence goes on from NC_138055.1 coordinate 2,900,487, forward strand.
GCTCCCCACGCACACACCTCCTCCCCACAGCAGGCTCCCCAGGGCCCACACCTCCTCCCTCCTCCCCACAGCCCACACCTCCTCCCCAGGGCTGGCTCCCCACAGCGCACACCTCCTCTCCTCGCTAGGGTCAACTCCCCACAGCCCACACCTACTTGCCATGTAGGCTCCCTGTGGCCCACACCTCCTCCCCAGGGCCCACACCTCCTCCCCAGGGCCCACACCTCCTCGCTAGGGTCAACTCCCCACAGCCCACACCTACTTGCCAGGTAGGCTCCCTGTGGCCCACACCTCCTCCCCAGGGCCCACACCTCCTCCCCAGGGCCGGCTCCCCGCGGCCCACACCTCCTCCCCAGGGCAGGCTCCGCGACTCAAGTTCACAATGAAAAGCAGCCAGAGGTTGCGGCTCACCTTGATGTGTCCCCAGAACTTTATTGTCTTCTATAGAAATAAATTTACCAGGCCGAGGCTGTAAATACTGGAAAACAAACACTTCATTACTACGAGACCAGTTCCGGGGCAGAAACATGGCTCCATCATTTCGCATCTAAGAACACTCACCTGAAGGATGAAATTTTCAAAATTTCTTTTACCAACGAAGCAGATGCCCATGCTCTGAAATGAAGGAAGGGGTGGGGGCATGAGGTGGGGGCAGGCAGGCATCTGCCCTCAGACGGGCCTGCATCTCCTCCTCCTCCGCTCAGGCGTCCACGGGCCACACCTCTTGCCTGGGGCCTCCCACTTCCGGGCCCAGGGCTGGTTTTCCTCCTCCAGCACCCAGGTACCAGTCACAACCCACAAACAGCCCGGGGGGCTTCCAGAATGCCAGCCTCTCGGGGTTTATTGATGGTCCTGAAGCTTGGCCCTCGCCAGCTCAGTAAGCAAAGCCACACCACTTCCATACCCAGCAGGGTCTGGCCCCGTTGCCCACTGTCGGACCAGCTGCCCCAGGAAAGAAAACTAAAGCTGTGTCAGCCCTTCACTGTGCATGAGTCTCAGGGGAGAGAAAGGGACAGCAGCAGGAACAGGAAGTGGAATGGCCAGGCCAGAAGCTGAAGCGTCCACAGAGCGTCTCCTTCCTCACGTGGCATGTCCTAGCGCCAGAAGACTGAGCAGGGACAAGCTCTCCACTGCCATGACCACCAGATGGCCTTATCACTTATCCTTTGCTCTCTGTCTCTGGAACGTGGGTCCCATGAGGGTGGCTCCCTCGGCTCCTACCAGTCACTTGGAAACGGAACAGGGAACGATGAACAGAGTGGAGGGGTAGAGGAATGGGGGAGGAGACAACGACTTGGTGACAGAAGGTACAGCCACGCCCATTCCCAGGAAGACAGACAGGAAGTGGTGGCTACAGCTAAAGCTGCCCCACCTGAATGGCCGGAGTGCACCGAGCCGACCAGGGCTCAGCGGAGCTCTCTGGGATCGTCCCATCGCTCCCCACCGTCGAGCACCAGCCCCCAACACACTGGCTTTACCTTCCACCCATCACGGCACCAGGCTCTTTTTGGCCTCAGGGCCTTTGCACGTGCGCTGCCCACTTCCTGGACTGTTTTTCCCCAACTGTCTACATGACACTAAATTCTCGGAGGCCTTTCTTGGTGTCTCTATTCCTCCATGTAGATCGGGGCCCACGGTGCTTCCTCTCTCCCAGACCTCTCCTGAGTTTACAGTGGCATGTGCCTGTGTGTCTGCCCCTTTGACCGTAAGCTCCATGAAGGCAGGGATTAATCAATCTGCGTGCTCCCCATGAATCCTCGGAGGCACAAAGACGGCACTCGACGAGGGTGCTGGATGAGTGATGAAACCGGAGCCACGGTGCCTGGTCCTTCCTGCCCTGCTCTCTCTCCTGGAGCTGGGCCAACAGTACCCAAGGAGCTACCAGCGCTGCCAGGAAAGCTGCCCATCCCAGAAGGGCCGGGCAGGGGCAGGAGGGAGAAGCCACTTCTAAGCTGCTTTCTGAGTGTCAGCAGTGCCCCTGCTATGCACATAACCAGCTTCTCCGGGTGTAGCGACCACAGGCTGCCGGACATGCGCACACACCCCCCTCAGTCTTACCTCCTTCTTCTGAAGCACATGATGAAGTCTGTTCTCAGCAGCTATTTTCTTTACAAAGTCTTTTGTTAAACCCCCCAGAGGGAAGAGGGCTCTCCTCAAGGCACCCTGGGGGACCTGGCTGAGAAAGAAGGTCTGGTCTTTAAAGCTGTCGGCTGCTTGGAGAAGCTTCACCGCTGCCAAGAGTAAAGAACAAGAGAGGTTGCAGGAACAGAACAGCCGTGCTGTCTCTTCATAGCGTCTTCCTGGCCACTGAGCTCGATCACCCTGGCCGTGCAGGAACAAAGCCCAGTACTCAACAGCACACTGCTGAAAAAAGAACCTCTGTGGCTCATGCCAGAAAAAGTCTCACTCCCAATTCATCTACCATTTAAAACAATACAGGGAAGGTAGACTTTACACACTAAGGAAATTTATTCCACTTCACACTTTAGATGATACTATTTCCAAAGCTGAAACATCCCATGAAGAAAAAACAAGTTTCAAATGAATGCAGCCCCTGTGGGAAAACTGGAGACAACTTGCAGCAGACCCCGCCGACGTGCTGTCAGCGGTGTTCTCTCCTAACAATCAGAGACGCGCTGACACGCGGCTGTGTTTAAGGCTCCTCGGCTTCCAGGTCCCACTACTGGGGAAGGACTGTCCGCCTGAGGCAGCTCTCTACTTCTAAGTGCATTTTCTCCGTTGGTAAAAATGCTTTTTGTGCAGAGTCCAAGCTGACATTTGTTAGCTGCCCCTCTGCGATTTCTCTAATTGTCTCTATTTTCCTATGAGGAACCGTTTCCAGCTTGAAGGCAGCAGTGCGGCGGTGTGACTGAACTTGGCACATGACACTGATTCAGAAAGAAGGCCCGGCCCCAGCTCGGGGCCAGGGCAGGCCTGCCTGGTGTGTGACAGAGCTTCTGTGAGTGTAACTGCTGAGTTTCCCACTTTGAAGTTTAATAACCAATGGAAACAACTTAGTACCAGTATTATGGATTCTTGCAACATTTCTCGTGTCTGTGCTAAGAGAAGCCTCAATGAACGGCACTCAGAGCGGCTACACATGTGTAATACGCTTCCTGTGTAGTTAATGTTTCCCACCCGTGACCCCAGATTTGTTCTCACATTTGTTGTGGGAGGTAGAATTACCCCTACTTTACAGACAAGGAAACTGAAGCTCGGACAATGAAAGTGACTGGCCCAAAATGGTGCCAGCACGAATCGGAGAGCTGCAAACTGAGCCCAATCACCTGAGTTTCTATTCCATCGCATTTTATGTACAAAACAACAAAACCAGTAGAAAAATGAAAAACAGAGTTCACTCAACCAATCATCAGGCAGACTCATTTGTCAAGTGCTACTTTTTGTTTCAAAAATAAATTCAGTCAAACAGTGTGTGTATCAAAGCCTCAGAATACTGGGAACAATTTGCATTTTCTCGTAGTTCTGAGTTATTTGAAAACAACTCAAATCTATTATTTTTACAAAGAAAGCTGGCTACCCTAAATCCTGGAAAGGAAGTAACACCTGCTGAGGGCCCGCTGTGCCAGGAGCTTTATTCTCGCACCCTCACCTTTTGCTCCTTCGGGCCCCACGGTCACACGTCCAGGCCAGTGGTGCCCCTCGCCTCCTTGTACAGGAGAGAAGATCTACCAAGAGCCCCAGCTTCAGGGCCGACTAACCCCGGACCAGGCTCTCTGCTGTCCCCTGTGCCCGCTCCCCAAGGGCCCAGGCCCAGGCCAGGAGCCCTATTCCAGGTCTCCAGGGCAACTGTAATAAAATAAAAAGCTTTAGTGTTCAAAAAAGACACCCTGCAAATAGACACTGTGGTATTATTAAAATAACCACGTCAAAGCTCCTCAACAGAAAGTGTGCCACCGAGGGCAGAGAAGTCTCAGAGTGCCCGTGGCCCAGGGTCCGGGCAGCTCTGTGAGTGAGGCAGAACATCATTTAGGAGGTGAGCAGGCACGTGTACTCAAGGTCCCTTCGTCTACTCAGGTCCCTGAAATCCATGTTTACTGGGTGACTTCAAAGCCGTGTCTTCCTGATACGGAGGGAAGGAAAACAGGGCAGCCAAGCAACTGCCGCCACACTCAGGACTCCCGTGACAGAGTGCACTACGGCACAAGGGCAGCCTTCCAACTGGGCTTGGCGACAGAGGTCAGAACTCAGGAGGGGCTGGGACAGCAGAAAGGACACGCGTTATGTTGCTGGGCAGAACTGAGCTGAGATCCAGCTCGCCCACCGAAGGTACCCAAGTAAAACGACTTCTCCATGCTTCAGTTGCCTCCCCTGTGAAATGGGATGGGTGTGTACACCTCCTGAGCCTGCTAAGAGGCGGGAAATGACACAGGAGCACAGGAAGCCCTGGGCTGGGGGGAGCGGCAGGAGGCTGAGAGGCGGCTGGCCACAAGGAGAAACGCTCACCTTCCCAGGTTCCTACAATACCGAGGTTCCTTGCAGAACCGTGGCTCTGAGTCCAGGTTTCTTTCACTTCACAGTGAGGTGATTCCTCTTTTCTACACACAGATGTGCGTCAGGACGAGCCAGCAGCTTCCTAGCACACTGTTTGGCATGTATGTTTTTCTAGGAAAGCGACACTACTCCCTTCGACACTGATACACTAATTTGTAAACCTAATCTTTGTAAACATAGCTCGAAGCCTGGCCACTGGGCCTGGGCTGTGAACGTCAGGTCCCAGCACTCGTGTCACACTAAATATACTTTCGCCTCAAGCCCTCGAAAACTTACTGCTAAGTAACAGGGCCGACAGCACTCCAGTTACTGTCGAGTAGTTCCTCAAGCATTGTGGGAACCTGCAAGCCACCAACACGCAGTGTCTAGAACTGGGCTATACATTTTGGATTCAATTTCCCACCAGCCTTTGCCTGGCCCCCGAATGGGACTTCTCCTTTGGCCCAATCACAAGCCTTGGGGGAAAGGACGCTCTTGGTAACTGTGCCTTTTCAAAGAGGAAACCAAAAGAAACAAGCTAGCTTGGAACACACAGAGGTCTGGCAGGTACGCTCAAACACTGACCCACTGTCCTTCTTCAAAATATTTCACTTTGTTCGATTCATAAGCTCTGACCTGGGCACGTCTACTTACGATTTCTAACTTCAAATCGGTTTCTGAAAAGCCCTTCTGGCCTTTTAATGTGCTTCTGCTGAAAGACTTCTTCATCTTCCAGCGAAGTTCTTGCATAGTGACCGGTGGCAACGGCATCGGCTCCTGTGCGGTTTGTAAAAACACAAGGAGCAGATTTTAGGCTTGTGTTGGATGGTTTTGGCTGGCACCAGCTCAGGTGCTTAAAGACGCACATACCCGAGTCTCCTGCTGAGGGACCCGCCCACTCCCAAGGGGCACACCTCAAGCTCTGGTACCTAAGTGGCCCCTAACTCCTCATTTAAAATGAGATAAACTTGCTACAAGGTTTTACTGAATCTTTATGTAAAGATTTCAAAAGTGACTATCTATCCATTCATCCGTTCTAGCTTAAGGAAAGAGTCAGATATGCACACAAAGATTTAAGTACCAAAAGCTCATTTCAGTGTTTCTTATGCTGAGGGAAAACTAAAACCACCCAAAATGTTTAACACTAGAATACGAAGTAAATGAAAATGCCATCATGATAATAACAGCGCCACTTACAAAGAAATTTTAATGAAATGAGAAAACGCTTATGACTTAGGCGGAAAAAGTATATACATATATATATGTGTGTGTATATACTATGTTCCCACCTTTTGAAATGTACAGAAAAAGATGAAGAAAAATATCCAAAAGTCTATTCCTTTGACTCTGGGAAGTGAAACTACAGATGACATTTTGATCTCCTGGTTTTACTGTTCTGTAGTTTTACATTTTCTTTCATAAATATGTATTATTTTTATCACAGTGAAGGACCATCCAGCATATTCAATTTCTTCTTTGCACATAATGAAAAAAGTGAAAGAACCTCCCAAGGCACATATTAGTCCATAAGCTCTCCCTGTGTGCAAATGTCAGATATTCAGTATTGCAAGACTTTTTCTGGAAGGTGCAGCAAAACGGACTCAGTACTTAAGCAACTGAACTCGCTCAGCATAAAACGGAAAACACAGTAAGAACTCCCTGCTGCGTGTGACTACGTGAAGAAGAACGCTGAGGAACACATAGCTCATCCTGGTCGATTTCCTAATGAGACAAAAAAGCCGCTTAAGTCTATGTCCTTGAAGAACCACCACGGGTGTGCAGGTGGCACCCGATTCCTCTGGGAGGAACCCCGACATCGCAGACGTTCAGGTTCCGTGAGTTTTAGTCTGTGCTGTGTGGTTCATGCAGTAAGCTCGGACTTGGAAACAGCGCAAAGATTCCTTCCAAAGCTGCCCTACAGATGGCCCCCTTGGGGCTCCCTGAAAAGCCAACATGACAGGGGGATCCGCGCTCTCCCAGGCAAGCATTCCCCTCCAAAGAGCCCTTTGTGCCCTGCAGGGAACAGCTCCCTGCACACTGCAGGTCTGCCCTCTCGTGCCACATGCTGGAACATTCCAACATTGTAATCCTAACTCAGACGCTTCACGGCTGCTGTGATGGCCCGGAAGGAATCACACAGTTCATCATGTGGCATATTTCCAGACACACCCACAATCAAACTCAATTCACACTCCAAGTGACTGTCACTCTTTTCCCTGAGAAACTGAACTCAATGTAGCCCCACAGAGGTGGCCTCCCTAGGACAGGCCAGAGCAGACCCCTCTCCCTTCTACAGACACTCTGACTGCAGGGCAAGCTCAGGCTGCACTGGGTTTGACGCCAGACGCCAGACTGCTGGCTCACAGGCAGCTCGGGGCAGCTAATGGCCACAGATCGTTCCCATCTTGTATGGGAGAATTATTTACTGAGCGTAGGTAGCAAACTTTGCATTTATCTGCATTCAATTTCACGTTTCCGGTGTTAGTCCAGGGCTCAAATTTGTTAAGATTTTTTATTCTTTGTTTTTGTAAGCATTTTTTCACTACCTCACTCCATGAACCAACTTTTCGTTTTTGTCATCTCAGCTGCAGGTCACTTGTACATCAGATCGGCATGCCTACTTTGTCGCCCTCTCAGTCATAATGAAAGTGCTGGCATGACAGAGCTGCCAACAGACCTGTGACACACAAGTATGTGCCTGGGCACATGGCCAGACACGGCAGGGTGAGCTGAGATGGGACAGAACGAACTGAAAGGCCAGTACCGGAACTTCAGAAGCTCTTATAGTGACCCCAAAAGCAAGGGATGGAAAAAGAACCCGGCACACACAACAGCACAGCAGCAGGCGGTAAGGAACAGTCTAAACAAGCACGGCAGAGGTGGGAAGGCTCAGTGCAGGAATGGGGAGGTGCCGGCAGGCAGACGGGAATGAGAAAGCAGAAATTTAGGGACCGACAAAATCTGGGGGCAGCTGCCAGGGGGCAGAGAGCGGGGCCTTGGCCACAGGATGGGCTTTCAGAATGGGCCACTAAGACACAGATTCAAATCAGAGGAACAGAATAGAGACCCGGGATGCAGAAACAGGCATGGACACAGGCTGCTCTCGGGAAGAGCGGAAACCTACTTCTGGAAGAAGGAGAAGAAGTCTGAGTAGGACTAGTGAAAAGGATAAGTAACAATGAACTCAACACCAAGTTTCCTGAGCCCCAATTCAGGGCTCCTGAATCTCAGCACGTCTGGAATGAATGGCTCCAGCAAGGCTGAACCAGCAGGCAGGGCCCAGGGGCCCCCGCTCTCAACTCTCTGGCCTGTGATCCAGCACTTCTCTCCTCAGGGTTCTGTGAAGCGGGCGCTCCCAAAATCCACTGGGCCTGTCCTTGTACTTGTGCAGTTCATGATGAAGAGGCATCTCTCTTCCCAGTGAGCTTACCAGAAAGTTCTTCTTACTCAGTAAAAAACAAAACACTACCGTTTCATTGCTTCCTTTCTTTCTGAAAGATGACATTGTTTACAAGGTTTCGGCTTCTGGCTATCTCTGACAATCTTGTAAATTTTTTTTTAAAACAAATGAAAACAATGCAAATTACTTACCAAGGTTATCCACAGCATAATGAAAAAAACAATTGAATTTGATATGCTTGTTGCAGACGATGTCAGGGTTGGGAGTCCTTCCTTTTTCATATTCATTTAAAAAATCACTGGAATAAAAGGAAAAAGAACTTTTTCATTTCTAAGTGTGAAATATTCTTCAAAAAAATAAATCAGATACCTCACTTGTTTAGAGTTTCTCCTTGTCTTACCTAAACTACAGTTTTCTGCAAAGCACGAGCACTTTGGCTCATAGCTGTTTTCAGTTTTTTCATCAAACATTTGTTTAAACCCAGCTGCACTCTCCACTTGCATCTATGATAACGACCATGTTTCCCTGAAAATAAGACCTCACCGGACCATTAACTCTAATGCATCTTTTGGAGCAAAAATTAATATAAGACCCAGTATTATATTACATTATATTATTTTATTATATTATACCTGATCTTATATGTTATGTTATATTACTATTACATTATATATTATATAAGACCTGGTCTTATATTAATTTTTGCTCCAAAAGACATATTAAAGCTGATGGTCCGGCTAGGTCTTATTTTCAGGGAAACACAGTTAAAAAGCCTGGATAAAAAATAAAGGATTATCTAGTAGGTTGGTGCAAAAGTAATTGCGGTGTTTGCACTTGTTTTTAACTTTTTATTTATTATTTTTTTTAAGATTTTTTTTTTAAAGATTTTATTGGGGAAGAGAAACAGGACTTTATTGGGGAACAGTGTGTACTTCCAGGACTTTTTTTCCAAGTCAAGTTGTTGTCTTTTCAATCTTAGCTGTGGAGGGTGCCATTCTTATTGTCCTTTCAGTCTTAGTTGTGGAGGGCGCAGCTCAGCGCCAGATCCAGTTGATGTTTCTAGTTGCAGGGGGCGCAGCCCACCATCCCTTGCAGAAGTCAAACCGGCAACCTTGTGGTTGAGAGGATGCGCTCCAACCAACTGAGCCATCCGGGAGGCAGCTCAGCTCACGGTGCCGTGTTCAACCTTAGTTGAAGGGGGCACTGCCCACCATCCCTTGCGGGACTCAAGGAGTTGAACCGGCAACCTTGTGGTTGAGAGCCCACTGGCCCATGTGGGAATCAAACCGGCAGCCTTCGGAGTTAGGAGCATGGAGCTCCAACCGCCTGAGCCACCGGGCCGGCCCCAATTGTTTTTAACTTTTTAAATCAAATTCCTTTTGCACCAACCTAATAGCACCTGTTGCTATGGCTCCGTGGCCACTCTGCCTGCCAAAGGCCCACAGGGCGTGGGTGTGTGTGTGAGGGGACGTATGCACACTCACGAAAGCTTGCTTCCTCTGACGCCTCCCACCAAGCAGGAACAAAGTAACCTGGAGTTACAATTCGAGGCTCCAGCAGCCAGCCCACAATCTCAGCCTGTGAACCCAGGTCACGGGGCAGATGTGCCATAAAACACTTTTCTCATGTGACCACACGCACCCCTGAGGACTGGCCACGGCCCACTGCTTACAGAGGACTAGGCGCCCTACCTGAGCGGCTGGCCACGGGAGAAGGGTCACTGAGCAAGAACCTCATGGTCTCGGAGTACTCACTCCAAGAGGGATGGACCCCGTTTCAGGAGTTTAAGGTGGGTGCATTTCTGGTATACGTGATCATTTTCTCATTTAACCTAAAGCTACCCATTGATTAATGAGGGTTAAAAAAATGCTGCTCAAGAGGGTTGCATTGAGGAGACAGACAAGACTGCAGAGGGTCATAGGTCACGAGCACCTTGGGCTTTCGCAGGCAGTGACACTGGTCCCTATCGCTGTTCATGCCTCCCAGGAGTGCATAAAACTCGTGCTGCTCCATATTTTCAACACTGGAGATTATTATACTATTTTCCTTTTCTTTAATTGTTAGAAAGTTGTCAAGAGGTCCATTAAACTGTGACCGACCTAAGGACGAATCCATGTTTGACTCTCTGAAGGCCCCCAGCCCCCCAGACCTTTTCTACATAACAAGTACTAAACGAAAAGGTTGCCCATTCAAAGCCGTGTATGAAAAGCGTATGCTGTGAACGATTTCCTCAAGAGCATAACGGAACACGTGTCAGCTGCCATTAGCAGAAACAATGGGGCACGGCCTGTTTGGTGGAGAAGGAGCGGTGCTGCACTTTGTGCGGGAGATGGAAGACCATGTGGACTCTGACCTGAGACGGCCAAGTGGTCTGGAACGAAGGATTCCGGAGCTGCCGAGTTAGAGGGCACTATGCGCAGTGGGCGTTCAGAGCAGACGCCAGTGAGCACAATTATAACTGCGCCCCAGGCCGTGGGGATGGGGCAGGTCGGAGGGCAGACTGCTCAGAGCCTGGTGACAGCGGGCAGAGATGACCTAATACTCTAATGGGCTCTCCCTTCACCCTGAGGCTCGGTGCACGGACAGTAAGAGGAAAGCACTGGGAATACTGGCTGGGAACCTGGGCTCTAAGCCAACGTCTGCCCCCCACCTCCTGCAGAACTTGGGACGAGTCATTCTACCTGCCTGGTAGAATATGGCCAAAAAATCACCTTCACTCACACACTTTCAAAACTTAGCAACGAACGGTGAAGTTTACACTTACCTGGATTTCTTGCTATCACCTCAAACCCTGCAGTGCTCAGAGGAATCCCTCAAACCAGCTCTCCCCACTGCTCCAAACTTGGTCTTGACACCAACACTGGCTCCTCCCCTTTCTCTTGCCCTACACTCAGGCTCCAAGGCCCATCACAGTTTCCCAAAGTGAGACCCAAAGGACCCCGCCATCAGAATCACCTGAAGTGCCTGTGCAAGTACAGGTTCTGGGGCCAGGCCAGACCTGGCTCAGGTGATTCTTTAGCCTCACATCGACTGCCCAGAGCATGTGTCCTCTGGGGACCTGTCACAGCCCACCTTCACCTCCCATCCACACTCCCAAGTTATCCAAATCTCCAGCAGCAGCATTTCCTTAGACTCTCTGCCTTCAGTCTTCTCCATAATTCACCCTACACTTGGCTGCCAGGTTTGTCTTTTTAACAATGAAAACAACAAAAGCTACATTTATTGCCTACTAATGATAAGAAAACGAGGCTTAGGAAAGTCACGTAAATTGCCCAGGATCACGCAGTAAGTGGCAGAACAAGGACTGAACCCATGGATTTTCTGTCCCTAACCCTAAGCCACCCCTGGGCACACCACTGCCGCCTCAGACCCTTCACCGGCCACCCAAGACACGCAGCCTCGTCAGGGCTCAACTCTGTAGCCCTCAGCATCCTTCCTCTGCAGCAACCAGGGTCCAGCAAAATTTTTCGATAGTCACAAAAGAAATGATGGGCATCTCTCCTCCTCTTCACCACTGCTCTTGCCATCCCATTTGGAATGTCTTCCCTATTCCTCTGTGATTTTCAAGGGCAGGTCCTACCTCCCCTCTTTCGTGAAGCCTTCCCGCCCACTCCATACGAGATAGTTCTCCCTCCTCTGAGCCTGCAGTCTGTTCATAGACTCTGGTACGTCCTACATGCCACTCACCACCATTACCTCTCCTGAAAATAATGCCCTTTCCCCAACTAGCCTGCAGAACGGAACCATGGTTTATATCCTTTTGTTCCCAAATGTAGCACAGTGCCCAGTACAGAGCAAGCACTTCATAACTGTTAGGATTATATTCGATTTTTAAAGTTTTTGTGTTTGTTTTTCTGGTGTTGTTTTCAAAAGGTACAGGGGAGTGGCTCACCTAAGTCTTTCCTCAGAACCCCTCAATCACTGGCCAGCATGGCATGGGCACTCACCTCGTGGCACCTTCCCGGGGGGGCTTCTGCCTTAGCTCCTCTACACTAAGTTAGCAGCAGAAACATCTCAAGGTTCAAGAGGCATCAAAGAGACTTCTGGAAGGTGGCAAAATAACAGAAGAGCCAGGGGTCTTTGGAATCCAGGCCCGGCCTCTAACACGGAGCTCCCAGGGCGGCTAAGGCCTCCCGCCCCCGGTCTTTGGCAGTGGTGCCAACGAGCACCGGGCCATGACAGCAGTCTGGCGGACCCCGGCGACCCTTTCCTGGGCCAGGTCCACAGCACATCAGGAAGCTTTCTGCATCTGTGAACTGCACTCACCTGAACACATCGTTCCAATACTCCTTCACGTAGGACACCTGGTGGAAAGGGATGTCTAAGATTTGGCAAACTCGGTAAGCATCTTCACAGTCTCTGTCAGCAGTGCAGATGCCATGTTCGTCCAGGGAGTCCCAGTTCTTCATAAACACCCCTGTCACCTGGTAACCTGTGACAAAGGCAAGCACATATATCAAGCCAACCTTGGGCGAAAGGGCAGCGGTTTCTGAGATCCCAGCAGTTCCCTGGCATGCCACGCTCCCGCGCCTGTGCGCTGCTGTTCCCGGCAGTCCCTCCTCTGCCACGCGGCCTCCAGGGCTCTGATTCACACCTTAGAGCGAGCCTGCCGACTGAGCGGCATTCCGGCAGCACTCTGCAAAGGCTCCCATCATCACGACACATCGTTGGACTGAAAGTGTTCGCAGGACTCCAGGATATGAGCAAGGTGGTATCTTTTTCATCTTCATGACCCCACCCCCCATGTCAGCACAATGCCTAACACATACAGAGACTTACTTAGTAACTGTGCAAATGAGGAGCAGAAATTCAACAAAATGTTTCAAAACAAATAAAAAGCACCAGTTATCAGACACGTGAACTCATTTCAAAAGTTATTTCCAATTATCACCTAAGGTTTAGAGTCTAAGTCCTCAGACAAAAACGACAACTAAAATTTTGGCTATTTTATTATAAGGGCTGTATGTACTACCTATGTATTTCATGATCTAGTTTTTCCCTTTTCTGGTGTGACAACTACCCAACTAAATTTTGGAGCAGCTGTAGCCTAAAACGGTGTGTCTTAGTGAACCCCGCAGGCAGGCGCCTGCCCGTGTAAGAAATCGGGTTATTTCGGGCAGGCTCAGTGTAATGACAAAACTGAAAGGCCACACTGGCAAGACCACTCCCATGCCAGCAGCTCATCGGGCTCTCCCTGTTCTGCTCCCCAGAGCCCCTGATTCTGCTTCTCTTACAGCGCATACCACAGGGGGCCCCCCGTTGTTCTACGCCTGGCTCCCTACAACTCACGGAAGCATAGAGCGCCTCAAAGGGCAGGAGCTGTGTCTCACACAACCCTGTGTCCCCAGCACCTAGCAATGCCTGGCACGGCACAGGGATTTCAATAGTGCTTGTCGAATGAAGAAACAACCACACACAGAGCTTTAAAAATCTTCTATAGCCTCATCTGCCTGATCGCTTTTCATGGAGATATGACCGACTCACACGGGCCCGGGCTCAGGCACTCGAAGGAGGGATCTTAGTGCCTAGTGTATGCTTCACTTTCCAGGCGCACGTGACAGGATGTGTACCTCCAGTAAGACTGGGAAAGCCCTCCATGCCAAGAGGAGAGAGGACCATGCTTTTTCTTGGCTACATCCATCAGCTTCCCCCCAGGAAGGCTGGAGTATGAAGTTGTACAGCCTGGACCCTGGGGAGGAAGGAGAGCTTATCTTCCTGAAGAGTAAAATGATATACGTGGTCTCCCCATGGCCAGTCTTCCACATCTCCCAAAACGCGTCACACGCCTTGTCAGGAACTTTCAAGGGCTCCGCATTGTCTACTCAACATAACCTAGCATGTTTTGCCATGCATAATGCGCACTTTTTTGCCCAAATTTGTGAGGGAAAAACAAGGATGCGTATTATCCATGGGTAGTACTAATTCCGTATCTACATAAACATTTTTAATTCTTTAATTTATGCTTGTGAGTTAAAAGTGTAATCCTAGAAATCAATAACAATATCCGTCTGGAAAAAAATGCCCTTGAAGTTACGACGAGCTTGCAACGAGGAAGAGTTCTTGGCCTTGTATGCTGCGGTACAAATTGTAAATCTGTTACCGGTACCTCTAGAATTTCTTGTACTTTGTATCTGTTCTTGTGTTTTATAATTATTTATTACATACAATTTCTTGTACCATAATGTTACAAAAATAAATGCTGAAATTCCTTTGTAATATAAAAAACAAGTACCTCACTGTAAACAAAAATTTTAATTAAAAAATTAAAATGAAAGATTTTCTTCCCTGCAAGTTTGGGCCAAACGCATGGGCGAACATCATCCACGGGAGCGCATCATCCACGGGAGCGCATCATCCACGGGAGCGCATCATCCACGGGAGCGCATCATCCACGGGAGCGCATCCTAGCGGCACCCCCCCCGCACTCGGGGCTCAAGGCGCTCCCCGCCGCCCCCGCCACGTGGCCCGCACGGCGGCCAGAAGCCCCCTCCCTCCCTCGCCCGGCCACGCTTTGCTGGGGGAAGCCCTGCAGGTCCTTGAATCTCAGCGCGGATGCCGCCGCCTCGGAGGCGTTGACTCCCCTTCTCACGACTGTGTCTGCTGCGTGCGCGGAATTCTGTTCCGCATTTTTACTGCCTCTCTCATAACGGCTCCTTATTCATCCCGTGGTTCCCCGAAAACAAGACCCAGTCGGACCCGGCTCGGCCGCGTCTTCAGGAGCCAAACGTACCAAAGACCGGGTCTCACGTGACACCCGGGACTGCATTACGTTACACGCAATACAACCGAACAGCCCGGGCCTCATAGTAAGTTTGGCTCCTGAAGACGCAGCCGGGCCGGGTCCGCCGGGTCTCGCCCTCGGGGAGCACGGGGTGCGCGTGTCCCGCGCCCCGCGCCGACGGCGGCTCCCGGCAGCGGCGCCACGAGCGTCCCCGCGGAGGAGGCCTCGCCGACGGGCACTCGGCTCCCGACCGCCGCGCCGTCCGCTGTGCGGGGGGGACGCCGGCGCGGCCGCGGGAAGCGCGTGGTGTCCCGAGGTCAAGTGAGGACGCGGGCCCGGGAGCCGGGGATGCGCGCCGCGTGGACCGCGGCCGCGCACACTCCCCACGCTCGGGGGAGAGGGGCGGAGCGAGCGCCACGCGAGGACACGCGCCCCACCGCGCCGCGCGTCCGCTGAGGCCCAGAGAGGGGGCGACGCTCAAGGCCACGCAGGACAGCGGCGGGACTCTCGAGACCGGGCCGCCTCACCTCTCCGCCTCAGCAGCAGCGCGGCCACGGCGCTGTCCACGCCGCCGGACAGGGCGCACACGACGTGCCGCGCCGCCAGCATCCGCACGCCACCGACTCCTCTACCCGCCGTCGCCACTTCCGTGCCGCGCCGGAAGTCCCGCCCCCGCCGCGACGCTCCGCCGACGTGGCCCGGCTGGAAGCGTGTGCTCGGCGCGCCGCGTTCCGCCGGGCCAGCCCCGCGCGGAGCCTCCACGTTCGCCAAGCCCACGCCGCGGTCCTGCGTCCTGGACGCGCAGCCCTGCCTAACACTCAGCGCTGCCGTGTAGTAGTGTGTGTGGGGGCCGTACGGGGGCGGCGAGTGTCCTTCCCGGCACTCAGGAGCGCGCGGCTTAGGCGGGCTCTGTACGGAGAGCCGGAGTGACGCTGGGCTGCGTCTGCGGGGAGACGCCGCAGGCCGGGGCCGTGGGTGGGCGTGGGGGCCACACGGGCACCGGGGCCGCGGGAACCTCTGCAAGTTCCCAGCGGGGGAGCGACACGACCAGCTTTGCATTTTAAGAAAGATTTTCGAGGCCGGTGGGGAGAGGGAGCTGCGAGCCGTTAGGAGGCCGGGACCCACGGCCGCTGGGACCCGCGGTGGCCCCGCAAAGATGCGGGTCTGCGGGTGGAATCTGTGGCCCTTGCTGGTGCAACGAACACGCGGGGATGAGGACGGGTGCAGGCCTCGATGTGCCTGTCTCGGGGGTCCTCCCTGCGAAGGAAGCGGCCTCGGGGCCCTCGGAGTGGGGATGGATGGGGCCGCGCGCACGCGGGGGCCCGGCGGGCACTCGTGGGGCAGCTGGATGGTGGAAACGGCACGACCCGGGTGCACCTGCTGGGCCGAGAAGAGTGTGGGAAGTGGGAGGGTGCGTGAGAGCAGAGGAAAGGCCCCGCCGGGCGGCCGGGGCGGAGCAGCGCGCGCTGGAGGCCGAGGGGCCGGGGGGCGGGCCGAGCGGGGGGCGGGGCGGGGCCGGGCGGGGGGCGGAGCGGAGGGCGGTGCCGGGCGGGGGCCGGGGGGCGGTGCCGGGCGGGGGGCGGGCCGGGCGGGGGGCGGGGCCGGAGCGGGGGCGGGGCGGGGGGCGGGCCGGGCGGGGGGTCGGGGGCCGGGCGGGGGGGCGGGGGCCGGGGGGGCGGAGCAGCGCGCGCTGGAGGCCGAGGGGCCGGGGGGCGGGCCGGGCGGGGGCGGTGCCGGGCGGGGGGGCGGGGCCGGGCGGGGGGCGGGGGCCGGGGGGGCGGAGCAGCGCGCGCTGGAGGCCGAGGGGCCGGGGGGCGGGCCGGGCGGGGGCGGGGCCGGGCGGGGGGCGGAGCGGAGGGCGGTGCCGGGTGGGGGACGGGGCCGGGCGGGGGCGGGGCCGGGCGGGCACCACAGCTCGCACCCCGGGCGCCGCCGGCTCGGCCCGCGGGCCCCGGCTTCACCCCAGAAGCTACCGCCTTCGTGTGCAAAAGACAGGCATTCTTAAGTCAGACTTTCTTTTTTGACTTCAACCCACAGCGTCACCCTCTACAGGGTGTCTCAGTGCACACCTACCTACACACAGAAACATAAAAAACACGTCTTAAAACAGCTCTTACTCTTGCAGTGTGCCATGTCATCTTATGTTTCGTTTTGTTCTTTTTCATTTTTAAAAACTGCTGGCGCAGTCCACTAACTTGATTCCAGGTAGGATTTGAATCACGGTTTGAAAAATGCCGGGAGGAAATGCCACCCCCAAAGCAGATGGTTTTGAAATCAGACCCGCACCAAAGTTGGGCATTAAAAGCATGTTAATTCCTTACCCGTCTAAAAGGTCACCAGCGAACGTGAGTTTTAACGTGGGTGATGACTAAGACGAGCCATTTTATTGAGAATATGGATAGTTTTAAGGTCTAGAGTGAAGTGAGGAATGCCCCAAATCCCATTTCTAAACAGAGAGGCGGGAGCTGCCAACTGGGGAGTCACGGCCACGGTGCCAAGAGCAGGCACAGAGGGAGCTCCCCAGTAGGAGGGCAGGGGCAGGGCGCCCGTGGGGAACAAAAGAATGACCACTTTTTCAGAGTAAGGTATCAGGGAAAGATCCAACAAGGGAAACAATTTCATCTTGCATTTCCCAGGAGAAGTGAGTAAACCCAGCATCTGCACACCTGGCCTTCAGCAGACTGAGGAGTGAACCATCCGTCGAGTCTGTGGTCATGCTGATCACTGGATTGTTTGGGCCCAGACTAGAGGCTGTGGACGAAAAAAGGGGTTCCCGGAAAAGTGACCTCACAGGGTGATCTGATCATAAGTTCCTAACTGGGCAGGTCACAGCTGGTCGTCACGCCTCACACATCTAAATTCTTTAGTAAAAGGCTTCTCTTTGCTGTAAGCCAGCCCCGTCCATCGTTTCTGTGCATCTAGGTGAAAGCCCCTTCCAAATGCCTCTTTCAGACCCTTCCTTCTAAAGGGTGACCACCCTCAGGAAAGCGCAGAATCTCCTGAACTCTCCTGTAATCCCATCCCCGCCTTGCTTTCTCTCCTGTCATCTGCCTTAGCTCCCTCCTTAATTCCACGTGCATGAAAGAAGCTGCAAACTGCTATTGTTGGAAGCATTTTTGTCCGTCTGTTGAGATCTTACTTCCAGGTGTGTCCTGTTTGACTCAAATAGACTCATAAAAATTATCCACAGGTTGGGACATTTCATACCCTTCCTAGTATGGCAGTTAGATACAAGCTTAGGGCAGATGTCCGGTTTAGGGCAGACCTCCGGTTTTCCTGCCCAAGCAAAGGGGTTTGGATTTAGGTGTGCGTCAATCCAAGGGCAAAGTGGCCAAACACACGTTGGCCACATATTTTCTGCTACTTAAATGTTAAATAGGTGGAACTTCAGTTACTTTGTTGCTCCAAGTCTTTCACCACCTTGTATAAGGGGGGGTGGGTGTCGCTAGATGGACCAGTCCCGGCAAAAACAGTGACATCCCAGTGCCATCTGCCAACAGCGATGTAAGATATATGGATTTCAGAGATGAAACCCTGAAGACATTTGTGCCAGGAAATTAGTGAAGTATGGTAAAAACCACGTGATGTTGGTGAGGTCCAGGAGGTGGCCCTCTAGTGGCAGCGAAGGGAACTCACACGGTTGTACAGAGAAGGTGCAACGTGTATCCAGTTGCCTGTGTGATTTCTCACCCTGACTCGTGGGCTAGAGCCCAGGAGCCAGAAGAGGAAAGGAGCAAACGCCAGAGGGAGAGACCGGACCCGGAGGAGAGGGGATGCCGCACCTGAGGTGGGAGGTGCTGCTTTATGTAACGTGCTCTTGCGGGCGTTCTCCCATGTTTGGGGAGAATTAAAATCCGGTTCCTTCCGTCCTGCCTGTGGACACTTGCCAGTTGGACAGTGCACCTGGGCCCCAAGAAGATCCTGGCTGCTCCCGAGGCAGCCTGCGGGCGGGCATCAGCGAAGAGCCGGGGAGCAGCAGGCCCAAGGCCAGGCACAGTGGCCACAGCCCCAGATGGTCCCTCTTCCACCAAACATTAAGCCCCCAAAGGCAGGGGTGCATGAGCTTTGCACCCCACTGTGTCCCCGGCAGTAATTCAGCCTGTCCACAATAGTCTCCATAAATATTTGTTGAACAAATTAATTCTGTTCCAGATTTTGGTTTTTCTCCTATGAAATGAGAAGCCAGACCAGATATCTGAGGACGCTTGTGGTACTAATACTGGATTCTAGAATTCTCCACCGCCCACGGGAATAGAGGCAGCAGGGAAGAGGGGCGCACTGCTGTGGTTGTGGCAGCCTCTCTGCTCCGGGGGCCAGGCGTGCCTTGTCTGACGTCTGCTGGCTTATTCAGAACTCCGGTTAAGAACTCATACTTACGAGCGTCCCTCCTTAAATGGGAAGCTTTCTCTCCAGGCCCAGCAATGGCATCCATGACACTCGCTTCATTTTCCTGTTCCTGGCAGCACGGGAGTCACCATTCCCAGTGATGATCTACTCACATGAGCCACATCAAGTCCAAAGCTCGGGCCACCCAGCCTCTTCTCTCAGCCGTTGGGGACCCAGGCTCCCTGGTCTCCTGCAGGGAACACTGACGGCAGCCCAAACAGAGTCCAATTAGCAGCTCTTCTCCTGTCTGCTGTGAGGCCACTGAGCTAAAACTAAGAAATTTCCTCATAAAACAAGGAGAGATCTGTAGATTCATGGCTTTCAGGCCAGCTAGGTTTTAAAAACACTCAGAATGGCTCCCGGCAGAGAATATACTGAGCAGCTGCCCTCAGCTCCCGGTTCCTACTGCCCTCCACAGGCGAGTGCCTGCTTCCAGCACAGGCCCGGGGCCCGCCCCCGGTATTCAGACCGGCCTCCTCCATTCTGCACCCCGCTACCTAGAGCAGCCTCCTCTCAGGAGGTCTGTGGCCCCTCGCAGCTGGACCACCTGGACACCCGCTCAAAGTGCAGATTCCCCGGCCGCCCCAGACCTGGGGTCTGTATTTAAACCAATTTTTATTCACGCTAATTTTTTCCCATTGCATTTCCATGGCTTAGTTTTTCAATAACTGGAAGTTTGTACCTTTTGACCACTTTCACCCACCTCCCATCCACCTCTGGCAACCACCAATCTGTTCTCTGTAAGTTCTTTTTTTGAGAAAAAAAAAAAAATCCACATATAAGGGAGATCATATTATATTTCTCCTTCTCAGTCTGACTTATTTCACTTAACATAATGCCCTCTAGGTCCATCAACATTCACACTAAATTCTAAAGTTTGGATAATATAAATCTTGCATCCGGATTAGTGATAAAAATAGCTATGTATATTTGAGAATCAAGATAATTTTAAAAACCAAGATACACTTTAATATATTTTCACTTACTTTAATTCAACATAAATCTAGAACACTTTTCATACAAACTCAGTTTTTAAAATAGTCACTTGCTATTTTACACACAAAAACATCAAAATCAAGTCTTCAGTTGGAGGACTTCCAATTCGTACGCCAGTGCAGTGTGGGGCAGTGAGGACAGCGGGCATCGCAGGTGGGCACAAACACGCCCCAATCCCACAGCCCCCCTCAGGTACAGCAATTTCATTTAGGTTTAAAACACTTTTTCCCCCAATACAATTTCTCCTGAAGTTTATGTCTAAGAGTTGAAACTACTTTAGGACTGACTGTTCTTATAACAAAGAGTAAAATGGAAAGATGTCATACTATTCAGAATCTGAGAAGTGGTGAATCCACGTTTTCTTTGTCAGCCTCCGGACTCAGCTGGATCAGAGGAGAACACAAGTCTATCAGCTGCAAGAGAAGCGACAGGAGGTGAACAGAGCGTCCCTGTTGACCCTTCCCAGCCCGTCGACACCACAGGACTTGCTCACTGAAGACGGCGCCCAGGGTAGCTCGGGGCCAGGACCAGGCAGTAGAGCTGGCTCGAGCACACTGACATCTCCTCGGCCACTCTAAGAAGTTGGGAGAAGACGCCGTACAGAAGCACTCGGGGCTCCTCAAGCACTATGCTCCCTCGTCACACATCAGGCACCCGGGCCCCGCAGCAGAACGGACGTGACGCCTGCCCTCAGGTCCCAGGCCGCCCCAGGATTCCTCAGCGGGACGTGGACTTGGCGCTGTCGCCACCACAGATGAGGTGTGCCCTGAGAAGCCTCAGTGGCCACTCTCCAGGGTCACCGTGACGTCTGTGAGTCGAGGAACAAACCCAGAACTGAGACCACACAGGGCCGAAGCCCCAGGTGCCCTCCTGCCCTGCCTCACCTGTCCCACCTCGTGCAGAGGCCTAGGTGCAGTGTTTCTGTCCGCGTCGGGAGTGTTGATCAGGAGGTCGATCAGAGGCCTACTGTGAGATCCCCAGGCCAGGTTTGCTTCTGGAGTACTGCCAAGGTCAATGAGAGGCGGGTCCACGACGGGTGCGCTTCCAGCTGTCGGAGTAACGGTAAGCTGGTCCAGTGTGATATCCACAAGAATAGCCTAGACGAGAACACAGGATTTAAAGGCAATTCTAGCATCTTTTTGTCAACTGTCCTGGGAAAACACAGGCTTCGCTTATGTCTCAGGTGGCTAACAGTTTGGAAAACCAAGGAAGGAGGGCCGGATGGGCCGTTGGTGGGTGTGCCTGTACCGACCGAGTTCTCTGTCTCCGGCCACCCTTCAGCCCCGTCCACCTCCCTCTTGCCAGCAGCCAACCCTGGAGCTCCCACCAACCCCTCACTACTGCCCCGCTTTGCCTCCCCATCCATGGAACCCTAGCCCTCTCTGGTCCAATACAGAGGAGAGATGTGGCTTTTTTCTCCTCTAGAGGCTGGCGCTCCTGACTTCCTCTCTGGCACAGCTGGCAGTGGAGGCCCCGGGGTCACAGGATGAAATCCTGCAGAGGCGAATCTGGGCCACGGTTCTGAGTGACACCGGCCTTCCAGGCGGTTCCATTGATCCCGGATGACGCAAGCAGACTCCAGCTGATCCTTTTACCTCACTGGGGGACGTATCTTCAGGGGGCTGTGCTTCGTCCAGTGCTACTTCTGTGGTGATACTTTTTGAAACAGTAAAATCACTCTTTTCTGGAGAAAAGTTGAGAGCCTGCGGCACAGCAGATGGAGGAGAAAAACCCCCGTCTGACAAGTCCGAACATCTAGAAGTGGCCTTGCTGTTGCTCTCCGTCACGGGCGCAGTTCTGCGGGAGGACAGAAAGGAAAACCATACAAGAAAATGTCTGTAAGATGCTCATAGCTTGGCCGTGCTTTAGTGTTTGGAAACGTGACACACTGTGGGGAGTGTCCTGGCTCCGGTTCTGCTTTTCAGGACTGGGATTGCTGAGGTGCCCATCAGAATAAAACTTCCCAGTCTGCTGCCAACATTTCACCCCTTTCCCTCAGGTTGTGAAACAGGAGGGGAGGGCGAGGACCACACACAGGAGAGCTGCAGCCCTGGGCTCCTGCCAGGGCCTGGGAGAATCCACAGGCTGTCCCGCCTGCTGCTGCTGCTGCTGCTTAGGCCTGGCCAGGCGCTCAGACATGCGGGAAGTCGCTGGGGACATGGTCCCCAGCAGGACCAACCCTCACCCCCCATAGCATCGCACCTGACAGACACCCTGAGCACCAGGGTGGTCAGCACTGTATTTTCTTTTTAATACTTTAAAGGCTTTCTAACAACCTGATAAAAATGACCTTTTTTTCTGTATTTACAGTCACAAACATACAGTATACGACAGCAGGTCACTGTGACTGTTGACCTGCTGGGTCTCGTTCGCGTTTTAGTGCAGCCTCTGTCTTTCCTTTCTGTCTGATCTTCCCTCTCCCCTATGTGACACGTCCTAGCATTTTTCTCCCAGTCTTCTCTCTCCTCACAGAACTAAATGGATACATGTAGATACATAGACGATGAGCACAGCACCTGCTATGGGTGGACACATATTTACACATGTAGAGCTTTTTCTCAGCCATTGCTCTACAGAACTGGGGTCATAGCCCAGCCCTCTGCGGCATCCCTTGTCTCTCAAGGGTTCCTTCTGGAAATCCCAGCTGCTAGAATGCTGACTCAGGCCTCTTACTAGCTACCTCGGGGATGGTTTCTTTCCAGGCTTCGCCCTGAGAACCCTGCCACCACGGGCATCTCAGTGCACCTGCCCGGTGGTGTCACTCCTGGGACAGGACCGCTGGGTCAGAGGTGTGTGTGATTGACTTTTAACAGATGTTGATAAGTGGCTTTCCCAAACACCACTGCAATTCGCACTGTCAGCGGCAGCACCAGGTCCGGAATAGGCCCCCCCCCTCAGTAAATCCCCACCAGGCTCCTAGTTTCTAATTAGTATTTCCCTGATCACAATGCATGTGGGAGTCTTCTCAGACGTTGACTGTTGACTGTGAACTTATTCAGATGGTTTCCTGTTGTCCTGCACCCAACAATTTGTCTACTGTTTTCACAAATGGTCACTTTAGCCATAAACAGAGAAGTTTTAACTTTTACTCTGTTAAATACAGCTACCTTTTCTTCATCTCTCCTGGGTTTTCAGCTGTGATTAGGGCTCTGGCCCTGTGATTATTCAGTCTCTTCTTTTTTCTTCTAAAATTTTCTTTCTTCTGTTTTTATATTTAGGTCTCTAATTCATCTGATATTTATTTCTCCTTGACATAAGATGGGTCCAAATAATTTTCTTCCAGATAGATGACAATCTATTGTTTGTTTTTAAAAACTATCTATATCCATAAGTGAAATCAGTCTACAGTTTCCTTTTTTAAGTATTATCATTAGCTACCAGGTTTAGCTATTAAAATGAATTGAGTAACTTTCCATCTGAAACAGTTAACTTTAAAAGTTAGATTTTTAAAGGTTACTTATGACTCAGCTGTGACATCATGAGCCAGCCACCCTTTTCAATCTTTAATCAACTTTCTAAGCTCTGACTATGGCTTACTTCATGTTCCCCTTTCCTTGGGTTAACTTAGATAACATATTTTTTAGGAAATCATTTCATTAGATTTTCAAATGACTGCTGGAGAGTCACAGGCAGTATTTCCTTAGAAAGCCCTGAATCTGTCCTCTGGGTCTACTTGCTCACTGCAATCTTATCTACTGTGCCGACTTCTCCCCACGCCATTTGGGGCTCGGGGCAGACATGGCAAGGTCAGGCCTCTGGGACTCAGGCCGGTTATGAGACAGCCCGTCAGCAGCAGTGCCACCACTGACAGGAGCAAGTGCGGTGGCCTCCGGGGGCAGCAGGCCCTGCGGGTGAGGCAGAAATGTCCACCGTCCAGGATGGTAGCCATGGGCCCCAGGTGGCTGGTGAGCACTGGAAATGTGGCTGGTGCAAGTGAAGAGCTAAAATTTGAATTTTATTTAAATCTCAATTGACTAGAATTTAAGTGGCCTCTTGGGCCTGGGGAGATGAGGCTGTCCTAACTAACCTTCCACCCCCAACTCGGGACCCACAGATCTGTGGGCACTCTTTCCAGACCCCGTAGCTTGAGGGGCTCCCGACACTGGCCTTGACCCCCTCCCCCCATAGGCAGTGCCCGGCTGTGCTCACCTCAGTCCTGGAGCCTCAGAAGCTGGCTCAGGAGCATCAGACCAGAATTGGAATTAGACGTGAAAAAGAGGGGTCAGTTTAAGGTCTCCACCCTCCCAGAATCCCCAGCATTTCCCCAAGCTCTGCTGTGACGCAGTGAGAGAAAGCAAGCCTGACACCTATGCTCGGCCCATGACATCTTCAGACAACACGCTAGTCAAGGAGCTAGTCACCAACATATTCTCCTCGGGTGAGTCTTCCCATAAATGTCTCCTGAGCACCTAGTATGTGCCAGGAGCTTGTGCTCAGCTCTGGGGACAAAAGCCTGACGGAAGGTCCCAGCTGTCAGGGAGCTTCCGCTAGTGGAACATCAGGCGGCTGACAAGGGGACAGGGACGCACATCCCTCTATGCCCAGGCTGCCAGAGGGGAGGCTCTGAACAGCCCCAGCAGGAAGACGGACTAGCGAGACAGGTGGGGAGGTGGGGTTCTCCAGAAAGGCGCAAGTCTGGCCTCTGAACGTGGACTTCAGTCCTGGGCAGGGGCAGCTCTGCCCAGACCAGGGGCAGGACGAGAAGGACAGGCCTGTCTGCGACAGAAAAGAGGCAACATGGCTGGAGTGAAGTGACAGAGGGAGTGGGAGACGAGGTGGGACAGGCGGGTGCAGCAGGAGCTTCGACAAACTCAGTCTGTTGCTCAGGAAGCCTGGGTGTCATCACCGTCACTGTGACCGAGACCCTCGAGGGCAAGGCTGCGGGACTCTGTGGGACCCAGTGGCAAGGGTGGTACTAGATCCCAGAGCTCCGAATGCAAACATTCTTACTGTGCAGCTTTGCCCTAAGGGCTCCTCCAGTGCGGGGCCCACACCTATCTGTCCGTCTGTCCATCCGTCCGGTGTGATCAGGGTCAGGTCTCCCTGCTTGCCCAGGCCACCAGCCCAGACCCGGGAGGTGATGCTGGGTGAGTGACCTGAAGGAACAAGCAGGTGCCCTCCCTTCCCTTCAGAGAACCAGCAGGAGAGCGTGGGACAGGCTCCCGTCACTGTCACTGTCTCGCCGGCTCCTGACAGGTGCCCAGCAAGGCAGCCTTTCCAGCACAGCGTTCGCTGGAGGCTTTATGAATTTGAGATGAACTTATTGCCACCTTCATCTCTTACCTCACTGTAGATTTTCTCCGGGGCTCAGAAGACAGTTGCCGAGCAGATACGCACAGGGGAGAAGCCAGAGGCCTGGGCACGGTTTTAGGGGTCATCACAGGAAGACCAGAGAGCCGACGGCCAGCAGGTGTGGGCAAGGCCGACATCCTGGCAGCACCGAAAAGGCTCTGTGAGGCCGGCCCCGAGGAGCGGCGAGCAGGAGTGCTGTGGACGGCCACCCTGGAGAGAGAAGCCGGTCGTAAGCACAGAGGACCTTAAAAGCAGTCTATTCAGCCAGTGTGCCAACACAGTGGAAAAGACTATGGGTTCAACATGAAAGATTCACGCCAGCGAAGCCTGTTTGAGCTGTTCTCTGAGGAGGTCCACAGTGAGGGGCTGCCGCCAACCTGCGGTACCCGGGTGGGGGCTTCGGCTCCTCCCCGGGCAAGGCCTCGCCTCTCTCCTCACAGGTTCCGGGCAGATGTGACTGTG
Source organism: Rhinolophus hipposideros (assembly GCF_964194185.1). Classification (NCBI taxonomy): domain Eukaryota; kingdom Metazoa; phylum Chordata; class Mammalia; order Chiroptera; family Rhinolophidae; genus Rhinolophus; species Rhinolophus hipposideros. Next base: position 2,926,235 of record NC_138055.1, read on the forward strand.
CTTCTCAGGCAGGGCCGGGAACGCATAACTCGCACTAGGTCTCGGTCAGGAAGTGGCAAAGCTGGGACTCCAACCAAGTCTGAATAAGCGCACCCCCCAGCGGTCTCCACCCGCGGCCCAGCTCAGGCACCTCCGAGGACCCGCAGAGGCTGGGCTGCACCCCAGGCCCGCTGGGTCAGGCCTTCTGGGGAGGGGGGGAGGCGGGCACTCGCAACAGCTCCGAAGGCGGTTCCGCCATGCAGCCCAGCTGGAGAACCACCCTAGGTCGGGGCCGAGAGTCCGCGTCTACACTGCAGGAGGAAAGTCTGTGGCTATGGTAAACTGCCGTGGAGGTAAAAGTGGCGCCTGAGAGACTGGGGCCGAGGCCAGACGTGTGTGGCCGGGCTGTGGGGTCCCCACGCATTAGCGAAGGCACGCTGAGAAGCTAGCAGGTGCATTAATTTGTTCTTACAGTGACAAAAGAAAGCAGACCGACTCATTACCTCTCCACTGACGTGCAGGACTGCAGCCTCTGTGCCCGAGAGAACCTGGGTGTCGAGCTGCCGGGGGGTTCACCTGAGAGAGGAAGCGTGCAGTCAGTCAAACCCAGATCAAGTGGTGAGTCCACCGTTTGGGGTTCTCCCAACGGGCAATTCTCTGCTACCTCCATTTCTCCAAGTTGCAGCGAAGATGATACAAATAGTAGACAACGCTCAGGCAAGCCCACAAGGAAGACAACCGGGACCCAGTGTCGGGAGGGGACACGTCCTCCCTCCCCAGGGAACCAGACCAGGCAGGGCTCTAAGGGTCGACACTGGACGCCAAAGGGAGGAGCCCTTGTCAGCACCTGTGCCCTCGGCCTGGCTCCGCATCCCCGGGCAGGAAAGGAGCATGACATGAAGAGTGACAAAGACGAGGCAGCGCCCGGCGTGACTGACACTCGGGCATCCAGCAGACGCTGGCCCACGGAACCAGGACTAACGGGGCCAGGCTCCAGGGTAGCCCCACAAAGCCCTCGATGCCCTCCTTTCCCTGAACCAGGACACGGCCAGGTCATCCTAAGATGTCACTTTATTGACGTGCAGTCTTGTGCTTGACGAGAGTGTGGTTTCTGCAGGGATGACGTCATCTGGTCACCAGGTGGTGACATTTGCTGCATTATACTTACGATCTGTAAGTATACTCATTTGATGCCATCTCGTATCTTTTACTATGAAAATGTGATTCCACGAGAGTAGGGTCTGACTTATCATGACGCACCTGAACCTAAAGGAGTGCCTAGCGCTAGAAGACGCTGGGTAGAACGGCTCGCTCTTTGACGAGCAGAAACTCGAAATGAGGTTTTCGGGCATTAAACGCCGCCTGCACTCTCCAGCAGCGCCAGTAACGTGCAAACACACGAGCTGCCTAGAAAGCATCTACCTGAGAGAGGGGGCCAGAACTATCCTCTCCCTTAAACAAGCTCTGTATAACTTTCTGTGTTCGATAAACTCATTAGGTTAAGCGACTGTCACCAAACACACACCTACTCCTGCCAGACACAGCACTGGGCTTTCTGCCTGGTGGCCCCATCAGAACACGGGTGCAGGAGGGGAGCCCCAGCAAGCTCGGCAGTCTCACTGATTTGAGAAGACAGTGGCCAGGGTTCCGGGAGGCTGAAGAGGCTGGGACTGAGGGGAAGTGCTAGAGAGGAGGGAGCTACAGAGAGAGAAAGGGCTCTAGGCATCTGAGAAGGACCCTGAGTCTTTGCTGTACAGTAAGCAGCCGCACACGTGTCGGGCAAGACTCCAAAAGGCCGAGACAAGAACTACTGGGAATGAGTGCCACTGCTCACAGCCAAGCAGCCAGACTGCAGAGCCTGGGGACACACAGCACATGCAGCAGACTCAGGAAGGCCACACGTTGGTAGCAGGGCTGACCTATGCCAAGAATAAAGGCAATTTGAGACTTGCCCATTGAAGCTTAAAAAGAAGCCTCAAATTTTTACTGCCTGCCAAAGCAAATTCAACTCCTTAAAGAAAAAAAACCAAAATCCAAACATGCAAAAAGTAAAATTTACAATGTCTAGCAGGCAATAAAAAATTGTTAAACATGTGAAGAAGCCGGAAAAATGTGACTATAACCACGGGAAAAAAAAATCAATCAATCAATAGAAGCAAACTCCAAAATGACAGGGAAGATGGGATTAGAAGAAACAGACTTTAAAACAATCATAAATATGTTCAAGAATTTAGAGGAAAACAAACCCCATGGGGCCAAAATGGGGAAACTATAATGTCAGAAATAAAAAATTAAGTGGATGGGTTTGACAGCAGATCAGACGCTGCAGGAGATATATGAACCTGAAGATAGTAGAAACTATGTAAACTGAATCACAAGAAAAGAGGCTGGAGAAACAAAGAACAGGCTTCCATGACTTACAAGAGAACACCAAGAGGTCTGTGACACATGTGCTTAGAGTCCAGGAAATGAGGGGAAGCACGAAAAAAATATTTGAAGAAATAATGGCCACATGTTTTCCAGATTTGATTATAATTATCAACCTACAGAACAAAGAAGCTCAAGAATGCCTGAACATAATAAACACAAAGAAAGCCACATCAAAATAATAATCAGAATGCTGAAAATAACCAGAGAAAATCTTAAGAGTAGCAAAAGAACAGTGACATGTTACACTGAGGGGAGGGAATGTAAGATAAGAAACCCACTGGCTTCTCCTCCAACACAAGCCAGGAGACATATTTCAAGTGCACTCAGGAAAAAGGAAGCGAAGAAACCAGCACCGCCAAAACTAATTATTTTAACTTTAACTTGTTCAATATTTTAAAAACACATTAAAATATATCTATTACTTACCAGTAGCAAACTTAGGAATTTTAAATTGAGTTGTAGGGGTGGGTATACCCTTTGTCTTGGAATTCAGAGAAGAATCTCGCCTTCTCGAACTCCCAGCTGTATTCAGTTGAGGGTTCAGCCTCAGGCCTCCCTGTTCTGGAGTCTGGGGTTGGGGCAGAGCTGAGGTGCTGGGCGCTGGGGGGCGCTCCGTGGTCAGCTCAGCAGGCCCCGCCCTCTGGTTCTGCCTGCACACAGCCGCAGGGCCGGTGTGTGGAGCCGGCCGTAGCGTGGCAGGTCCCATTCTGCCCGACTGGCTGGTGTTCGACAGAGGCCGGGAACCATCTGCAGGAATGCTCGGACGTTCACCTGATTTAGCTGAAAGAGGAGACATACAAAATCTGGTTATCACTCAAGCTTATGTTATTTTTCAATTATGAAGTTATTTACCAAACACACATAAGATATACTGTCTTTAGCATATCTATATTAAAATGTTTTCAAGTGAAGAAAATTATTTATTTCCGTCATGATGATTTCCGTACAAGAAAAACATGGCAATCTGAACAACATTCTGTATGTCCATCATGCGATATCCTCCAACACAGGACAGCCCAGGCTGCTTGTGGCTTAGCTGAGTGTGTTCTAAGGGGCTGATTCTGGATACAATACCAAAATGTACGTAAGTGTACAGAAACTCAGGCTCTCCTGTCTTCATTGATTATGTCAACAGCAGAAACCTACCCTAGTGGAGTGGATGGAAGTGGAGAGTCTAGTCCCATACCTGTGATGAAAACAGCTGTCACTGCTCGGGCAATTCACGGTGTGACAACCCCGCTCACACCCAGAGCCCAGATATTTGGATAAGGACCTGAGCTTAGCATTCCCGTCCCTGGTTCCCACTTTGCTTTTCCCGGGGAGCCTTTAAAAATAACCACCTAGAGCTGAGCCATTGAAAAGTTAGTGACCTCCGCCCAACCACCTTCTAAGTACTAAGTACCTGCGACCCTGCTCGCTCTCTATCTCCTGCTCGCTAGTGAGCTGAGAGGGCGGGCTTCCCTTCCCTGGGCTCACTGCACCCCCATCACCATTTCTGGGATCTAGAGTAATAAATCTGTGACTTTACTTCCCCTGTGTGGCTGTATTGAAACTGTGCCTTTAATCAGAAGCAGCCCAGGTTTTTCACTTCCCCAAAGCGGGAGATCAGATGCTAAGGGAGCTTATGCCCCTCATTCAGCAGATCGTAACCTGCATATGAATGTAATACACCCGCTGCAGGCCCCCCAACTCAACGCCCCACCAATTCTGGCAGGAAGCTAGGGAGGGCAACAGGGAGAGAAGTAGCAATTATTACAGTCCATTCCTTTAAGTTACAAGGAGGCTGGGTCACATCAATCATGAGCACTATTTAAAAGAGAAAGCAGATAAACCAGGGCAAAAATACTCAGCTGCTAACACACCCAACATACAGGTCAATCAGGTAGAAGGTTTTTTTAACTGTTTGCGAAACGGCTTGTCTAGTGGGAAGAGAGCACTGCACGCGACCAGCAGACGAAGGCAGCCGATGGTACCCTGTGTGCCATGCTCTAGATGGTGCCCAGGATGTTGTGCTCAGACTGCCTGGCACATGGGGTCCTCTGGGCAACTTCCCCAACCTCATCCCTCTGAGGGGTCGGGACACTCCCCCCATTTCCTTGCAGGCAACTGGGGTTCGCTAGAGATGGAGCCCCTCAGGCGTGCCTCCCTGTTTTTGATGAAGAACATTTTCTTCAGAGTTTTGAAGTCTTCATTTGTTCCTCTCACAGACCAGCTTCTGCACAGACTGCCCTGGTGTTGGCACCAGAGAGGTCACGGTTAGTCCGGGGCTACATGGTCGCCAGTGTCACCCTGCCTCTGTGGATCTCAAAGGGCAGAACTTGACCTCCCTCAATACAGCAGGGTCTGAAAAGTGCTGGATGCTAAGTTTCAATTCGGTCTGTGGCCGTCGTAACTTTCACGTCGCCCCTTGAATCAGACTCATCCGGCTGGTTCCCAGGTCGTCCCGCCTTTTCTCTCCCAACCCTGGAGTCTGAGTCCGACCTTTTTGTCCCAGCGGCATCCATGCCATCAGTAACCACGATGGGTGGTGTGTGTTCTCCGGCAGCTCGAAATAATTCCTGAGGGAACTTCTGAGTAAGTCAGCATCAAGCACTCCGCCGAAAGTGGCGAGGCCTGGTTTGCTACTGCTTTGCTAGTAGGTTTCCCTGTGCAGGTGGACCAGACAATGGCCCTTCAGGGGACTTTGCACCATCTCGTCGTAATAGTCAGGAGAGCGAGAGGAAGCTCCTCGGATCCCTCACTGTCCCGGATTCGGTCGCTCAGCCACCCCCGCCCCCAGCGCATGTCTCCTGGGGGCCACTTTATCACTGAGACCACGCCTCGTGTACCCAGCATGCACCTGGGGCTGAGCAGGACCTAGCAGCCCGGTTCCAGCAGACACTTGTCCGTGAATCAAAGAATGCTGACATCGCGCTCTGAGCCCACAGCTGCGGTGGCATGACTGTCAGCAGTGGCCGCTTCCAAGGCGCCTGCCAACATCGGGACCCCTTTGATCTTCCCTCCTCTTCCTTCCCTCTAAAGCCTTCGTTTGTTCCTGACTTCTGAGCTCTTCCTCCACGAGCAGAGTCTTTAACTCTCACGGGAGGGACCTTGGGGGGCTCTGAGTGTGAGGTGTCCTAGTGGCAGTTGGCTGGCAGCGTCAGGCCCCTTTGTTTTCTTCTTTTCCCCACTCCAGTCGGTACAGGAGGTTCCCGTTTCTTTTTCTTGTCCCTGTCATGCTTCCTGCCGCCTCTCGAACCACGACCACCACCCTGACTTGGACCGTCTTGCTTCGGCTGCTCTGGAAAAGCTTTAAGAGCATGACTACTAACTAATGCCGGCTCATGTCATAGTGTGTCACGGTTCTAGTCCTCCCCACACGCTGTCCTCCCTGATCCCAATGACCCTGCTACGGACGAGAGATCTATACACAACAGGAGCCCCATGCAGCTCGTCTCCACCTTCACCAGAGTCAGCAATGCAGAAATCGTCAACAAAAATGGTGCTGATGCCCTGAACCAACACAGCAAAAGAGACGCCACAACACCTAGTGCCACAGCACTTCTCTCACTGAACGCCAGCCACGTGCCAGGGACCGGGCTGCCACTCCACGTAGCGCGTCCCATGCCCACAAGAACACTGCAAGGGAGGCGCTGCCCCCCAGCCTGCCCAGACACGGACACAGCTTCAGTTCTCCTGCTTCTCACGCCGCGGACCAGCCCCAGAGGCGCCCCGGGCTCCGAGGAGCAGGGCCTTGCCTGCGGCTGCAGGGTTTCTCCCTTTGGCCACGAGGTGGCGCCCTGGGCTGGGGGAGGGAGAGGGAGCCTGACTCGAACCTGAGTGGGGAGTGGGGACTTACGTCACCACCTCGGAGTGACACGGTCACGTGCACTAAATGCCCTGGCACCGTCCTATTTCAAAAGCGCGAGTCTCATTACACGTCCGGTGCGGCAGGACTCGCCTCCTCCGCGATCTCAGGCGCCCGGAGCACACGCCCGCGCTGGGGCTGCTCGTACCCCCTAAACCCAAACCGCCCGCCTGAGCGCGCCGCTTCTCGGAGGAGAAGCACGGTGAGGGCAGGGTCCCCACACACCGCGGCAAGCCTTCCAGAACCTTCTGCGGCTGAGCCCACGTGGTTCTGTGACAAGTCTCAGAGCGACAGACGACAGTCACGGCCTCGCCTGGCCAGCTGTGCGTCTGAGCAGATGCCGGCCGGCCTTACCTCTGCCTGCCGCTGCTGGAGAAGCTGACACGCCGGAGGTCACGCCAGAAACAGACCCTCGGGAAGAGGACGTCCTTGCAAGACTGCCAGCACAACCAGGTGGTTTTAGCAGGCTTTTCTTCAGCCCCAACTGAAACAAAATGTTAAAGAATAAAATCATCAAAGATTCCATCATCTACCCATTACTTATTTCTACTAAAGTGTGGTATTAAAATAATTCTTAGTAATTGTCATTTCAGTGTAAAGAAAAAAAGGTCAAGCAGTACTTCTCCAAGTCCTGCTTGCGAAACACCTGGGCAGCCTGCTGACATGCAGATTTTTGGGGCCCCACCCAGGCCCCCTGACTGAGTAGCTGTGGGGCCCGGCTTTCAGCAGTTCTTACACGTGTACACAGCTGTTTGGCCACCAATGCTGGGAAATAAACAACAGAGACGTGGATGGGGAGTCTCCAGGTCTGAGGAGCTGCAGTTTCAAGCATCAACATGCCATCTCATCTACACAAGGTCCCAGGGAGGGCCGCAGGGACCATCTCCGAGGACTTGTCACCCGCAAGGCTCCCAGGGGCAGAGGCCAGCCCCCAGGACGCGCCAGGTCTGACCTTCGCATTTCACCAAGCTGTCTCTCCTGGACCACATTTTCAACCTACCTAACCTTGACTTTCATCAAGAGATATCCCATGTATACACAGCTCCCGCCTTACTCCCTTCGCGCACAAGCCACAGCCCCCCGGAAGCCCGGCCAACCCACCTTGTTTGGAACAGGGAGCGATCTCTTGCCTTGGACCAAGTGGCTGCCACTGGCTGGCAAGCTGGTGACATCCCGGGCAGCGCTGGGCTTGTCAGGGGCCATGTCCCTGTGGAATTCCTTTTCACTTAGGATTTTCACCCTGGAAGGACTAGCTGGTTTCTCTTTCGTAGGCTGAAAAATTTTAAATTGAAATGTGAGAACTGTCTAATCTTTAACAAAGTGCAGACACACTAAGGCTTCCATTTAGAGCAACCGCAGGCACCATCTATCTTCCCAGGGCTATACATGTCCCTTCATTCATCAGCTCCATTGAGGGGGACAGAGCAGTTCACTTCCTCCACCAAATTACCATGGACAAAATGATGATGGAACGTGCTTCCTCATTAAAAACCGGGTAAAATAACACCAAGACAGAGAGCTCATTAATAGGAGAGAGGTCCTCTACAGCTATTCCTCCATCGAGATTTTTATTTAAGGATGGTAATGAGGAAACTGGTTCTAGTTACACAGATTTTAAAACGCTATTCAGAAGGAACCATTCATTAACTGGTCATTCCCTCTCCCAGAGAAGCAGCTCAGCTGCCATAAATCTTCCCCGTCTAGTCGTGAGAGCCATTTTCCTTTGGCCCGCAGTCGACAAGCCATAAATTCCTGACATTTAGGTCCGAGGGCAAGCTTGGGACTAAGCCATACTTATATAAATAACCCCTTATAACAGAGTTAACAAGAAGCAAGAGAAGCTCATAAAGTCATGAAGATGAAGTGCTAACTTCCTTTCTCCTTTATGTCATTTTAAAAATGGAGGTATACCTCACACAGCACAAAATTCACTTTAAAGTGTATACTTCAGTGGTATATTCCCGTCGTGCAATCATCATCACGATCTCATTTTAGAACGTTTGTGCCGCCCCTAAAACTCATAACCATTAGCAGTCACTCTCCAACCCAGGCAAGCACGAATCTGCTCCGTTAATTGTCACTTCAGGTAAACGGGATCATACAGCATGTGACCTTTCTTTCGTGTCTGGCTTCTTTCACTGAGCATGTTTTCAAGGGTCACCCGTGTTATAACCTGGATCAGTGCTGCATTTCTTCTTTTTTTAATTTTTAAATAAGTGTAATGTAATTAAACATGGTTAGCACTGCATTTCTTCATTGCCAGAAATATTCCATTGTGAGGATAGACCACGTTTTCTTTATCCGTCCATCAGTGGATGGGCAGCTGCGTTGTTTCTGCTTTCTGGTTATTATGTGTAATACTGCTGCGGACACTGGTGCACGTTTTGTGTGTGGACAGATGCTTTCATTCCTCTTGGGCATATACCAAAGTGAAACTGCTGGGTCACATGGTCACTCTACGCGTAACTGTTCCAGGAACGGCCAGGCTGCTTCCCACCGTAGCTGCGCCATTTCGACTCATTCCCAGCAGCAACACGTGACGGCGCCAATTCCTGTGCACCCCCTGGTTTGTCCTGTTACTATAGCCATCCTAACAGTTGTTGTAAAAGCGCATTTCTAAATAGTGCAGTCAAGTGGCCCAGTTGTTTCTAGAGGCAGCCCTCACACGAATGCGGGTGTGCCCGAGTCACCCCAAACGTGAATGACTTTCCCCACAGAAATGTGGGAAGTGGTGGCAGGTCCTAAGTGAGCGCCTAGCTCAGCCATACAGCTCACCCCTCGCTGAGCAAACACTGCTCTCGGGCACCAGGTCACAACTAGAAGAATAACAGGCCCCAGAACGATGTCACAACCTCTCTGCCCTGAGGCCACATGTGACACACACAAATCGCTGCCTGGTTCCACGTGGTACATGTACCGCGCAGGACAACCTCAGTCTAGAAACATCGCTTTAGAAATTCATATCCAAACGGTCTCCAGGAAAAGGAAGCTGTGTGGTGGAGGGAAGGGACCCAGCTACGCAGGGAAAGCTCTGCCCAGCAGGTGCCCTCAGCTGGTTCAGTCCTGGGGCCTGACAGGAGGGGGTCCTGTGGTGCAGGAGCTGTGCGTGTAGAGGACAAGGAGTTTCTAGGCCCTTGCTGGGCGCTCGGCATTGACCTGGACCACTAACAAGCCCTCACTCACAGCATCATGCCTCTGGAGGCTGGCTCAGCTGAGGCCTGCGCCAGGGCAGGAGCAGAGCCGGGAAAGGCGCTGGCCTCTCTGCTGTGTCTCCTCCAAAGGAGGAGCTTCCTCCCTCCCCTGAGCACGCAGCCACATCAGGCAAAGGCTATCATCTGACACCCACCTTCCCCTACCCTAGCGCCCTCCCCCACGAGCCTCCAGGGCCCCCAGCTTCCCAGAGCTGGTAACCGCACCCCAAAGGCATATCTGGCCACCACCACTTCCCAGGACAGCTCATTGCTTAATGCCAGCAAGGGCAGCAATCTAAACAAAGTCACAGTGAAGGAGGGTGACACGTGGCTATTCCAGGAGGGGGATTTCCGGAAGTTGCTTATTAATGCAAATGAATCCCTGACTGGTGGAATGCCAGTGTTGTGAGAAAACCACAGGAAACATTTCAGAGACAAGGTAGGAGGACATGCTAGGAATAAGTCATCACATTAGGGAGGCAGGCCTTCGTACGCCCCCCACTGACACTGCTCTCCCACACCCATGTACCCTCGGAGCAGCCACAGCTCCAAGTGTCTCCCCGTTAAGGTCTGCATTATAGGGCTAAACCGAAAGGGCATCTCGCCCCCAGATAAACGTTCTGGTCCGTGGTTCTGTCTACCTTGTCCATCGCCAAGCGCATGCTTTTCCCTCCAACCGACAAAGCTCGCGGGGGCAGCAACTTGCTGATGACCTTTTTCTGAGTCACCGGCTGGCCTGGAAGGTGAGCAGAACTTGGTTCCCTCGGCAAAGACGAAGAAGAGAGTGGAGGCCTCTGTGTCTGGGGGTGGCTGGCCTGGGCAGGAGCCCCCTGCAGGCCCATGCCCAAGGGGGCCTGGATTTCCGAGGTCGGCAGTCCCAAGGGGCTGTCTGACAGGCAGAATGTCTCCCTTTTAAGTGACCTGGGGCTTTTCTTCATTTCATTCTCCTTGTCAAACAGGTTCATTTTTAATTTTGATTCCTGTATGAATCTCTCCACACCTGGGCTCCGAGCTCCTTCATGCCCGGCAGTTTGGGCCTCCTTGTTTCTGCTCTTGCTTTGTATCTGTAAAGCCAGCAAGTGAGCTTCTTTATAAACTTCCACAAACTTGTCCCCAGTGAGAGGGCTCCAACGGAAGTGACGTTCTGAGGCCGGCAAAAGAGGTCCTGCAGGAATCTGATTATTTAATTCTAAGCTGGTCGCAATGCATCTTTCTTTATGCCCAACGGGTCCAAAAAAGACTTCGTCATCTTCATTTGCACTATTTTAAAAGAAAAGGATTATTAATAACACTGGCATTTAAATAGAAGATTTTACTGAATGTGGTTATGCCTAAGGCAAGTGGAGAAAATGCATTTGTTTACCTTAAAGAAGACAATGAAAGATCGAAGTCAAATTTTTCTTCAGCCAAAAGGACAACGTCTGCGGGGGGGAAAAGTCTGCTGTTATTTTAGGGCTGGGGCTGATGAAGAGAAAAACATTACCAGTCTCTATAGCTACCAAAACTACTACAAAATTTCACTTCCAGAAGTGTAACTTACAATTATTTTAAGTCATAGTGTCATAGAGAGCTCTAGATTATCTTAATTTTTTCCATTTTCTTTTAAAAATAGCATCAGCCATTAGGTAACAGCTATTGTCTCTTCTTGGAGCCCCTCCTGAACCCCCAGATAAAATTGTGTTTTGTACCCCATCCATATTCCCACCATAGCGCCTTCACCAGCCTTGTCTGTTTGTAAGCCTGACCCCCTCTAACAGAACACAGGCTCTGGGTTAGGGGGTCCCCCTGCTGGGGGCTCTCTCTTCCACTCCACCCTGCCCCTCCCCAGGGCTCCTGTAGCACCTGGACCTCACCTCGATCATGCACTAGCCTCCCTAGTCTGTAAACGGCTCCTCACCCAGAGGAGACACTTATCACAACATTCCATTGGCCACCTTTTGGCCACTTTTCAATAAGTTTATACTTATTGAAATTTTCACGAATCACATCTTACGTGTCCTAATAAAAATACAGCATGCTTATTAGCAAAACCATAAAGTTTAAAACTATACTTACATCCTAATTATGTCCTAAATTAGTCAATTCAATTAGCCCTAATTACCTAATCAAGGGAAAGGGAGAAAGCACAAATGCACAAAAGAAATAAATAGAAATAAGTAGAGAGAAAGAAAATTAAAAGATTTATAAGCTAGTTTGCTCAACTCCATGCACGTAAACCTAAGGACTTGGCCGAAAAGGATAATTTTCTAGATAACAGAATTTATTTTTTGTATTTAAATTATTTAAATTGATTTATTTATAAAACTGATTCCAGAAGACAGGAAAAAATCTTAATAGTTCAACTATTGTAAACTAACTGGACAAATTTACTAAAGAGTTATTCCCTGCCAAAAAGCACAAGTCCCAGATAGTTTTGCAGGATAATTCTACGAAATCTTTAAAGAACATATAATTCCAAAACTATTTATATTGCTCCAAAGGACAGAAGAAAGAATCCTTCCAACTTATTACACTTCCATAAGCATGCATACATAACCACACCGAAACCCCATGAAGTTTTCTCCATCAGGAAAGCTACAGGCCTGTCTCAACATAAAAATCCTAAATAGGAAGATTAGCAAACAGAATCTAGCAACACATTAAAAGAAGAAGAATCTATCACAACCAAGTGAGATTTGCCCAGGACTTCAGGACCAAGAGATGGTTTCATTTCACACCATCTAGTGACATACTCCTTATATTACTAGACCTAAAGGCAAACCCAGACGATTGTCTCCATGCGTGCTGACAAGGCATACCCTAAAATGCAACATACATTGGTGACTTTGAAAGCACTTCATAAAAACTAACATAGTTTATCTTATAGGGGAGTATCCAGCCCAATCCCAAAGCCAAAATTCCTTCTAAGGCCAGGGGTACATATGTTTCATCAGAGAAGACAGACTAACCTATGCTGAAGTAACAGACCACCCCAAATCCCAGAGGCTTCTAACAACAAAGCTGCATTTCTCACTCATACCCTGTGTCTGCGGAGGGTAGGCTGGGGCCGGTTCCCTGTCCTCCACACTCCAGAACCTGCTGATGGAGCCTCCAACACCGTGGCAGAAGGGGAGAGAGCAAGTTCCACACTGATTCTTAAAGACCCAGAGGAGACACTTATCACAACATTCCATTGGCCACCTTTTGGCCACTTTTCAAGCCAAATTCAATTTCAAGTGGGCAGGGAAGTACAACTCTAGCATGTACCCGGGAGAAAAAAAAAAGGAAAAACAGAAATACTAAAGAACAGCATCAGAGACTACCACCTACGTGTGAATTAACCCCACGACAGACTCAGGCTTAATGGAAAACTAAAGAAGAAATTCCACTAAAGCCAGGCACATGGCAATGACGTCTACCACAATTCTTAACATTGTTCTATTATGCATTAACCAACACAACCTGACAAAGGAAAGAATTTGGAGGTAGAATTCTTTGTGCATAGACACTCTGACTATAGACACAAGAAAATCAACTGAAAACTATTATAAATTTAGTAAAAGGATAAAAGCACCTGGCTAAGGACAAAATTATTACCCAGCAATCAATAGCTTTCAGATCTACAAAGAACAGAAGATATAATGGGACAAAAGACCTCTTTATAGTAGCAGCAAAAAAACACAAAATACCTACAAACAAACCTAACAAGAAATATGCAAGATGAATACAAAGAAAATTTAGTACATCATCAAAGTAATATAGCAAATAAAAGCGAAAAATGGATTATTCAGGACATGGTATTGAGATAAACTAGATAATGTTTTGTGGAAAATACATATATAAATTTTGAACCATATCTCATACCCTACCAGGACAAATTCCAAATAAGTCAAAGAAGTAGTTAAAAAAGAATTAAAGATAAAACCCTAAAAGAACAATAATAAACCATGGGGAAATTATTTTATAACCTGGAGTGCGGCGGTCTATGACACCAAACTGGAAGCCATGAAACAAAAGGTTGAGAGTCTAACATGTAAAAAATGTTTTAAATCTCAGCTTGGCAAAAATCACCATGAGCAAAGTTGAAAGAAACAATAAACACTGAAAAGCTATTTGCAGCTCACATTGCTATTTGCAGCTCGTAACTCATGAGTGGTGCCTACAAATTGCTAAGAAAACAATTAACCAAACAATGGGAGAACAAACAAAGGGTATGAACAGATAAAATTCGCGGAAAATAAAATGAAATGTTCTTAAATCTATGACAAGTTCAGCCTCACTCAAAAGTAACAGCAATGAAAACTAAACAGTGTGAGATTCCACTTTTCACTTAACAGATTGTTCAAAGTCAGATAGTTAGATAAACTGTAGGCAAGGTTCTGGGGAGAGACGATTCCTACGCGGCCGGTGAAGGTGTCAGTCGGCGACAGTTCTGCAGAAGCTGACCTGGCAGAACCTACCAAGATAAATGCACATACAGTTTGGCCCAGCACGTCTACTGTGAATGTAAACTACAGACATTCACGATGTTATTTATTGCAAAAGCAACACACAAAATAAATGTTCACCCACATACATGTGATAAATTACAGCAAAACCCCCAATGGAGTAATATTTAGGCACAAAAAATAATACTAACACTCTTCATATGTTGATATACAAGATCACTAAGATAAATTAGGCACAAGAAAAGGAGACGCAGGACAGGGTTATATGCTGTCAAGAGGGGAAGCTCCATGAAGAGCAGGGAAGTGGCTGACCTTGTACTGGCTTGGACATACTGGCTTATACCCTTACAGATTATGTCAGGAAGGGCACCCAAGACACTGATGACATCAATGGGCTTTGAAGGGGGCAGCTGGGTGGCTGAGGGACACAAATTAGACAGACATTTCAGTTTTTACATGTCTGAACCTAGGAAGTCAATTATATAGGTTGCTTCTAGAAACTTCCAACTGCAAAAAGGCATCCTGGACCAGGAATCAGGGAAAAAGTCTTCTACTGCGGGCTCTGCAACTGGCTCCGAGTGACTTTGGGCTGGCTGATTGTTTCCCTCTGCAAACATGTGCCACGTTCTCCAGCAGGCGCCAGGCAGACACGGGGTAAACAGTGCTGCCCTCAGAAGTGCATTGTCTAGTGGGGACACTGAGTGAAAGGCAGCACAGTGACAGGCCAACGTGGAGGTGGGGACACCTCTGAGGAAATAAAATGTCTTTAAGGAACTGGTCAGGGGCCAAAGTGTGTGGAGAAGAGAGAAACACAGTAGGGTCCGGTCCCAGAGGGTTTGTAAGCCATGGCAAGGAGCCTTTATTTTCTCCAAAGTGCAATCGGAAGCTACTGAAGGGTTCTAAGCGCAAGAGTGGTGATCTAACTCATGTTTTTAAAAGGTTACTCTGGCTGCTGTGTAGAGTATATCATGAAGGAAGCAGGTAGGATTTATTGAAATTACAAATGCACACACTGACCAAAATGCAAAAGATACAAGTAGGAAGTGAAGAGTTCATGTGGCTGAGACCAAGGTGGTGACATCTCAGTGGAATGAGAAAGAGGTAGCTGGATCCAAAATATATTCTGAAGGTGGAAACGACAGTAATTGATGATTGAACGAATGTGGCAGCTTCAAAACTTGAACAGCTGGGTGAATGGATGGGCCATTTACTTGCATGAGAAAGACAAGGAACTGTCTAAGAATAGAAAGGGTGGGAGGAGAGCCATGTTGAGTTTGAGGTGCCAAGTAGACAGGTGAACGTACCAGTCCAGAGCTCAGAGCAGAGCTGGGCTCAAGACCAAACGTGGGCACCCCCAGAAAGCCATGGGGTTTAAAGCCATAGAAATATATCCGAGCCCCTGGGGAGGGGGGAAGTACAGAGACACCCAGACCAGGTCCTGGGGAAGACCAGCTTCAGAAGACGGTCGAGGGAGACAACTCTGCAAAGAGGTGGAGGTATACCAGCCAGGTAATAGGAGGGAAAGCAAGAAGCCTTGGAAGCCAAGCAAGGAACGTTTCTAGAACGAGAGAAAGTCAAATGTTATTGAGGTTGATTAAACAAGGGCAGAACAGTGACAGGAAATGTGGCACCAAAGAAGTCATCAGAGAGGGATGAAAGCAGCTTGAGTGGAGGGGTGAGGGCAGGAGGGGTTGGTTTCATTGAGGGACGTGAAAAAATAGCAAAACAAATAGAGAAAGCTCTTGCAGTCTGGCTCTGAATGAGGCTCCCTGCAATGTTGAGGAGTCGGCGCCAAGTGAGATACCAGAGTGTACTTGTTATGTCAACGGTGTGAGCCAAAGGACAGGCAAAAGTAAGGCTGTGAAGGGAGGGTGACACAGGGGCGGGGTCCTGCAGAGAAGCAGCGGGGATGCGGCAAAGGGGCTGACAGTTGAGAAGTACCTTCCGCAGGCAATGAAGAATCCGTGCCGACGGGCAAAGGCTCCGGGACCGCAGGACGGTTTCTGCAAAAGGGAGGTGTAGCCGGTGTCCCTGTGTCACCTGGGTGCGGTGAGGAGCAAAGGAGGAAAGGATGTCCACGTGCTGGAACAGAAAAAGCGGGCGGCGCCGGTAACTCATGTCGGGATGAGTCCTGTCACCTGGACCCGCAAACCAGACAGGGACAGAACAAGGCGGCAACAGCACCACCGGGCTCAGTGCCTCGCGCGGTCGCAAAGACCCCACCCAGGCGTCAGCAATGGGAAACCAGCCCCCAACAGAAAGGGAAAACATCCCGTTCAATGCCACGCACACGTGAGCGTCCCCGAAGGCGCGCGGTGGCCTGGGCACCGGGAACAGCACACGACAGCGGTAAGAATGCCCTTCAGGGTGGGACTTAAAGCTGGGGGTGCACGGGGGGGGGGAGGAAACAGAAAAGTAAAGAAAGCGGACGGACGCCAGCTCCCGGGGGCCGGGCCGTGAGTTCCGCGCGCGCCGAGCGCCGTGGGCGCTGCGTACGCGCGTGGGGTCCGCACAGAAGCGTCACGTCACCCCCCTCCTCCCCGAGCCCCGGGCAGGGCGCCGCGGGGACACGGCCGTACCCTCCTCCGCGGGGACCCCCGCGTCTGCTCGTCCCGGCCGGCCGCCGTGGGCGCCGCGTCCCGCTTCCATGCCGGCGCATCGGGAAGTCCTGCAGGGAGGGGGGCGGCCCGGGGTGAGCGGGGCCCGGCGCCCGCTTCCCGCTGCCCGCCCCGGGGCCGCCCCGCCGCCGCCCCACAGGGACAGCGGGAGCCGGCGGCGTCGGCCAGCCCGGGGAGAAGGGCGGCCGGAGGCCCCCGGACGCGGCTCGACACCCTCCGCGCCGCCCGGCCCGGAGCTCCCGGGGCGAGCCGGGCCCGAGCGCCCGGCTGCGGACACCGGGATCCCCCGCGCTCGGACCGACGGTGCGGGCTGGGTCCGCCCCCCACGCGGCCCGCTCCTTACTGCCGTCCGGACGGACCGCGCCACGGAGCCCCGCCCCCGGCCCGAGCCCCCGGGACCCTCACCCCGGCGGTTACGGCGGCCCAGCCCGCGAGCGCCGGCCCCAGATTTAAACGCGGCGCGGCGGGCGCGGCGCGGGCTGCGATTGGCCGGTTTGAAACGGGCTCCGCGAGGCCGCCGTGTGCGGTGCATCCTGGGGGTTGTAGTCCCAGCGCTCGGGAGAGAGACCGTGGCGCGCGTGCGCACGGCCTGCACGCGCGGGTGGGCTGCGCAGGCCCGAGTGCGCGCCTGGCCTGCTGTGGGCTCGCAGCGCCGGGCGGTGGTTCCTCAGAGCACGCGCGTTAGCGTCTGGAGAGCTGCGTGTGGCAAGGGGCATGATTCTGCCCCCAGCTCTTCACGTGCAAATGCAGAAAATTAAACTCCTACCATAGGGTGTTGATGCGAACACCAAACGAAACAGGTGCACCCACCTGCTTTGTAAGGCAGTGCGTGTCAGTTCCTAACACAGTAAGAAGGCCGGGTCCCTGCTCCGAGGAGCACGCAGGGGGGTCTCGGTGACCAGACACGCGGGATTTTGCCCCTGGACCAGGAGAAGCTGTCTGAGGCAGAGGCGGGCGGGGGTGGGCAGTGATGAGGGTCTGAGCACGGTCAGGGTGTGGCAGAAGCCCGCCCTGGGCTTTAAAGCCTGGGCGGGGGCGGGGGGGCATATTGGAGGGGTGCGCCTGGAGGCAGGGTCCGGCGGTCAGGTGACGGAATCTGCGCGGGGGCGTGTACACGTTGGAGCAAATAGGAGACCCCTGATCTGAGCGACGGGTCAATTACGCAGCAGCAGCTCAGACCGACCTCACCTGAGCCTTGGACTGTGAACCAGGTCTAAGTAACACCCACCTCGTGGGTGTGAGAGTCAGATAAGGGGCTCCACCCAGGGCAGTGTCATGAAGCTGTTGCTCTTATTAATAGAGACTGAAGGATGGATTGGGCAGGAAGCAGGAGCCTGGGACGAATCACAGAGTCTGCCCTGGGAGGACAGCACCATTTTCAGGCGCGTTGGGTGAAGAGCTGTCCAGGGGGCAGCCATTGTGGCCCCAGGACCTCCGAGAAGCTGTCCAGCCTGACTGGGGCCAGCGCTGAACTCCCACGTCCCGGTGTCACACCATCCACACCCATCACCCCGTGTTGTCATGGTCCCTCTTCACTTCTGATTCCAAGTCCGGTTCCCCATGAGACTGAGCTCCTGGAAGGCAGGGGAGGGTCTCCTCATCACTGTCCTCCAGCCCAGCGCTGGACACAGGCAGGAGCTGAGTGAGAACTGGGGAAGGGGGTGAGAGGGTGTCTGGCAGCTTGGAGGGAGCCTGGCCTGCACGCGGCCTCCCCTTTTGGCTTGTCCTGGCACCCCCAACACCCTTTTTCTATCTAGGGGCTCCCTCTGCAGCCTCAGCCCCCTCTTCACTCCCCACCCTTTCCTGATGTGCTGGATCCTCTGGACCCTGATTTTCCCACCTGAATCTCTGATCCTTTCTGGGTCCCATCATCTTTTGCTTAGGATCCTGTTTACTGGAGAAGAGAGACCCAGGTGCAAATCCCAGCTGCAGGTATTGGTCAAGTCTTTGGGTGCAAGTGACAGAAAACCAGCTTCAAGCTGGCTTTAGAAAGAGCATCGACTGGCTCAAGGAACAGGGAGGTCCAGGAGTGGCCCTGACTTCCGGCCTGGATAGAGAGGGGGTCGGCGGAGGGTACTAGGGCAGGCCATCTCCCAGCCGTCTCTCCAGGGTCCTGCTCACCCTCAGACAGGCTGCTTTGTCAGGCCCACCAGCCAGGGAGCTGCAGGCTTCCCTCCACCTGCCAGGGCCTCCTGAAGACAGCAGCTCATTTGTACTGCTGTGCTCAAGCCACAGTCCCAAGGCTGTGGCAAGAGCCCAAGGGTCCTAGACTCGGGGGCTCTTGGCCCAGGTGTCAGATTCCCAACACCCATTCCCAATGCTCCTCTTCCTGTATCATGTCAGCACATAGTAGGTACTCAGTAAACAGCACCAGTCATTAATAACTTGTTGCTAACTCCAAACTATGTCTTCACTCCATCCATCTCTTGGCCTCCTGTTATCATCAGCCTGTCCATTGTCGATTCACTTCTCCCTTTGCCAGCAGGATTCTGCTCCATTCATTTATACATTCATTCATGTTTCATTCACCACTGACAGATACTCAGTGCAGGCCACATGCTGGGTGACACGGGGACACAGATGCCGCCCCTGACTTGAGGTCACGGCTGGGGAGAAGGTGAAATAACAAGGGCAGTGCCCAGGGCTGTGGGGCACAGCAGAGGCACCCTCACCCGCCTGCAGTGGGAAGCCCAGGGCTTCCCGGAGGAGGGACCAGGGTTCCTACTTCTCTGGCCAAGTTGTGTCTTGCTTGGAACCAGGAGAGGGGAGGGCAGATGGGATGTGAGCCAGCTCGTCAGGGGAACTAGCAGGAGGGGACAGCTCAGGATGGGAGGGCAGGCTCCCCCGCGGGATGTGTCCCTACGTCCTGGGTACAGAAAGTCCCTGCCTCGAAATCCTAATGTAATTACCCATTTTCTTAACACACTGCCCCACCCCACCACAAGTTCAAGGAGAAGCCTGTTTCCCCCAGGACCCAGCCAGGCCTGGCACCTGGGAGAGGCTTGAAGGGGCCTGCTCAGCAACAGCCAAAGGAGCCAGTTAACCACTTTATTTTAACCCCAGGAATTTAGAGGCCTCTGCTGCCTCCCAGGAGACCTGCGTGTCCCTGTCCTGGTGAATTCCTCCCTAACTTCAGTTCCCACCGAAGGCACCTGAGAAACAGCTGTGGGCTGGGATCCCCCTCACGCAGCACCAAGTGGCTTGCTCAGGAGGGACGTGGCGAAGCAGGAGCCGAGGCAGCACTTACAAAACTGGCTCAGATCTTGTTGAAGTCACATGTCACAGTGCTTTGGTTTTTGCCACAACAGGGCAACCCCTGACCTCAACCCTCACCCCCCAGAAAGCATTCCAGCTCAGCGCGCTGCATCTGTCATTCACGTCACAGTTGACAAATGGAACCATGTACCGAGGCCCCTTTACAATGTGCAGTTTAGAATGAAGCCCGGTCGGTGCCACCCATGGCTCCAAAGCTGGCTGACTTCTCTCCAGACACCATGGGCTTGTGCTTCTGTGAGGAGGGCTGAGGCCACAGGCTGAGAGATGGGGTCCCCTGTCCCAGGAAGGACAGGGGCGTGAGGAGAATCTCAGTAGGGCTTCCACTAACTGTGACCCTGGGCAAGTCACTGTCCCCATCGGTATCCTCACCCCAAAAGGGACAACAGAACCTGTCTAGAATAGGATCAGAAGAATGGCTTTACCTCAGGGGCAGCCTGGTGTAGGGGGAACCCCCGGGGCAGTGAAGACTCTCCTCCCCGAGCTGAGCCACCCCCACCCCATCCCTGCTCCCAAGCCTTGAAAGACCAGTGTAATAGTCCCCTGGGAAAGTACAATTTGCGAGGCAGAGGTGACAGCAGCACCAGCATTGCCTCTGACTGTGTAGACCTGCCCCTTGGCTCTTAACAAGGATTAGAAGATTCTGAATCACATTTACAATTGGTTTGTGTCCCCTCTTCCTGGAACGCTGCTGGTACCCGGCTTTCCGCAGACCCCTAACAGGCCTAACAAACAGGCTTGTCTCCTAAGCCTCGGATCTGAGGGCTGGGAGGAGGCAGGCCCAGCTCACTGCAGGAGGTGGACAGCGGCTGCCTTTCGGATGAGCCGCTCAGTCAGGGGCGAGTTGGGCTTCAAGGCGTCACGCTCCATCAGAAGGCTCCTGCAGAAACAGATACAGTCTGTGGTGGAACCTGCTGGAAGGATGTGGGGGCCGATGGTGGGACACAGGCAGCTTGGGCTGGGGGCGTGCAGGATGCACTCCTCTTCCCAAGTTGCTGGAGAGGGAAAAGCACCATGGCAGAGGGGACAGGGTGGATAGAGGCCGGGAGGTAGGAGGCCTGAATTGGCGGGGCCCAAAGACAAGGTGTGTGCTGGGCAAGGGGAGGTGTGAGGATCAGGATTTTCACATTGTCCCCGTGACACGTCCAGTGACTCGAATTCCCGGGTAAGCACGTCGCTGTGGCCTTGTCTGCTCAGGAACTCATGGACAAGAGGGGAGAGCGCATCTGTGGGGGAGGGGTGTGGGAACCTCAGCGGAGACTGAGAAAAGTGAGTGGCAGAAGAAAAGAGGGCAGAAAAACCCCAATTTACAGAAAGCAAGCATCGAAACCGTTTAAGGGAAAGACGTCAAACAACTGACAACAGTGATTCTAAGGGTAAGGGTGGGGTTGACGGGCTGGGCCTGGCACTCAGGGTGACGGCACCAGGGCAGGGGCTGAGCGTTTCCCATCTTCGTGGGGATGGGAGCTGAGCTGACAGCCGGCCCCACAGGTGTTACGTGATGATGACCAGGGGCCCTTGGAGGGGGCACATTTGTCACCCTGATACAGCGGGCTCCCCCTCCATGGTCAGCGTCTGCTCCAGGCTGCCCATGGCACCTGTTTGCCCCCAGCACTCCCAGGGGCAGATGCCCTGCTGTGGGGCACCTCCATCCCCCACCCCACCCCAGAGCCCCTGCTGAGGCCCTCAGCCCTCCTCTCAGCCCTAACAGCTCCACTTTCCCGCCCAACTGCCACCAGAGGCACCAGTCTCATCCACGCCAGGGCCTGGAGCTCTCTAAGGGGCTCCACCGCTAAAGAAATGCATGTGGCTTTTACATATGACCGTGGATGGGTGAAGAACACGGGCATGTGTCCAAGATACTTCTGAGTTGAACCAATTCCAGTGCGTCCACACCTGCTTCATCATGAACACCTGTGTGGCTGGGTTTGGAAATGCTGTCGGGGCAGCTGGGTCTCCCCTACCACGGGCCGCCCAAACCTGCGCTTACACCCTGGTGCTTTCCACCTGAACTCAAGGCCAGGCCGAGGGCCTCCAGCTTCGCTGAGTCTCCTGACAGCTGTCCTGCCCACCACGTACACAGCAGTTCCTCTCTTCCCTCTTCCCCATGGAGTTCCAGCAGGGCACAGGGACTCGGCCAAGGAGCGGGCACAGGGCGGATGCAGAAGCCAGCAAAGAATTCGGCCACCCCATGTGGGGCAAGGTGAGCCGGGTGTGGGAGCACCAAGGCTTCAGACAATGGCTGGGCTTCTCAGAGCTTTCTTCTTGGGGCGCCCCCACCCTGATACCCTCAACCCCCCAGCCATACCCCTCCAGGCCCTGCTGCTAACCAGAACACCTCTGGCCTCGTTAAACTGGCTTGGTTTCAGGCCTCCCCTCGACAGTTGCTTCCGTGGGGCACCTGCCTGCTCAGTGCCTCCCTGACAGCCTCTCGGAGCAATAAGCCCGGCCTCGTGGCAGCTTTACAGATATTTGTCAGTTACCACGTAAGAGGTAAGCTCCGTGCAGCCAGGGCCTGCGTCTGCCTGCTCACCACTCCCCCCCAGCACCCAGCAGAGTCAGGTAGGAGACCGTGAGCTGAGGCCTGAAGGATCAGTAGACGTCAACCAAGTGAAAAAGGAGAGAGTATTCAAGGCAGAGGGCACAGCACGTGCAAAGACCATGGGCCCTGAAAGAGCAGGGCGTGTTTGGGTAACTAGAGCTCAGCATGGCTAAAATGAGGAGTGGGCTGGGGAGGGCAGGAGAGGGGGCCTCGGGGCGGCTGGTCTCCTTTGGCCAAGGTAAGCACGCCCGTGACCTTGATCTCCACAGCCTCAAAGGCGGGAGCCACCTCGGGCCAAGGGAGGGAGGAGCCTCTGGGCACGCCGGAAGCCCACGGGGAGACCCCCATGTGAGAGAGGCAGCTTTGCCCGCAAAACGTCCCAAGCCCAGGTTTGAGACGTGAGCGAGGAACTCACCGGGCCACGTTCCTATGGATGCCGGATGTGCAGTTTAAGGCCGCGTGAATCAGTAACTGGTTGAAGACGTCTCTCTAAAAGGTCAACTGGGCAAGTTAGGCTCCTGTGATGTGGGATGAAGGATGGGAACCCCTACCCCACTGCAGGCCAGCCTGTTCTCAGCGACACACTTACTGGGGGTGTGAAAGGCAAGGACACCCCCACGCTGGGGGCACAATACCGCGGCGAGGCTGGCGCTCCCGGGCATGAGGACGCCTGGATGCAGCCCGGCTCGAGGCCAGAGGCTCACCTGGGCATTGCTGCCTCCAATCTGGACGACCCGGTAGCGGATGGGCAGGAGCAGCTCCACGACGCGGTCAGGGTTCCCATTCTCAGCCTCCACCAGGGCCTGGCACAGGGGCAGCCCCACGTCATGGGCCAGGAGGTGCTGACAGTTCTCCTTCGGGGACCTGCCAGCCCGAGAAGGTGCCCTCAGCAGCCTGCAGGGCGCCCGTGTTGCCCCATCACTGCACACCTGTCTCCCTGCCTGGCTCAGGCTGCTGAGGGAAGGGCTGTCACGTTCTCGGCCTGGCGTCTGGCACTGTGCCCAGCACACAGTAGGCACGTGGATCAGGTGAGCTGACAGAAGAGAAGCAGCCGGAGAGGGGGGAGAACAGGGCTGTAAACTCAGTTCAACTGGGCAGATCTCAAGTTTACTGGGGACCTGGCCTTGCGCTGGACACCCACTTCTGGCCTCAGTTTGCTCATCTGTAAAGCGGGAGTGACAGTCGCAGGCTGTCAGGAGAATTATAGGCAATATAGGTAACAGCCTGGCACTGGAGTTGGCACCAACACTGGGAGTGAATGGCCATGTCTCCCCACTGGCCTCAGGTGCCGGCTGATATGGGCCGTGAGCGCTGGAGGCCGGAGGTAGCAGCCAACTCCAAGCCTATCTTAAAAGCAAGGATCAAATACTCAGTGCTTCTTGGCTCCTTGGCCCTTCCCTGTGGTGAAAGGATAGCTCTAACTGCACACCTTGCCCGTGAGGAGGTGCAGGTCAAGCAGTGGTGGTGGTGCCCTGCTCGAGCTTTGGCAATGGTCACCAGACCCCAGGACCAACTGCACGTGTCACAGCTCCCACAGCTCTAGCCCTCCAGGCAGGAGAAGCAGGTGACTGCCTCTCCGGTGGACATGGGCTGCGGAGGACCCCACGCCCGGGGTCCCTCTGGCCTCTACTATGATAGGAAATGGCTCCCACCAGTGCCAGGAAGCACGCCAGGGAGGTGGGTCACCGCATGTTACTCTTCTCCCAGCCTGCCTCAGCAGGCAGTGCCCCTGATTTGCACATGAGGAAACTGAGGCTCAGAGCAGAGAAGTGCTTATCCAGGATCTAAGATCCTATCAGCAGCAGGTCCCTCTCGTTCCAGGACCCCACTGTGTCTCCGTGGGAGCTGCCCACGTGACACTGAGGCTCTCACACCCACCTTGGGGACAGAGAGGCATCTGTGTGTCCTGGGGGAAACCACGGCATCCTTGCAGGGTACGCCCACCCAGGAAGTGCACACCTGGGGGCACACACCTGGGGGCACACACCTGGGGGCACACATCTGCGAGCAGTCCTGCGTGGGCATTCCCAAGGCTGTGCTCACCCACAGGGCCCCAACCCCAGCCTCCCGGCAGCAGGGGCTCCCAGGGGCCTGACCCCTCGGCATACTCGCTGGCCTCCTGCAGGGTGGTCAGCAGCTCCTGTGTGGTTCTGGAGTCCCGCGCTCCCAGGGACGCCATCAGGAAGTGCACGTCATTGAACAGCAGGATGTGGTCGCGGCTGTGCTTCTGGGTCACAGGCAGGACATCCAGCCACCGCTTACCTACAGACACCCCTAAGGACATGGGAAGGACACCACAGGCCTGGCGTGAGGCTCCTGAGTACAGGGAGGCCTGCTGATCCTTTCCAGGTAAGAAGGCCGGGCAGGTGAGCAGCGCTGGCAAGCAGTGTCCGGCTCCGGGCTGAGGCCTTTGGGCCAAGTTTATGTTAACTTTGTTTCCTTATAAAAGGAACTGATGCATAATGTAGAAAGCAAATTTAAAAAAACTATTGAAGGCTATTAAGGGAAGTCTCTGGCCCCTTGACAAACCCCAAAACCACTTTTTAAATTCTCCCAGTGTCATTGTTGGTAAGGCACCTGATACATTAGTAGAGACTTGATAAAAATCTGCAAATTAGTAAATGGCCTCCTTCTACCTTTGTGTCTAGATTTCTCAACTCTAAACAGTCCCCACTTTTGCTCCACTCTCCAACACCACCTCCCACCTCCTGTCTTCCCAATTCCTGGAAGTGACTGGATTCTTCCTACTTCTCCCGTGGGCACCTCCATAACCACAGGTTGTTGCCCTGGACCGCCATTTCTCAGCCAGTCAACAATGGACATGGCTCTCGAGTCTCCAGTCTGTATAGTGAGGGAGTGAGTGGCCTTTCTCTTTCCTCCACCTGCCCCTGGCACCCCCACCTCACTTCCCAGCCTCTGAGTTGCCCTCCCTCCAGCCCCCACCAGTTCGGGGCAGTTCGGGCTGGACAAGGGACAGGCCTACTGCCAGCCCAGGCTTCAGTGTCCCTGTCTTGCCGCCTGGACGTCCAGGAGCCAGCCTAAAAGATGTGGCAGCGTCCTCACGGAACTGCTGCCTCCTCACCGATCCCCTGGCCCCCTCCCAGGTCCCCAGGGCTCCTTCAGGGTACCTGACTTCCTTGCTCTTCTCTCAGCCTCCTTGCTGACCTTTGGCCCCGTTACCATCCCCTTGGCCTTACTGTTCCTCCAGCCTCAGCCGCCCTGGCTCAGCCCCCACGCTCAGAGGACCTTTCTCAGAGGCAGGTCCGAGCCTGCCCTTCCCTGCTCTCGCAGGCTCCTCAAGGACCCGGATAAAATCCAGACTCCTCAACCTGCTCTTCCCGTGGGCTCCTGGCTCCCCACACCTCGCAGTCTCCTGTGTTCCATCTGACCACACCCTTCAGTCACTCGTCCCCCATCTGACCACACGGACCCTAACCTCCAGTCACTTGTCCCCGTAACAGGCTGCTCTCTGCACGTAACATCCTTTTCCGTCTCTGCCCAGTAAAACCCTAAGCACCCTCCCATGGTTCACATGTCACTTCTACTAGGAAGCCTTCCAGGAACCCTCTGGAAATGGCTCGCTCTGCCCAAGCCCCACGCCCCATTGCCCTGCTGACCCAGGGCCTAGGGTACAGGTTCAGCTCTGCTGGGCCTGGGGGAGAAGGAGAACCAACTGGCACACCAGCAGTTGGCTAGAAGCCCTCCACAGCCCCCAGAGCTGTGGTCAAGCCCGTCCTGGCTACCTGCAGAGCACGGCGTGACTATGTTGAGAAACCTCTCTGAAATCCCGGGGAGTTGAGAAACTCTTCCCCGCCTTGTTCTAGAAAAGGAGGCAGCATCCAGAGACAGGCGGCTAGGTGCCACCTGTGCCCGCAGGCCTGGTGGGCAGACTGTGGGAACGGCAAGTGCCACCATGGGCACGGAGACTGAGGCGTACACACTAAGAGGTGGTGGGAACTGGAAGAAAGGGCAGTGGCAGCCCTCAGGCCGGCTGGAAGCAGCCACAGAACTGGCAGTCAGGGCTGTAGCTGGGTACACCATCCCACGTCCTGCAGCGGGACCCGGAGGGCCTCGCTAATGAGTTCCTGCCCAGCCCTAGGCCCAGGTCATGGTACCAACCCCTCATTGTGTGGGAGGGGACAGGGGACAGGAGCCAAGGGGACAGCAGAGGGCTGGCTACCTTCCATCTGCAGCCGGTAGAGCATGGAGCAACTGTCCACCACATCCAACATGGCACCGCTGGCCCGCAAGCTGGGGAGAATCTGGAAGACAGGAAGGTGGGGCCTGAGGGGGCCTGTCTGGGTCATGTGTGGGCCCTGCATACAGCCAGCCTGGACACAGCGGGCCTGCACACAGCCAGCCTGGACACAGCGGGCCTGCATATAGTGGGCCTGGACACAGCGGGCCTGCACATAGTGGGCCTGGACACAGCGGGCCTGCACACAGCAGGCCTGCACACAGCCAGCCTGGACACAGCGGGCCTGCACATAGTGGGCCTGGACAAAGCGGGCCTGCACATAGTGGGCCTGGACACAGCGGGCCTGCACACAGCAGGCCTGCACACAGCCAGCCTGGACACAGCGGGCCTGCACACAGCCAGCCTGGACACAGCGGGCCTGCACATAGTGGGCCTGGACACAGCGGGCCTGCACACAGCGGGCCTGCACACAGCCAGCCTGGACACAGCGGGCCTGCACATAGTGGGCCTGGACACAGCAGGCCTGCACACAGCCAGCCTGGACACAGCGGACCTGCACATAGTGGGCCTGCACACAGTCGGCCTGCACACAGCCAGCCTGCCGCCAGCAGAAGCCACCACCATTGTTCCCTCCGCCTCAACTATTGGGGCCATAGGCTCAGACGATTCCGGGTGTAAACCTGAAGAAAGAGCTTGCCTGGGGGAGTGTACGTTGGGCCCTGGCATCTGTCACCTCCCACCCCCCAGGCTTGCAGCACACTTGCAGGAGACCCGTCTCTCCCGTTCACGGTTCTAGATTGTCAGCTGGTCTACACCTCACACCTCAAAATCCTAATAGCTCAAAAGGATGACTGCAAGGAAACATTACTGGGTGGTTAGACCCCCAAATCACAAACATTTGTGTGATCCCAGGCCTCTGTCAGTAAGTCCACCCTGGGGTACCCAGGAGCTCTGACTAAGGTGTTTTTTTTTCTCTTAAAAGCATATCTAGCGAGTGGGAGTGTTAGTGTTTGGTGGGTACAGAGTTTTTGTTAGCAAAGCTGAAAAAGTTCTCAGGTGGCTGGTGGGGATGGCTACACGGCAACACGAGTGTATGTAAGGCCACAGAAGTGTACACCTACAAATGGTCCAGTTTTTTTGTTATGTATCTTTTACTACAATGAAAAGTTCCTATGGGAAGATGGATGATCTCCAGAAAATGGAGAAAAGTGTGAGATCTACAATGTGGACGCATAATTCCACCCACGCCCACGGGGTGAACAGAACCCTGAATGTCCTCACTCCATTCTGGGTACACCACCACTCTGGCAAACATTCACCCCACGAGGTCTTATGCAAGCAGCGTGTTCCCACTCCAGCGGATGTTTTTGGCTGGGACGAGACTGATGGTCTCAAAGTTCTGTTCGAGACTAAAAGCCACAACGCCCCAGGAAGCTGAGTACAGTGCAAACACGGACTTACGTGGTCATCGTAAATGGTGAGGGCGGCCTCATATTCACCCTGGGAAAATGAAGTTCCCATGATTAATACCTGGAGAAGGTGAGATCTAATATTGAGAAATGCACCAAAAATGGGCGCCCCGAGGCCCCCAGCACGTTACAGAGAAGGATGGGCAGTGCAGGGACGCCGACCCAGAAATGGGAGCCGGGGAGCCCACTCTGCCCTGGGCGCCTCCCCCCGTGTACAAGACACGGAAGCGGCGTCTGCCACCACAGGGAAGGCTTGTCAAAGCTTTACTTCTCCTGTGAAGTATTTGTCCAACGCTGCGAACTCTTTCCTGTGTTTCTTCTAGTCTTTTCTCTATTTCCCTTACTGTACATTCGGTTGGGTTCACTGCTTTCTTCTAGACATTGTATCAGTGTACAGTGGTACCTCAGTTTCCAAACGTAATCCATTCTGGAAGGCCATTTGAGTTCTGAAATGTTTGAAAACTGAGGCACGGTTTCCCCATAAAAAGTAATGCCAAATGGATTAATCCATTCCAGACCTTTAGAATCAACCCCTAAACCTGCAAATTTAGCCTGAATTTTACTATCAAATGATACCATAGATACATAAAATTTACAGCGTTCGTAAACCGAAATGTTCATCAACAGAGACGATCGAAAACCGAGGTACCACTGTATTCTCATGTCATCACAGGCTCCTCCTCTTCCAAACATTTCTCTTTGGACATTTAGGGAGCTTCTAGGTTTTCTGTATGATAAACAGCACTGCAAGGAGCACCCTTATAAATGGGACCCAGTGGCAGAATCATTGGGGACCAGGGTATTCCCTATACCTTGCTCCCCTGGGAAAGAGCGTTTGGAGGGTCTCATGGCTTCTACAGGTAAAATCTGTGAGTTGGGGGCTTAACAATTCACTCTGGCAGCGAAGAGACACTGGGTCTCAATTGTCTCCACCAATTGCACACAATATATGTGATTTCCAAGTCCACACAGTAGAAAATGCCTAAAGTAGTTTAAGCCTGAAAAGCTACGTGAAAACACTAATGCTCTCTTGAATGAGGACACCATTTAAACGTGCAAACACAAAATACTACTCCACAGAATATAACGTAGAGCGAAGGGTAGAAAAACATTTCTCTGGACATCTTTTTAGGATAAGACAGCGGTCATCTTACCTTTTCAATCAGATACAAAGCCCAGTGCCAATAATTATGACAAGCAAGCATATCAGAGTCCTGGGGAAAGAATGAGAGAATTAGAGAAAACTCTGACAGACTGCGGGGGGAAAAAGAACGGATGTTGTTTCATGCCCATGTAGAACATCACACCTGTCAGTGTGGGAAACATTTTCCTGCCCACTCTGAGGCTGGTCTGTGCCAGCTTTTTCCATGTTACCTCCTTCAGCTCTGAGGGACGGCACGTACATGCCTGAATTTACTGAGGAAACTGAGGCTAGGGGAGGCTGGCAACTTGTCAGCCCCCGAGACAGACGGCGGGAGAACCAGAGTCCATGCAGAGGAGGTCATTCAGCTTCTCAAGCCTCGTCTTTTGTGGGTGTGGAGTGGAGAAAATGAGTAATAAGTCATCCTGCAATTGCAGAGGCCCATTCTGTGTCCGAACAGCACAGGACACCCCGATAAAGCTGCGAGGCTCACTGAGCCCAGGGCTGAAGTGTGCAGGTCAAAGACTTAGGGGAGTGGGGTTCACACCTGGTACGTTCAGGCCCCACCATGCACACTAGCCCTTCCCTCTACGAGGCTACTGCAGATGCTTCCTGTCTGCTTGGAAGCTACCTCCCGTGAAAAGAGGAACGGACAATGCCTCCTCTGTGGCCATATCCACCTTGTACCTGTGCTTGGGGATGCCAAATTTCCTGGCTCCCCTCTCGCTCACAAGCCACCAAGGGCCTTGGTGCCTTTGCTCAAGCTGGTCCTTGGCTGGGATACCCTCTGTGTCCCCATCCTTCATCTGGCAAACTTCTACTCATCCTTCATTACTCAGCTCAGAGATTGCCTTCTCCAGGAAGCCTTCCCTGACCACTTCCCTGACAGGCCCGATTGGGCTGGATGCCTCCTCTGGGTTTCTACCTGCCCTCCAGTGCTCTGTCGGGGTGTGGCTCGTGTGCTGCGGGGGGGTTGCTCACTCCACTTGACCAGGCCCTTTCAGGACCAGGACGTCTGGGCTGGACTTCCAGGGGGGTCCCCGGGGCAGGGCACAGCTTGGGGCAGACTGGAGCTTTGATAAAGCTCCATGCCGATAGCCAAACGCCTGGTGCAGGTAGAGGAGGAGGAAAGGGAGCCCCAGGTCACACCATCCACCCAGCGCTGTCTTGCCAGACCAGAGGCTGTCAGAAGCCACAGTGGAGGGCAGACGCAGATATCAGGTGACGAGACCCCATTGGGAATGATCCCAGCCAGGCTGCGCTGTCTCATTTTACATTGTTTGGGGTCAAGGGCTTCACAATTGTCACAATACCAGGTGTACAGATGGGGAAACCAAGACTCAGAAGGGTCGCATTGCTGGCCCAGGGTAGAACCAGGCCTCCAACACCCAAGGTTAGCAAAACCAGAGTCTGGGGGAGGGATGCAAATGGAATGAGCTGGAAGATCCCGGCCAGGCCTCGCCTGCCTCCCTCGGCTCGGCCTGGACAAGGCCCTGGCCTCAGCTGGAAGGATGAAGCCACACGCTGCTCCCTCCGCCCAGACTCAGTGCTCCCACAGCAACTAGCAGTATCTGCTTGGGGGAGCCCAAGGCAGCGCCCCGCCAGGAGCTCCCAGGCTCTCCCCTCCGCAGGGCTTGGGGACCCTTGGGAAGGTCTGAATGTAACTGCATGGGGCTGTCTCACACCTGTTTGCCGGCTCTACCTGACACCACTCCTGAAGAAGCCAGGAATCTGCCTTCTTGTAACTTACAGATGCTCTTTCACTGACAATGGGGTTACACCCCAGTTGAAAATAGCGTACGTCGAAATGCATTTAAGACACCTAACCTACCGAAGAACCTCCTCGCCTCGTCCGTCTTAAATGTGCTCAGACACTTACGTTAGTCTGTCGTTGAGCAAAATCATCTAACACAAGCCTATTTTATAATAAAGTGTTGACTGTCTTGTGTAATTTATTATGTGTGTCACTTCGCCCCATCGTAAGTCGAACCATCGTCAGTCAGGGACTGTCCGTATTTCTCAGTGGCAGGTCCTAGGCCACGGAGCTGCTGAGGGACACGCTGACTAAGTCAGTCCCCTGCTCCTGCCTGCACCCTGGTCTCTCCTTGGTTTGCTCACTCACTGACCATCTGTTGCTCAGTCCAGGCCCGGGCAGAAATTTGCTCTCCTGGGAAACACACCATGGCACAGAGAAGGGCAGAGCAGCAGACCACACATGGCCAGGTGGCCAGGCTGTGTGCCAGAGGCAAGCCCAGGACAAGAGGAGCACACGGGTGGGGGGCCACCACAGCTTGGGGCGCCAGGAGTGGGAGCAGTGAGGTCCCAGCATCCCGGCCCCACAAGAGCCCCGACCCCCACGTGGCAGGCGGCAGACACACACCTTCGTCGTCACCCCCATCGGCTCCCTGAACGCACTCTTTGGGTTCCATGCTGAGCCCATCGGCCGGTGGTGACAGCAGAGGCAGCTCAGGGCCCTTACGGTTCTCACCCGAGCCACGCTCTTGTTTCCCTGGTAATTTTCTGATCTATTCCTTTTACATCAAATGCTTCAGGCCAAGACCAACCCTAGAATCACCTGCAAAACACTGGCAGGTGTTGGGAGGTGTGTGGCTCCCAGGGGACACTGTGGCTTGACAGAAACACCTTCCAGAACAGGAGTTTCCCCAGAATGAAGCTGCACCCTATAACTTCTGTCCAGAAAGCCTCGGCTTAACTTGAGGGGATGGATGGAATTTTCCAGGCAGGTGACCCGTGGACAAGAGCCATACCTTCCAATGGGTTTCCGAGCGCTGCATGAATTCCAGGCCGTCCCTGATTTCCGCTTTCATCTCGTGAATGTGGGCAACAGTGTGCACTGACCACGCGTCCGTCGGGTTAATCGATAAAGCCTGATGGGGTGGCGTGGAAACGAGTCCAGATAACGTGCATTAGTGAGGTTGCCAGACAGGCGTCTCCAAGTTATGCACAAGGGGCCTGAGCTGGACGGCCGCATGTCGGGGCTGGGCCAGCATGAGGACTGGGCTCTGCCTCAAAACAGTAACGACTGCAAAGCCCAGCCCCTGACCACCTGCGTGATGCTGCCCACCAGGGTATCACTGCCCCTTTCATGGAGAAGGAAACCGAGTTTCAGGAGGGAGGGTAAGTGACTTGCCCAGGACCACACGACAGGGGTCTCCAAAGCCAGGGCTCATCCCCTGGCCCCACAGCCTCCTGCATACAGCTGAGTCACCTGCAAAATGCCAACCAGCCTCTCGGCCTGTTTTGCCCCTGGTGAGAAGTAGCGCTGCCTTCCTCTCCAGCTGCCATGGAGATGAAGTGGACACTATGTGCCAATGCTGTGTAGACTGCCAAGTGCTCCAGGGCTCTCAGCGGCCAACACACACGCGATGACCACAAATGTGGCTTCCTGGGCTTGTTCAGACGTTGTTACTAAGAATAGCCACTCACATGACCGGTGAGCCTCACAATGACCAGCAGGGCAGGCAGGACACAAGGGTTGTGACCTTCACCACACAGAGCCATTGTTCTTTCACTTGGGTGTTCAGCTTATGTTTACTGAGCGCCTACTAAGCACCAGGCGTGAAGCCGTAAGCTGAAGCTCAAAGTGGTCCTGTGGACGACCCACACGAGCCCAGGTCTCTAGCCCCGCTGCCTCAGTCCCCCACGCCTTTCACAGAGGCGGAGTCATGAAGGCCCGGGCACCTGTGCCCTTGGCCTGGCACCTGCTGCAGCCTTTCCACTGATAGGTCGTCCCCAGCAAGTCCTGCCACCCTGCATCTATGCTCCTGTCTCCTGCTCGCATGGGCCCAGCCCAGCCCCTGAGGGGACAATATAAGGACGCTGGCACGAGTGGCAGAGCCCAGCAGGACCAAGACACTTCAGCAGATGGCAGGGGCGCAGCTGAGCAGACTGGGGTGCTGGAGCCCAGTGAAGGGACCCAGGAGGTGTGCTGCTCTCACTGCCCCGGGGAGGTTAAGGCCCCACCTGCTCCGAGGGGTTCCTGACCAGCTTCCTCCTAAGCTTTCCTGGGACAAAGTCCAAACTTCCTTCTGGGTCTACAAGGCACAGCAGATTGGGCCCTGCCTGCGGCCCGGCCTTTGCTCCCAGCACCCGCCCCCACCACCTCCGCCCTAAGCCTCAGTGCCCTTTGCTCTTCCCGCCCCTGGGGCTCGGTTTGCAGATTCATGGCTGAGGCGTCACCTCCTTGGGTTCTCTCCAGACTCCTGTCTGGTGCAGCACACCCCTGCTCTCCTAACATGCTGCTGGTCACTGTCACAGCCTGGCTTTGCCCATGATCGCCTGTGGTGTGCTGGTGTTGGGGTCACAGTGTGGGCGCCTGCAGGAGGGGGTACAGCTGGAGAAAGGGGCTTGAAGGGACAAAGAGGGGGGCCTCATTCCACCACTTCCTGCACCTTTTGGCCGCCCTCTGGCTTTTCACGCCGTCCTGCCAGCCCTCAGGTGCCCAGACGCATGCTTCCCAATGGCAGGCCAGGCTGCCATGGTCTCCAGAGAACCTTCCTGCGGCTGACCTCACAGATGGTAGTGCCTGACCACCTTAGGCCACGGATCCCAGCGCCCCCAGTCCCTGACTCAGGGACATAGCCCAGAACCCAGCACCCTGTGCTCAAGTCTGGGATCCATCTCTGTAGCCAGAGAAGTCTTCAAAGACCCCATGGGCCCTATGGGCCCCCAAGGGTGCTGGCTATCTCCTGGAGAGGGGGCTGGAGGCCATCTCGGGCAACACCTGGGGGAAGAGCCCTAGCTGGGGTTCTGAGAAGCCAGGGCTGGTCCAGGGGGCCCGGTCAGGGGGCCTGGTGAGCACCGGCCTCCCCTGAGCTGTGTGGCTTTGGGTGGGCTCTGGCCTCGGCCTCTCTGGGCCTCGCCCCTCATCAGGCCAATGAGGAGATTAACGCCTTGCTGCAGACAGGTTGAGCAGACTAGAGTGGGTGTCGAGAAAAGACCAGCACTACGCCAGGCACAGGAGCCAGGGTGAGGGGCCTTGCCGGCGTCACCCATGAGCGGTGGCCCGAGCGCTCTGCCTCACCTGATACCTCTCCCTGAGGGGTGGCACCTTGAAGGGCCCACTCACCTCTTTGGCAAGTTTTTCCGCCTGATCGTAGAAATTGGTTTCCATCAATCCGAAAGAATAGATGCCTTTCACATAGCTAAAAACAGAGAGCAAAAATCTTAAACGAAAAAGAAAAGTGGACTGGGATCATTCAACCCTCAAAACAACCAGTACGGGCTAAATTGCGTCCCCCCAAAATGATACGTTTGAACATATGTTCTCATTTAGACTGCGGGTAACTGCAGATGTAATCAAGTTAAGATGAGGTCATATTAGAACAGGGTGGACCCTACATCTGATGCCTGGTGTCCTTGTAAGAGAAAGGAGAAGGAAATTTGGACACAGGGACAGACAGCTCCATGAGGACAGAGGCAGAGACTGAAGCGATGTACTGTGAGCCCAAGAAGGCAAGTACCACTGGCCACTGCCCTGTCTCCACAGCAGACCCCTCTGCAACTCACACCCCACCTCCTAAGACGTCAACGTACCGTCACCACTGGGGAGGACCAGGGTCTTCTCACTCCTGCCTGCGTGGTGATGCCCATCAGGAGGAACAGCCCAGGGAGCCTCCCAGGAAGCCGTGGTGACCGTGGGCGGTCAGTGGCCTCTCTGCTCGGCAGCACTGTGCCCCAGACTCCAGCTCCTGGAGGCTGGAAGCCCGTCAGTCCGACTCACTCAGACCAGCCAAGGATAAGCTTGAAGACACTTCGCTGACTGAATACATACTTCCATTCCTCATCTGTGACCCCTGGCACCTGAGCACCCAGGGCCATCACATGTGAAAGAGGCGTTCTTTCCTGTGCTTTTGCGAGAGTATGTGAAAACAAGATAGAGCGAGGGAGTTTCTATGTGAGACTCATGTCATCTTTCCTACAGTGCATAGAGACAAGCTCTCGCTTTTATTATTCACAGAACAAGGTTCCGGAGCACTGACTTCCAGACTTTGCTTTGAAATACTTATCGAGCTCTTACTGGGGTCACTGAACCCTCAACATTTAAACATGTA
Source organism: Rhinolophus hipposideros (assembly GCF_964194185.1). Lineage (NCBI taxonomy): Eukaryota > Metazoa > Chordata > Mammalia > Chiroptera > Rhinolophidae > Rhinolophus > Rhinolophus hipposideros. Next base: position 2,961,424 of record NC_138055.1, read on the forward strand.
TTCGATACATATGATACGCCAAGTACTGTTAGGCTCTTGTGAGGGTTATTTTTGATGTGTCACCTTGGCTGGGCCATGGTACCCAGTTATTTGGTAAGACACTGTCTGAATGTTTTTGCGAAGATAGTTTTTAGATGTGATTAACATTTAAAACAGTAGACTTGGAGTGAAGTAGATTATTCTCCATGAAGTGGGTGGGCCTCACCCAATCAGTTGAAGGCTTAAGAGAAAAGACTGACCTCCACAGAAGAGGAAGGCAATCTGTCTACAGATGTGACATAGAAACTCTCCCTGACCTTTCAGACTGTACCTGTCCTGTGGATTTTGGACCTGCCAGTCCCCACAGTAGCCTGAGCCAACTCTTTACAATTAATCTCTCAGGTGGTTCTTTTTCTGGAGAACCCCCACTAATCCAGCTCTCCAATCTGTTAATCTGTTTGACCTTCACAACAATCCTATGATTGAGATGCAGTGAAGGTGACCATGTGCAGAGGCCACTAGGGCTGTTCCAGGGCCCCTTCCTCAAGCACACAGTACAAATGCACTTCCTGGCCTCCTGTGGCTGGGTGGTCAGCTCTGGCCAATGACTTGGGGATGACAGGGTATCCTTTTCACTCGGAGACCCTCAGGGGTGACTGGTGAAGCCAGAGAGTGGTTGCTTCATCAGCTGGGATTCCAGAAGGAGACAATGGCATGGGCACAGAGCCTCAGCAGTCCTGTGATGGACATGTGATATGTATGTGAAATAAGCCTTTGTTGTAATACATCTTGGAGAATCAGATCTACAGTATGCTTGTTACTCCCACGTGCTGACTGATACACAATGGTCCTACCTCATCTAAGGATGGGATGGAGATCAAATAACAAAATGAAGGCTTTCTACTTTAAACAGCTCAGAGAATAGCAACAGTAGTCTCACTCTTCTTAGGGCAAGGCCAGGAGTGTTACCATGTTTTTAGGGCAGAGGAGAGAGACTAAGAATAGAAATGAGGTGATTTCCAACTGGCACATACCTGCTAAGGGGGATGGCAGGTGTCCAGAAAGGGTAAATTCGAGCCACAGAATCTCGCATCTGCTCTTGGTAGCCCAGGTAAAAATAGGCATCGTGGGAAAATTTCAAGGCCAACATATCCGTCGGGTGGTCCCGGAGAATCTGTTCCCATAGTTCACAAGCTTTGGGAAAGTTCCTGGAAGCCCAAAGAAGTTCCTCAGAAATACTGAACACATAAGTCACACATACAGGGAGCAGAAAAGGCATTGTTTCTTGCCAGCATCACATTTTGCCCTGAATTGGTTAATACACACGCACACACACAGACACACACACACGCACACAGACACGCGCACACAGGCGGTCCTCGAATAATGTCATTTCAGTCAACATCTTTTCGTTATAAAGTTGAAGAGACACTGCAGGGTGTTAACTCTTATACTCTTATTTACATCAACAGCCTGTAGTAAAATTGGTTTTGTTGCATGTAGTTTTGCTTAAAGTCACGGAACCTAACACTGACATTGGGGACTTAACTATATGTATAAAAGTGTCTGTTAGTTCATGACTCAGAAAACTGATAAATCAATGGGAAACTTTACTCTCAAATTCAAGCAAAAACAAAAACAAAGAGCCAAAAAATTGGTTTAACACATTGCTGAAGACAATTCTACCGAAGACCATGAACGAGCTGCAGGAAGTCCCCAGTCCCCACACCACAGCTGAGGTCACCTAGCTCTGCAGGGCATCACCCCAGCCTGAGCAGAGACAGCCTCCAGGATCAGAATGCCCATGGGGGGAGGGGCAGTGGCAGGAACAGCAGAGGCTGGGGACAAGCTGGAGGGCTATGAGCAGATGTTCATAAGGGCATGTCAGGACAAGGAGTGTATGGGGAACGGTTTTCTCTCCTATCTTTTATACATTTCTGTAATGTGGTCCTATTTTTTTTATAACAAAAATGATAACCAATATATTTAATGAAAGAAAATAAGTGGCTTTGAATGCTGTATTGAAAATCCTAGCCAACTATGTCCTCATTTGGTCGTCAGCTGAGAACACGGCAGCAGGCAGGATGTGATTTTCAATCAGATGGGCTCGGGAGGCAGGACACCCCAAAGACCCCTTTCCAGGAGTGCTGGGCAACCTGTGGCGCCAGCCCCCTGGCCCAGGGAGGCCCCTCACCCCTTGGCAAAGGTCTCTACAGCAGACACGTGCAGCCTCTCCCGCTGTGTCAGTGGCTGGGTTTTGGAAATCTCTACCATGTTCTTCACAGCCAGATCCAGCTCTTTGTCCAGCCTCACGGAGCTTCCAGTGCCAATCAGCACGAGGCCATTAGAAATGGCGTGGCCCATCGCTGGTGAGAGGTTGGAGAACAGCTAGTGAGTCAGACGGCCCAGCCCAGCCCAGCCCCGAGTGTGAAATAAACACCACACGTCCAGGAGGGACAGGCCAGGCAGCAGGTAGGCTGTGCGCTACGCCCCCCACCAACAGTTCAGAACTCCGCCTGGGCCCTCCCCATGCGCGTGGAGGAGCGGCAACCCTAAAAGCACCCTGCAACGGCACAAACACTTTTCTAACGAGGGCATCCTGGTGAGAGCCGACGTCTGGAGCACCTAATCACTGGCTAAACCGGTTAGGGACTGCCTGCGGGCTCCCGCGGCGTCCCCCTTGCTTCACTCATCAGCGGGTTTATCACTGCAACCAGCACAGGGCCTCCAGGGGACACACAGTAGATGCTGTCGGCGGCTGGTCCCAGAAGCACAGAAGCCACGATTCCATCTTGGCTGCTCTCACGCACTGAGAGCGTGGGGGTGAGGGTGGGCCTTGTGGCCCTTGTAGCAGGCTTGCTGGCAGGTATACAGGTCCCCAGGTCCTACCTGGGCTTCTAGGCCCCACCCTGACAGAGGCAGGATGTCCACTGGCATTTGGAATTCGGCTGTTGGCCCAGGCTGGAGACCTGGGAACTAAGCAAAGCGCTGGGACTCTCTATGTGGCTCTTGCTTCTGACTGGGGCCCGGGTCTGCTCAGAGACCCTGGCTCCCCCCACAGGCTGGGTTCAACTTCCTTCTCCCCCCCCCCATTTTGTGCCCCTGCCCTCAGAGGGACCTGGCCACAGTAGAGTGGGAAGGGGGAGGTCTCTGATGCCCTCCCTCCCCTCCTTAGCCCTTCTCCCAGGCCAGGGACCTCACCCCACACTGGGGCCATGCTCCTGGGGTTCTGGAATGCACTGGGCTGAACTCCCCATGTCTGCTGTGCACGTGGGTCACTGCGGGGGCCCTCCCAGCCCCAGCGTGCTGAAGCCCTAGCCCCCTGAAAGGCTGCAGGAGCCTCCTCTTGTATTCCAGGGATGAGTCTGGCTCTGGATTCAGACAGCCTTGTCTGAACCCAGCTCCCCAGCTATCCGCTGGTGGCTTTGGATACCTTTCTGACTCTCTCTGAGCCTCACTATCCTCATCTGAGAAGTGGGATCAGTGTCTTCCTTGCAGAATTGATGTACAATTAGGGAAAAAATTGGAAAGATGCCTTCTCTAGAACCTGGCATCTCCATGGGAGCAGTTGTTATTCCAAGCACAACACGGGCCATCATCTTCCCTTCCTCCCTCCATGGAAATGCCAGCCTGGTCACTGCCACCTGGCCTGCCTCCCCAACCAGCTGAGTCCCTCAGTCAGGGAACCAGAGTAGGGCTGACAGGTGACAAGGGGCCCCTCAACCAGGACAGCGTCACTCACCGAAGGTCGGGTCTGCTGCTTTCAGCTTGGACAGGCAGCCCTCAATGCCACCGAGACTCTTGTCATTGGTCCATTTCACATACTGCAATACAAAAGGTAAGACCAAGCTGTCCCAGGGAGGCTTTCACCACGTTACTGAAGGCATGTATCTAAATCATGATTTGTTTTTCTTTCTAGAATATTGAGTATTTTCTGGACTCTAACTTAAAGAAACCATAACTGGGTGGATCTCAGATGAAAAGACTGAATTCATGCAACTCAAAGCACATTTTCTAGGGCTGCTGAGGCTGCCATTTCCAAAAAAGCAACATCTAAAGGATGGTGCTGCCCGACAGGTGACCTGCCCACAACGTCAGCTTCTTCAGCCCTGAGAAGGGCCTTGACATTGGGTACTTCATTCCTTTGAAAAAGGACAGCAGTAAACATTCATTATTGAAAGTCAGATGGAGCCTTGAAAGCTGTAAGATAAAAACTTACTCTTAAAGTCATCTCATCACCTTTTTGACAATTTGGTGCATTTGTTTCTAGTCCTTTTTTAAAAAAAAAAAGCAAATGCCTATTTTTAAAAATCCTAAAACCAGAATAATGCATTGGATTTGCGAATGTGTCCTGTCAGATGTCCAACATGCATCTACACAGAATTAGCACGTATATTTTAACAAGACCCTGGGGAATTGGTGCAGAGACTCAAAGAACCCATGCTCTAAGACAGGATAGCACAGAGATGCCAATACGCAAGAAAGACTGTGCACAGGCAGGGGGTGGGTGGGCTGGTACCACACTGAGGCACGTGCAGTGTAACCAATTAGGTGGTCCCAGAGGGCAAAAGGTGTGGGAAGGGCACAAACAGAGCTCAAACGCACCCAGTGGAGCTCCTGGGCACGCTAACCGCACTTCACCAGTTGTGTCATATATGGCCCTCATGTTTCTAGAAGCTTCCTTGGTCTTTATGCTGCATGGATGGAGTCAGTAGGCAGTGGTCTGTCTCACAGCTCCTGATAAAGACCGGCTCTAGTTTCCTACCAGTGTATGTAGATCCGGGCACATTCTACTCCTTCTCTAGCTCACTACTGCACAAGTCAGCTCTCTGGGCCTCAGTTTCCCCATCTGTCATACAAAGTGGTTGGACCTTACTTCTGAGACCCTCTAGTTCTAAAACTGTTGGCTCCTTCATTGGTGTTAGAAATGACTGGCAATACGGTGGAAGGTCCTGGAACAGCCATAGCTGAGAGCAGTAGATTCACAGATTAGCCCCAATACAGGGTCTCACACCCTGAGAGGAGTAGCCCCACATACAACACTCAGCTGGCCACCTCCCCCCCAACACACACTGCACCGTGCATGGCCCCCTGTGCAGGGCTCAGCACCCTCACAGACCATCCTCAACAAAGAGCCTGCTGCTGTCCTCCCGCCTCCCGCCTCTAGGGGGACCTCTCAGCCATGCCTGGCACTGGCAGAGATGTTTCTATGTGCCCAGTCCTGGGGTACAGAGGACACAGATTCCATCGCAGGAGACCACTAAAGTCACCATGCAATTTAAAAAGTATCCGCTACCTTCTGAGCCACTGGCTGATGGCTTTGTTTGGCCAGAGCCATCGGTCCCCCGCCAGGATGCTTCAAAGCATTATAAAGAATGTCTGGGGCAGCCGGATGGCTCAGTTGGTTAGAGCCAAGCTCTCAACAAGGTTGCGGGTTCAATCCCCACATGGGATGGTGGGCTGAGCCCCCCGCAACTAAAGCAACTAAAGATTGAAAACGGAAACTGGACTTGGAGCTGAGCTGCGCCCTCCACAACTAGATTGAAGGACAACGACTTGGAGCTGATGGGCCCTGGAGAAACACACTGTTCCCCAATATTGCCCCCCAAAAGAAAAGAATGGTTCCCATGAGGCCTCACTCTACCTAAGTTTCCCAGGAGACTTGCTAGGAATGGGTCGCTGGCCTTCACTATTTATGAAATCAGAAGTGCTGATAAAGATGTAAAGCTCTGAACACTTTGAGCCCTGCACTGCTCACAGCCATCGTTCCCCAGCATGACTCCCCGTAAGAGCAGAGCAGATGAAACGTCAGTCGGGATGTCCATTTAAGCAACTGGTTAGGGGGGAGGACGGCCTCCCTGTACACTTGTGTCAGTACCCGTCACTTCGTGGCATGAATAGAGGTAGCTGTGAGATGCACCCAAAATTTAAAAATGAAAACCTAATTAAGAGCATTCACCAACTTACGAAACGTCACCGCGGACCTTTACAGAGGGGGCCCCGCTTCCCTGTGCAGGCATACCTGGGTCAGGGTGGCGTCAAACAGCTTGCAGGCCTCGTTGCTTGGGGTTGAGAGCGGGAGCCCAGCATCCTTCCACGCCTACACACAGTGAGAGGGCGCATCAGGGCCTCACGCCGCGTGGCCCTCCAAACACAAACACACATGAACCCCAACCCCCAAGCACAGAAGATCTCAGCCTTGCGGGGCGGCCCTGAACTCCCAGATTTCACAGATGGTGCTGAGCAAGAGAGAGCTGAGCTCAGGGGGCCAGGTCCCCAGGCAGATCCTAGTGGCCTCTAGCTGTGTCCTCAGGCAAGGTCCTCCCTCAGAGCCTTTGTGAATGGGCTAGAGAACGCATCTGGGGTGACTGAAGTGTCCCCCGGGAGCAGACACTCAGTAAGTGGGAGTCCCTGAGCAGGCGGAGGGGAAGTCTCCAGGGCAGACCAGGGATCTAGCGCTCGAGCGCCAGGCGGGGGAGAGTGGGCTGTCAGCCCTGAAACAGCTCCTTTCATCTCCCCACTTTATAGGACCATTCGGACCCTCAGGTCAGTGGAAACATCTCGAGACTGTCAGAACTGTTCACTGTAACTGCTGCCTCCGTGTCCTGCGTGGGGTGCGCCGACTGGCCGGCGACTCCCCAGGGCAGGGAAATGTCCACTCCCCGCCAGCCCTGCGGCCGCCCCTCGGGTTGAGTACCGCGTGGCTGTGGGCAAGTCCCCTGCCCCTCTGAACTCCACCTTCCTCATCTGCAAAATAGGCAGGGGCCCCTCACTAACGCCCGGCGTCGCTGCTGTGCCACGCCGGGGTTCCTGCCTTTTTGGAGGTCCCGGGGTCTCTGGGCACCGGGCCGCTGGGCGCAGGGCCTCCGCATACCTGGCAGTCGCGCAGCGGGACGGGAGCAGCCATAGTACGCGCCGGGTGTCGGGGTCCTCGGTCACCGCGGCGCCGCGGCCTTCCGGTTGGGGGCGGGGCGGGACGGGGGCATTGCGAGGGCGGGGGCGTTGCGGGGGCGGGGCGCGCCCTCCCGCTCGCTCACTGGTCGGCTTCCGACCCACACTCCCGAGAGGCCAGGTCGCCTCGGCGGGCCGGGAGAACACCGGGCCCGGAGACAACGCCGCGCTGTGGCCAGTCCGCCCGAGGGGGTCCGCGGGCTCCGTCTCCGGGGCTCCGGCTACCCGGCCTCCTGGAGCGGGGCACGCTTTGCTGCGCGCCTCGGTGTACGCGCCTGCCTACCCCATCGCCTGCGGCGGGGGGGCCTGACGCCCGGCGGAGGGATGCGTTCACCGTCCTCCAGCCCGGTTTTGCTCCCCGACTCCTCCCGTTCCCCCACACACCAGAGCCTCCTCCCTACTGGGAACCCTTTTGGGGAGCAGCCTGCAGTGCCCCTTGGGAGGCAGGGGGTCCTAGGACAGCGGTCGTTTTCAAACTCTTTGTAGTCCCACCTGGAACCCGCGCGCCCGCACACACACATTCATAGAGGTCGTTTTTGGCCAAATCCCATGCGACTGGCTCTGCTGTGTTATCCAACCGGTGTCCCGTCCCATCCCCTTCCCTCTCAAGGACTTGCGGCGGTACGATCACCGCAGCAGCAGCTTCTCCACCTGAGCTCTGCCAGCAGCTACAAACCTCTAGCCTCCACAGCTCTCTCCCGATTTAATCTAACCCCTTCCCACCTTCCCCAAGGATGCAGGAGCCCAAGTCGTAGTTCAAGTGCAGGGTCAGATCCTGTCCTTACTTAAAATGGTGACATTTTGTTCACCCATGAATTTTTTGCATTAATTTTTATTTTCAAAAATATTGCATTAAAAGATTACTTGTCTTATGTAAGAGATGAAACTATATATATTATATAAGACCTGATCTTATATTACAGTAAAATAAGACCGGGTCTCATTAATTTTTGCTCCAAAAGACGCATTAGAGCTGATTGTCCAGCTAGGTCTTATTTTTTGGGAAACACGGTAGATGCTTCCTTACAAAAGAAGAAAAATTTAAAATCCATGACTCAGGATTTTACCTTAAGAAAGTAGAAAAAGAAAAGGAAAGTAAGAAACCCAAAGCACTCAGGGAGTTTCCAGTCCCTCTTGATTTCCACCGTTTCCTATTTTTCCAGGGGAGTGGGATTCCTTCTGAGGGGCCTTCCCAGTGGGTCAGGAAACTGGGCCGAATTAATCCCACAAGCAGGCCCTGATGTGAAGTCTACACAGGCGTGGGAAGGGGTCCAGGCGCCCGCAGCCTGGGCCCCACTCACTGCTCGGGGAACCTCAGCAACCAGGCCACCCCGTGACCCTGCTGCCCCGTGACCCCCGTGGCCCGCGCCCCCTCGGCCGTTGGCCCACCCCCGCGGACTCCGCGGCGCCTCCCAGCTTTCCCCAGGCAGGCTCCATGGGGCCAGGGCCCGCGCTCCTTCTCCTGGGCCTGGGCCTGGGCCTGGGCCTAGACTGGGGCGGCAGCCACTTCCCTCCGCCCCTGGCGCCTCGCGAGGCCCCGGCCACCGTCCCCGTCCCGGGGGCGCCCGCCGCGACCCACGGACCCCCGTCCAAGGCCCGGGTCTGCATCTCGGCGCCGGGCTTGGCGGCCACACCGCGCTCGGTGAGGGGCGCCCCGGGTCTCGGGCTGCTCCACGGCTGCGTCCGCCTCAGCCTGTGGCCCCGCGCGTTCCCGGGAGGCGGCGTGGTACTGAGCGGTGGCCGTGGCCTCTGCTCCTCCCGCGGGCCGCGCCAGCACTGCCTCCACGTGCGTGTACTGCTCGGCGCCCCACTCTCCCGCCGTGTCCGCCGCGGGGAGCCCACCCACGGGGACCTGCACCTCTCAGCGCCGCGAGGCCAGCTCTCCCTACGGTGGTTCACCCCCCTGCAGCGCTTGCTTGGGCCTCTGGAATGGACCTTTCACCTCGGGCTGCTCAGGCCCCGGGAAGCCTCCTCCTCTGTCCACATGTCGCCCCGCTCCATTGTGCCTGGCGGCCCTCAACCCCACTGGGGCTACGTGGCCCAAACCAAGTGTCCTACAGATGGGCCCACGCCTGTTGTTTTAGAAGCTGTCAATTCAGACAGTTCCCAAGCCATGGCGTCTTCAGTGTCCTGTCAGTTATCAAAACAGGATCTTTGTGTTATCACAAAGGTGAAGATCAACAGGGACAAAGACGGGTCTCCCGTGGTGTTGACCAGGAAGATGGAAGCTTCCCTCAATGCCACCGTCGAGTATGACTGCCCGTTCCCCAAGACCTCTATTCATCGTTGGAATGTCTTTTCTGTGCCTTCAGTGTCTGACGTGCCGGACTGGACTAAACCTTTGAATGTTGCACAACTCCAGTTCCCGAGTGATCCAACAGTTGTGCACATCCCCAAGGAGTCTTTATCTTGGGGGGTGTATGTGTTCCGACTCTTAGTGGTGGTGGCCGCAGCGACTCCCAAACCGAATGTGGTGAAAGCCTCTGATCACATCTATGTCACTATTGTTAGAAGTCTCCTGAAGGCGGTTATTCTTGGGGATCCCAACATAACAATTAATTTCACAGATGGGCTGGTTCTGAATGGATCGATGTCCTCTGATCCAGATGCAGACAACCCTTTAGAGGGACTCCATTTTTTCTGGTACTGTACCACAAATCCAAGCAACTATGAGGGAGATAAAATAACAGTGATGAGCAAGGATGTTTGTCTTCCAGCACAGGCTGATCTCAAGTGGACATGGGCCTCTGGCCCTGTCCTAACGCTTGTGCCAGAAACACTTAAAGGCAACCATGTGTATTTTTTCAGAATGGTGATACAAAAGAGTGGCAGAACAGCATTTTCTGATAAAAGGGTACAAGTGCTCCAAGGACCAACACCTAACGCCCATATTTCGTGTATTGAAAATTGTGATATGATTTTGGTTATATCCGATAGATTTTCTTTGTTTCTTAATTGCACAAATTGTGCTGCAAGCCATAATGTCTATAAGTGGTCGATTCTGTCGCCTTCGGGGAATGAGATGGGATTTGATTGGATGGGGCAAACTGCAACAGGGAGGAATAGCGATTACTTATCTATAAAAGCGTTTGCTTTTAGGCAATTTTTTGAAGCTCAGTTTTGGATTTCTGTAGATCTTGCAACTTGGAGTGGAGTGAACTTGGTCCTCAGGCACCCCTTTATTGTTAACCATGTCCCTGAAATCGGAGAATGCAAAATTATTCCAGCTAATGGAATTGCATTTTTTACTAAGTTTGTTATCCAGTGCAGTAATTTTAAGGATCTGAACACCCCTCTTACATATAGAATGATAGTTTCTAATTTGCATGGTTTTGGTGAAATCAGTTCTTTAAAAGAGAACACATTGGGGTCCACCCTGTATATGGGCAATGGGCCTATAGCACCCCCTTCCTTTCTCCCTGTCGGTGTGCTGGTCAATCATTACGCTGTGAAGATCTACGTCCAGGTATATGACTCTCTAGGAGCTTTTTCTCAGGTGACTTTGTACGCCACTGTACGGGCTCCTACCGACAAAAACTCATCAAAGACTGTGCTCCATCAATTATTCAATTTCACCATAGGACCGAACTCAGAGATATCCACTTTGCTTCAAAAGCAGGATTTTTTACCTGCGGGCTACTTAATGTACATAGTAGCCTCCGTTTTGAATAGCATAAAACCCGAATCAACTCTGCAAGAGGACAAATCCATGCTGCGCGAACACCTCGTCAATCAGTCTTTCATTCTCCCTGTAAGCAATTTGGTGGAAATTAGCCAGGTAGTCATGGCTATTGCTGAATTAACCCAGAAAGTCTCTGAATTCACTCGAGTCGCCCAGAATCGTGCCACCAGGAGGATTTGGCAAGCAAATCAAGCCCTACAAGAGCGTCGGCAAAAAGATAAACACTTGCACTCTGAACAAATAGAAATTGTGAGCACTGGAATATTGACAAGTTTATCCAATATCTTTAAAATGATTGCTCGTCACGAAGTTGTTGATGACCCTTTCTACGTATTAGAATCTCTAGCAGACCCTATATTGACTGGTAAAGTGCCAGGGAATGAAACCACTGTGATGAGATCCTCGAGCTTTAACATGTATGTCAAGAAAACGGAAAAGTGGCTTGTCAACAGCATCTTAGGCAATGAGAAACACTGTCTAAATTGTTTTCATCCAGTACTAAACGTGAGTAGTGTCCCTGCTTTGTCTGAAAATGCTCCAATTTCTATGATATTTTGTGAGTTTGCAGATGACCCCTTTCCTTGGTTAAATTATCAGGAAAACATTTCAGCAGATGTGGTTGGATTCAGAATGACAGGAACCACAGCTAAAGGAGATGTGATAGAGATCACACCTGATGTAGCGGAAGTGTACCTCCGCAGAAAAAACTTGAGCTTTGCAGCTTTTAATCTCACAGTGGGACCCGACAATGAACCTAATAATGTTGCTGAGTCCTTGAGAAAGACAACAGGGGCGTTTCGCTTTGAAGTGGACAGCAGAGCAGGGAAGGAGGTGCTGGTTCACATTGTGACGGAAGTGACCGTGCTGTTCACGGCCTCGGTGTACGCTGGCAGTCAGATCAGCCCCAGTGCGTTGGTCGCCACCTTCCTCGTGCCCCAAGACATCCCTCCAATTGCCAACCAGAGTGGCCTGTTTGATGCAGCCTGTACAGTTAAGGTGGCCCGCGTGCTGTGCCTTCCGCTGTCCCTACTGCAAGTCATAGCTCAGCGAAGCCACTCATCTGAGTACGCCGTAACTGTGGTTCTGCAGGCTTCTCGTTTTGTCATGAAGCTCAGTGACAAGCTAGTGAGAATTTCTGTTTTCAGCGTTCAATGCTTGGAAATGTATGGGATCCAGAGTGACTGGAGAGAAGATACCTGTGTCCTCGGAGACAAGACCACCTGGGACAGAGTGCACTGTATCTGTAAGTACGCAGGGAGGGTCAGGCGGCAGCTGAATGCAGTGGGATTAGCCAACATTCGCCTGAACGCCCACTATTTGACGGCCAAGGTGATTGTGGCCCCTAATCCTGTAGATCTGCGGTTAGAGGTCATCAAGAACGTTACCCAAAACCCTGTGACTGTCTTCACTGTCCTCTTCCTCATGCTCATGTACATAGTCCTAGCTTTCTGGGCCTTGCACAGGGATGAAACCGACCAGTACCTTCGGGAACATGCCATAGTTCTACCTGATAATGATCCTTATGATAACGTATGTTACCTAGTCACTATTTTTACAGGAAGCCGTTGTGGGGCTGGGACCAGGGCCAGTGTCTTTGTCCAACTTAGAGGGACAGAAAGCACTAGTGATGTACACTGTTTAAGCTACCCAGACTTTATAACTCTCTACCGAGGAAGCATCCACACTTTCCTCCTAACAACAAAAAGTGACTTGGGGGACATTCATTCCATTCGCGTGTGGCACAACAACGAGGGCAGAGCCCCCAGTTGGTATCTAAGTAGAATCAAAGTGGAAAATCTGTTTAGCAGACACATCTGGCTGTTCATGTGTCGGCAGTGGCTTTCTATTGATACCTCTTTGGACAGGACGTTTCATGTGAATGACCCAGACGAGCCTCTCAAGAGAGAGGACTTCTTCCTTATACATATGACTGATGAGCTGGGGACAAAGCACATGTGGTTCTCTGTGTTTGCTGGCGTCGTTGCCAAACCGTTCAATAGGCTCCAGAGACTGTCTTGTTGTTTAGCAATGTTGCTGTCCTCCCTCATGTGTAATATTATGTTCTTTAATCTAAGTAAACAAAAAGAAACTGCATCAGAAGGGAGCCGATATGTCAGATCGATGACAATAGGATTGCAAAGTGTCTTAATCACGATTCCTGTGCAAGTACTGATCACTTCGTTGTTCATCTATTCCCAGAGGAAACCTCTGGTGACTCTAGATGAGGTGTCCCCTCAGAAGCAGCCTTGGATATTGGCGGCGAGTGGACACTGGGAGGAACGCTTGGAGAAGTGGTATGCTCACGAGACTCAGGAAGCCTCCTCAGGAGAGGCTGAAGGGCTTCCTTCTAGGAAAAGTCGTGGACTCCATAAGTCTCCTGTCAAGCCAAACTTGAAGAAAGGGCGCCAGGATAAGAAAGCAAAAAGCAAGGTCTCACGCACCCCCAGAACAAATGTTAATACAAATGCCAACAATGAAAATGTGACAGACAACCAAGGTGTTTATTCTGCAGAGCCCCCTCCTGAGCCCCTCACCAAGCCCAGGATTGTTCTGCCGTGGTGGTGTGTTTATGTAGCCTGGTTCTTGGTTTTTGCCACTTCTGGTATATCCTCATTCTTTATTGTATTTTACGGACTAACTTATGGCTATGAAACGTCAATAGAATGGCTCTTTGCATCATTTTGTTCGTTTTGTCAGTCCGTTTTTCTGGTGCAGCCATCTAAAATTATGTTCGTGTCAAGCATCAGGGCAAGTAAGCTCAAGTACTGTAAAAACCTCTCGTGGGGGAGCAGCCATCGTTATACTGAGGTCGTGCTGCAGAACATACAGCTGCATCCAGAGGAGATGCTCAAGCGACATAAGTACATCACCTATATCCGAGGCACCAGGATGTACCAGCCCCTCACAGAAGACGAAATCAGAATATTCAAAAGAAAGAAGAGGATCAAGAGAAGAGCCGCCCTGTTCCTGAGTTACCTTCTAACTCACTTGATCTTTCTAGCCCTTCTGGTGAGACTTGTCGCACTGCTACGCCACACGGACAGCTTCTACTATAATCAGTTCATTCGCGATCAGTTCTCTGTGGATCTTGCCACGGTGACCAAGCTGGAGGACATCTATGGGTGGCTCAATGGCGTGCTGTTGCCTTTGCTCCACAACACCCTGGATCCAACGTTTCTTCCTGACAGCTCGTCTAAAATCCTTGGCCTTCCACTGATGAGGCAAGTAAGGGCAAAGCCTGGTGAGAAAGCATGTCTGCCTGCCAAAAGCTCTGCGCTAAATAGCATCAAAGGAGAAATTCACTGTCATCCCAAATACGACACCGACCGAGAAGACACAAAAAGCTACACTAGCTTTTGGAATAAAGCTGATAAGCAGGTGACCGACAAGAATACCAAAGGGTTTACTTATAAGCCTCCAGAAAAGAGATGGGTATATTGTTCCTATGGACTTCTACACACCTATGGGTCAGGGGGGTATGCTTTCCATTTTTTTCCAGATCAGCAGCAATTTAATTCCACATGGAGGCTCAAAGAACTCCAAAGCAGCAACTGGCTGGATGAGAAGACATGGGCTGTGATTCTGGACCTAACAACTTTTAATCCAGATGTAAATCTGTTCTGTAGCATTTCGGTCATGTTTGAGGTTTCGCGGTTAGGAGTCGTGAACACGAGCATGTCTGTGCACTCCTTCTCACTTGCTGATTTCAACAGGAGAACATCAGCAGAAATCTACCTGTACGTGGCCATCCTCATTTTTTTTTTGGTCTACATCGTCGATGAGGGCTACCTCATCATGCAAGAAAGGGCCTCCTACGTGAGAAGCATGTACAATTTGCTCAACTTCGCTCTAAAATGCATGCTTGCTGTGTTAATTGTGCTTTTTGTCAGGAAGCACTTCTTGGCCACCGGCATAATTCGGTTTTACTCATCTAACTCTGTGGATTTCATTCCCTTTCACGCAGTGTCTCAAGTGGATCACAGCATGAGGATCATTTTGGGTTTCCTGCTCTTTCTGACACTTTTGAAGATGCTCTGGTATTCCAGATTCCTTTATGATGTGCGCCTGGCTCAGAGGGCCATCCAGACCGCCCTGCCTGGCATCTGCCACATGGCACTCCTCGTGTCTGTGTATTTCTTCATGTATATGGCTTTTGGCTACCTGGTATTCGGTCAGCACGAGTGGAACTACAGTAACTTGAGCCATGCCATTCAGACAATCTTCTACTGCGTGTCAGCTTTTCAGAACACTGAATTTTTCCATAACAAGGTCGTTGGGGTCCTGTTCCTTTCATCGTTTATGCTGGTGATGATCTGCATATTGATCAACTTGTTTCGGGCAGTGATTTTGTCGGCCTATGAGGACATGAAGCAGCCCGTGTTTGAGGAACCTTCAGACGAAGCAGAAGCAGTGGCCTATCTGTACGGCAAGCTCAGAACTGTGTTTGGCTTTCTGTCCTTCCAATCCAAGGCCAAAGGCGAACCCGAGTTCTTTGTGGACATGCTGTACGGGCATCCAGAGAAGAACAGCCGCCACTATCTGGGGCTGAAGACCAGAAGCATTAACAGGAGGAAAGTGGTTTATCTCGTTGTGTGATCCATGACGGTTTCAAGGGCCACAGACAAGGATCTCCCTGAAATGCTCAGTTTGTGGAATTAAGAAATGCTTAGTGTCTCAGTCATGTTTTCTACCCATATCATTCACAAGGCACACTCCTACATTTTGGAAATATCCTCATTCTTGGCCTCTACACTTGGGCACGTGAAAGTGTCAGAGTGTAGTACAGTACCTGGGGAGAGAGGTGACAGCAGGTGAGTTCTGGGATGAGCTCCTTTAGAGGGAATTAGATGTCTTTGAAGCCCTCAGCAGTTTAGAGGTTGGAGACCCAGGTTTGGGGGAGGGAGCTGTAGAGCCCCCAGCACACCTCACTGGGACTTCCTTTTGTGGATCAGAGCTTCCTCCACCCCCTTCTCCACCACTCCCGCATTCCAGCTGGGTCAGTGCCGGAGGGCCTGTGGGGAGTTCCAGGACTTGCCATACATAGAGTTTGGGAATATAGGCGTGGGAATGGGGCAGAAGTGTGATGCTCCCCATCTATTCCCTAAGGCTCCTTCAAGTTAAGGATGTAAAATGTAGTAACATTTTCTGACCATGAGACATAATTGTTGTTAAAAAACAAAAAGGTATGTGTGTGTGTGGGCTCACACTGGAAGATAGCAAATGTTCTATATACTAGATATGGAAATACATCCAGGATTTGGGCTTTTGATTATTTACAGCCTGGTGGATTGTTATTGAATAATAAAGAACATGTGGTTTATTGTTTAAGAGAAACATGGGCTGGCATCTGTTGTATTTTTACTCAGAAGCATCTTCATTTGTGAGGATACTGTATCAGAATTAAATGTGTCGTGATTTCTACATGAGGGGCACCTACACGTGGGGCCCTGTCCTGGAAGTCAGGGCTGGAAAAGTGGGTCAACAGAGTCAGCCGCTGACCGCTTTGTACCAGGAGTTGGTTGCTCACCGCTGTCCCTGTGACCCTGGCAGGCACACATGCCAGCTTCCATCGGTTCCTCCTGGGGATGTCTGAGCACCGTCTTCTCTCCCCGGTGAGAACAAGAGGTTTAGTGACCCATGCAAGGCCACTCAGTTAGGGTCACAAGGTCAGATCTGGATTTTCCAAGTGTCCTGCGGGGAGGTCACAGGCGTGGCCTGGTCCACATTGGCCCACTGGTCTGACTGGAGCGCGCATTTGCACTCAGCACCTCTCTTTACAACCTGACTTCTGAACAGGTTGAGAAAGAGTAAACATGAGGTGGGGGCAGATGACTCCTCTTTGCCGACGGAGGCCAGCGGCTATCTGTCAGATGCACTTGCCCACTGAAACACAGAATGAGAGTTTAAGCCCCAGCTGCAGGCAGTGGGGCAAGCCTCCCCTTAGAGGCTTTGGAGACTGGTGGCAGGCGTGGCTGACTCATGGCTCTGTGGGTGGGTGTGCCCCGACTTCCTTCCCAAATGGACCAATCAGCTAAAGACTTGTCCCTCTCCTGGTGCCCTGGGAGGCTCAGGGTCACCCTAGTTGGCCTCCCTTCCCAGGAAGACAGCTCCAGGGGCGGGAAGAGGCCCCCGCCCCACGTCAACATAGCATCTCATGACTGGGAGCTGTGCAGCTGGAGAGTGAGTTACAGGGTCATAAACACAGGGCCCAAGTGAGCAGTCCCTGCCGGAGCGGCTTCAGAGGTCCAGGAAGGGGGGTGCCCATACCAGCACAGAGACGGCCTGAGTGAGGACCAAGACGGCAGCTGCGGGTCCTGCAGAGAAGACAAGACTCTCAACTTGTGTTTACAATGAGACGTTTAGCAATCACAGGACTCCCACAGACCGGGAAAGAAGAGAGAAGCAGGGACCTTCTAATCTGGCACAGCAATGGCAAGGATGCCAACTATAACATTATCGGGAAAACAAAATAACAAGTGAGACAAATAAAAATTCAAGTTTCTTAGAAGGGTATTTTCACAGGATATAGCAATAATATCAAAGAGTCTTTTAGCACTGCTTTTTTCTCATCATATTTCCAGGACTAGGGTAGGTATATTCCAGAACAAGTTGGAAGCAGTTATGAATACCTTCCCGTACGTATTGCACAGGAAAACAAGACGAATGTTCTCAGTTTAGCCCCTTATTAACTCAGAGTAGATGAAGAACAAGTTTTATATGCAAAGCGATGTCTCTGTAGCGATAGGAGAATTATGTCCATCTACTCAAACTTTTAATTATGAAGACTTACATTTTTAAGGCCTGCTTCTATGTTATACTATTATTTACTTAAAAAACAACACAACATTGAAGGTATTTTGTCCACTGGAAACAAATATAGCAAGTCCTTGAATAATGTTGTTTTGTTCAATGTCATTTTGTTATAACGTTGATGAGAAAAAAGCTGATTCCTGGCTGGGGCCACTGTCTGAGCGCACGTCCTCTCTATATGTGCGTGGGTTTTCTCCAGGGACTCTGGTTTCCCCCCACGTCCCAAAGATGTGCACGAGAAGTGAACTCTGTCTAAATTGTCCCAGTCGGAGTGTGGGTGTGTGATCGTGTCCTGCGATGGCTGTCCTGTCTAGGATGGGTGCCCACCTGGGCTCTGAGCTGCTTGGAGGCTCCAGCCACCAGCAACCCTGAACTAGAAGCAGCGGGTTGGAAAATAACGATCTTTGTTTTTATTCCTCTTTCTTAAATGTATCTCTAGCTCACATTTATTTCAGTGTTTCATATAAGCATTTTGGGTCTTTATTTAGAAGTTCAGTGATATTTTTGTGACTAGAAATATGCCATAGGAGCTTAACTGTTGTTTATATTCATCAGTCTCTGGTCACATGGGCTCCTTATACATATTTTCCCTTAGTCGCAGTTTCCAAGAACCCATGACTCCGTTAAGTGAGGACTTACTTACAAGCCTCTAAATGTAGCCTCCCCTCACCACTCCACGGAGGCCAACTTCCCTTGATCAGAAGAAACCTGCAGGGGCCTGTGTTCTAGAGGACGTTATCTGGGTGCTGGCCACACTGTGAGAATTCATCCTGCTGTACACTTAAGAAGTATGTACTTTTCTGTATGTATGTTATACTTTGAAGAGTTTACTTTAAAAAAGAAGGCCTGCTTCTGGAATTTCATTAGCACTGAAAGCAAAATG
Organism: Rhinolophus hipposideros; assembly: GCF_964194185.1. Taxonomy (NCBI): domain Eukaryota; kingdom Metazoa; phylum Chordata; class Mammalia; order Chiroptera; family Rhinolophidae; genus Rhinolophus; species Rhinolophus hipposideros. Next base: position 2,979,729 of record NC_138055.1, read on the forward strand.
CAAGCCTCTGGACCTTCACTTTATTGGCAGAAATAGAGAAAGGGATGAACAGGACGGCACTTACCTGTGAGATGAGGTGCATAAGGAATTAATCTTCCACTGTGCGCCCCTTCTGTTGCTATTAGCAATACTCTGCTTTAAATTCTAATCTGCACTGAATTCCTAGTTCTCGATTTCCAGACTTCCTTTCTCAGTCTTCACTTAAATACACCATGTACAATACTCATTTAGTAATGCAATTTTTAAAAAGCTTATAAGCAATTCTCTTAAGACCATATTTATTCAACATTTTAAGTATTGCCACAACATATAGGCAATTCTTTCCCCCAGCAAGTTCACCCCTAACATGAAAATATCTCTATGTGTAAATATTTAAAGGTTATAAAACAAGCTTACAAACTATACATAAAATCTTCTATCCACCTACTTGACAAATACACTTTCATAAGGACAGAAATAAAAAAATTGTATGTAAAGCTATGGTTTTCACATAGCTGGAAATTGGCAAAAACATAACTTAATTATGGTGTACCTCTGGGTATTCTGTTCATGGGTCACTGATGCTTAGATGGGTAAAAAGATATACGTAACCTATGAACTATTATGAGTGTATTCCATAAGATTTCTTTTTCTTGCCCTCATTTCAGAAGTCATCGTGTGGTATTTTCACTTTCACATAATTGTGTGGTATTGACAACAGAGCCTGAGTCATTATAGTTTGTAAATAGTTTTTAATTATTTCAGCTGGGGGAAACTTCACTCTGCTGAGGGAACGGCAACTGGAATTGTCAATAAAAGTCTTAAAGCTTTAGATTTAGAATTGAACCAGGAATACTGATACCATGTTTAAATATTGTAAGGAGGGTACACATGACGAATGATCGTTATTGCACAAAATATTACAAGATATGTCCACGTCATGATATAAACATCATTTCACTATTATCACCATTTCTTACAACAAATCTAGATCCATACAGTATTTAAGTTGTTCTCTTTTCACATTTTTTAGTGCTAGGATATTAGGAAAAGAAAACCCTGAAAACTGCAGTAGGTTGCTCACTTTGTTCCAAGCTCTCTTTAGTAGAGACTATGCTTCGATCCACAATGGCCAGAAAATAGTCTCTACAGAAATTAGTTTCAGGATTATTTGGACAAGAATCTTCTTCGGACTCCAGCAAATGCTTCTGTTTCCTAGTTCTAATTTCCCTACGTTATATTTGAATGTCATTTTAGTTTTTTTGTTTTTAAGAGCAGTTTTAGGTTCACATGAAAATTAAGGGGAAGGTAACAGATTTCCCATGTCTCTCCTCCCCCCGCCCCCACAAACTCCCCCACCATCAACATCCCCAGCTGAATGGGACATCTGTAACAACTAACGAACCTACAGCGACATGTCAACGTCACCCAGAGTCCACAGTTTACACTAGGGTTCACTCTCGATGGCGTACGGTCTATGGGTTTGGATAAACGTATAATGACACCTATCCACCATTAGAGCATCACCGAGTGTTTTCACTCCTCTACGCTTTGAATTGATCCAGAAAACGTCGCTGCCGAAAGCACAGCTGCGGTCGTATTTTCTAGCAACGAAATCAAGGGCTTGCTAATTTCTGGGCCCAGGGCAGGGGCCCCTCTGGCTCGGGTCAGATCCAAGAGTTACTAAAACACCTTGTGCAGTCCTTATTTCTCGATTCCCCCAAAAGGAGAAAGTCTGAGACGCCGGGGCTGCGGGCTGGAGCAGCCCCCGCCACGCAGAGCGGTGACTCGGGTACCAGGGGACGTGGGGTGGCGCCGCGGCCGCAGAGGGCGGGCGGCTGAGCCGGGCGGGAGGTCCGCGCGGCAGGAGCGGCTCCGCAGGCTGTGGTCGCAGGGCGGGGGGCCCAGGCCACGGCGGGCGTCGCAGCCCCGTGACCGGCACACTGCCCCACGTGCACACAGCGTCCCAGGGCCCCAGGGAACACAAGGGCTGAGTGGCACCCACCTCGTCTGACGCCTTAGGGGCACAGTCGCGCTTGTCTGCAGCCCGGACCCAGGGCGCTCCTGTCCTACCGGGCGGCAGGCACCAAGCGAGCTGACTACAACCGGAATCTCAGTGACGACGATGCGTGGCAACCTCCGTGCAGTCAGGTGACCTGCGGGCCGCGCGGCAGCAGCCGCGACTCTGCAGAGCCAGCTGGAAACCCCAGAAAGAGCCGAGGACCTCGGAGCTGCCAGCAAGCAGGCCAGGCCGGCGTGCTCCGGTCGGACAGGCCCAGGGCCGCCCCCGGAGCTGCCGTCCCCGCACCCTCGGGAGCCGGAAGTCAGCCACCAAGTCCCGCCCCGCGCCTGCGCCCAGGGCAGCGGGGTGGGGGGAGGGCGCACACGCACCGTGCGCCGGACCGTCGGGGGCGGGGCCGCAATCGCCGGGGGCGGGGCCGGGGCGGGGCCGCGCACGCGCCGTGGGCAGGGACGGTGCCGGGCAGGGACGGTGCCGGGCAGGGACGGTGCCGGGCAGGGACGGTGCAGGGCGCGCGGAGGGCGGAGGTGAGTGGAGCGGCGTGGGGCTCGGGGCAGGTGTGCGAGCCAGAGGCCGGTCCCGTCACTCCCGGCGCCCGCTGCTCGCATCCTGGCCCCGGCGCCTCTGTGGAGGTCTGCGGGGTTCCGAGCGCCAGGGGTGGGAACGGCGGCTTGAGGCGTGGGGACCGGGATGGAGGACGCGGGCGAGGCCGTGGGGTGGCGGTGGGCTGCGGTGCCTGCGGGCTTCTGATCCCGGGCTCGGGCCTGGACGTGCAGGACTCGGCAGGAGCATTTTAGGAAACGACGAGGAAGACTCAGACGTAAAGGTTAGAGCTGAGAGGCAGCGGGGATGAAGAATGGCTTCAGATGGTTTGACACAGCCAAGGGGAAAGCCAGGCCCCTAGGAGTTCCCCAAAGTGGAACACGGAGAGCAGGGTGTAAAAACAAACCCAGAACAGAAGGTCCAGGCGCTGTGGGACTCGGCAGACAGCCTCACACGTTTGCAGCTGGAATCTCAGCAGAGGAGAAAGGATGGGGCTATGATGGCTACAAATATACATAAAATAACCAAAAACAAACAAAGAGACCAAGCCACACGTCAAAGGTTGCTTAAAGAAGCGCAAGCAGGATAAACAATATTTAAAAAAAACAACAAAGTTAAATAGGTTTCAAACTGCTGAAAGCCAAAATCTCAAAGGCAAGCCCGAGGGAGATGGCACAGGCAGACATGCGGGGGGAAGACTTGGCAGTGGAGGGAAGAGCAAGAGCAGAGGGAAGGAGGTCAGAAGATACAGGGAGTATCTGGGGGTGAGTAAGTGAACGGCGTGTGTGTGTGTGTGTGTGTGTGTGTGTGTGTGTGTGTGTAGTAACTGGGAAAGGTAATACCCCCATTAAACAGGCGCCAAATGCCAGGGAAGGGAGTTTATTGTGCAGTCAGTCCGGGAGCCCCTTAGCTTTGAAGCTCCACTCAGGGCCTTGGATTCTGTAACATTCTGCTGATTTTGTTATGCTTTTTATGTATCTATTGAAATGATAATGCGGCTTTTTTCCTTTATTCTGTCACGGTCATAAGTTGCTTTCATGGGTTTCCAGATGTTAAACCAACCTTGTATTCCTGGAATTGGATCCACTCAGCCATGATGCATTAGGCTTCTTATATTATTGTATTCAATTTGCTAATACAGTAGTACCTCGGTTTTCGAACGTCTCTGTTGACAAACACTTTGGTTTACAAATGCTGTAAAGCCAGAATGAAATGCTTCGGTTTTCGAACACGCCTCGGAAGTCATACATGTCACGTGGCTTCCGCTGAGTGCAAGATCCCAAGGCCTAGCTGTTGGCTGTTTTCAAACGTTTCAGAACTCGAACGGTCTTCTGGAACGGATTACGTTTGAAAACTGAGGTTCCACTGTATTTGCTAAGGATTTTTGTAGCTGTGTTCATGAAGGATGTTGGTCTGTAGTTTTCCTGTACTTGCTTTGTGCGGTTAACAGTATCAGGGTAATCCTGGCAGTTTTGGGGTCCCTGTAATCCTGGCCTCATAAAATCACTGGGCACATGTTTATATTCTGAAATGGTTTCTATATGTTGGTATTACTTCTTCCTTAAATGCTTGACAATTTGCTGGTACAACCATGTAGGCATTTTTTTTTTTTTGGTGTTGTTTTATTTCATTTTTTTAGGAAACATTTAAATTATTAGTCCAGTTTTCTTCATAGATATAGGGCTATTCAGGTTTTCTATTTCTTTTTGAGCCACTTTTGATAATTGGTGTTTTTTTCCAAGAAATCTGTCCATTTCATCTAAATTGTCAAATTTATTTGGTAAAAAGTTATTCACAGCATTCCCTTGTTTTCCTTTTAATGTCTCTAGTCTCAATGATATCCCCTTTCATTCCTGATTTTGGTAATTTGTATTTTCTTCCCATTTTTCTTGATCAGTCTAATAAGAGGTTATCAACTTTACTGAAGTTTTGAAATAACCAGCTTTGTAAAACCATTGACTTTTTCCTGTTGCTTGTCCATTTTCTATTTCTTTGATTTCTGTTCTTTATTATTTTCTTATTTCTAACTGTGTTGTGTTTAATATGCTTTTTTCTAACTTCTTAAGGTGGAAATTTAGATGATTGATTTTAAACCTTCTTTCCCAATTTAAACATTTAAAGCAGTGTTTCCCTGTAAGCACTGCTTAAGTTGTTTTCTACGTATCTTGATATGTTGTATTTTAGTTTTCATTGAGTTCAAAATATTTTCTAATTTCCCTTGTGATTTCTCCTTTGAATTCTAGTTTATTTAGAAGTATATTGTTTAATTTCCAAGTATTTGGAGATTTTCTAGATTATCGTTTTGTTACTGATTTTAATTTAATGATTTTTGGATTGGAGAATGTACTCTATGATTTTAGTCTTTTCTCGTTTGAGGCTCATTTTATGGTCCAGCTTAGAATCTCTCTTGGTGAATATCTCACATGCACTGGAAAATAACGTGAGACCTGGAGCAGGTCTTCCTGAGGTCTTGTACTTGCCCTAAACTGGAGGTTCCTTGTCTGTAGGGGTGCCCTGCATCTTCTGGGTAAGACGCATGCAGTGAGAGGCTTTGCGACATGGGTAACTTTTGCTTCTGAGGGTGCAGTGCCTTGTGTCTTGATCTTGCAGATGGCCTGTGAGGCAGAACGTCGTCCCTTGGGTGTATTTGAGTGCCAACTCTGTGCCTTGACAGCTCCATACAGCTACGTGGGGCAGAAGCCCCCCGACAGCCAGTCTGTCGTGTAAGTACCAGTGGCCAGTAGCCCAGGAAGCCTGGCCCGGAGCTGGTGGGAGTGACTCTGACACGTGGCTTGGGTGTTGGCTTCAGGTCCACCCTGCCCAGCTCTGGATGTTTCTGTGTGACCTGAGGAGGCATGGGCAAGGCTCAAGGTCCATCCAGCTCTTTCTTCCAGAACCTGCAAGCCCCTTCCTCCTGGCTCAGCCCAGAGTCCAGCACCTCCTCCCGCTGGGGTTAGAAGCACTGACTGAGGCTGGAACAGCCCCGCATCTGGGAGTGGAAGGAGCCAAGGAGGCCTCCTCATGGGGGGCTGGGCCTCAAGGTCATGCCTGCTGGTTCCCAACGGAATGCCTGCCTGCTTGTGGCTCTTGCACTAGTGGGAGTGAGTGCTAAGAGCCAGCTTCCTATGATCTGCCCAGAGAAGGCGTGGAGGAGAGCCAGGGCGTCCCAGGGCTTGACTCTTGACCTTTAACTTGTCCTTCATCAAATCACACATTGTGGGGAAGTTGACCAACATGTTACTCACATGGGACAAGTGGCAGGGGACAAGGCTTCTTTCTTCTGGCTGGGTTCCTGTGCTGACCAGGAACTGGGGGTGTTGTCTCCAGACCCCCTTGGTCTCTTTTCTGATGTGCCGTGTAAGGCCAGCATTTTACAGAGGTGTAATGTGCCCTGGTTGTCCCAGTGTGGCAGCAGGCAGTTTGGGAGTGGGTATCACCATGCTAGGGGGTGCGGGGGAGGGCTTGGATGGAGGCCTTGTTCCTCCCACCCCCACCTCGGTGAAATCAGGTTGGGGTCTGGGGTCTTGAGCCACAGCAGCCCTTCCTTCTGAGTAGTGCTTGTCTCCACCGGGGCCGTTTCAGAGCCCGGAGCAGGGGGCCAGCTCCTCCCCCGATGAGCCGCAAAGGGTGCAGGCCCCAGGGAGGCCCATGTTGCTGTTTCTAAGCTTCCATCAGCAGAAATTCCAACACTGGCATCATTTCCTGCCCCGCAGCCTTCTGGAGGAGAGCTACGTCATGAAGGACCCCTTCACCCCGGACAAGGACAAGTTCCTGATCCTCGGCTCGAGGTGCAGCGTGTGCAGCAGGCTGGTGTGTGTGGGCCCGGTGGGTAAGCCAGGTCAGCTGGGGCTGTCTCCCCCTCCCCCTCCGTGGCTGGCACCCCACACGCATGATCGTGGGAGAGGTGACATGCGAGGACAGTGTGAGCCTCAGCCCTTCCTTGCCATGGTGACCTAGCATCCCGCAGTCACTAGGTGACGGGGCCAGGTGGTTCTTAGAGGCCAGCTAGTCCACCTCATTGTGGATGGTCACTGCAGCCCGCAGAGGGTGGGGGACAGGCCAAGGGGCAGAGTGGGGGTAGAGGGCCTCCTTGGGGGTTGAGGAATGGAAATAGATCCTTGGAGGGTCTGCACCACCCCAGCGGCCCCCGTAGTTCTTCCCCCTTCCACCAACTATGCAGATGGCCACTGTGCTGCTTCCCTCCGTGGGGTGCTGACCTTTCTCATTGTTCTTGAGGGACCTTCCAGAGGAAGGAATCGTGCTTTCTTGAGCATTTGTTGTGTGCCAGGCCCTGTGTTTGGGACCTGCTTTACCAGCGAGGCTCCTTTCCATCCTGCCCCAAACCAGGCAAAGAGGTATCATACCCATTTCATAGGTAAGGAAACTGAGGTTTGGAAAGGCTGGCGGCCCGTTCACTGGCACAGCTGAGCCTATTGTTAGAAGACCCAAGGACTGATGGCGGTGTGGTGGGGTGGCCAAGGAGTGTGGCCCCTGTGATCCGAGGGACCCTCCAAGAGGTCCCCGAGCATTCTGCCTGGGGGTGAAGTGTGAAGAAGGGAGCTGTGGCACGGGCCACATTTAGAGTCGGCCTCCTCTGTCTGTGCAAGGCGGAAAGGAGGAAGGCTCAGTGTAGGCTCCCAGAATGATGAGTGACTCCCGCAGCCGAGAGCCCTCCGGGTCTGAGCCTTTGCCGCCACCACTCCCGCACGTCTTTTCTCCATGGTGAAGACCGCATTCGTTGAGGTGGCCGGCCAGACCCCGGGCCCTGGTCTCCCTCTTACTGTTCCGGCTCGGACTACACTCTTCCCACCCGCTCTCAGCTGCCTGTGTATCCTGGGGGCCCTGCCCAGCCCCCTGCCCAGCAGGGGGTGAAGGGCTGGCCTCTGGGAGCGGCGGCACCTTGCTCCCGGGTAGTACTCAGCCTCCTCCCCTTCTTTCAGGACTGCAGCTTATTCTACTCCAAGAGGTTTTGCCTCCCTTGTGTCCAGGAGCACATTGATGCCTTCCCTCAGGAAATTCGGCAAGACGTAGAGAAAAGGAAGCTTCCATCAAAGGGGCCCGCCAGCCGGCCCACTGCTCGGACATGAGTGCAGCGGCTGCCAGGCCGACAGCAGCGCCCTGCAGTCCTGCACGGGCCCCCGGGCCAGCTGGCCTCTGTGGCCTGGGGCTGGGACGGCGCTGAGCTGGGAGCCGCTGTCCGGGCCTTGCTTCTTGGCTCAGAGGAGTTAGAGCCCGGCCTGAAGCGGCAACAGGGCCAGGAGCCATGCGGAGGAGGCCCCACAAGGCAGACCTCGCGCAGACAGCGTGTGCCCCAGCGCCGGTGTGGACCGCAGGGCAGCAGCAGAGCGCCGCCGAGTCTGGGCCAGCTGGCCATCTCTCTCTGCCGAGGCTGGGTGCTGGGCCCTCCTGCAGCGTCGCCCCCTGGCTCGTGTCCTGCTCACCCACAGTGGGGCTTGGAGGGGCCTGTGTGCCCTCCGTACAACTGATCAGATCCAGGAGCTGTTTCCACGTTGCTCTGCCGGGCCCTGTGGACATAGCGGCACAGGGACAAAATCCCAGTCTCAGGGCTGTGGGTCCACGTGGGGAGACCCCGTGTGGCCACGCCGGCACTCCGGACTGGCAGGGGATCGCGTGGTTGAGGGTCGGTGCTTCCAGCGCCTTCTGTTCTCTGCACGTCTGCTCCAGGCCTAACTCCATGCCCAGGTAGAGGGAACCCTCGGCCTCCTTCCCTCAGGGCCGCACCTCAGAGCCAGTCTGTTGCTTGCCTGCTGCTTCCCCATAGAGGGCTCAGCTCTTCATGCCCGTGAGGTCCACCCCCAGTCTACCGAGGTCCCGTGGTGCCTCCGCCATGGCGCCCCTCCGCCATGGTGCACCTCTCCTGGACCCCCTCCACCTGACACACCTGCCCCCTGGTACCCCTCTGCCATGGCACCCCTCTCCTGGCACCCCTCTACCTGGAACCCCTCCACCGTGGTGCCCCTCCCCTGGCACCCCTCCCGACACCCCTGTCCTCATGGCTCCCCCGTAGCATGGTGACACACTGGATTATGCGCTCCCCTGTGTCTGCTGGTGCTTAGGAGGAAGGTGGGTGCTGCTCTGTCTTACTGTGTAATGGCTGCCAGGCCCCCTTACACTGTGTGGGTGGCGATAGAAACTGTTCGACGAGAGAATGAATAAAGAGCTTTTCCGGACCAAGCCGCGGGCTGGGCTTTATTTTCAGATGTCCACACGTTTAAAAGCTCTCTGCGCCTCATGTTACTGCAGACAAATGGACGTCGTGTTCCGGCCACACTGTCCCAGACGCATTCTGTACAAATGAAGACCCTGTCAGGTGAGGGGTGGGGGATGGCTCTGGCCAAGGGCAGACGTTCCTAAGGTCTGGGGATTGGTTTCATCCTCACATTATCACTCAAAACTCACCAAGTAATCTTTAAAAATAGTTTATTTTTTAAAACCATTAAGGCAAAACTGTACCCTGAAATTAACTCTTTACATTCATCAGTCTTACAGTAGGACATTCCAAACATATAAATTCCCATAAATTCAGGATATAAATCAATATGTATATTGATCAGTTCAATCTCCTAATGGCAAAATGAATAAGACCCAAGATTTTTTAAAAGTTATTTTATAGCCATTTTCTAATTGCCTGGAACCACGATCAGTTAACGTGAGTAGGAAGATTCCAGTACCGTTTGCCCGTCTCTGCACACCCCTGCTTCCTGAGGCCTGAGGCCCCCCCCAAACCCAGAGAGGGCATCTGAGTAGGAGAGGATGCTGGAGCATGCTCAAAAAATCTGCATTGCAACTGCTCCTGTTTAGGTAAAAACAAGGGGTCTGTCTGCCCCTAAATACTTGGAGTATAAGGCACCCATCAAGAGGAACGATCCACATGCCGGGAAACCGAGCTCAGGCCTTGCTTTGGAAGTCTGCACCGTCCTGGTGTGTGTCGTCCCCTCGGGCCCTGTGGGTCCTGGGAGGCGGTACAGGTTTACGTCGAGAGGAAATTTTACCACGATACGGAAAACAACGTATGGGAGACCCGCGGGGGCTGCGGTTTCTGTTTTATGCTTTGGGTTGGGCCATCCGGAGGCTGCCAGAGAACCAGCCCGTGTGAATATTCCATCAGAATATTTCAAATTGCAAAGTTCTTTGGTAATAATGACCCACAGGTAATAATTCCCGGCAGAGCAGACAGCGACTTACTACACAAGCGTCGTCCGTGGTCTTGAGCGAGACACCGCTGTGTGAGGTCAGCGACCTCTCACCTGGGTCTAAGGTGGCAGACGCGATAAGGACAGACTCGCTGTGCTTCCTGCAGGTGCAGCGACGGGAGCAGGTCTCCACGGGGCTCAGCGGACACTGGGACGGCGAGGGAGCGGCTGTATGTCAGTCGTGACGTCCCAGCTTCCTTGCTGTTCCCAAGAGCAGGCGATTAGGAGTATATGTCAATTAACACTGATTTCAAAGAATCCAAATGTTATTAGATAACACGGTTGTAAGTTAGTAAAATATTTATATTAGGATCTTTAAAAAAACTCAAATCACAGTATTTAAGATACAGCTATTAACACGGTTCTTTTTATACAAGGTAGAAAAAAATAGTGATACTTGCACACAAATACTGTAATCTTACCAAAAAAGAGTACTGAGTGGCATTCATCTTTTGTGAGGTACATTTTTTTGGGGGGGCCTGAAAAAAGGAACAGACCGACTGTGCTTTTGAAAAAATTTCCCCAAAGTGAATGATTTTACTTTGAAAAGATTGATCACTCACTTGTCTTCAGGGCCTGAAGCTTGACCGCCCTGCCTTGAGGAATCTGATTGGAGACTTGGTGGCACATGCCCGCCCCCAGCTCACCCCTGTCCCAGGAGGCCCGGCTCCATGTGGGGGCTGGCCTGCACCAGACTGTGGCCTGCATGGTACTGCAGTTCACCTTGTTAACAGACTTTAGATGCTGGCGGGCTGGTGGGGGCGGGGAGAGGGCAGGAGAGGAGGAGGCCGCTGTATTCCCTGCTCTGGAGAAAAATAGGGAAGTTTTTCACATTTGACTCCAACTAGCAAACATATTTTAAGCGAAAAAAACAAACAAAACAACAGACCTAGGTCTTAATTTGCTATCTATGATGTAAAAAATGGATGTTTGTCTGTTTATTTTGGCAACGAATGCATGTAACAGCGATGGGGCCACTGACGTCCTTGATGTTATCAGTTGCTTCAATCCAGACATGACATTGCACACGGATGCAGTTGGGTCTGTCCCACTTGGCAAAGGAGTCCACAAGGAAGTGGCTGTACTTCAGCTGGACCACGTTACACGGCCTCCCTTTCTCGGGGAGGGGGAAGTAAACGGTTATATTTCTTGTGTCTCAAATTGAAATTTTGAGAAGCAAGTGGTCAGTCGATAGCCCCGTGGCAGGTCTGAGAAGGCGCCCGGAGCTGGGAAAAGGCAGTGCGGACAGCAGCCTGGGCGGTGGGCTCACTTCTGCTCTAACAAGCAGGCCACACTACAGCTTTTTGTTTTAGTAAGTCTGCAGCCCACTCTGCGGAAATAAAATTTAACAATCTGCTGCATTCTACAAAAAAATAGCATAATGGAAAGCATTATGTAGTTATTTAAACTAGAGCATAACGACTCGTCTTTTTTTATTACGAGACTCCCAATGTCACATTTTCGTTTTTATGTTGTAGTTCTCAGACAAGTACAATATATTGCATCTCCTATATTGTGAGTCAGACCAGATGTACTTCCTTTATTCTTATTCTACTGTTTCACAGGCTGGGGGAGGGGGGCGGTCAATGACCATTTTCCTGAATTCTATTAAAATGGCACCTAAAAAATACGAAAATCTGAGCAAAAACTTAGACCTCATCCTTTGGAGCCTAATCTCAGATCTTTCCAGGTAGGTCCCTCAGAGGGTCCTGTGACCTGGGCAAAGTCCCTGGACTTAGCAAGAGGACAGCCACCTGGCGACTTCATGGCTTCAAAGAGCCCCTTGGTTGGGGTGGTGCTGTCACCACAGTGCAGGATGAGTCAACATTTATTTGTCACAACCTTCATCTGCTCCTCCCACTAGAGCACACTGAGCTGTCCTTAGAGCCCTTCTGCTGGGTGTTCAGGGGCCTTCACTTCCGCCTGTGCCGTCTGAAGGTCACTTGTCAGGGAGGCGAGGCCCTGAACTGACGGCTCAATGCAAAGGCTTGCTGGGTAAGAATCATTAACCTGCGGGGAGCCCTGTAAGCCAGCTTGGCCAGGTAGTGAAGCGAAGCTGGGCCGTTTTAAACTGAGAACAAAGACAGAGCCAGGCTTCGGAACAGCCCAGTGCCTGGCAGTCCAACGGTGGAAAAGCTGGGTGTGGTGAAGGTCTTCCCTGAACACATTTTAATAACCAGTAAGCCCTCAGCTCGTGGCATAGGTCTTCGTTTTCAACCTCTATAGACAGTATAATTTCCTTGCCTCTCCCGAATTGAACGTTTGAAGCAAATAACCCCTGCAGGCCGCAGGCTAACCCACAGAGCACGGGCGGGGCGGCCGCACTGCCCGTTGTGAAGGCTGGCAGGAGCTGGGAAGGGCCACAGACCTGCCACACCAGGCAGCCCGTCATGGGAGCTGTTTTCACTTTGAGATGGGGGTGATCCCATCCCCCACCTCAAAGGGCTGAGCAGCAGAGGTGACATGTGAAGTGCTCCTGCTTTGAAGGCAGTAAAGACCCCTGGCGTAGGAGGGGAGCCCCTGACAGGCCTTCCTAGTGGGATCTGTGTTTTGAAAGGCCACATGGGTTGAAGAGGTACTGTGAAGGTGGCTGGCTTTCCCTGGGTCCCTGGAAGTCCCAAAGGCCAGGCCAGTGGTCAAGTCAGTTTTAGCTGGAAATGCCATTGGTTGAAACAATGGACCCACATTTAGACGGGAGTTCTTAAGATGTTCCAATGACAGGCGTGACCATTGGATCAAGGCCAAAAAACCATCAGGCATCCGGCCACTAAGATTGAATGTGCTCAGGATGACCATGGTTTGAAAAGGGAGCACGAGGCAGGAAAGTCTGGAGTCGAGCACAGAGGCACAGGTGCGACTAACAGGAGAAAGCCCTTGGGAGTCAAGGGCGGACCAAGGCTGGCATGGAGGCACCTCTTTCCACCCTCCTCCGGCAGGATTTCCCCACGAAAAGGCTTACGTGCGGCCCTCAGGCATAGCTGAAGAGGGGCGGCCTCGCGGTGGGTCGCTGCAGGCCTGCCCACCGCCGCTTCTGAACCCAGTCACACTCAAACTGTCTCACTAAACGGGGCAGCAACTTTTGCACACGCGAATCTTTCAGGCTCCCTTTGAACAATAAAAGTTCCTTTACAAAGTCAGATAAGCTTCCACTTCTGAGTGCGGACAAGAGGTGAGCGCGCAGCCTCTGAGCTCTTCTCACAGATGGTCTGACCAAAGACGCACCCAAAGGCCGCGGTGGTTTCAGCACCTTCATTTTAACAGTGCCGTTTGACATCTCTGTTGAGGTAGCTGCTATGCTGTGGGAGGTTTGGGAAAACAGTACTTGCTAAGTTAATCGGTAACTTGTCATCATACATCAAACACAGGATTTGACTTAGGCCTTGAGCTTCTGCTCGGGTCTTCAGATGCTGTGCTGTCCCTGGGCCGGCCACACAAACCTTGAGGCCGTTTGTTGCCCAAACGTTTTAGACAGCCCTGGGTAAGACACGCATCGGTACAAGCAGAAAGCTACGTTCTATGAAAAGCAAGAATCCCCGTAAAACAGGGACAGCTCTCGCGGGCATTCTCGAATGTTCTGAGCACCGAGGTTGTCTGTCCTCCACTCCACCTTCATTATTTGTTGTCTGCATATATCCACCTTAGGAAGCTGCCCTGAATCCATCTCATCTGAGTTGTAGAAAGGTCTCAGGCAGCCGTCTGGTGCTCCAGCAATATTCAAACTGCTCCTGAATCCCGCTCTCGCTGGGGCACGTGGGAGTATCCTGCTTTTGATGACACTGGACATCCCCGAAATAGCTTCCTGCAGTGCGGCCCTCAGGCTTCAGGGAAATGCCCGGATGCAGAAGGCAGGAACACGCTATAGGAGAGGGTAGACAGGACCAGGCTGGATCTGAGCCCGCGGCAGGCCACACGGTGAGGAGGTGTGTCTCAGATGAGTCCCAGCTGCCCCTTCATTGTCACTGTCATCAGCCCCTGAGACCAAGACCAAGGCTGCTTGGTCATTTGTGGTCGCAGAGGAGTTTGGCACTTTTTGCTGTTATAAGTCAAGAACATGAAGAAGCAGGTTTAAGCAGTGACTTGCTGAAGCGGGGTCAAGGTGGCATTCACGCCAGGAGGTGACTCCACGCTCGCGGCTGGAAGCTTCTAGAACCTGTTATGATGACGTTTCCATTGTACTCTGTGCCAATGTCTACTGAAACCTAGCAAGCAATACATGCACTCTCTCACTAGTCCCTGTTTGAAATACTACACTACACTGAATTGGTGACGAACTCGTCTATATTTGACTATCGATGCGCTGAGAAATCTGATTAGATGACCCAAAACATTCTGAGTGGCAATTATAGTGATTCTGTTATTTAAAATGAATGGGATCATGTGATTTTCTTCCTATAATAAAAGTGAACAATGCAAGTGACTTTCAAGCTGAGGTCACTTGCGGCCTCTTCTGTGGCTTCATCAGGGACATCGCCGTGTAGTCTGGCCAGGCCCCAAGAGATCCAACACTCACGAAGGCTGCTAATATACAACCTGCGCCTTCTGTCGGCCTGACTGTTAAGGCCGAAAGTGTGAAATCTGTTTTAGATGGGTTTTATGAAAATCTAAACAGAATGAAAGACTTTTCTAAAAGCTCGGGTCTCAAGGCATCTGAGTAAGAGGCCTGTGGTCAAAGGGGGCAGCGCAGACCTGACGTTGGAATCCAGCGCCCAGCCCCAAGACCTTGGACCCCAGGGCCTGCATACTTATCAGTCCAGGGGTTCTCATTCTAGGAACGAATGTTGCAATGGACGCTCCATGTGACTCACAGCTTAGCTCCTTTCTGACTTAGGAAGACCCCTTGTTTGGTGTCGTTCGTATTTGGAAGTACTTTTGCTTCGAACAGATCCTTTGGTTAGATCTTAAGAAACCACTGATCATGGAATTTTTAAAAGGATGCTCTAATTGTAACTTTTGCTTTTTTCTATTTGTAGTCTCACGGTTTTATTGTTCTTCTACTGTTGCATTTTCTTAACGCTGATCTTGGGAACTTTATCAATATCAATCCTAATCCTTCTTTAACAGCAAATAATAATGATCTTATAGAGCCAGATTTTCCAAAGATGGGGGGGTGGTTGTCAAGGACACAACCTCACAGATGCTGTGTGTGAGGTATCCAGTGACACCCCCCCCCCCACCACTGCGCTGGCACTGACCAGCGCAGCCGGTCTGGATGGGTGGGAGGGGCTGCTGGAAATCTCTGACTGAACAATGGATCTACTCTGATGGACAGAAAGAGAGCGCTTCGGGGTCCACAAGCTCTAGATGAAAACCATAATCAACAATGCTTTCACAGGCAGACTGAGGATCAGAAGTTGATCTTCAAGGCTCAAACAAATATTCTAGATATTGGAAAGACCACCTTACATATGTGGTTGGAAAAGGACACTTAACTCTCTCAATCTTTGTAAAAACCACCAGCCTGTTGTGAATCCTGAGACTAAGTGAAACCACCTTTGCAGTCCTGTCCCCACTCCAGTGGTTTTCCAGGTGACCCCTCACCCCCACCCCTACTAGAAAGTCACATTTACCTTGTCTTCTCCACTCCAGGTGGCAGCTACTGCCACCAAGAGTTACAAGAACAAAGCCGCATATTTAAAAAAGCAACACAGGAAAAGACCAAGGAGCTGCCTTGACACACGGGGCCAGAGGCACATTTACAAATAATTTGTCAGTTTGCCCCTGAAAACACTACCATAGCCTGACTGGGTTGGTTCAAATTTGAGAGGAAACGGAGGTGAGAGGACTGGGACGCCGAGGTCCTTTCACAGTTCGTCATGATCCTTCTCACCACAGACGTCAGCTTCACACAGGTCTGGGATCCAGTCCAGAGCAGGTCCTGAGGCACAGTTTTCTGGAACCTTCTACACAAACCTGGAAACAGGCTTTACCCCACATATTAGCCACAACCATGAAAACTGTGAACTGAAAACAAAACAACGGCTGCATTTCGATAGCTTATCAAATATTATAATTCTTTGAAATTCTAAATCCTATGATTAAAACCAGCATGTTGTCTTTCTTCAAATTCAGGAAACAGAACTGAAGTTTTCCAAATAAATATTTTGCTGCTTTTTAAATACCTAACCTTTGGATACATCTAGGTTTATAGGATTATAAAAGTTAAAAAGTGCTGATTAGTTTTCAAAATTATAAAGGAGCACAACAGTCACCGGTGGCACCAAGGGAAGACAGACCACGTGTTCTGAGGTCACCAGTTTATTCAGTGGTGAATTACTAACGTGATTTATAGAAATCTGCACTGATTAACCCCCGGGCAGGTTCCAATCAGGCCGCTGAATATCATTCTCTTTAGTTTTCCAAGTCCTGACTCTTAGCCTCGTATCGCCAGCATTTCCATACTTTGCACACTCGTAGAAGTACAGGATATAAAAGGAAGTACGTGTGGAACAGGGTTCTGGTTGCCACCTGGAGCTTACACTTACCATGCTCGAAGGTTACAACGGTGGCGATCTGTGCAAAGTAGCCTTGCTCCCGCTTCTCATTTGTAGTGCTGTCAGCTTTAAAAGTCCTGAGACGTTCCTCCTTTCTTGCTCACTTGCCATGAATCAGTACATATCCCTGTAGATTTCTTGCAGCAGCGGGTGCAGGGCGGCATCCGACTCGGTCTTTTTGATGATCTGCACCAGCTGTGCGTGCTCGGTGACAAGCTGCCGGAGGTCTGCCATTTTCTGAAGAAGCTTGGGGAAGAGAAAGATGTCGTCCGGGTGGTTACTCTGCAGGTGAAGTTTCAGCACGTGCACGATCCCCTCCTGCATTTTTTCAATGTGTCCGACGTTCAGAAGGCCGGGACGATCTGTCCTCAAAAGAAAGAGGAGACGATTGAGTGTGACGACCACCATGGTAACGCCTAATATGTGATCACTTTGAGAAACCACATGTCCGTATTTTAACATGGCCTTTCTTACCAAAAGCTTCACTACCTTCAGATATTGTCAACCTGACTAGATTTTTCCCGAAGTCACTGGGCCTAGTAGGGGCAGACAGGAGCAATGCTCATTCCTACACTTGATCTTAGCCAAAAGGTCGAGAAGCGATACAAATGTTCATTCCTAAATATTTATGTTCCCTTAAATCGACTAGACCTCACAGCATGGCCCTTTCATTTTGGATTTACCTGATTACCACCTGAACCCCAGAACGCGAGGAGTAACTATACCTCTGATGATGATTACGACCAATTTTGCATTATATGGAATATGAAATTCTTCTTGAGTCAGACGTAGATATTTGGTTTCAAGTTTTTCACCAATATTTAAAGAGTGTGATTATGCGATACCTGGGTTTTGCAATGCAAAGCACTGTAACAGGTACCTTCTAATGTGAATCAGCTGAGAGAAAGTGGAGCGAGATCGGAATGGAGGACAGATACTAGCTGGAGAGGAGGCCCAGGAGGCCCAGGGCAGGAGGTCTGGTGCAGGAAGGGCCAATGTCACAGCGGGGGACGACCCCGGAGGAGCTCGGCCCTGGGTACCAGACTTCCTGGGACACTGTCAAACCAGGAAGTCTGCCCTTGGTACAGAACATCGGCCCCAATCCATATTTAATAGGTAGCGCTCTTTTTAAAGCCCCACTCCTAGGATTTTCAAAAGTGTTGCCAATGATGTAGATTTTTCATTGTTGTTGTTGTGGTTGTAAAACATATAGTTCACACTAGAACAATGTAGAAGGTAGGGGTGCTGACCCCCATGTGGTCAAAAATACACAAATAACTCCCCCAAAACTCATCTATAGTCATCCCTGGGTATCTGTAGGGGATTGGTTCTGGGAATCCTTGCAGACACCAAAATTCGTGAATGCTCAAGTCCCTTATATAAAATGGCGTAAGGACAATGCCCAGTTGGCCCTTCTCATCTGCAGATTCCCAACTACTGATCGAAAATACTGCTTTCGAACCATAGCTGTCTGAATCCGTGGATGCAAAACCTGGGGACACAGAAGAGTGACTGTATGTTGAAAAAATCTGAGTATAAGTGGACCTGTGCAGATCAAACCCATGTTGTTCAAGGGTCAACGGTAATTAAGTTTTTCAACAGAGATAAAAAAAATAAAGTGGCCCCCCCATAATTTTAATCCCATCACACAGATTCATGTATATCTCACCAGACATTTTTCTATACATAGAGTTAACATATGATTGTAATTTCTTTTATGAAACTGATCACACTACATATAAATAGTTCTGCTAATGCTCTTTACCCACTACACACATCTTGAGTGTACAAAGGACAGTGACAGGTTACGTGCCAACTGCTTTGCCATTTTACACTTTTTGCCAGAGCCTAAGGCCTCCCTCCACCAGACCGGGTCCAGATGCGTGGTAACAGGGACAGGCCTGATGGGGTGGGGCTGGGCTGCCCTCACCCCGCTCTCCACCCAGACTCTGGGTGGTTGTGGCAGCCTCCATTCTGTAAGTGTCAATCCCAGGGGACAATATAGCTGCCAGTACTTTGTGGGAGCAGGCGCCCCGTCGGTGTACCCCAAAGCCAGGTATGATAAACCAACTTTACAGTAGAGGAATGACCTTCGTAGATGCAGACAGTACTATTTAAAGGAACGTGCCACTGAGCCAAAAATCTGGGGGCTGCAGAGCCAGCTGCCCACAGAGGCCTGGATTTCCCTTCACTGGGATCCATTTCCTCCAGCAAAGCAAACTGTAATTGCTGCTGGTTCACTCCTAATTATTTTCATTATGAAACAGCATAACTATACCAGTAGTGACCACGACTCTACCAACATCTGTATGGCACTTTATGGAGTACTGTCTGTAATACAGATATAACTTTATAATCATATAATATACAGTCATGCGCCGCTTAACAATGGGGATAGTTCTGAGAAATACGTCGTTAGGCGATTTTGTCATTGTGAGAACATTACATAGTACATTTACACACACCTAGGGGCCCCGCCTGCCGCTCACCTAGTGCCCCGGGCTACCAGCCTGTAGGGCACGTTACTGCACTAAACGACACAGGATTGGAGCGAAAGGAAATGGTGCCCTCACGAGACACGGAAACAGGAGATGGATGAGGCTGCTGCCGGTAACAGGGCGACTGTGTTAGAGCAAACTGTTTTCTAAGGAGACAGAGCACACTCTCAAGGAACCGTGAGAGTCTGGTGTAGTCAATACACAAACCAGGGGCAGTCGTTTATGACCACGTATTATGTTCCCTACGTAACTGACGTGCTGTGCTCTTATACGCCCGCAGTGCAGCGGGTGTGTTAACACCAGCATCACACACACGTCACTGCGACCTCACCAGGCGACAGTTTTTCAGCTCCATTAAAATCTAGGGGACCCGAGGTATGCGGTCCGCTGTTGACCAAAACGATGTTATATGACATTTAATTGTATCATAATAATATTATACACCATAATATTACATTCTAATTATTAACCATACCTGATTTATTTGATATTATGTTATAATTATAAATAGAATATATATTATATATAATTATAAATAGAACATATATAAAAGGCATATGTATTTATACATAATATATGCTGTAATATGATATGATATGGATATAATTCTCACTTAGTTCTAGTCAGTGGTGCTGTTGTGACTCAGACACCCTCCCACCCACCGGTGCTGACCCCACTGCAGCCCATCTCCAGCTCACAGCGGCTTTAGCATTGTCAAATTCTTTAAGATAGGCGTGTGTGACATGGCACCGGCAGATTAAACCCATAACTTACCTCCACAGCATATTATAGCAGCCACAAAAAGGGAAATATCACTGTCGTCCAGTTCCAGGGCATTGAACTTCATTGCGAAGTCAAATTTAGGCTCCATGATATCACAAAACGGTTTTCTCAGGCTTTTTAGGAATTCACGAGTTATAAAACCATTTCCATACGCCACCAGCATTCCATCTTTATTCATCACAGACGACAGCATTGCAAAGATGGCCTCATAAACGCCGTATTTCAGCAAAGTGACTTGATCATTCAAGTCCAAGTTTGCAAAGCCGGGGATGGACTTGGCGAATTCCGTGAGCTCTGTGACAGTCTCTACAGATGTGCACTGGCAGCAGTGGAAGATGCGGACTTCTGCCTCCTTGTTCTGAATGCCATTGGCCACCAACTTGGCCACTAGTGTCTTCTCAGCCATACACAATGTCTCCATGTCATGTATGACAAAAGGCTGCAAAGAAAGACACTGGAGTAAGTCAGGAAATTGGTGACAAGCTGTCTGCCTAATCATCAATAAGCTGTATCCAAACTACCTGTCGAGAACCAAAATATGTGCAAACCACAGTCCTCATACTTAAACAATCTCAAAATTAGTTGGGGACAAGCAGACCTTAACAGAGAACTAACAATCAAAATCGGTAAGGTAATAATGGTCGGTGACTGACAGTGGGTGGGGATTTCACTGCTAAGAGAGTGAAGCACTGATTTTGGCAATAAAGTTAATGAGAGAACATTAGGAAAGCACTTTGAATATTTTATAATATTCTCTGAACTCCTGGACACTACTGCAGCAGCCATAATTACGATAACTCTTGATTTTACCATTCTATGAACTTTAGAAATAACCATCATTATTTAACACCGACTGTTGAATGAATGAATTTGGCATGTAAATATATACAACTCAGAAAGTTGGCATTTGTGTAGAAATCAGCAGACAGCATTGTTAAACCCCTGTTCTTTGGGAATAAACTGGAAAAGCCTTGGAGAAGGCTTCCTTCCCTGTGCATAAGACTGAAACCTTCAGAGCTCCACGTTCTGGAACAAGTCCCCAAATGCCCATGGCAGCAGCCTGCCTGTCGCCATGCCACTGGCTCCTAAACCCACTGGTCCTACATTAGTGGAGGAAAGAAGACACAGCTGGCGGTATAATTTACAGCCAACATGCCCAGGAAGGATTACGTATCTGGTAGGGCTCACGAGAATGGCACAAACACCACTCTGGCCAACGTGTGTCCAGAGCGGCCGCGGAGTGGGCCAACACGGTTTGCTGGGGCACATGCACGAGGCACAAGCAGCTGGTGGCTTTAAGAGCCACTACGGCTGTAAGGTCGGCCGCTGCCGCCGCGTCCGGACCTGTGGCATGACGTCTCCCTGTTTCTGGGAGCACAAGCACATCTGGAGAAATCAGCACAGAACCCCTCAGGGCACCTGTGGGTGGTATCTGGCACAGAAGCAGGGTGCTGTGTTGGAACAATCCGATGCATTGCCTTCAAAATGCCCAAATAGAATTAGAATTTGCAATATAGTCTTGGACAAAAATATCTGGTTCCACATCTGAGGAAAGGGGATATTTTTAAAATTACTATGAACGAGTAAGAAACACTCTGAATACAAAATTCAAAGCCAAATTCCTGAAGACCTCAAGTGTGACAAAGGAAGATGAACACTCTCTCTCTCCAAAGACCTTCAAAGCAGCAAGATTACCACTGTTCTTAAGAAAGTTTTGGGGCAGTTCTGCTTCACAGAAATTGGAGCTCAGATTTAAGACACGTGTCTAGGACGGATTAGAGAAATGCTTTTAACGGATAGATGGCAGACTTCCCTTAATTCCAGAAAATAGACCATTAGGCCACTCTGATTTTATTCAAATCACGGGCTTTTAAAAAGTACATTCAGCAGGGGGGAAAAAAGAGTTCCATCCATGGTCAAAACAATTAGAGAAATGCTGAGTTAAAGGAAGCCACGCTCTCCCAGGGTCTGTCATGTAATGAGTGTGCGCTGTGACTTTTCCAGAACAGGGCAGGGCAAGCACGGTTCCAAAAGTGTGTGATTACAGATGTGTGTTTTGTCCACAGAGTAAGCCTAGGTAGGGGGCCCTGTGAAACAGGACACACGCACTGGACTGGCTCTATGTGAAACACACTCTCACAAATGGCGGCTTCAGTGGTAACAAATACTTCATTTTTAAAAAATCCTCATTTGGATTTTAGAAGGCAGGCTCCAGCAACAGGCAAAATTAGAAACCCTTTGAATTCAAAACAAGTGGTAACACTGAGAAGCCCATGTTAACGAAAGCGAGAAACTGTAGACTCACACAGTTGAACATTTGCCAAACTTTACTGATAGTAAAGTTCTTCAGACTATTTATCACAGCCATGCCACTGATAGTAACTTTGGAACGTGCCTTTCATAGTCCCGTTGGAATATGACTATATCTGACACCACAGGTGGTCGTTTCAGATGAGTAAAGCATGCCGTAAAGATTTTAAACAGCATGAGGCAGAAGTGGAGCTTCCCCTCAAGTCACTGTACACCATGACCAACAGCTCCCAACGGACAGTTCCCCCAGCCCACACCCGACGCTGTTATACGTGTGTTCTACTACTTACAAGAATTCACGTTCTCAAAATCAGCCTGTAAGTGTCTCAAGGTTACAAAATCAAAATGCTAAGGACAATGGATCACAAACAGCCAACTAGGCTGTAAGCTCTAGCCAATCGAATCATTTCCTTTACTTGCTTCCACACTTTCTCTATAAAAGTCACTCCCCTCGCACCTAACCCCTACTGTTTTGGCACTGACAGATTGGAATCAATGTTTGCTCAAATAAACTTTTAAAAAGTAAAAACAAAAAAGAATTCATATCCAAAACACATTGAAACAGCATTTTCCATCAAACATTAGGCAGCATGAGCCGTTAGGAAGCATTTGTGAATTACGGGTAGAATTGCTTTGGGTGGAGTTACTTAATAAGCCTTTGGTTAGGTTCTGCATTTCTAGAAATGGTATAAAATATTAGGTATGTTTTCAATCTAAAGACAATTATGGAGAATGTATAATATTTCGACCTAACACGGGAGGAAAACCGCTCAACATGGTGTCAGGCCGCGTCTGCCGAAGGGACAGTGCTACTCCAGGAGCGCGTGGGAAGCCCCTGTCCCAGAGATCCCGAAAGGTTGACAATAATGTTGGAATGCCTCTTTCGACACTAGTTTTGGAACCTGTTCTCAGCCACATATCA
This sequence comes from Rhinolophus hipposideros, assembly GCF_964194185.1. Lineage (NCBI taxonomy): Eukaryota > Metazoa > Chordata > Mammalia > Chiroptera > Rhinolophidae > Rhinolophus > Rhinolophus hipposideros. The sequence goes on from NC_138055.1 coordinate 3,002,489, forward strand.
AAATTAGCTTTCTTGCTTCATTTATTTATTTATTTATTTTTCAAACAAGACACTTTATTCTGTTTAATCCCAGTGTGCAAACCAGGCTGGCTGCAACTGACTCGTAGTTTTGTCTCAAATTCAACTATATTCTCAGAGGGTAAAAATTTCCCATTACTAAAGATATTCCAAGACTCTAAAGATAATTCTTGACCATTTTGAGCAATATGGGAATCTATGAAATAAACATACGCTGTCCCCTTCATTTGAACTGAATAAAGGTCTGAGGTGTTTGTCAGATGTAAAAAGTAGAAGTACTTAATTGTCGCCTTACACTTTGAATTGCTTAAGTCCTAACAGTCAGTGAGGGACTGTTTTTTTTGTTGTTGTTTTGTTTTGTTTTTAACAAAGCACCCTTAGTCAGTTTTCAGAGGTGCAGCTAGCTTCTAAAACCAGAGGCATGAAACCTGAGTGAGAGTAAGTGTGCGTGAGTGTGCACGTGTGTGCGCGTGAGCGCCTGTTTGCTGGGCCCAAGTCCTTGGTTGCCGAGAAGCAAACATCACAGAAAAGGCGCTGACTTCAAAGCTCCTTACACTCATTTGCATGTTGCTCACTTGAAAGTCTTTCTGTGACATTCCCAACAGCTCACAGACAGACTCATTACCTTTTCAAGGTGCTGTTGAAAGCACCTCTTTTGGAAGCCATTTTCAGAGGGCACTACTATTCCCCCAGTTCCTCAGCTCCGCTTCTGTCCCCGTCACCCCCAAATCAAGGGGCAGCGAGTGCCCTGACGAGCTCTGACCTCACAACAAAGGGCCCTGCTCATTTTCTGGCCCACCATTCTGAACTCTCAGGGCCTCAAACCAGCCTGTGTCCAGATGGAAACAGACATTTGCTTTCCACCCATCACCTGACTCTCTCAACTAAAACCCATCTTTCCCCAAAGTGCCTGACCCTACGGGGCTTCTGCGCAGCTCCCCTCCTCTTCCAGAGACCCTCTCCCAGCATCCTGGTAGGTTCCAGGGCAGCTGGGGGTCTTTGCTTCATCTGCTCTGTAGGCTACAGAAGTGGTCACAGAACAAAGGAATGGTCTACTGCAAGGATAAATCCAGCTCCTGACTTCTAACAACCAGAGCCCTGCTTTTAAACTGAACATCTGCCCAGCACCCACCTGTCTCCCTCAGGCCTCACACACATCTCAGGGCCAAATCTGGGTGACGTTTGGGAGCTCGGTGCCCTTGCCTGGAAGGCCCTGCAGGGGACCTTCTCCTGGGCTGGTGAGGAAGCCAGCCCAGCCCTGGCTGATGGCAGGGGGCTCCATCTTGCTCTGGGGTCGATGCCTGTCCCCGACACAAGGCCCTGCAGGGGACCTTCTCCTGGGCTGGTGAGGAAGCCAGCCCAGCCCGGGCTGATGGCAGGGGGCTCCATCTTGCTCTGGGGTCGATGCCTGTCCCCGACACAAGGTCAGCTTTGTCACGGGTGTGTGACTAAATCTGTCTATGGCCTGGACAAATGAATGATCCCCCGCCCCCACAACACGCACCCTGAAGGCTGGTGCCCTGCATTCCTGTTAACATTGGACACGTGCTCCCCACACCCCAAGCCCACAGATTCGGATGTTTGGGAAACAGACTTCGCCTCCCTGACCCATCCCTTCCCTTGTCACGGAGTACTGACGAGGGCTATGATATCACCCCAGGTTGGAACCTTCTTGAGCAGGTTACTGAGTACTGGGTCACTGAGCACAGGTCAAGGTGAGTAGGTCAAGGCCTAAGCTTCGTCTCCCCAATACATTTCCCACCAATAGACTGAATTTCTTTCTAAACCTAGTGCAAGAGAGGCAGGCTGCAGTGTCCAGCGTCCACTGTGGTGACAAAAGCAGGGTTCTGGGCACATTCGGGCAGCGGCAGTGGGCGTCCCGCCCGTCGGCTCTTCCTCCAGACGGAGCACACAGGCTGGGCCGCACTGGAGCCAGGTCTGGGGTGCATTGGGCAGGTGGGAGACGGGAGCTGGGCCATCCTCAGACAGACAAAGGCCATGGCGTGGGAAGTGAGCCTGGCGTGGAGCCAACAGCGAGCTCGAATGCAGTGGGTGACCCCGGACATTTCCTTTCAAAGTGGAGCCTGGGGTGCTCTGGTTGGCAGTAGTCCTGGCTGGACACCAAATTCTGCGTTTCTGATACAGTGAAACCCAATCCTAGACGATCGGGCTATTACTTATCTCCTTAAGCCTAAAATACAGATTCTGTCAGAGAGGAAGCGTGTGTGAGACTCTAGCTGCCCAGATTGCACGGGCTCTGGCCCAGGAGGGGCTGGGCCCTTCTAAGTGCAGATCTCAGTGGGATATGTAGAAGCAAATTCTTATTAAACAACAGTGTTTGGTAAGAGGAAAGATGACCTGTAAGTTTGCTTTAACTTCTGACAATGCAAGGGAGACACAGAAGATCTCAGAAAGAAGATCTCAAAAGATCTCAAAGAGGTCAAAATTTTGGGTTACTCTAATTTGGGGCTATACTAATCATTTCCAGGATACAAATTCAAAGTCAAAAGGTTACTCTGCTTTCACCTTTGTGATCCAGAAAGGGCTGAATCTGTATGAGCCTTGGGCTGTCCAGGGTGCGTGTCTTCACTGATTTAAGGGAGTTTGCTTGAACCCTTCTAAAATGGCTCAGCCTATGTAACTGGAGAAGTGACTGAAGAATTAAAAGACTTAGTAAAAAAGAGGTTTAGTTGGTTCGTGAAAGTAAACAGCTTGTGAAATACTTTATTTTCCTGTGACTAAAAATTCCAGCTTGTAATTCCCAATAAGGATTGCTTCAAGCTGTTCATTAGTACAAATGAAACCTGTGTCACCATGCTCAGAGGAAAAGGCGAAATATCCTTATTTGCCAGCGTTGGGCAGAACCCCTCTCTGAGATTGGTTCTGTAATGGAGATAAAGACTAGTTAACTGTGGGGGTTAGGTACGATGGCGCTAGGCTGGGCAGGTGATGAAGTGTCACACTCACAGACACTCCTGAAAAGGCCCAGAACTGTCCAAAAAGATAGTAAGGTTTTTGCAAATAAATGACCCTTTCCAAGCCCTGAGATGTCACTGCCTTCGCCTTGAAGGAAAGCAAGATGTGTGTGCGTGGGGGGCGGTCAGAGACCAGGGAGCAGTTTTAGGAGAAAGGGAGCAAGAACACATTTGGAATGAGAAGTGAATGGTTTCATTTCCTGGCATTAAAATAGAGATTAAAAAAATGCACTTCAGAATCAACCCTAGAATGTGGCAAGCTATTCACTAGATTAAAAAATTTTTTTTTTTTGCTGTATTAATTACATAGTCATTATAATAACTTGGTCGCTAGGAGCTGTGGGGTGGCTGTGACCCAAGAGATAGGAACTGTTGTTAAGCCACAGGTCAGAGTCTCTGAATGAAATGTTCCCGTTCTGTTGTGTTGCCTTGGGGATAAATGTTATTTTCCCAACATTTACTCCTCGTTTCCTCAATCCTGCTCTACAATGGTAGCTGACATGGTGCCGAGGGGGCACTTCACACTCAGCAGTAAACACGGCAAGGACACCTACTGGATTGTTGTTGGCTTTTCCCGCCAGGATGACCCGAGCCTTGACCTTGTTCATGTTGAAATTCTTCAAGTAGGCCTCGTATATTCTTTTGGCGAGAGATTTGAGATCTGCGGTTTCAGAATCTTCCACGTCATGTTCACACGTAAGGATTTCTGCTTTCAGTTTTGCTTTTTCAGATCTTGGCATTCGTCCAAAACGAATTGCTGGGGGCGGGGGGAGAGACGGAATAATGCGGAACAGACAGACATGAACAACACAGCGGTGACAATGACAGCTGGCTGCATGGAAAGGTCACGCCAAGAATTAAAACTACGAGTGAAAATGTATAGGCAAGGTGAAATCCACCTCTTAATACTACTCAACTTTCTACTTTGGAGAGGCGAAAATAAAACTCAAACTCCATAAATCCTGGACCTTTTTTAAAAGGTTAAGCTAAAAAGCAACAGCATTCCTCATTGCATTAGAGGACTGGCTTAAGGTTGCTTATTGTCGCTCATCCATCATTGGTCCTTTAGGCTAAGGAGATGGAAGTCAGCCTTTGAGTGAGTTCACGAGACCTTCTTCTTTTTTTCCAGAAGGTAGACATGCAACTTGCATGAACTCATTATTTTCAATTTACCTTCTCATAATCGGCATGTTCTAAAATTAGAGTATGACTGAATATAATTAACTTCATCAAAGGGTGAAACGTTTGATGGCACGGGCTTTATATGTATGCTATGAACATTAAGACTTTCCACTGATTTCCAATTGGTTGTCAGCCCTTGTGTCACAGGCTTACTGTATGAAGTTTCTAACAGTAACTCCAAGTGCTCTGCTGAATCTCAGTTATCTAAGACTTTTATTTTCTAGGTTATAATGGGTACAAAATTATCCGGGTATTAAGTGCTATGGCACATTCATTCCAAATACAGTCCCTTGCGACTGAACAAGGAAGGTAAACTGAGGCATGGACTGGGAAAACGCAATAGACAACCTTACCTACCGTTATGGGACATCCCAACAGAAAGGCACTTGTGGAAACGACAATACTGGCACTTGTTTCGGTTCTTTTTCTGAATCTTGCAGCCACGGCCGCATTTGTCATAGACCAGCTTTAGCCGAATAGTTCTCCGGAAGAAACCCTGTGGGATCGATATACAATTGATTGAACAAATGTCATCGCTTTGTTCACGTTTCTTGCTGTTTAATTACTGTCTCTTGAAAAATAAACTAAATTTAGAGAAATACTTCTAAAAATAATTGGAACAAATTGAGAATTTTTAATTTCATTATAGGTAGAACTAAACAACAACAAAATGAGGCAAAATGCTAAATAATCCCAAAATGTCCTTATCTGGTTTGTTAGTCTCCCAAAGAGTTATTTAATCCTGTTAAGATTTACACAAATGTAACTTTTTACTGTCATGTGACATATCCATATTTGTGACTAAAAACTTTCTAGAAATTTTTTGAGAATATTAACTCCCTAGAAGACAAAAAATTATAATACAATATAATAAAAGGAAGTCAGCTCTATGTAAACAATTTTCTCGCTTTATAAAAGCACCTTAAAGTCTACCCAGTAAGAAATATTATTATTCAGATGATAAAAAACAAAACTCAAGTAACTTAACCACGCAGAAAAGGCTACTGTACAAGTAGGTTTTTGAAAGGTATGTGGTTAGAAAACTTGTGAAGGAATTTATATGTGCATTAGATTCTTTTTTCTCTTTGCTTTCCAGTCATTCTTCCACATTTTTGTGTGGTAGGCCTGATTGGCCCCCATGAGAGGGAATGGCAATTTCTTGGGAAATGTAAGAGGAAGGTTGACATTTTTACTTGAGCAGTTATCTAGTTTGTAAAGTAGGATGGCCAAAGAATGTAAGAGATTATGAGGAAGGGTGAGAAGAGAGAATTTAAATGTCAGGATGCAGAGATACCCTGGCTCACGTGGCCCATTCTACCTGTGCACCTCACCTGCTCAGGCTAGGATGTCGGTCTGTCAAGAAAGCAGACCATTAACAGCTGTGGCATTTTCCAGGAGTTAGTAAACATGTCCAGTGTGTGCAAGGAAAAGCGATTTCTGATGTTAACCAGACATTCAGAAGACTGGCTGTCCCATGTATCATGTAAGTGAAATGCCCAACCTGAGAACATACACACAGTTCTACGAGTATGCGATGGTGCAGGGAGGCTTCAGGGTACCACAGAACGCGGTCCTTCTGACCTCAGGCTGGAAAGTCACGCGAGGGCCAGTGACCCAGTGGGCAGAACACTGAAGGACATGGCTGACCTCCTGTACTGCTGCCCTAGGTCACATTATGTGTAGCCGTCTGGCTGAGCTAGCACGAGAATGAGGGCATACACAAAGGTGCTCGTGAATTGGGTGCAGAGACGCCCCGGCGTGCAGGAAAGGACTGCTGGGAGGTCAGGAGCAGCTGGGGAGCAAAGAGCACTGGGTGTGGCCATTGCCTGGCTTAGCAAGACGCTGCACGTCTCCGATCGTCAGAAGAACCACTGCCCTCCCTGACGTCCCGGTGAGGATCGAGAGAGAACGGAAAAAGCTCTCTGACCTCGTGTCCAAACAGAGGGATCACTCTCCATGTGGTTTGTTTTCCTTTAAAGAACACAAATCTCTACGTGATTTACAAAGAGCCAGCAACCTGTCAAAGCCTCTAAAGAGAGGAATGAATCTGTCACCTGGGTCAGATTCTTGTCTGTGGCTTTTTGCAGACCCACTTTTGTTATGACAAACACTTGCGTATAAAATATAAGGAACCACCTTTGTCTGCTTCCAGGGCCCTCCGTACCTTGCAGCCTTCACACGCGTGAACCCCGTAATGGTAGCCTGAGGCTTTGTCCCCACAGATCCTGCATTCAATGTTCAACGCTGCACTGGAAGACTCGTCGGCGCTACCAGGAAGCACAGGATAAGTGACCGATGAGGGACTCGAAGCGGGTGAAAGGGTGTCTGAGAACAGACAGGAAAGGCTGATTAATTTTCCAGGCATCTTTGCCTAAATCAGGTTCATGAGGAGATGATTTCACATGTGACGTATCTGGTGGGCAGGCATCAGTGAGTCGGGCGGAGCTCCCATCCTGAGTCGGACCATCCTGAGCCGTCCTACCCTCTTCTGTGTTCCTAGGACTGCCATCATGCTGGCATCTCCAAAGTGCCTGCTGAGCTGTCCCCATGTCTGGACACGCAGATGCAGCTGCCTCACAGATACCACCCCTCGGAGGGGCTCCCGAGGCCCCCACACTTGACATATCCTACAGAACTCATTACTTTGTCTACTTCCTTCCAGCTTTTCTGCAATTTTTAATTCAGTAAATTGCATCAGAATACAGTATAAAAATCCATGTGGGCCACACCAAAAGCATAACCCATGAAAGAAACAAAATAAGTTGCACTTTCTTAAAATTAAACTTTTTGCTCTGCAAAAGATACTGTGAAGAAAAAGAAAAGACAGGCCATAGACTGCGAAAAAATATTTGCAAAACACACATCTGATAAAAGACTTGTAACCAAAACATACAAGGAAGTTTTAAAGCTCAACAATAATAAAACAAAGAACTCAATTAAAAAATGGGCAAGAGATCTGAATAGATACCTCACTAAAGAAGATATACAAATTGCAAGTAAGCGTATGAAAAGACAGTCCACATCACTGGTCATTAGGAAATTGTGAATTAAAACAATAGTGAGACATCACTATACACCTATGAGAATGGCTAAAATCCAGAAAACTGACATCATCAACTGCTGGCAAGGATGTGGAGCCACGGGAACTCTCATTCACTGATGGTGGGAATGAAAAGTGGTGCAGCTACTTGGGAGGACAGTTTAGAGTTTGGAAGTTTCTTATGAAGAAAAATGTCTTACAGGAGTTACATTCCTAGATATTTACCCAAGTAATTTGAAAACTTATATCTACACAAAAATCTACACAGCTTTATTCATTTACAGCAACTTTATTCATAATTGTCCAAATCAGAAGCAACCTAGATGCCCTTTAATAGGCAAGTGAATACACAAAAAGCCAGTCTGAAAAGGCTACATATATACTATGTGATTTCTGAATAATTGACATTCTAGGAAAGGTAGAACTATAGCAATGATAAAGAGATCAGCTACTGGAGTGGGGGTGTGGCAGGCAGGGTTGAAGAGGTGAAGCACAGGGGTTTTTGGGAGGTCGTGAAACTATTCATATGAAAATGTAATTGTGGATACACGATACTATGCATTTGTTAAAATCCACAGAACTTTACAGAATACAGTGAACCTTAATGTTACAAATAAAACAAAAATAATTCAAGAGGTCTCGGGGAGCGCAGGATGGAATGCTGAATGCGACACAAGAATGTGACTATATTACAAACGTATGAACCAAGTCCCCTGAAAAAGGTGGGGAGACGGTGTTGACCTAAGGAAACTTGGAAATGAGGGGAATCTGAGACTAAAGGCAAAAGGCACCGTTCGTTAGCTGATAAAGTAGCTAACAGGGGTATGGGTTAACAATTCTGAAACTGCTATATATGTACACTGAAAATTAACAATTAATTATATGAATAGTGGATGGTGGGAGCCAGGTTACTCACTATTGTAGTGGGAGGGTACAGATAACAAAAGGAAGAGGCTAGAATGATCCACGATGGATTAGAGTTGCAGACACCAGTATAAACTCATGTTTACCTTAATATAGATGCAGACGGCTACATATGGAAATATGTATAGATGTGTGTATTCACATGATTTATTAGGTTGGTGCAAAAGCAATTGCAGTTTTTGCAATTATTTTTAACCTTTTAAACCACAATTACTTTTGCACCAACCTAAGAGTATATGCACATATGTCTTTGCTCTGTCAGCTGAGAGAGCCTAAAGCAAAGACACTCCAGCAGCAACCAGAAATCACTGGAGGGGACAATACCCAGGGCTCACACAGAGCTGGAGATAGTCCTGATCTCACCGTTCACAGTGGAGAGCCTCAGAATTCACAGGGCATTTGATAAAGTACTTGAAAGGGCTTTGCCTCAGTATTTAGGAAAAATTACCTCCAGAATCAACACTACTATAGTCCCATCTCACAAAGCTTATAAATAAGACCTGAAAGGATAAAACATAGTTTCTAAGTAACTTAACTACATCCTAGAACAAAGCTCAAGAATACTTATAGAAATACAAAAACATCCATCAACAACACAGTTCACAATGTACGGTATCCAATAAAAAAATTATAAAACACACAAAGAAGCAGAACTGACCCAGAAATGAAACAAACGATATAATTTGTGGACAAGACATTTTAAAAAGTTATTATGACTGTATTCTAAATGTCCAAGAAGCTAGATGGAAGACTGAGAATGTTAGGTGAAGGCAGGGGGTGAAAAAAGAACCAAATTATGCCTTCAGTGATAAAAACTATATCTGATGTGAAAAACACATTGAATAGGAATAGGAGCAGGTAAGACAATGCAGAAAAAAGATTAGTAAACTTGAAGACACAGCAAAATAAACTATCCAAAATGAAACACAGAGAAATAAACCCAAAAAACAACATCGCTTCATCTGTGAAACTGACCAAGCATTTAAGGAAGAAAATCCAATTCTACAGAAATACTTCCAGGAAATCAAAGAGGAGGAAATACTTCCTAACTCATCCAGCAGGCCACCATTAATCTGATACCAAAACCAGACAAAGACTTTACAAGAGAAGAAAACTAGAACCAATATACCTCATGGACACGGACATAAAAATTCTTAACAAAATGTTAGCAAGCTAAATCCAACACTACATAAAGAGGGTAACACATGATAACCAAGTAGGATTCATCCTGGGAATGCAAGGTGGCCTTAACCTTTGAAAATCAAACAATGTAATTCACTATATCAATGAACTAAAAAAGAAAAACCATTTGATTAGTTTACTAGATGCAGGAAAAGTATCTGACAAAAATCCAACATCAATTTTTGATAAAAACGAGGATTAGAAGGAATTTTCCTCAACCTGACAAAGGACATCTATGAAAAACTATAGCTAACATCATACTTAGTGGGGCAAAACTGAATACTTTCCCCCTAAGATCAGGAACAAGGCAAGATGTTTCACCACGCCTATTCACTGTTGTACTGGAGGTTCTAACCAGTGTAATAAGGCAAGAAAAAGAAATAAGGGGCACCCAGCTTGAAAAGAAAGAAATAAAACTGTCTTTATGTACAGAAGACATAATTATCTGTGTAGAAAATCTTAAAGAATCTATAAAAACTACTAGAATTAATCCGTTTAGCAAGGGTGCAGGATGCAAGATCAATATTCACAAATCAATTGTATTTTTATAAATAGCAACAAATGATCAGAAGCTGAAATTTTAAAAATACCATTTATAATAGCATCAAAAATATGAAACACTTAGCAATAAATCTGACAGAAAATGTGAAAGACCTGTACGCTAAAAGTTACAAAACATTGCTGAGAGAAATTAAAGAAGACCTAAAGTAAATGGAGAAATAAGTTCATGGTTCAAGACTCCGTATTGTTAAGATGTCAGCTCTCCCCACACTGAGCTCTGGATTCAATGCAGCCCCAATCCAAATCTCAAAAGGTTCCTTTGGTATAAATTGACAAACTGATTCTAATATTAATATGGAAATGAAAAGGACCAGGAATACTCAAAACTTCTTCAGAAAAGAATAAAATTGGCAAGCCTATGTTACTATGCCTTATTATAAAGGCATAGTAATCCGGGATCTGTGGTATTAGTATCAAGTGAGAAAAACACATCAATGGAACTGAGTAGAGAGCCCAGAAATAGACTCCTACATGTATGGTCAGTTGATTCTTCACAAAGGTACAAAGGCAATTTAGTGGAGACAGCAGATTTTTAAATAAACTGTGCTAGAACAATTACAATGCAAAGAAAATGGAGAGAAAAGAAATGAGTTTTGATCCATATATAAAAATTAACTCAATGAATTTTAGACATCAATGTAAAAGCTAAAAATATAAAACTTCTAAAAGTGACTTGAGGTCAAGCAAAGATTTCTTAGGTATTACACAACAAAGCACACTCCATGAAAGAAGAAAACACTGACATATTAGACTTCATAAAAATTAAGGACTGAAAAAAAAAAATTAAGGACTTATGCTTTTTGAAAGACACCGTTAAGGGGAAGAAAAGACAAACCACCAACTGGGAGAAAAAATTTATACATCTTGCAGGTAATAAAGTACTTATACCCAGAATAAATAACTCAACAGTCAATAGTAAGAAAACAGCTCAATTTAAAAATGGGCCAAAGATTTGCACAGAGACTCCACTGAAGAAGGTATATTGCAAATAAGTGTATGAAAAGATGTTCCATGTCCCCTGTTCCCTATTCTTTGCTATCACAAATATGGCTACAATCAGATTCTTGTACACACCTCCTGTAAACAATGTCTGTCCCCAGTGGGCTTGCTGGGTTTCAGAGCACACGCACTTCCGGCTACTCTCTGCACACAGGTTACGTCAGTGTGTACCGCTGCCAGTGGTGTAAATGCTCCCTGTCCTACAATCGCGAGGGTCGGCGCACTGTCATGAAAACTGTCTTCCTGGAAGTGGGAATGCGCGAGAAGACAGTCAGGGGATATGTGCTCCAGGCCAAGAACTTGACATAAGGGGAACCATGAGAGGAAAGAACCTGAGGCCTCTCACCAAATACTGCACAAGGACCTTCTCTCCATTCCCCGAGGGCTCCTGTCGAAAACCATACACACACCTCGTTCCCAACCACAAGTCTCAAACCCAACTTCTTTAGTCCTGACCCAAGCCCCACCTGTGCCAGAGGGCCCTGTGGGGTCAAGGCCACCACAGACGGAGCCTCCTTCAATTTCAGGTGCAGTTTATACCACATCCTCCTGGGTTGGCTTAAGTGCTGCCCAGAATGAACTGTTTCATGATGTCTTATTTCCCAGTGACACCACAGGTTCCCTGAGTACACACCATGTTTTATTTCTATCTGTCTCATCATTCTTAATGCAAGAATTGGGGAGGTGGTTCACATACACTTCCAGATTTAAGAGGAGTCTCTGCTTTGAAGAAATATAAACTCACAGCATTTAAAAAAAATGCACCTGACTTCCTTAACTGAATTTCAAACATTACATGATCTGTGGATAGGTTCTAAAAGAAGGCATACTGAGATGAGAGACACACCTGAAAGCTTCAAGGCCCCTGGCAGTGGATGTTACGCTTTATCATATCTAAAGGTCGCATTGCAGGAAGATGGGACTCCTTTTCCAGCTAAAGAGGACGTTTTTCTGTGCAGAAAACAACATTTCCAAATAGAGCTTTCTAGGAAACAGCCCTCTTACCTGTAATGACGGATCCATCTGATCCTGGACCACTTCCTAAATACTGGTATTCTGTAAAACTAAAGCTTCCGGAACTGTCCTCACCAATGGACTGAGAAATCTCTTGGATGGTTCCCATTTCTTGTAGAAATTCGTCAGATAACGGGCTTTCCAGATCATCAGCCTCCAGGGGGGAGAGGGGGCAAATCGGGCTTTCTGTGTCCACCATCTTGACTTAATAATGCGGGTCCCAGGATGGAGCACCACCTACTGGGCGGAGAGAGAAGTAATACGCACAAGAACATTGGTTTTCCGTTAATGAAACCAGCACTTGTCAATGGAGACATATGTGAATTCATCATCTAAAAAGTAACACTGTGGACCATCTTTCCTAGGCTTGAGTCTTGAGAAGCACACACAGAACGTTTAAGGTGTCAACCCTGACCAGGCCGGAGATCGGTCACTCGTCACTGAGCACACACTGTGTGCTGAGCTCAATCCATTGTTCCTGGGCTGGACAGAACAGAGGTGATCTCCCGAAACACCCTTCCGGTGGGGACACGGACCGTGAACAAATAGACAAGTACACAGATGGCATGTCTGATGGTGACTCGATAATGCAGCAAGAGTATGTGGGAAACAGACACTGCTCTGTGCAGGCAGGGCAGGGAAGGCCTGGCTGATGAGGACAGTAAGAGCTGAAGGAACAAGGCAGTGAGCTGTGCAGATGTTGGGAGGGAGAATGTTCCAGCAAATCAGACAGCAAGTACAAAGGCCCCAGGATAGAAGCAGGCCAGTCGGTAACTTTCAGGAACGAGTGAGCCAGTGTGGCTCAGGCTGAGGGACAGACAGCAGCACGTGCTCTGGGCACAATGTTCCATGCTCTCCTTGTACCCTTGGCTGGTGATAACTCATGGACGTATTCCTAGAAAATGACTGCACAGTAACAAACATATCGTAGTTTTAAAAAATCTAAATCGGTGAGTCCCCGTCAAAGCCAGACTGCTTCGACTCGCAAGGGAAAGAATACTCTCCATGTGGGTCCTGTGACGGGCTGGGCTGTGAATCCTCCCCCCCAGGTTCATGTGCTGGAGGCCTAACCCCAGCACCTCAGAATGTGGCTGCATTTGGAGATAAAAAAGAGATGATCACATCAAATGAGGCATTGGGGTGGACCCAATCCAATCTGACCGGTGTCCTTATAATAAGAGGAAATTGGCACACAGAAAGAGGCCCCAGGGACGTGTGAGGACAGAGGGACGACCATGTGAGGACGGGAGGGGAAGACAGTGGCCACCGCAAGCCAGGGAGACAGGCCTCTGGAGAGCCAGCCCTGCCGACACCTGGGTCTCGGACTTCCAGCCTCCAGGGCCGGGAGGACACAAATGTCTGCTGTTTAAGCCCCACTCTGGTGCTTTGTCATGGTGGCCGAGCAAACAAGCACAGGCACATAGTCAAACAGTGCTCTTCCCAGGCTGGTCAGTGTCACACTCTTACATGTTGAAGCCACCTCCTGTGACCGCCAGACTAACGCCCAGTGTCCTCGGCACATCAGCGCCTGTGTGATTGTCTCCCGCCTGACTGTACCCTCGTCACTGTGTCCCCCCATCCCGTGCCCCCGGTAACAGAGGCACAGGCCTGGCCTGGTCCAGACCTCACCTGCACTGCTCCATCTCTGGGCCTTCACCACGTCCACCCCGAGCCCAGCGTCCAGCGAGGCTGGCGGGGTGACATACAGCTTCCAGAACTGTTTTCCATTTGAGATGGTCACATCACGGAGACTGCGGGGCCAGCGGCTCCCATCACATCGCTACCAGGGAACGCGGGGCTCCTCTGCTAAGTGAGGACACCACCCCAAAGCAAGCCCCTCACCATGCCTGTGTGAGGACAAGGTCATGGCTCAGGGTCACAGCTCAGCCTCCCGCAGAGCAAACAACAGCCTCAAGGCTGCCTTTAGAAATGAAAACCGGGTGCAATTCACACATTTTTGTGAAATTCACACCCCATGCTTGGATTTCTGACATGAATGATCCCAGTTGACAGTACTGGTACAAGGAAAAATCAAAGAGAACCATTAACCTTCCAAAGGATTTCGAAGTTTCCTTCTCTCTAATGTATGAGTGTAAACCAGGCTGTGAATCTGTGTGTTTTTTCTATCACATTTCATTCTGCATTGTATCTGAAGGAAGGCAAGAAACATCATGGGAGAGCATGACTTAAAATATTTTCCACCACGAACAAAAGGTTCAAAACTGCAGTCACTGACTGACTTCCATGGAGTTCAGCCTAGTGACTAGCAGACTGGCGGGCTGACGCTGTGTCGTCAGGGGGCTGTGGCCACCTCCTCGTCCACGCCAGTCTTCTCAGCGCAGCAGTGGGGGATGCATGGGAACAGCGCCTTCTGCCCTGAGAATGTTCTCTCGTCCAGCCAGGAGAAAGTGACCTTTGACTAATGTAATGAGTTAGTTTCCTTGCCATCACATTCACAGTTTCAACGCTTGGAGACCTTATCATTTTACTTTTCAGGTGCTTTTAAAGCACACCTTGGACTTAGTTAGAGGACAGCGGTCCTCCTGGGAATAAAGAGCCAAACAAGATGAAATTCCTTCGCAGAGTGAGGCAATACCGTCCCGAACTCTGGCCCGAGGACCGGCTTTCCCACAGATCACTGAACACACTGGCCCCTTCTTGCTTCCAGCTGGTGCAGATAAGAGACGTTCCCTTTGAACGAGTCCCCGAGGCAGAGAGCAGGGCACACACACACCGGCCTGCCCTGCGGCCCCAGGCATGCCCCAGCACCCAGCTCTCCCCCTTCACTGTCACTTCTGCTCCGGGAGTAGAAATATCACAGGAAGTCGCCACGTCTTATCTAATACCCACAGGACACGCCACTGCCCCCAGTTCAAGGAGAAAAGCAAACGAGGCACCAGTTACCACGTCCCATGCCCAAGTGCTTTGGAGGGACAAAGAGGCGTGACAAACAATGTCTTTTCTCAGTAGCTCCTAGTCTGGCCCAGAAGGCAAGACAGACAGGATGGCTTGAGAAATAACCAGAGAATGCAAATGGAACTCAAATAGGTCCTCCGTTTCCTAGCACACACAGCAAAGAGAGCGCCGAGAAAAGGCAGAGCTTCTGTCCCTAGTTCCGGCCGAGATGTGATGGTCTGTGCCGTCCTATCAGTCTTTCCCTAACCCCACACCCTCGGGTTTGTGATGCATTTTTTCATTCCCATCCAACTGAAATGCTGGAGCTGCCTGCTGTACTTCAGAACTCACATTCAAACTACTGAAATTCTATGTGTAGGTCTCAGTAATTGAACATTTATCTATCAAAATATTCCTTTGTGACCTATGAAGCAGAGTAGAGAACATTTTTTTAAAAAAGAAATACGAAAGGAAGGAAGGAAGGAAAGAAGGAAGGGAGGAAGGGAGAGTGGAAGGAAGGAAAAAAGGAGGGTGGAGGGAGGGAGGGAGAGAAAGAAGAATGGAGGGAGGGAGGCGGGAAGAAAGGATTACATTACTGTTTTATGTTACCTAAACACAGGGCAGGTGAAAACCCTGGAAGAATTTTCACATCACTTGACAACCTTTCACACTAAGGCAGTTTCCATTTGGGGAGAGCAGGCTAAAATGAGTTGTTATTGGCGTAGTGAGCTCTTATTTGCGAAGCCAAGGATAGCTGGGTGCACTCTCCTCTGGGTTCCCACAGCACCCAGATTCTGGGCCCAATTCGGAGAGAGCCCTAAGTGTATGCAGTTAGGCACTTTCTACTTCTCCCACTGGACTGTGTACTGCATGTTTCTTGAAGGTAGGATCTGTGCCTTGCTCATCTTCGTACCCTTACTTCTAGTCCAATCCCTACTACACAGCAGATGATGGGTTTCTATTTCTAACGCTCAGCTACGCCTGGCACTGAGGCGTGCTCAGGAAGGACTCACTCCCCCAGAAAGGATCTAGGTGAAGGCCTATGACTACTCACCTTGGCTCCGCGTTAGCACCTGGATTGCAAAATGGCACGCTGTCAGCGTTCCAAAGAACAAAACAAGGGTATCTGGAACAGAAGTCAGAGTGGTTCTACCTTGGGAAAGGGATCAGAAATTTGCAGCATGAATTATAATCATCGTGGGGACTTAAAGCACGCAAGAGGGAAAATAATCTAAGCATAACAGCAAAGGAAGTCCCAAGTTGGCAGGGATATGGGAGCAGAGGTGACGCTGATCAACAACTTTCTGCCCAGGGAGAGGACTGTGCCCACAGCCTGGGCACGGGCTGGCACACAGCAGGCACTCAGTACAGCCTGCTGGGGAGGGACACGAGCTCCATCTGACTCTCTACCTTAGAAGCGGCAGGTAGAGAACTTGGAAAATGTTCTGTGATGAATGAGTGAGGTGCTCTGTCCGACTGGAATAAAAGATGATGGAGGACAAATCCCTCCGTTGTTGGCTCCCAAGGGCGTCACTGCGTCCAACCATCTTTCTTCCTTGCATGATTAATGGATTCCTTGGACTCACAAGGCTCATTGTAAATATTTTCTGAAATTAAATATTTAATAACTGCTAAACACTGTCCCAACTATCAAAATATTTTTCTGTGCTTGGGATCAGATAGTCAAGAAAAAGAATAAATGCAGTTGGACCTGAGTTTTCACATGAGGAACTTACGTTTAACTCAAGAGGGTCCAGATGAATAGTTGCAAACGTTAGATTTCACTTTGCTACTAGTTATCTTTCTGTAATCAATCCTAATTTACTGTATTGTAAAACCCTCTCAGGTTGTCACTTAATATGCCTAGTAATGCTGTCTTATAGAAATCTATTTGCCTTTTCTTTTGCTAAATTAAGCCTGATAAGACTTCACTGAGTGATTTAAAGATAAAAGATGGAATTTTTGTCAAAGGAGTACCTTTTATGTAGCAGACAAGACATCTCTTAAACAATGAATTTTTCTCCAATTCAAATTTCCACCAATTCCAATACACTACCTAACCAGATTCTTTATACTTTTTCTGTATACTTTCTAGATATTAGATCTAATATTTAGAAGGCTTTGTGCTTGATTTGTTGGGCTAGGATTTAAGATAATATTTCAAAGTAAACAAAAGAGTGCTAACAAGCTCTCTGCACCTTCACCTGGCACCAAGAATTCACCAAAATAGATTCATCATTACCACTTGCATGATGATTAACACGCTAACAGAGTAAAGAAAAAGCCTAAGAGACACGTTGAAAACAGAAGAGAGAAGAGCCGGAGTATAGCAATGGTAAAGAAACGAGGGACTGCGTATTTCAGTGAATTAAATCAAACACATTATGAGTACTTTGCACACCACGTAGGTTTCACCAGCGGTATCTAAATCTTTCCCAACAATGCCCAAGGCATCGGAATTTTGTAATCAAAAGAATCTAGCATGTGAAAATGGGTGACAAGCCCACGTAGCACAGAAGAGGGCTGAGGGCCTCTGTCCACTTATCTGGTGAAAGTGTGAAAATGTGTGAAAAGAGTGTTCCCCACCACTTCCAAGGACAATTGCCCGTTTTACACAAGGTTCACGCTGTATGACAGTATTACTTCCACTCCAAACCCAACACTAGTCTTATTTTCCTAAAAATGCAGTCATTGATTTTCAATACAGTAATCTTACCTCTGTGGATGGTGACACCAGAATAGTTAAAGGAAACCTGCAACTCTGGACACCAACGTGCCCACTGCAGTGAAATGTGAGTGAGTTGAGAAGCTTGTCATAAGAATAAAAAGTCAACGGAAATGAAATTCCTATTTAACATGTGAAAACTCTGACCCAGTACAGACGGAATCAGCAGCGATGGGGACGACGCTCATGTATGTACCAGCCAGATGACAGAGGAGCAACGGAGGGCCGGGGCCTGGCCAGTGACAAAACTGAATGACACTCCTGACAGGAAAGGCCTAATGGGCTTTGGCAGGAAGACAGCAGACATGCGATAGGCTGAGCCTTCATTTTCAGATCACCTTTGGGAGGGGCGACCGTGGTTATAAAGTTCATGAAACAGACAGGCACACACCTGAGCAACGACCGTGCCTGACACCAGAGAACACACCTGACGAGGCACATCAGCCTTGGTGGGGCCGAAGCCCTGGCAGTGGGTGTGAGCAATGGGAGGGAGGGCAGATAGGGAGACAACAGATACTGACAGCACCCCGTGGGCCAGGCCCTCAAGAACAGTTCCATGTACAGTGGAACCTCGGTTTTCTAATGTAATCCTTCCGGAAGACGTTTGAGTTCTGAAACGTTGGAAAACAGCCAACAGCTAGGCCTCAGGATCTTGCACTCAGAGGAAGCCGTATGACATGTTCGACTTGCGAGGCGTGTTCGAAAACCGAAGCATTTACTTCTGGGTTTATGGAATTTGTAAACTGAAATGTTCGTCAACAGAGACGTTCAAAAACCGAGGTACTACTGTATTGTCTTTCATCTGCCTGATACTGGGGCAGGGTAGGCAGTACCGGGCCCATTTGCAGGGAGAAAACACAGAGGATCAGAGGCAGGTAACAGGCCCAGCTTGTACGTGGGGGACACAAGGAAACAGATCCTCGCAGAGAAATGTGAGGAGGGCTGGAGGGACCCAGAGAGCTCCATAAAATAGGGACACCCAAGCTGAATCCTAAATGGTGACTAGAAAGAAATGAGGAAGAAAAGAGGGTTAAGGGGCGTTTCTACGAAAAGGGTAAGGCCATGTGCATATCTGACCCAAAACAGCATTGAATCAGTAGCTGAGAATGGCTGCACCACCCACTTTCAGAGTTCAGTTACGTGTTACTGCGTAACAAACCCCCCAACTTAGTGGCTTAAAACCACTATTACCACTTTATTTGCTCACAATTCTGTGTCAGCCATTTGGGCTGGGCTCGGCTGGGCGGGTCTTTGGGGGAAGATAGAGGTGTGGGAGGTGGAAAGATGACGAGTCCAGTGGTAAACTAGTGTGGATGACCTCTGAAGAACACACAGGCTGGCCTGTGGGCCTCACCTCCTCAGGGAAGTTACGATGCAGCTAACAGGGTTCCCCTCACAGGGTTCTTAGCAGCAGCAGCATGTGGGGAGGACGCGCGGCTCATCCTCGGAGGGCAGGGCTGTGTGTGACTGGAATGCTAGGTCCTCAGTGTCAATGGCTGTAAATCGGTCAGCAGACCCGGGAAGGGAGGCAAGGTACCACAACGCAAGTGGTCAGCGAGTGGATGCATTTGGAATGCCCCAGCCTGCGTCTTCTCTTCCTCTCTCCACCTCTCCCCCACACCATCTTATCTGGGAATATCTTCCACTTGAGAAGGAAGAGCTAGGCACCAGCAGTCAGCTGTCAGGAGCCTCTCTGTCCCCTCCCAGCCTGATCCCCACAGGAAGCCTAAAACGGTCACCCCGACCCTCTGCCCGGGCCTCACTCAGCTTTGTAGTTCCTCACTCGTACGTAAAAGTAGAAAACCAAAAAGTCCCCGACTTGTGAGGAAGGCCTCTAACATAAAAGAGATGCAGCCAACAAACAGATACAGGAAAAAACCACTTGGAGGAAATAATACACAAGAGGAAGGAAACTACAAAAGCAGAGGAAGCATTAATATCCTTGGGAAGATAAGATACTGCACTTGTGAGAAAACAGGAACCTTCCAAGAACAAAAACCTCTCCTGGGAGTTAAACACATGACCACAAACTTAACAGAAGGGTTGGAGGATAAAGGCCATCATCTTCCACAAAGAAAGGTGGAAAGACATGGAAAATGGGAAAAGAAAGAGAAGAAAGTGAGAGGCCCAGTCCAGGAGGTGAATGAACCCCATCCCCGTGAAGAGCTCCCAGAGCGAGGGCAGTGAGGCGACCATCAGCAAATGACAACGACACTTCTCAGAAATGAAGGTCATGGGTTTCCAGGTTGGAAGAGGCCATAGGTTCCCAACAGAATGGATGAGTACAGACCCATCAAGGCAGATGACTGGGAAATTTCAGAGCACACGGAGCCAAAGAGAAGGTCCCACACGTTCCTACAAGCTTTTGGGGTGAGGGTGGGGGACACATCACATGCAAAAGATTAAATATCAGAACACTCTTAGATTTCTCACCAGGAGTCAAAAGACCACCTTTAACACGCAGAAGAAAAATACTCCCAACTTAGAGTCAGATAAATCGTCCGTCAGGTGGGGAAGGTAGAGCCGTGCCTATTTATTTCTGTAGTGTGGTGACTGTCTCTCTCCGAGACTCTAGAATCTCTCCCTCCTGTAATACTTGGTATTTCCCTCGTACTGGGGGAAATGTTTGGTGAACACAGTTTTTTACGGAGTTATGGCATGTAACTCACAGCACCTCGTCTAGACATTGAACTTGCAGTGGAGTTTTCAAAGTTGCTTGTATTTCATTTGCATCATGTTATTACAATTTTATAGACCTCTGTGGGTCAATGTTAGGACTCTGTCATCATCAACCAGCTTTCAAACACAGTGTAGGGACAGAGCCAGGACTGCAGTTTCCAGGCTCTCGGCCTCACGTGGAAATGTGCTGGCTTAGGTAGTAAATGGCCATCAACTGTGATTGGATGGCCATCAGCTGTAACCAGTGAGCCATTGGCCACTAACGTAACTGCCATGGCTTCGCTAGCAGAAAAATGGGGGCTAGCAAGAAGATGGTGGCTGAAGTAGAAAGCGCAGATTGCAGTTAGCAAGTGGGGTGGGTTGGCAGAGAGAAGTGGATGGCAGGTTGCAGATAGTGTGGCTCCGGCTTCCTGTGTCTCCAGCCCAGCCGCCAGCGAGACTATAGTGGTATGACTCCCCTACCTATGGCTCCGTGGGTGTTCCTTTTTGGCCTTACCATGTCCTGCGTTTTTATGTGGGGAGCGGGACCAGAGACCCCGCCTGACACCCCGCATGACCCACAGTATTGCTATTATGACAGCTAACAATCCTTATTATGTGCCAAGCATGTATTAACTCATTTCCCCCTTACAACAACCCCGAGGGAGGCACTAGTAAGATGTTTCGTTTACATACAAGGAAACTGGAAGACAGACAGGTTACAATAGGTGCTCAGGGTCTCAGAACCAGGGGCGCTGGGGTTTGAACCCAGCCAGCAAGCTTCTAGCTTCCATTCCTACCTACCACACTATAATCCTCTGGATAACCTACTGAGTAATGTTCTCCCAGGGTCAACATTTCACAGCTTTCACCCCAACAATCAACAATTTAGAGACTTGCCGATCTTGTTTCTGAATCACCTGGTAGGGGTTGTTCCTTCTGTTTCTTTACCGTTTCTCCGAAAATAAGACTTAGCCGGACAATCGGCTCTAATGCGTCTTTTGGAGCAAAAATTGATATAAGACCGGGTCTTACATTATATAAGACCCGGTCCTATATTATAGCAAAATAAAACCGGGTCTTATATTAATTTTTGCTCCAAAAGACGCATTAGAGCTGATTGTCCGGCGAGGTCTTATTTTCAGGGAAACAGTACGTTAAAAGTAGGTGCTCCATTGCATGAATTTGATTCTTTGCCAGAATCTAAAGTTTAGAGATGAGAAGAAAACAACAGTCTTGTTCTAATTTGTTTTTCAAGTCAACGTTGGAGGTTTAAAGTCATGGCAAGATGAAATGTGAAGGGTTTACTGGAATTCCCAGTCCTCATGTCACTAAATGTTTGCATATCGTCTAGTCGTTCCACCAATGGAGTCAATTTTGTAAGTGTCCTCACGTTGGGACCTTGAGTCTTAGATGAAGACCTCAGAGCCAAGGTTACCGTCCCAGCACCGATTATGAGCCAATCGTTTTGTTTTATAAAACTGACTTTATTGACATATGATTGGCAGACAATAATCTCTACTTGTTTAAAGTATGCAATTTCATAAGTTTTGACGAGTGTACACTTGTGAAACCACCATCACAATCAAGGTAGCCAACACACGCATCACCCCAAAAGTTCCTCGTGCCCCTCTGTGATGTCTCCTTGCCCCTCCATGTCCCCACCCCCACCGACTTGCTTTCTGCCACTGCACATCAGTTTCTGGAGTTCTGTATTAGGAGAATCACCAGTAGACACTCATTTTGGCTGGCTTCTTTCATTTAGCATAAGTACAGTTGAACAACGCAAGGGTTAGGGGAGCCGGCCACCTGTGCAGTCAAAAATCCGCATGCAACTTAAAATAGTCCCTCCACCAGGTTGAACGTCCAACCACCAGGTGACCCTGGAATAATGTAGGTGGGAAGTGCATGGATCAATCGAACTGCTCGGGGTAACTGAAAACAATCCACGTGTATGTGGATTATGCAATTCAAACATGCACTGTTCAGACAACTGTATATTGAGATGCACCGTTGTCATGCGGATCAGTAATTCATTCCTTTTTATTGCAAAGTAATATTCCCACATACAGATAATGGCAGTTTCATCCATTTACCTGTTGCTGGAGCTATAAATTGTTCTCAAGTTTTTTTCGTTTTTGTTTAATTTTAAAACTTTGTTATTTAAGAAACAAACACAGTACCACCCCCCACCCCCACCCCAAATCCATCGGTACACTAAAATTACCATTTCAAAAACTGACTCATCAAACAAACATAGAATAACAACACTGTGAAAGTGTTTGAGAGTCTGGTTAAAGCCCAAACCACATTACGTATTGGAAAGCCAATCTCCAAGACGATCATTTCCTGGTAGTATGAAGATCACAGTTTCGATAAGCATCAATAAAGCAAGTCCCTGTCACCTGCTTTAATTTGTTTGGGCCTACTAATTGCTCCAAGACTTCTCATGAATGATCTGTTACCGGGGCATCCATGGAACAGTGGTATATGTATCTGCTAGTAAGGACAGCCTCGACAGCCTCCTCAGTCGGATTTATACAAGGTCCCATAAGAATCCCACGCATGCTCACAGAAAGTGGCTCCCTCGAGTTTTGACTGGTACAAATAAAGTAGTTGGTACAAATAAACAGCAGGTATGTTCCAGTCTCTGTATGGACACGTATGGTCTTTCTCTTGTCGAAATACCTAAGCATGTGGCTGCTGAATCATAAGGCAGGTGTTCAACATTTTAAGAAAATGTTAACCTGTTTTCCAAAGTGTTTGTATCACTTTACATTCCCACCAGCAGTGGTGAGCGTTCCAGTTCCACCACATCATGGCCAACATTTGGAATGGTCAGTTTTTTAAAATTTCATTCTAATGGGTATGTAGTGGTATCACACAACCATTGTGGAAGTTGTGAAACGTTCGCATGGGGACTGTAGGTTCAATTTTCATTGCCCTGATGACTAATGATGGTGTGCATTTTTCACACGCTTATTGGCTACCCACGTATATCTACTTTGGTGAAGTACCTGTTCTAATCTCTTTCCTACTTTTAAAAACTGGGTTGTTTATTTCCTGATAAGTGAATTTTCAGAGTTTTTTTCTGTATTTTGAGTATATGAGGTCTGACAATTAAGTTCACAAACTTGTTGCAATGATGTTGCTAACATTTTTTGGTATCACAAGGATTATTTATTATGAATTTGTACCAACTGGACAAACAGTTAACCAAGTTTACTCTTTGGAAGTGCTGAAAAGACTGCATGAAAAGGTTAGATGACCTGAACTTTTCGCCAACAATTCACGGCTCTTACATCACGACAATGCACCAGCTCACACGGCACTGTCTGTGAGGGAGTTTTTAGCCAGTAAACAAATAACTGTATTGGAACACCCTCCCTACTCACCTGATCTGGCCCCCAATGGCTTCCTTCTTTACCTGAAGATAAAGGAAATATTGAAAGGAAGACATTTTGATGCCATTCAGGACATCAAGGGTAATATGACAACAGCTCTGATGGCCATTCCAGAAAGAGTTCCAACATTGCTTTGAAGGGTGGACTAGGCACTGGCTTCAGTGCATAGCTTCAAAGGTGACTGTAGTGATATTCAGCAATGAGGTGAGGAGCACTTTTTCTAGGAAGAGTTCGTGAACTTAATTGTCCAACCTCGTAAGTTCTTTATCGGGTTTATGCTTTGCAAAGATTTCTTCTCAGTCTGTACTTTACGTTTTCATTCTCCTGAAACTCTCTTGTGAATAGCAAAAGTTTTCATTTTGATGAAGACCAATTTATCATTTTTGTTTCTTTTATGGATTGTGCTTTTGGTGGCTTAGCTATATAATCTTCCTAACCCAAGGTCACAAAGACTTTTCTCCTAGAAAGGAGTTTCTATAAGTTTTATAAGTTTTAGATTTTACAATTGGATCTATGATCTATTTTGAGTTAATTTTTGTATGTGGCATGAGATACGGATCAAAGTTCATTTGGGGCATATGACAGCCAACTGTGCAGGAACAATTTGTTGAAAAGATTGTCCTTTCCCTACTGAATTGCCTTTGTACCTTTGTAAACAAACAAACAAAAAAATCAGTGGTTTTTATTAACAAATATGGAATTTTTTCAAATGCTTTCTCCTTACCTATTAAAATAATCATATAGTTTTTCTTTTTCATTCTGTTAATATGGTGAATTACATTAACTTTCATTGTTAAACTACCCTTGCATTCCCGGGCTAACCCTCACTTGGCTATGATGTAATGTTCTTTTTATATATTGTTACACTCAACATCCTAAACTTTGCTTAGAATCTTTGCATCTATGTTGGTAAAGGATATTGGCCTTTGTTTTTCTTTACTTGTAATACGTTTGTCTACTTTTGGTATCAGATAATGCTGGTCTCCTTGAATGAATTGCGAAGTACTCTCACCTCTTCAATTGTTTGGAAGATTTCGTATAGAATTGGTATCATTTATTCAGATATTTGCTAGAACTTGCCAGTGAAGCCATCTGAGCCTGGGGTTTCTTTATGGGAAGGTTTTAACTACAAAGTCTATTTATTTAATAGATGTACAGCTAGCCATGTGGTCTATTTCTTCTTGAATTCAATTTTGGAAGTCTGTGTATTTCAAGTAGTTTGTTCTTTTAATCTGAGTTGTCAAATTTGTTGGCATAAAGTTGTTTATAGTAGTCTCTTGTTACCCCTTTGATATCTGTAGAATCTGTAGTTATATTGTCTGTCTCATTCCAGATATTGGTAATTTGTATTTTTTCCTCTTTTTCTGGATCAGCCAGGCTAGAGGTTTATCAATTTTATTCACCTTCTCCAAGAACCAGCTTTGTGTTTCACTGATTTTCCTCCGTTGTGTTTCAGTTTTCTATTCAGTGATTTCCACTCTGATCTTTATTAAGCTCATGTGTTTATCCATACATTGTTCTTTATTTACGTTGTTGCTTACATTCGGTTTAATTTGCTATTCTTTTCCTAGTTTCCTAAGGTTACTACTGATTTGAGTCCTTTCTTTTCTAATGTAGGTGTTTAGTACTATAAATTTCCATTAAGTACTGCGATAGCAGCATCCCATAAATTTCAGTATGTTGTTTTTATTTTCATTCAGTCCAAAATACTTTCTAATATCTGTTTTGATTTCTTTATTAACTTAAGGTTTATCTGGAAGTACATCATTAGTTTCCAAATATTTTGTGATTTTCAAGTCATGTTTATATTATTGATTTCTAATTTAATTCCATATGGTCACAGAATCTACTTTGTATGATTTGAATCTTTTTGAAAATTTATTGAGACTTGTTTTATGGCCCAGAATATGGTCTATCTTAGTAAATGTTCTGTATGCACTTACAAATGATGTATATTCTGTTGTTGGATGGAGGATTCTACATGTAAATGTCACTTAGATCAAGTTGGTTGACAGTATTTTTAAAATCTTTTATATCCTTGCTCATAGTTTTCATATTTGTTTATGAATTATCTCTGACTATAATCGTGTATTTGTCTGTTTCTCCTTGAAGTTCTATCAGTTTTTGCTTCATGCATTTTAAAGCCTTGTTATCAGATGCATAAATATTTAGAACTGTTAAATCTTCCCAATGAATTGATGCCATTGTTTCTTCAAATATTTTTTTCTAAACCCCCACTTTTTTCCCTCAGGTCTCCAATTATACATATATTAGGATGATTAAAGTTGTTCCAGTTTACTAATGCTGTTTTCATTTTTAAAAATTCTTTTTCTCTGTGTTTTTTTAGATAGTTTCTATTGCTATGCTTTCAACTTCACTAATCTTTTCTTTTGCTATGTCTAATTTGTTATTAATCCTATCCAGTGTATTTTTACTCAGATTATAATTGTCAGTGTATAAGTTCAATTTGTGTCTTTTGTTATATATCTACTTAACTTTTTGAACTTCTGAAATACAGTCATAACCACTATTTTAATGCACTTCTCTGCTAAATCTAATATCTATGTCAGTTCTGGGTGGTTTCAATTCATTGATTTTCCTCCCCATTATGGGTCCTCTTTTCCTCTCATGCCTACTAATTTGATTAGATGCCAGATATTGTGATTCTACTTTGTTCAGTGCTGAATAGTTTTGTATTCCTGTAACTATTCTTGAGCTTTGTTCTGGGATGTAGTTATATTGCTTGGAAAAAGCCCAATCCTTTTGTTTCTTTTTGTTAATATTTGTTAGGCAGTACCCTAGCAGTATGTAGTCTAGTGTAATTGTTCCTCACTACTGGGGCACAACCCTTCTGAGTACTCTATCCAATTCCCCCTGAAGTATGAGGTGTTCCAGACTGGCAGGTGAAACAGGCACTCTTCCCAGCTTCATGTGAGCACCAGACACTATTTCTGGCCCAGTATGAGTGCTGGCCACTGTTCCCTCTAATTCTCTCAGATGGTTCTTTTCCTGGCCTCAAGTGGTTTTCTTTATATACATCCATCAGAAAGTACTTCAGCAGATCTCCAGAGTTCTCTCTACCTATGGCTTTCTCGTCTGGTTCTTTGCATAGGAACACTAGGCACTGTGGTCTCTCCAGACTCTCAGCTTCATCTCTTCAACCATGAGAGAGTGCCAAGCTCTGCCAGGATTCCCTACCCCCACCACAGCACCATCGCCTGGAAACTCTCATGTGACACCTCTTACATGATTTGTTTTTTCTTAACAACTATCAGTGCCATTCATTGCCTGATGTCTCGTTCTTGAAAAACACTGTTTCGTATATTTGTCTGAATTTTTGGTCGCTCATGCAGGAGGATAAATTGGCTCCTTGTTTACGAGGCCACATCCAGTATTTCTTAATCTTTTTAAACCCATGTCCCCTTTTGATAAATAAAAATATCTCATTTCTCCTTTAACATTGTTTTAATTTTCCAAGTAAACAAACAATACTTTTAAAGTCCATCCTCTTGTCAGAGACCCTGCTAAGCCTCCGTGGACACATACCTGAGATTCTGATACACATCCTCGGTTATAAACCCAAAGCTCTAATATCCCTCCTTGGGTTTATACCTGGTGGAAGACTGAATGCTTTCCCCTTAAGGCTAGTACAAGGCAAGGACGTCAATTTTCACCACGCTTGTTCAACACGGTGCTGGAAGTTCTAGCCACTGTAATTAGGCAAGACAATGAAAGGCATACAGAACAAAAGGAAGACACAAAACAGTCCTTATTTGAATATGACATAATTGTTTAGGTAGAAAACCCCCAGGAAACTACAAAGGATGCTATACATCCTTTGTTAAACACCCAAGAGTCTGATAGGTCTCCTTGGATATATACCTAATACAGCCCCTGTGCATATGCCCGAGATTCTGAATATGTCCTTCTCCTCATACAAACTCAAATACCTGCTTAAACTCAACACCAGAGATCCATCCAAAAATCCATGTTTATCAAGAATACATAAAACCATTCAGAGTTCATATTAAATCTTGGAAGGCATGATACTACCAATTTTTTTACATAAAGTATCATTGTTAGTTCTGACATAATGTTAGAATTAATAAATGCTGAATAAAACAGGAAAATGAGAACACACTAATAGGCTATTAAACACATTACTTTTTAAAGTACTAAAGGGATCACAAATAACAAAAGGATTCATCCATTAGGAAGACATGATGATCCTAAATATGCATGCAGCAAACAAAATACATAAAGCAAAAACTGACAGCGCTGAAAGAAGAAATAGACCCATCCACCATCACAGCTGGGGACTTCAACCTCCCTCATAACAACAAATAGAATTGCTAGACAGAAAATCAGTAAGGTTACAGAGGTTTGAATGACATACTTAACCAATAGGATTTAACTGACATAAACAGAACACCCCATTCAACAACTTCTAGAAAGATTGACAGAAACTAAAAAACAAGATACAAATCACCAATATCAGGAATGAAATGTGCTATCCTGCAACCACTAAAAGTTAGTAAGAAATGGCTACAGGGGTGGCTCAGTTGGTTAGAGCGGGAGCTCTCAACAACAAGATTGCCGGTTCAATTCCCACATGGGATGGTGGGCTGCGCCCCCTGCAACTAAAGACTGAAAACAGCAACTGGACTTGAATCTGAGCTGCGCCCTCCACAACTAGATTGAAGGACAACGGCTTGGAGCTGATGGGCCCTGGAGAAATACACTGTTCCCCAATATTCCTCAATAAAATTTAAAAAAAAGAAAAACAAATGGCTATAAATAAACAATTTTAGGCTCATAAATTTGACAACTTTCAATGCCTTGAAAGCTATAAACTACCAAAAACTTAACCAAAATAGACAATCTCAATAGCTCTATAATCCCTTAAAAACTGAATTTGTGATTAAAAATCTCTAGATAAAGAAATTTCCAGGCCCAGCTGATTTCACTAGAAAATTCTAACAAATACTTAAAGAAAAATTAACATCACATCAATTTTATACAATTTCTTCCCAAAAAATAGAAGAGGAGGAAATACTTCCCAATTCATTTTCATGAAGCTAGTATTACTCTGATATCAAAACCAGACAAAGCCAGTAGGAAGGAAGGAAGGAAGGAAGGAAGGAAGGAAGGAAGGAAGGAAGGAAGGAAGGAAAACTGCAGACCAATATTGTCTGTGAGCTTAGACATTAAAATCCTCAATAAAATCAAATCAAATAAAAAATGTACAAAAAGAATTATACACAATCACAAAGTGGGATTTCTTCAATTTATGATTGATTTTCAAATGTTAAACCAGGTGTGCAAGACTGGTTTAACATTTGAAAATCAATCATTGGACTCCTCCATTTCAATAGACTGAAGAAGAAAAAAATCACATGGTCATATTAATTAATGCAGAAAAAAAGCATTTTAGAAAATCTAATATCCACTCACAATAAAAACTGTCAGGGAGTTCAGAACAGAGAAGATTTATCTCAGCTTGACAAAGGACACCTACAAAAATCTAACATCTTACTTAATGGTGGAAGACTGAATGCTTTCCCCTTAAGGCTAGTACAAGGCAAGGACGTCAATTTTCACCACGCTTGTTCAACACGGTGCTGGAAGTTCTAGCCACTGTAATTAGGCAAGACAATGAAAGGCATACAGAACAAAAGGAAGACACAAAACAGTCCTTATTTGAAGATGACATAATTGTTTAGGTAGAAAACCCCCAGGAAACTACGAAAAACCTATTGGAACTAGTAAGTTCAGCAAGGTTGCAAGATCAACATATACAAATAAATTACATTTCTATTTACTAACAATAAACATGCAGGAATGAAAATTAAAAACAATGCCATTTACAGTCATTCCAAAGAAAATGAAATACTTAGGCATAAGCTTAACAAAAAATATACAGGATCTGTGTACTGAAAATTACAAAATGCTGATTTAAAAAAAATCAGACTTAAATAAAGAAACATAATTGTATATCAACTATAATTTAAAAATAAAAAAAGAAGAAGAAACACACTGGGTCATGGATAGGAAGACTCTACGCAATAAACATGATAATTCTCCCCAAATTACAGGTTTAATATAATTATATCAAAATCTGAAGCAGATATTTGTGGACATAAACAGGTTTGCTCTTAAATTTATATGGAAAGGCACATGCCTGAGAAGGGCTAAAACAGTAGTGAAAAGAAGTATCAGGTGGGAGGAATGAGGACCTAACAAAGACTCATGCCGACATCAATACAGTGTGTCCTGATGAGGGGGTAAATACACAGACCAACGGAACAGACCAGGAAACCCTGAAATAGACCCACACAGATATGCCCAACTGATCTTTGATAAAAATGAAAAAGCAATGGAGCAAAGACAGCCTTTTCAGCAAATGTTGCTCGAGTAAGTGAACATTCATAATATGGTGTTTCCCTGAAAATAAGACCTAGCCGGACAATCAGCTCTAATACATCTTTTGAAGTAAAAATTAATATAAGACCAGCTATTATATTATGTTATATTAAACCCGGTCTTACATTATGTAAGACCCGGTCTTATATTATAGTAAAATAAGACCGGGTCTTATATTAATTTTTACTCCAAAAGATGCATCAGAGCTGATTGTCCGGCTAGGTCTTATTTTTGGGGAAACGCGGTAAAAGAAAAATGAACTTCAGCCTAGGTCTCACATCTTATACAAGAATTAACTCAAAATAGATCATGGACTAAAAGGTACAATGTAAAACCATAAAACTTTTAGAAAAACATAGAAGAAAACCTTCAGGATCTACGGCTAACTAAAAAGGTCTTAGACTTGCTACCAGAAAGAAGCATGATCCCTAAAAGGAAAAAATTGATAAGTTGGACCTCATCAAAATTAAAAATGTTTGGTCTGCAAAAGACCCTATGAAGAGGATAAAAAGACAAGTACAGTTTGTTTGAAAATATTTGCAAAGCAAATATCTGACAAAGGACACATATCTTGAATATATAAGGAAATTTCAAAACCGAACAATGAAAAACCAAAATTCCAATTAGAAAATAGGCAGAAGACATGAAGAGACATTTTACCGAAGAGGATATATCGATGACAAAATAAGTACCTGAGAAGGTGTTCCACATCATTACCCACTGGGCCTCTGCAGACAAAAACCACAACAAAATATCACTGCACACCTATCAGAATGGCTAAAATAAAAAAAAATACCACCACCACCAATGCTGGTGAGAATGTGGACAAACGGGATCATTCAGACATTGCTGGTGGGAATGTAAACAGTTGTGCAGTTTCTTATAAAACTAAACATACAACTACCATTATGACCCACAATTGCACTCTTTAGCATTTATCCCAGTGAAATGAAAACTTACGTTCACACAAAAATCTGTATACACACCGAAAGCACAAGTGACGAAAGAAAAGGAGACATCAAAATCTTAAAGTTTTGTGTTATAAACACTGCCATCAAGAAAGTCAACTCATCAAATGGGAGAAAATATTGGTTAATCATATAACTGATAAGAGACTTGTATTCAGAACACACAAACACTTCCAAGTCCACAAAAAGACAAATATCCCAATTAAAAAACAGGGAAAGTATTTAAACAGACATCTCTCCAAAGAAGACATACAAATGGCCAACAGGCACATGAAACGGGCTCTCAGTGTCATTAGTCATCAGGGAGATGCAAATCAAAACCACAATGAGATGTCACTTCACACCCAGTAGGATGCCAGAATCAAAAAGACCGACCACAACACGTGCTGGCGAAGATGTGGGGAAAACGGAACTCTGACACGTTGCTAGTGAGGATGTAGCCATTTGGAAAACAGTCTAGCAGTTCCTCAAAAAATTTAATATATAGTTACTATAGGACACAGCCATTCCAACTCCAGAGAGATGAAAACATACGTCTACACAAAACCTTATACGTGAATGTTCATAGCAGCCTTACTCATCATAGCCAAAAAGGAGAAACTACGTAAATGTCCACCAACTGATAAATGGGAAAATAAAATGTACTATATTTATACGAGATTTTTGATGACAAAGAGAAATGTACTGATTCATGCTACAACATGGATGACCCTGAGCGAAAGACCCCATATCGTGTGAATCCATTTATATGAAATGTCTAAGATCGTCAAATCATAGAGACAGAATGGAGATTAGTAGTTGCCTAGGGCTGGGGCGGGAGGGTAGAGGGAACGGGCATGAGGTTTTTCAGGGGTGACAAAAATGTTCTAGAATTAGAATTGTGTTCTAGAATTGTGGTAATGGTTGCACAGCCCTGTAAGTACAATAAAAACCATGGAACTGTGCCCTTTAAATGCGTACTGTATGTCAACCACATCGCAATAGAGCTACTTCAAACGAAACCAGAAAACCTGTACACAAATGTCCACAGCAGCTTGATTTATAATAACCCTGAACTAGACACGACCTCGCCATCCTCTGACAGGTGAATGGTGGAACAGATGTGGTACTTCCATTTGGGGAGTACTACACCGCCATAAAGAGGAAAGAGTACTGACACACCCAACAACGTGGGTACATTTTATAGCAATTACACTGAGTGAAAAAAGCTAATCCCAACAGGTCCCACACCGCACGATTCATTACGTGACGCTCTCGAAAGTGACAAAATGATTGGAATGAAGAGCAGATTGCCAGGGATACGGAAGGGTGGGGGTGTCAGGGATCCATGTGGCTGTGAAAGGCCAACATGAGGGGTCTCTGGGGGATGAAAGTGTTCTCTATCTTGACGGCACCGATGTCCATACCCCATTTTTGACGTTGTACTGTTGTTCTAAGAATGTTACCATTGGGGGCATCTGGGTAAAGAGGACTGGGGTCTCCCCTTTTTATTTCTTACAACTGCATGTGAATCTACAATTATCTCCAATTTTTTAAAAAGTTTAAGAAAAGTACTAAAAGGGGAGGTAAGTTAGGAGTGATACTTTACGAATCCGTGAGCTGTTACTCACTCATACTTTCCGATCTGCAGGTTTTAGAATCCAAACATAGCAATAAATGTGGCTAGGATACACCATGTGGACACTGTCTTTTGCGCTTGCTTTTGAACTTTTTATTTGGATGTAATTTCACTTACAGAAAAGTTGTATACGTGCATGCACACACACACACACACACACACACACACCTACTACAAAGAATACCATAAACCCGTTACCCATATTCACTGATGATTAACATTCTACCCATTTGTTTTATCATTTACTTTTTTTTGATAGGTAGGGAGCCATACTGTGTGTGTGTGTGTGTGTGTGTGTGTGTGTGTGTGTGTGTGTGTGTGTGTGTATTTGAAGCGTGGCCCTATCTCCCTCAGTATTCAAGGACGTGTGTGCTCTGAAAAAGGACATTCTCTTCCACACCACAGCACCCTTATCAGTTTCACTAAATTTAATACAAACAATGATCTATGATTCAAAGTCAAATTCTGTCAGTTGCCCCAACCATGTCCTTGATAGTACTTTTTCCTCCAGTATAAGAGCCAGTGAAGGGTCAGGTCCTGCCTTTTGTTCTCTTTTCTCTTAATCAGAACCAATGCCACAGCTTTTCTTTGTGTTTTACAATACTGAGATTTTTAAGGACTACCATTTCCACCTCTCCTCCCATTTTAAACAGGACGTAGGAAGCTGGAGAGAAGGATCAACACTTAGTAAGAACCCTAACTAGAGGTATCCTAGGTCCGGGTTCCTCAGCAGGCTCCCAGCCTCTCTCAGAACTTTCACGCCCTCACTTTTGTCGGTGTGCCAGCTGGAAAGGCTTACGCAGCACTCCTACTTGGAACTGGAGGTTCCCAGAGCCACACAGCTTCAATTCCTATTCACCAACACAAATAAAAGAACACTGTAAATGGAACTATTCTGTAAATTCACCAAAAAGAAGAGAGTAAAAGCACAGAAACCAAACCTCCCTGACACTGACTTTAGGCAGCTCGACAGGGCTCAGACGTCCAGGGTACATTCGGAACAACGCCCCAAGTGCCTTCTGCAGTGGCTGTTCTGCTTGTGCCATACTTCCTCTTCCAAAGGAACAAGGGTGAATGTGACTTAACACGAAGGGAACTGAAGTGTTCTGCTTATGAAAAAAAAATTGGAATTTTCTGCTATAAAGCTCTGCCTAAAAATAAGAGAAATGAGAAACCTACTAAGGGTTTATTCCTAAGACCCAGGGCTGGGGGTTGAAGGAAGCAGTCATGTGTCTGGGATAATTATGTGCTTCCACTGGGCAAAATGTGGGAGCACACGAGGAACCGGTCAAAGCCACATGCTCTATATGCAGAAGGCCCCGCACAGCCACCCTGCCAGGAAGAGAGCACCTCTGGGGCGGGAAACAGCTGTCAACATGCCTTGTATCCAACTTGCCCTCATGTGACCTTGGTCTTTCACGTCTGCACGAAGTTATGGGATAGGGTCCTTTGGACAGTCTGGTTTGTTTGCTGTTTATTTTGAAAGACTGCCTTTCTTCCTAAATCATTTGAATCCATCCCGTCACCACCCAAGCGCCCGGCATCACTCCCTCCCACCTGGCTTCCTGTAACAGCTTCCTAAGTGGCCCGCTCGCCAGCTCTCTCCATCTCCAAGGGTGTCACGGGTTGCTGCCAGGTGTATCCTGAAGTACAGCCCCGATCATACCACCCCTGCTTGGGGACTTCTGGAGAGCATCAGTTCCAAATTCCCAGATTTGCAGGAAAGGAAACAGACCAAGAATAAGCATCATCCAAGGTCACGTGGCTACTCAAACCCAGGCTGGACCCCAAGTGAGTCTCCGCGCCCTCCATGCAGTACAGTGTTCTCCCATCACACCCGCTTGCCTGCCCGAGCCACACACTTCTGGCTCTAAAAGCCCCACAGGCCTCGTGACCAGCCTGCAGCTTCTGTCCCTGGCCCCTGACAACAGCCAGAGGGAGCCTTTCACATGTAAATCAAAGTGTGTCACATCCCCACTGAGAACCCTCCATCCCCAGGGCTGCTTTCAGAGTACAACCAGAGCCCTTGCAATGTCCCCAGGGTCCTCCACAGTGACCTGCTGCCACCTCTGGGCCCTCATGCCCTCCTCTTCTCCGGGACATTCTTCCACAGTCACACTTCCTCATGTTCCTCCCATGAGCCTGGCCTGACTGCCCGCTCTGCCAGGACGCTCCGCTTCCTGTGTCTGCTTAGCCACTCTCACCTTCCAGTCCTTCCTCACCCTAGCCCATCCTTGTAGCTCCCTCACCCTCCTTGACCGGCTCATCGGCCCTACTATGCATGCCTTCCCCCTGCACCCAGCCTCTTCTAACACACCAAGCCACGTACTGGTCACTACACTTCTCATCCGTCTCTCCTTACCAGAGCGCCAGCTCTGTGACAAAAGGGATTTTGTGGGGGTTTTCCCCGCTTATGTATTCCCAGTGCTTCGGGTGATACCTGGCACTAAGAAGCTTAAATATTTGATTAAGTCTGATGGTGAATGAATCAATCTTCTTTTCATCTCCCCGTGTAAACCCTGTATTCTGGCCAAAGTAAATGAGTCAGCGTGTGCCAAACACACCTTTCCAGCCTCGGTACACTGTCCTGTTCCTGTGCCTGGACTGTCTCTCATTCCTACACATTTTAGGGGAAGCTCAAGTACCACTTCCTCCCAAAAGCCCTCCCGGATCCACCCAGGTGGAAAAACCCCATCCATGCTGTGCGTCCCCACTGCTCACATCACAGGTCTCCACAGATGCCTTTTCTGCCCTTAAAGAGAATTCACATTTGCCACCTATCCCTCAAATACAAGGCAGGTGTTCAGTAAATATTGACTGAATGAACCCAACACCCTACATTCTGGACATTGTTTCCTTCCTTACAAAAAAGAAAAAAAAACTCGTAATATTTAAAGTAACAAACCTACGAAAGGAACCTATGCAGAAGTTACCACCAGTGTTTAAAGGGCAAATGCTGGATATAGAACAAAGGCTTTTCTAAAGAAACAAGGATGAATGCAACTTAAAGTGACAAGAATGCTGAGGGAACAAACAATCTTAAGACTAAAAGGAAATTGTTACTGTAAAGTTCCAGTACCTCCTAAGACATCCTGGAAGTGGGTGCATTTAAGGGTTTTAGGGCCATTGACACTGGAATTGGTTCTGAGAGTTCACGCCATTCACTTACACACGTACTTGTGTTAGATGTCAGTGTCCCTCGAATGGCCTTTCTGAAGAGAGCCGACTCCTGTCCAATACGGACTTGTCTCTTCCATGAACATGGTATAGACATCTATTTATTTGGGCCATATTTAATTTCTCTCAATAATGTAGTTTTCTTCCCCCTCCCTTTCTTTTGCCTCCCTCCCCCACTCCGGTTCGAGCCATTGTTTCTCAGTCTAGTTGTGTAGGACACAGCTCCCTGGCCCATGCTGGTATTATGAGCCTTGCGCTCCCCCCGGCTGAGGCAGTCGGCAGTCGGTCCCCAGTCATCAGTCGGCTGCTCAGAGTAGCTCATGGCAGCTCTCTGGGCTGCCAGACACTCGCAATGGATGCCAGCCACTCACGCTGCCTGCCACTCATGGTGGCACACGGCAGCCCACGGCAGTACACAGCAGCCTGCGGCAGCAAACGGCAGCCCACGGCAGGTCACGGCAGCTCACGCCAACCTCCGGCTGCTTATCAGCAGCCTAGCTCCAGGGAGAGCTGTTGTTCACAATCTTAGCTGTAGAGGCGCAGCTCACTGGCCCAAGTGGGAATAGAACTGGTGGCTTTCAGCATTCGGAGCACAGCGCTCCAACTGTCTGATCCACCAGGCCGGCCCCGTAATCAGTTTTTTCAGTAGAAGTCTTGCAACCTGTTTTAGATTTATTCTGAGGTACACAATATATATATTTAAAATTTATTTTCTAATTACTAGACTGTTAGTTTTAGGTTTACATAAAAATTTAGTAGTAAATGCAAAGAGTTCCCGTGTACCCCCCAACATCCCCTCCATAGTTTCCTTATTGGTGACATCTTACATTAGTATGATACATTTGTTACAACTGATGAGCCAGCATCAACATATTAATCAAAGTCCATAGTTTCCATTAGTGCTCACTCTTGGTGTTGGACATTCTGTGGGTTTGGACAAATGCATAATGATATGTATCCCTATTATAGTGTCACACAGAGTATTTTCTCTGCCCTAAAAACCCTCTGCACTCTGCTTGTTCATCCCTCCCCCAACCCCTGACAACCACTGATCTTTTTACTGTCTCTAGAGTTTTGTCTTTTCCAGAATGTGATAGAGTTGGAATCATACAGTGAGTGTGTAGACTTTTCAGTTTGGTTTCTTTCAGGTACATGATACTTTTGATAATAATGTCAGTGATATTATTTACCAAAATGTTTTCCAAAGTTTTATGTTCCCGTCATAGGTGTGCGAGAGTTCCTCCTTTTCCACATCTTCAGCCATACTTGGTCAGTTTTTTAAGTTTTAGCCATTCTGGTTGCTATGTAGTGATCTCTCTCTAATAACAGTGCTATCTACTGCTACTAATTTGCATTTTCCTAATGACTAATGATGTTGAACATCTTTTCATGTGCTTACTTGCCTTCCAATGCTCTTTGTTGAGTTTATATATTCCAGATACAAGTCCTTTGTCAGACATATGTTTGCAAATATTTTCTTCAAGCCTGTGGCCTGCCTTTTCATTTCTTAAATGTCTTTTGATGAGCAAAAGTTTATAATTTGGATGAAGCCCAATTTATTTTCTTGTATAGTTTATGCCTTTTGAATCACATATAAGAAATCTTTGCCAAACCCCAAATCACTAAGATTTCTTCTGTGTTTTCTTCTGGAAGTTTTATAATTTTAACTCTTACCATTAGGTCTATGACCCATTTCAAGTTCATTGTTTTCTTTTAATATGGTGTGAGAGGAGGGTTGCGGTTCATTGTTTTGCATATGACTATTTGTTGAAAAGATTATCTTTTCCCACTGAAATGACTTCTCACTTTGTTGAAAAGCAACTGACCATAAACACTGAGTCTATTTCTAGGCTTGCTCTTCTACCCTTGTCACCTGTTTGTTTTCATACCAGAACTATACTATCTTGATTACTGTAGTTCTGTAACAATTCTTGAAACCAGGTAGTCCAAGTATTCTGACTGTGTTTTTTTCAGAGTTGTTTTAGCCACGCGAGTTCCTCCGCAGTTCCATATAATTTTAGAACCAGCTCGTCAAATTCTACAAATAAGCATGCTCAGATTCGATCTTGACTGCTTTGAGTTTATAAGCCATTTTGTGAAGAATTGCCATCTTAATGATACCGAGTCTGCTGATTCAAGAGCATGGTAAACTTGCCATTTCTTTGGGTCTTTTAAATCGTCTCTCAGCAACGTTTCGCAGATTTCACTGTGCAGGTCTCATTCATCTTATCCCTAAGCATTTCCTATTTTTTTGATGCTTCATTACTTTTTAAAAGTTAAACTAACCTTGCATTCCCAGAAGAAACCCAACTTTCTGCACACTGACGATGTCCTGGCCTCGTCTTCTGTCTTCCATTGTTTCAGTTGAGAAATTCTCTCTGAATTGTTGCTCCTTTGCAAAGAATGGCTTTTGTTGTTTTGGTTTTTATCTTGAGCTTCTTTAAAGACTATCTCTTGGTCGTTGCTTTTTTCACCAGTGTGTCCACATATAATTTTTGTTGGCTTTTAATTCTGCTAGTAGTTCTTTAGGATTCTTGAATTTGTGATTTGATATTTTTTGCCTGTGTTGGAAAAACTTCAGCCACTATCTCTTCATATATTGCTTCTGCCCGCCCCCGCATCCTCCTAGGATTCCAATCACATGTATGTAGAATTCTTCACTATATGCTCTGTATTTGTATTGCACTCCATTGTCTCTCTGTGCACCATTTTAGATATTATCTCCTGATTTGTTATAATTCATCAATTCGCTCATGAGTTGTATCTACTCTGCTGTGATATCCATCTACAGAATATGTAATTTTGGTTCTTGTATTTTTTAGTTTTATCATTACTACTGGATTTTTCAAATCAATGTCCTTTTTAAAAATACAATTTCTAGTGCTTTACCACAATTCCCAATCTTATATTATCATCTTCTTAAATATAGTAAGCAAGCTTATTTTAAAGTTTGTGTTTTACAAGTCTCATACTTAAGAGTCCTGGGGGTCTGTTTCTATCACCTATTATTTCTACTGGTTCATGAAGTCTCCTCTTCTCATATGGTTGGTTGGTTTTGTTGTTTGCCATTACTGTACAGTCTTGATGTGCATGGAAGTGCCAAACCATAAAAAGTATTGTGCAAAGCAGAAATCATGCAAAATGATTTTACTAATCAATGGCTAAATCATAACTATTCACGACCTTTAAAAATTTTTGTCAAAACATTAAAAACTCATTATCGTTGTAAATAAAAAGGAAAATAAAAAATACAGTAAAACTAGTATCTATTTAGTAAGCTGTATTTAAAACATTAGAAACACTGAAAATTAAAGTGCTTTCTTTTCTTGTAAGAAACTTTTCAAGAGCAGGTTGAACTGTCCTTGCCTTCTCCTCATCGAATAACTTACCATACAAAGTGAACCCCTTTTCTATGTGTTAGCAAATTGTCATAGTCCTTTCTAAGTTTGGATCAGCTTCCAGCATTTTATCCTTTGTACTTTCAATGTCATGACATATCTTAGAGCATTCCTTTACTGTGAAGTGTTTTGCTGAGATCATTTCCCCTAGGACACCTTTAGCTTTTCCATCGCAATCACTTTCCTCGTTTTTGTTGATAAGTTGCCTGTACTCACTTCCTCTGGCTGCCTGTCTAGAGTTTCCCACATGGCAGCAAATTTTTCTATGACTCCATTTATGTTTGATTCTAATTTTACTTTCATCGTTATCATTCGTCACTTACTTGCCACACTTTCATCTCTGTTAGCCAATTCCTCTTTCACTTACCTATTCTTCTGAACTATCACATAGGTTTTTTATTGGAAGACAGAAGTAACACTGCACATTTTGCTGTGTGTGAAGTGAATGACATGCACACGGACCAATCACAGACCAACTCTGAAAGGAGTGACAGGATTGGTCACTGATGCTTATACACATCTGTTATCTATGTAGTGATTTGTGGACTGGATTGCTGGCAGCACAGATGGTACTTTCTGCAACCCCTCACAGTTAATGTGCCACAGTAACTAAAATGTGAGTCACGTTGTTGGGGACCGGTTTTATTATTTAACTCAAATTTGGTAATTCAAATTTGGTAATTCAAATTTGTGGATAATAGAATGGAGCACAGTGAGGACTGCCTGTATTTGAAAAATTGTTCTTAGAAATAAAGTGATGCTTTGTTCCTCCAGAGAAATGCATTGGTTTCTACCAGGCATTGGAAGTCCCAGCAATCTGGGATCACCTTACTACCACCTCAAGGTCTGAGATGTTAGAAATGGGCTTCAATCCTTGAGCAACTGATCCATTCCTAGTCACCTATATTCCTAGGGGGCAGCTTTTTGGGGTTCCAACTCAAAGTTTGAAATGTTTACCAGGGTGTGCCCTTTCTTAGAGGCTTTATATCCCAAATCTTGACTCACAGAGTGCTACTTAGGTTCTTAACTGCTTTGTCCATAAATTGGACAACACCCCAGGAACAAAATGGCACCAAATGTCATATTTCCACTTCTGGAGACCTCAGCCTGGTGACTGTTCACTATCTGGTGAGCTCTCCAGTGCCTGGGCATACGTACGTTTGAAAATGCTTTCCAACCTTTTCAAGTTCACTTCCAAACTACTAAGCTGTTACCAGAAATGGGGCTCCCTATCTTAACATGTTTAAAGCATGAATAGTCATGAATATTTTTGAGCTCTGCACTTTGAAATGGTTATGCTTCTCCTTATTTTTTACTCCCTCCAAAGAAGCATTTCTGTACTCTTCAACAGATCCACAGACTGAAATATAGGAAAGCAACTGCATTTTCTTAAGGTTTTCATAACTATCCTTTAAGGTTTTCCTCATATCCAGGCAATACCTAATACTCAAATAACAACTTTCTAATACAATGCCAACAACAGTCAGAACAGAAAAACTGTCCTCTTTTCAACACGTGCAAAGACACAGATCAGTAAGTGGAAAGGAAGGCTCGTTCATTCGACAGATTTTCTAAACTAGGCTAGGTTGTAGCCACATTGGGTCCAGGAGTGAAGAAAACACAAATATCCCTCTGTCCTGACCCCTGGATCTGCCGTCCTAGGGAGGGAGACAGAAAAGAACCAACAATTGTAGCACACACTGTGTTAGCTGGAGACAGGAACGGGGGAGGGCTGCCATTATAAGGGGGGCAGAGAAGGCCTCCCCATGGAGGGGAACGAGCACTTATGATATCCTTCCTCCATATAAATGGAGACTTGAAGCTGGGAGGATCCCACGGGGCCCCACGACCTCCCTGTACCCCAGCCTTCTCCATGGCTTGCACCCTCACCAGCCACAACGCGAGTGTTTCCCCTTGGCACCAACCAGCCTCATGGAGGGGGAGGAAGGTGCTGCCAGGCTCTGCTCTTACTGGGCTGTTTCGCACATGTCACTCCCCTAAAATTCTCACCACCCGTGCAAGGTTTTGGTTAGCAGCCCTCCCTTAGCTGCCCAATGCACCAGGCAACTCTGGTCACAACTCTTATCTCTGATACTACAGATGTGCCCTAACAGGTCACCCACACTCCAATACAGAAAGGACACACTGTGGCCTCAGTGCCCCCAACTTGTGGAGCAGGTGTTAGCTGCCAGGGGACTGTGAGTTCCATGAGGGCAGGACTATGGGGTGGGGCCAAATAATGGTCCACGCTCCACTCCAGGAGCCCATGGATATGTGACGTGGCACGGCAAAAGGGCTCTGCAGGTGTGGTTAGGATACCGCTATGGGTTGTTTGTGTCCCCTCCCGGCCCCGGAAGATATGTCCACGTCCTACCCTCCAAGAGTTTGGAATGGGATCTATTGAAATAGAATCTCTGCAGATGTAATTAGTGAGGAGGAGGTCATACTGGAGTAGGGTGGGCCCAAATCCAATATGACTGGTGTCCTTATAAGAAGGGGAAATTCGGACACGGACACACACACAGACACGCACGGAGAACCATGTGATGACAGAGGCAGGGGACTGGAGTGATGCTTCTACAGGCCAAAGCACACCAAGGGTTGACAGCCACCAGCAGAAGTTAAGAGGAGGTAGGCAAGGGTCCCCCAGACTCAGAGGGAGCGGGCCCTGCCGACACCTTGACTTCAGACTCCTGCCTCCAGGAGGCCAAAGGATACATTCCTATTGTTTAAAGCCCCCAGGTCGTGGGGCATTGTTACAGCTGCCCCAGGAGACTGACACAGGTGAAGACCCTGGAAGGGGAGACTAGCCTGGATTAGCCAGGCGGGCCCAATCGAATCAAGTGAGCCCTTAAAAGCGAGAACTGTCTCTGGCTGCAATGACGCAGAGGTCGGTCAGAGATTCAGAGCGAGGCAACGACTCTGCCCACATTGCTGGTTTGATGACCAAGAGGCCACGAGCAAAGGAACGTGGCACCTCCAGCAACAACTGGCATGGAAACAGGGACCACAGATGGCGTTCAAAACTCACAGAATTGTACATGTAAAAAAGGATGACTTTTACTGTATGTAAATTATCCCTCAATCAACTTGACTTAAACAAACACCTCAACCCCATCCCCATTGCCCGCTTTTTAGGCAGCCTAATGGAGGGAGGTGAGTCTGGCATTGGAAGGCGGCCCAACACATCACCACGCCCACAGAGGGCAGCGGGGGACTGGCTCACGGGGCCCCGAGGGATACAGCTGCCTCCCTCCCCACAGCCCGGCCACAGAGCAAGCCTGCCCGCGAGGGCCCTGACACCACTGTTCTTGTCTATTACCTTAGGAAAGGGGCTTGCTTGCCTTTGGCCGGGTTAGAATTCACCTTTCACCTGTGTCAAAGCAGTGTCAAGACAGGGGCGCACACGAGCAGCTCCTGTCCCTTCAAGCTGGCCTTTCCGGCAGCAATTGTCATGCTTATGTGACCAGGAGAGACTCACTACTTGGAGGGCCTATCTGCTTTCAAGGCTGGAACCACCACACAAAGAGAAGGCACCCGCGCTCACTCCTCGTGCATGTACCCTGCTTCCTGAAGGCAGCTCACGGGGTATGTGAGTACAGTTCACCTTCACCTATGACTCCATGCTGCTGACCTAAGTGGGTCAAAAGGATTTCACTTGAGCATTGAATGCCCTTAAGATAATCATCAGAACTAAACTGGGTTCTGAAATTTCCTGGATAACTTGTATGCATTCTTTCCTGTCTACCAACTCAGTCCTTTTAGTGAAGGGAAATTCTGTATTTAAAGACAAGTATGAATGGAGCCACGTATTCAGATCGCTGTTAAAACGCTGCTCAGGCCTCTGTGCCGCATGGTGCTGCAGGGAGAACACCCACCTGCCCTCACCCACCTCCTCTCTAAGTTGGCTCCTGCCCCACGCAGCGACACTATTATCTATCCTCAGCTCAGAGCTGTAGTACAGAGCTTTCCACAAGCAGGGGACTGCACCTGCTGCTTTCCGCAGCACCCAGAACACTGCCTGGCACACAGCAGGAACTCAGTAAAGATCTGTTGACTAATGAATGAGCTCCAGAAGAAATGACTGAAATATTCAATGGACAACTGCCACAGTAAAGGCAGACTGTGTTCAATAACAGAGATCCAAACTGCCAGAGGGTTCTCTGAAGGACAAAATTCCTGCATCTAGTTTGGGGGAGAATCAAGGAAGGCTTCATGAAGGAGGTGGCATTTGATTAAGCCTCAAAGGAATCTCAGAGTGGGGCTAGGGGAAGCCACAGGCTCACGAAGCCACTCCTGTAGCTCCTGCTGGCTGCATACTCAGAGATAATGGTGAATAAGGCAGCTATGGCTTCCAACCTCTGACCTCCGACCTCCAGGGGTCTGCGACTCATGGAGAGAGGGATCTTTATCCAGCTGCCACGTAAATGAACACATCATACATGCGTGTTTTGGAGGAAAAGCACCGAGGGTGGTAAGTGTTCGCATCAGAGGTCGGCCTGGGCAGGAAGGTCAGGAAGACTTCCCTGAGAAACTAATTTTAGGCTGCGATCTCAAAAGTAGAGATCTCATGGGGATGGGGAGGTGGCTGAGGGTCAGGGAGTGTCCTAGGTGTGCGACAGGAACTGGAAATGGCCAGTGTAGAAAGGATGGCGGCCCCCAAGAGTCAGGGTCGTGCCTTCCCACGCACCACAGACGCCGGCCAGTGAGGGTGGATGAGTCTGTGTTAAGGCTGAGCGTGAACAAAAACAAAGGAACAGCTATAGTGTCCTGTGTGCGGCACAACCACCCATGGAAAGCACTAGCATGCTTCCCACTTGCAGATGAGGAAATTGAGGCACAGGCCAGATGAGCGGCCCCTTCCAGGCTGAGCTGCTAAGCAGCGGGCAGGACCCGGCACTTGTCCTGTTTCTGTGGCCCCAGCGGAGGCCACTTCCTGGACAAGGAGGAAGACAGGGCGACTCAAAACCAAACCTTCAGAGTCTGAGTGTCCAAGAGGGTTGGGGTGACATCAGAAAGGCTGGTGGATAGAGGGCCTGAGGTCATGACAACAGAGACCAAGGGCAGGGGCCTCTAGGGAGGGGGCAAGGCTGGCAGGGTCCAGGCCACCGTAGAGATTTCAGGCAGGCACAGGGAGAGGGAAAGCCCGCCGGGCCCTGGGGAAGGTGCACGCACCATCAGACAGCGGTCCCTGGGCCATTTCACTTCGCGTGTGTGGACATGACGACGGCAG
Source organism: Rhinolophus hipposideros (assembly GCF_964194185.1). Lineage (NCBI taxonomy): Eukaryota > Metazoa > Chordata > Mammalia > Chiroptera > Rhinolophidae > Rhinolophus > Rhinolophus hipposideros. The sequence goes on from NC_138055.1 coordinate 3,046,883, forward strand.
CTGACTTAGAATATGAGGTGGATGGGTGTGTTCATGCCTTAGACTGGAATTTCATCCTTTCACCTCATAAAATGAATTCCTTTTCTGAGTTCTCCGTTTAATTGCTTGTTCTCCTCTTGCAGACGTTTCATTCTCAGAGGTTGTGCCAGTTGTAATTGGGCATTTATCTTTCTGAAACGCCTATCAAGAAAATGGTTTATCCTACTCAGAAAGCCCACATTTAAATCCATTCGTTCCAAGCAGAGTAACTAAGTGCTTCCTAGGTATTGGGCGCCTGTCAGTCCACGGATATAGCTGCTTTTATTTCCCTTCTAGATGCTTCTTTCTCTGAAGTCTTGCGCCTCTATTCATATTAAAGATTACCGGTCGTCCTTGAATGTGGTTAAATATTCACCTTAACTTAGACTTCTGACCTACACACTAAACGGTAACTTTGTTAGACTCATCTAAGTAAAGAGAATAGAGCAGGACAAAAGTCAATAATTTTCAGTTTCCAGAGTGAAAGAAAAATACAATGTTTTTCTCATCTTATATTGATATCCTGCACTCTAAATTCACACAAAAAGCCCAGGACTTTGAAAGAATGACTCCCGCTTTCCACCTACTGCTTGGTCACCATCCGCTGTCACCCTCAGCCGGGGGTGCTAACCTTCCTCTTTTGCTTCAACACAGCAGCCATGGTTGGCTGGGACAGTCTCGGGTGTTCCAGCTGCTCCAGCGGTGGGTGGGCAGCCCTTGACCCGCCACCCATGGACTCTCCGTCTCTTTCAGAACTCCTGCCCCCACTGGAGAGTGCGCACACCTTTGCCCTACCTTCTTGCCAGTTCTAGAACCTTCTTTCTCCACTCTAGGCATAAACATTTCCACCCCCACTTCTCTTGTTATCACTTGTCACACAAGTTCTTTTAACCTGTTTGTGCTGGTCTTTTCTCTCAAGGAAAAGCAGCTTCTAAAGCCTCTGAGAGCTTTCTCTTCTTCATGCCTCTTCCTGTCACAACCTTCCTCTTAGGCTCTCACTCCCACTAAGCTTTCACTGTCAACATAGTCGCACAATTGAACTTAAAAAAAAAAAAAATCTGCTGTCTCTTCCAGGACTCCCTGCTGAATATAATGGACTAGGTTTATTTTTATGATGAGAACTATAGCAACAGAATATCTTCCTTTCTGGAAAATGCTCTTCACGAGCGAGTTTTTCCAAGGAACGGAGAGAACGGAGGTAGCTTTCTGAACTTCTCTGCACCCTAGCCCGCCTGCTGTGGCCCAACTTCTCTGCAGGGACAGGGTGGGAGCCGAAACTCCCCTGCCTCGACCTGGCGACAGACTCTGTCATGTTTGTCACAGTGGAAAGAAAGGCGATCAGAATACTCAAGTAAACCCTCCCCTCGCAATACTAAAATCCTAGAATGTAAACACATCAAATACTGCCGTTTGTTTCTACTGTAAGTAACTTCCACACACCGAGGGATGATTCAATTTAAAACAGATTTCAAATTTCTCAGAACAATTTCCCTTTTAAACATCATTCACATGAATCCCATGCCCAATGAGAAGACAGAAAAACAGAAATAGAAAGTGAGTGGACACTTACTAAGACACTAAGCCAGTTAACAAGCTGTCCCATAAAATGAACTTAAATGAGATTACAGTCTCGAATTGATCAAATTTACTCATAAACTTAGATAGAGGGAAATATGCTCATTGTGTTGGCAGCCTACAAAATGTCAACTTTGCCAAAAAAGAAAGCTGCCTGAAAATGCTTCTAAAAATTCTGGTAAAAAATACACCATCCCATTTAACATACAGGTAATAAAAAAACCTTGCTTTCAGATAATCAAGATTTGACTGTCACTTGATTCTGCAACTCTGTTTTTATAAGCTGTATTGCTTAACTGCAAATATGTATTTCACTACTCATGCAAGGCTGACAACTACGTGGAGTATTTCAGAGAGGGACATATCCACATGTCAACCTCTAAATAACCTGGTCTCTTTCACTAGAGCTTGGCAATTTGTCACCTCGGTGTGGTTATCACATAACCACAGAAGTATTCAGTTACAAATGGCTGCAAGAAAACTTGGGGCCACACTCACTCTTAAAAATGGAAAAAAAAAAGGGGGGGAACTACGAGATACTGTTTACTTAACTATAATTTCAAATCATTCATTGGAAGCTTCATAACCTTGGAGACAAGTAGTCACTCTGAATTTGCCTTCCTAACTTTTTCAAAGTGATGCTTTTTCAGAGGTTTACTTGTGGTCTCAGCAAACAGTGTAAAACAATTGGAATAGAAACCACCATACACTCTATTTGCAAATCTCTTAAAACAGAGTAAAATAAAAGCAGTCAGATGAGTGACTGCAACACAGAGCGATTTAATCAGTGCGTTTTAATTTCTCTGTGTATATTTTATCTCCACAGTTGGACTGTCAGCAGGACCCTTGCTCTGTTAAATAGAAGCACTTCCCAACTCACAGAGGCTACAACATACCCCTTTCCTACTGAGTCTGCTGTTGGCAATTTGAATCCGTGAGTTTGCAGAAAGAAAGAACATTTTATTTCATTAGATTCTCAAGCCATCTCATCAAATGTCTCTTTAATGCAGTATTAGTGATAATTATCAAAGGAATCTGTCAACTGCGACCATCACCTGTACAACACCCATGCACTGGGGGCTGCATAGGGACAGCTGGCACAGCCCCCCTGATGGAGGAATGCACTCTCGCTCTCTGAGGGATGAAGAAGCTACAGAAGGCCCAGGGGTCATCCTATTGCAGAGGGCAGGCTGTACTTCTAGGTACCCCCGAACCACCTGCTGCCACCCCCCCTTTGAGAACTGTAGAAAACGGAGGCCTATCAACAAATACTGGTTGAATTGAGTTCTGTTCCTCACTTATTTGTTCAATGAACATTTCTAAGTACCTACTCAGCCTGTAGGGCCAGCGGGGCAGAAAGGAATAAGATGCGTTCTGCTCTCAGCAAGTTTGACTCGGTGGAGACAATTCGACCCACAAGGCACCGTGATGCTGGCGGCACCTTCGGACGGGCCCAACGAAGTCGTGTCCAAGTCCAGACGACCTGACCGCACCTGTGTCTGCAGACCCTCCAAGGATGAGGAACGATCCTCTGCAGGGCCCAGCGATACGAGAGACACCCGAGGAAGGGCTCATGCCAAATGTGTCACCACCAAGACACACACCACTCATGACCGATTTGTTCTTACTGCTATAGAATTCTTGTTTACCGAGCCAAACATGAAAGAAAAAAAAAAAGTGTGTCTGGGGGAAGGTGTGTTTCTTTCTGAAAGCCTTTGAGAAGTTATAAAGTGGTCAGGGCAAAAGTCACCAAGGTGTCTTATGTGGCTGAGAGAGGCAGACACTTAGGGCGTGGCTTCTTCGTCTTTAAGACACCTCCTGGGCTGCCCCAGGTTCCTGCACATTGTACAAAGAATGTTCATGTAAAGCATGACTTTTGAGCCTCCCAAGCCTTCAGAGAGGGTTTTCTGATGAGAACAGCAGTTTAGAGAGGCGGACAAAGGCCCCCCCGCCTGCCCCCCAGGCCCAGCAGGCAGCAGCTACGGGATGGGAATCCCAGTCTCATGGTGAATGACCTATACCCCCTTCCTACCATATCAAGCTACCTCTCTGATACAAACCAAAATTTCCGAACACTTTTTCTTGAAGTGTATGATGACCTCAAACCAGATGCGGCTCAACCACAAAAAGAACTATACTAGGTCTTACAGAGTAAGGAATAAATTCTTTACTTTTTAAAGTGCATAAACTCTTCCAGTCACCAGGAAATCACTCCTACACAACGGTAAGTAATTAAGTACTCTAGAAGCAAAGAACGAACACACCTCCAGAGCAAATCGGACTGATTATGTCTGTTATCCACAGAACAGGCCGGAAAATTCACATGCAAATGTTCCTATCCGTAAGACTCACAGTGCCTGCAAGGGACAGAAATACTTGGAAGAAGAAACAAGTTCTTTTAAATATAGTCCACTGGACATCTAGGGCTTTTCCCGTTAAGTTCTTACTTTAAAACTATCTTAACACCAAGTTGGAAATAAAAATTATTTGCCTAATTTTCCCTGACCACATGGCCTTAGAGGTGAGCTAGCTTGTTCTGTGTAATTTATAAGGCAGAAATAACAGACAGCAAATGTCTCGCCTACAGACAGAAACTGCCTTTATTTGAAATATCTATGAAAACATTTAAAAGCCTGACTGTATACCAAGCCGCCAAAAACAAAAATATAAACAGAGGCCCTCAAATTCCAAGAAAGCAGGAATTATCCAGGTCACATCCTCAAACTGCAAGACAACAAAGCAGTGCAAACGTCCAACACGAAGACGATGGCCACCTGCAAGTTAAGACCCCTGTTCCATTTGCCACTAAGAATATATCCTCACATGCAGAGGCTGTGAGAGAGGGAAAAAAGAGAGAAGAGGATTTGGCGTGTTTAAAATCTGTGTACACTAAGCAAAGAGACATTTTCATTAAAATTTTTCAAAAAGATTAAAGAATAATTATAATCAAAATATAGATGCTCACAGACAGCATGCCAGAAAAAGAATATTTAAATAGTAAGATGTTATGGCAAAAGCAAATTCCCCCTCGACACCCCAGTTTTATCTTTTAAGATGGTAAGGACAATCTTTAAGTGTCTTTTTTATATTCTGGTATTAAAATCACCTTCATGAGCGATTTATGGTTGTCATATTCAGTCAATACTGAACACAACAGCCCAAAGCAGCTACTCCATAAATATTTACAGAGTGAATGAATTACATATATATCGCATTTTGCCATGTATAATGCATATTTTTTTTGCCCAAATTTGTAAGGGAAAAATAAGGATGTGTATTACACATGGGTAGTACTAATTCCCTATCTATATGTTTTTAATTCTTTCATTTATGCTTATAAGCTAAAAGTGTAACTCTAGAAATCAATAACAATATCCATATGCAAAATAATACCCTGGAATACGATTTTGTTGAACTTATGACAAACTTGCAACAACGAAGAGTTCTTGGCCTTCTGTGATGCATAAATATTGTAAATTTGTTACCTGTACATAAAATTTCTTGTACGTTATATCTGTTCTTGTGTTTTGTAATTATTTGTTACATAAAATTTCTTGTACCACAGTATGTTAAAAAATAAATGCTAAAATTCCTTTATAATACAAAAACAAGTACCTAAATGTAAACAAATAAAAATTTGAACTAAAAAATTAAAACGATTTTTTTCCCTAAAAGTTTGGGCCAAAAACGTGTGCATTATACACAGCAAAATACGGTATCTATTTCTCTATCCATATATATTTATATATGGATTGGCTAGATACTTAATGTATCTAAACACAATGGAATATTATATAGACACTGAAAATAATCAAACACAAATTTACGCACAGGAAAAGATTTGTCATAACCTAATAGTTAAAGCAGATTACAAAACAGCTTATATAGAAAAAACACGTTTTTTCTCTCTTCTGTCATTCTCACACACACACACACACACACCATGTTTAAAAAGCAGTTTACAGGTTTGACAAACATGAGCTAGTAAAAAGAACTATTTTATGATTATGGAATGATTCTTATATGTCTAAGAGATAAACAAAGAGAGAAAGTCATTTTTCCTACCATCAATTAAATTGCTTTTGCTTCAAAGTTGTATAGAATTTTGTCAGCCTCTCCGTGTGGCCCCTCATGCGCAGTGACCATGAAATCTGTACCATCCGCCACTTCTCCAGGCCTCCCTGTCCTAGGTGATGGCAGGTCTAGACCTGAGCTACTACTATCTCAGCAAGCCGTCTGCTTGTTATTCAAATTCGAATAAAAGCAGCTAAAGCTGGCATGCTGCTCTTGGCCGCGTCTGTGAAGTACTACCATTTCTGTTATATTATCTAGTTTTCAATTACATGGAACCAGCCTGCCATAAAGAAATGAAGTTCCTAGAGAAACTGACAGGGGCAAGTTTTCAGAACTTAAAAGGGAATCTACCCACATTTATCTTACTTTCAAAGCACCAAAAATATATCCAACGTTGCATCACAAAGTAATAATTAACCCTCAAATGGCTAGTCTGTAGGGCAACGGAAGTAACCATTTAACCATTTTCGGTCTGGAAACACGAGTAAATCAAACCTTCCATTTACCTGTAATGACAGCGTCTTGGTTCTGAGCGTGTCTTGCCACAAACTGTTACTTCACGGAGGAGGCAGGGCCTTTAACTGCGGCCTTGGCAGTGAGAAGGTAAAGGAGGAAATGATTACGATGTGTCCTCTGGATCCTCCCCAGCTCTCCACCACCTTGGAAGAGGAAAGTCACCGTGACCCCATTTCTTCAAAGGGAATGGTGGGACAGGGTCGCGACCAGGAAAACCCTGTGCCCCCCCAGGACCCTCTGGTTTGGGGAGGAGTGGCTGGGGTTGGGGTGGGCGCGCAGCCCCGAAGGTCCCGGAGCGCCCGCGAAACCCAAGCCATTATACAACCGTGGGCTTTGCTCAGAAAGAACCTTGACATTTGGGGCACGCCGTCACTCCTTTAAACTCAAAAAGGCGAGGTGCACACGGGCGTGTACTTGTCCCCTGTTAGTCTTGGGTGGGCGTGGGGCAGAACCGACCCTCCGGACTTTCGCCAGCACCTCGCACGCCTGGGGCCGAGCGGCCGCGGCCTCGGGGAGACCTGGGCGCCGGCAGCCCGCGCCGGACCCGCGGGGCCCAGGACTCGGGTGGGCGTCGCGCGGCGGAGCCGGCCCTTTGCTCGCCTCGCCCGGCCCATGTGGGTCTCCAGCCCGTGTCCGGGCGCAAAGTGAGGCAGTTCCTCAAAGGTGTCCCGTGGCTGTGAACTAACCCGCCAGTGAGCTTCTCCCGCCGGACCGCGCGCGGCCCTGAGGGTCAGTCTGTTGGGGCCTCGGGAGACCTAGCCTCGGGAACCCCGGGAATCTCGGGAAACGCTCCCCGGTCGGTGACGCCCAAACTCGACCGCGCTGTGGGGAGGGCGCGCCCCCGTCCCGCCTGGTGGGCCTTCCCTCCCGCGAAACAACCCGAGGACCAGTGTCTCGGAGGTCCCGGCCTCGACCTCCACACAGCCCCCGGCGACAGCCGCGGAGGCCGGGGCTCCGGGCAGGCCCCCGTGCGGGGAGGGAGGCGGAGCAGGGGGCGGCCCCTGCGCCCCAGGTTCCTCCGCACCAGCCACGGCGAGCGCCCTCGGCCCGCGCCCCCGGTCCCGCGCATGCGCCGCCGGCCCGGCCCCTCCCCCGTCCGCGGCCGCTCTGGGTCCCTGGGTGCGGAGGCCGGGACCGTGGAACCTCGCGCGCGCCCACCCGCACCCGGGCACCTGGGGCCGGGTCCGCCGCCTGCCGGTCCGTCGGGCGAACGCGCCAGGGAGGCGGCACCGGGCCGGGCGCTAGCGGCCGCCTCCGGCCCCGCCGCCCGCTGCCCCCGCCGTGGGGCCGCCGCGTCCCCTGCCCATGCCCGGCGCCGCCTGCCTCGCCCGTGCCAGCCGCACCCCCGCGGCACGCGCCGCCCCTCGGCCTCCCCGCCCGGCCGGGCAGCGCCGGCGGCTGGCGCGGGTGGCCCGCCCGGAAGCCCCGCCCCGGGGCCCCCACTTGGACCCCGACTCCGCCCCCACGCCACACCTCTGGGCCCGCCCCCGAGCCCCCAGCCGCGGCCCCGGGCGGGACACACCCCCGGGTGGCGGCACCCCATTGGCTGCCCGTGGGCCAGGGGCGTGGCCGCACTAGGCTCCTCCCTCCTGGTGGCCCGCGGCGGCTGCACTGTTGGGGAAACTGAGGCGGGGGAGGCGGAGGGACTGCCAAGGTCACCGGATGGGCGGGTACGGCGTCGCGACGGGACAGCGTGTGCGGCTGGGCATCGGCGCGCGTCCAGCCCCGCGCACGCCGAGGGGCTGAAGTCCAGGCGGGGTTGGGCGCAGGGCTGAGGGACGGGCGGAGGTTCCCGCTCGGCGCCCCGGCTACGCTGGCTCTGCGCCCCCTGGGGGAGCTGGGCTCTGCCGGTCTGTACGGTAAACGGGTCTGGACCCCAGAGGCTGCGCGGGGCGCGGGGCGGACCGGGTGCGGGGCGGTCCCTAGCACCTCAGGATGCAAAAGTCCGAGAAAGGGAACGCGAGCCGGGGGCGCGTAAACAGGTTGTGATAGTGCCCGGCGACGGCGGCGGGCGGGGACCGAGATGGGAGAAGGGCAACCCGGACACGCGCTGGGACGCACTGCCAACTCCCGCCAGCAGCCCCCCTCCCAGCCGAGGATGCCGGAGAGCCGCGCAGGCTCCCGCGGTCCCCGGGGGTGAGGGGCCGACTCGCTGGGCCCCGGGCCTGGGCCTCTGCCCGCGCAGGGGGAGGTCGCGGCCGGGCCGCCTCTGGTGAGGAGAGGGGAGAGCTGCAAAGCGGCTTTGTTTGCGCGACGACGCCCGAGCTCCCTGCGGGGAATGCACAAAGCCCCCGGTGCCAGCGCATCAGGACACCCCTTCTTTGGGAACAAAATGTGTGCTATGCCAGCCCTCCTCCCTGCCCCCGCCCCTGCCCCAGCACTGTTCTATTTGTAGCGGAGCGCCCAGGAGGACCTACTCAGGGCAGGAAACCAGCTCCAAACAAATCCTGCACTAGGAAGAGACCCTGGAGAGCAGGCCCACCTGGCCCTTTCCCAGGTGTGTTTTAAACTCACCTCTGTTGATTAGCTCCATACCTGTGGGGAACTTTGCCCCCCCCCCCGCAGACACTCACATAACTGACAAACTCAACTTTTATTGCACTTGCCAGTGTTTGTATTATGTTTCAGAGTTTACAAAGTGATCTGTATCCATTATATCCTGGATATCTCGCAGAACAGTAGTATTTACTCATGCATCTAGGGGCCACACTGTGCTGGGCGTTGTGAAGACAGCAGCGAAGGAAGCTCACCATGAGGACATCCAGTTCAAAGTCGTCACCTGATATACTCCAGATACCACGCTGTTAAGGACCAAGAGTCCAAATGCAGGGTGTTGGCATCTTTTCCCAGATGCACCATGATTGTCTGTCATAAACCCAGTGCAACCAGGCATTTGGACAGACCTGGTAAAAATTGTTTCGAATGAGGACCAAGCAGTATGCAGTTCAACAGAATAGTGTATACACCCAGCAGACAGAGAGAAAAGATATTCTTGGGTTCTTGGGGCTCCCAAGGTGTTAGGGAGACAAAACTTGTTTTTCACGCATGTGTCGAAATTTGTCACTGTTGAGCAAATTCTCTCAGCCAGCCCCCCACCTGCCTGGAGAAAGTGGAAGCAAGTGCAGGACTTTCTCCTGGGTGAATTCCGGCCAGAAATGGCTCCATACATGCTACCGTTGACGGACTGTGAGTTCCTGTTTGCCATGAAGATCTTGTCACACAGCCTTCATAGGAGAAACTGGCACAAAGGACACCCCCTACCCCACCCCCAGCTCCTGGAAGTTTCTCCTTCCCTTCCTCCCTTTTTATCTCCTTCACCGTTGATGGAGTGTAGGCAACACAACAGAACAGAGATGGCCTCCAGTGCAAGGACTGAGCAGAATGTCCCCTGTAACTTTAGGGACAAATAGTGCTTTTGAAAATGTCTGAGCACCACCTAAATTCCTCTTTGGAGGCTCCCTAAGTACTGGGAGCGTTTGGGGCACACATACCTTAGTCCTAATGCTGCTTTAGGTCCCATTTCATGTTTTCTAATCTTGAAGATCAGGCAGATAATTATTATTATGCCCACATGATAATAGGGAGACTGAGGCACAGAGAGATCCCTGCTGCAGCAGGTCACGAGGCCAGAATTGCAGGGCCCAGGAGAGGAGGCGGGTCTGTGGAGACCCTGCCCCCTCTGAGCCACCGCTGGACATACTGACCTGCCCAATGCCACCAGAGCAGCCGAGGCTCTCCCTTGCCCCCTCCCTCAGGGGAGAATCAGGAAGTTGAGACATTCAGAGGAGGGGAAGGGGTAGCTGGGGAGGTGACCAGAAGTGGTAGGAGGCTGCCACTCGAGACCAGGCAGCAGGTTAGACCCTGAACCTGTAAGCAGGTAATGGCAGCCTTCTGTGTTCAGAGAGAATGTGAGAGCTGACTGCTGACCCTGACCCCTGGTGCTGTTGGGGGTCGGGGGAGGAAAGCGTACCCATGGGTCTGGAGTCAGGTGGATGGCTGTCTGTTTGCTCTGCACTTAGGTAAGCCCTTTCCAGGAACTGTCCAAGGCCTCCGATGGTCACTGTTTGCCCTTCGCTGATCTGCAAAGCCTCCATGTGCTTCCAGGGTGTCATCAGCCAGGGCAGTGGCCTCTGATCTCCTGGAAGTGTGCCCCCAGGTCAGGTGGTAGAAGTCAGCAAGGTCAGGGGACACAGACTGAGAAAGGGAGAGTTCCCTGTCGGCGAGTAGAGAGCTGCTCCCTGGCCCACGGCTGGGACTCTGCCCACCATGTGCATGTGCGCGGCTGCCATCCTAGTAAGGGTGGCCAAACCTCACGGTATTGAAGTCTTGTTACTTTACATGGAACTTAAAAATGATCCCACAAAGCAGCTGGGTTTATCCTTATTTTACAGATGAGGAAACCGCGGGCCAGGAACGACATCACTTGGCCGAGTTCTCCAAGAGGGAGCAAGAACTGGACTCCCGGCGTCCAACCCCACACTGCCATCCCCACCTGCCTCAGGTAACCCCAGGGGTAGTTGTCTGGTCCAGAAGCCCATGCTCTCCTGGCCTGATACCCTAGTCATCTCTGGCAGACCCAGGAACATGGTGTTAAGGATCAGTCTTGGGCAGAGAGAGGGCCCATGCGCAAGGGGCAAGAGAGTGGAAGTGGTACAAAGTGCATAGAGGTCGGCAGGGCCCCCGCCAGGCAGCAGCAACTTGCGCCCTGATGGGGAGTATAGCTTGATTCCATCAGATTAGTAACAAATAGTAAGTGACACACGTTAAGCAATTCTTACTACTGAAGCAGAGGTGGTGAGAAAAGCTGTGCACTAACTCGAGGTCTGCAAGACCTGGAACCTACAGGCCCAGCAACTGCCGCTGTGATGGACACTCAACCCCTTCGGTAGTCAACCTGTCCCTGGCCAGAGTTGATAGACTGGGTTTGCTGTAGGCTTCACCTTGACATGGGCCTCTGGCTCTGATATCTCCCATGTCACTCTTGAGATGCCCAAGGCAAACCACACGTAGCCATACCGCCCCCTGTCCCCTGTCCCTCTCAAGAGTCACACCCTCCTCATCAGCACACGCTATCCCATCCCCAGTTGGCTTAAGGACAGGAGGACAGGGGTTGGGTCAGCTTGTATTTTGTCCAGTTCAGAGCACAGGCTTGGAGCATTAGGAGCCGTGCGACCTGGTAAGTGACAGTCCCACTGTAAAGTGATGGATAGTGAGTTTGGTCAATAAGGGACATTTGGCTCTGCGTGGAAGTGGGGTTCACAATGACCTGACTCAGCCCAGGGTCTCCACCATGAACGGCCCTGTGTGGGTGGGCAAGGTCTTGGGGAGGCTGCAGAGATACGACATGGTGTATTGACCCACAAATGCATAGTAAATGCAGGTATACTCACATATTACTGCCTCTGCCTGGGACAACAGGCAGTAATATGTCCCAGAATATGTCCCCCCAATTCCTTCCTGAAATTAGTGACAGCCTGGGATTTAGAATCAAACAGATCTGGCTTGAAAACCTTGCCTTCCCTCTTATTCACGCTATGACCTTGGACAAATGAGTTGACCTCCTACCTCAACTTCCTCATCTGTCAAATGGGACAGCAATGCTACTTACCTCCATGGGGGCGAGAAATAGGGGGGAGCATGGAAGAAGTGCAGGAACAGGGCCTGATAGGTGGGTCATATTTGAGACGTGACCGAGAGCTCTGCCATGGGTCACCTCCTCCAATAAGCCTGCTTGGCCTCCATTCCACCGCAAAGCCACCGTCTTGCCACCATGTCCATTTCAGCGTTTGTCTAGTTCAGCACTGTCTTTACACTGGCCATTCCCCTGCCTGGCTTGCCTCTGGTTGAGCTCTGGAACCGCCTCGACACCAGGCTGGGTGCCTGTTTTGTACTTTCTCACATGGGCTTCAGGTCGACTCTGGTATCGGCCTTTTACAGAAGAGTCCCACCAGCCAGTCAAGAGAGCTGAACTTAAGCCTGAGCAGCCTGCAGGCCCCGGCCTGGCTGGCAGCTCTGTGACAGTGGGGCAGCTTCATTCAGCTCTGTCCCTGCACCTGGAATAGGCTCCGTCAACGTGTAAGTGAATGGACGAGGGGTTCTTTCACCACCTCCAGGACTTGACGTTTACTAAAATGAGGGATTTGACTGTGGTCCCCAGTCCCTCGAAGGGACAGGCCACGTTTAACAAAATGTCCCTGGTCTGCGGCAAAACGAGGGAAAGAAGCAGGGACTTTGTGGTGAGGTTTCTGTGAAGCTTCCTCTAGTCCATGTAAAGAAATACCCTCTTTCTCACTGAGAGTGTGTCCTTATTCTTTTGCTGTTGAATATGCCCTTTCTTAATAAAAATGCCTTAGATGAAGTGTTGATAATAGTTGATAGGGGTCGGCAACCCCCATGTTGGTCCCCAAAGCTGTTTAAAATGTTTGCTTCTACAGCTCAAAGTCCAGGACCCGCTGTCCCAGATGAGCTGTTGGCTGAGGAGCTCAAAGCACGTTGCAAAGGCCTCCTGACAGTTTCCCAATCTTTCCGTTTCAGCTCTCTCCTCCAGATTTACTTACGATATTGACTTTCAAGTCAACACTTCAGCTCTTGTTGAGACCTGCAGCATGACATATAAAGTCCTGCGTGACTGGGGACCTAATCTTGATGTTTGACAAGCGAGGGAGTAGGGTGTGGGCGGCTGCCTCAGGAGCTGGCAGGGGTTATGCCCACTCGGGGTCCTGGCTCACCGGAGGCGACAGGCAGCCTCCTGGCACACAGGCCGGCCAGGGGAAGAGGTTCCCTCTGCCTGGGAGCCTGAGGTGTGCAGGGGAGGCAGCTGGCTAGAGGCAGGAACAAAGCTGAATTCCATGGAGTGGGAAGGCAGTTGACATTGGAACAGGACACTGGAACATTCTCTAGAAGGTGAAGGTGGCATGGGGCAGATGGACAAGGAGCCGGCACCCTGGAAGACACGATTCTTGGATGGCTTGTGGGAAAGACAGACTGGGGACTGTAAACGTGTCACTTCATTTTCTCCAGGTGGAAAGCATGAAATTAAATCAACACATCTTGGCAAGTCCTAGGGCTGAGTTTAATTTTAAAACAACCCCCCGCCAAAAAAAAAAAAATCAAGTGATGGCTAAGTAGGTGCCAAGGACTGAGCTGGCACTTTCCAAGCATGACTCCCATTTCACCACCCAGCCACCCCAGCGCCAACTCCCTCCAGGACAGCAAGCTTGAGCTCTGGGCTTCTGCACAGTCACACCCCCTTTTCCCAGCTCCCTGGGGTGTCCTTTTGGGCCTCCAGCCTAATCTGAGGGAAGTCCCCTTTTAGATGCCTCATACCTTGACTTCTGTCCTCACATCCCCTCCCCTCCAAGGTCAAGACCCAACCTCTCCAGATTGACAAGGACCCTCACGGCAAACATGGCTGCAGTACCGACCCCAGGTTCCTGCTCTCCCCAAACGAACTGGGCCCATAGGTTCTCCACTCTCCTGGCCATTCTTTGTGGCTTTTAATATGATTTTTTAAAGTGATTTTTTAATTCAAAATTTTAACTTGTTTCCAACGAGAGTCGGTCCAAATAACCTAGCCTGCCATGACTGGGCATAGAAGCTTCATTCATTACTTCAGTCATTGATGATATTTATGTTCCACTTGCTTTCTTATAGTCAGGTTCAGATGCTAAGCAGCTCAGAGACTTGGCCTGACCCTTATGGTCTGAGTGTCCCCACCTCGCCTGGCATGGGGTGGGGGGAAGGGGGCGGACGGTGGTCACTACTCAGGGATGTTTTCCATCCCTTAAGGGAGAGGAAAGTGGGTCACTGCTCCTTTTCCTGGACCTCCTCCTGGCCTGGCTGCCCACTGTGCATAGGGCACTTGGTACTCAGCGCCACTCAGCCCCGAGCAGTCTTGCAGGCAGCTGGTCCTCCCTCTGCTCCCAATTGTGGAAACTGAGGCTAGAGGCTGGCCATCACTCTGAGTTGCATATTGTTGCTGCAGGCCTCAGCCGGCCTGGTGCCCGACGGCCTAACTCACGTGTCCTCACTTTTTCCACTGTGCCCACCACTCCCCTCCCGGGCTCAGTGACCTTGGACAGTCACGACCGCCCTGCGTCCTTTCCGACTGTAAACTGAGAGTCTGGGCTGGCTGATCTCAAATGTCCCCTGCCAGCTTGGTTTCTGAGTTGTGCTTGGGGGTGTGACTGTGACATGCCCCAGAAGCCAGCTGCCAGTGCCCACGAGGGAAGCATTTTTTTTTCCTTCCTCGCTGGGGGAAGCAGACACATGACTATCCCAGCTGAGCACTTGCAGTGAATTATGATCAGTGTCTCGTGCTCTGTGCTTTGGAAATTCGTTCAGGCCTGGGATTGGCCTCCAAACTCCTGGCCCTGCGGAATTCAGCTCCCTTTCTCTGCTGGGACCTTCCAGGCCAATGCAGGTCAGCTGAAAGTCACCCACCTCTGCCTTCGGAAAAAACAGTAGCCGGACCACTGGGTGTCCCATCCCAACCCCACCTGAGGGAGGGGACACTCACTGTGCCTTCCTACCCGCTGCTCATTCTCCCAGTCCCCCCTGCTGCTTTGGGCTAAAAATGTTCTCTGCCTTCCTGCTGGAAACCAGCAGAGGTGATAGATCATCGGATACGAGGAAGACATACAAGGTGGAAATGCTTTGGTAAATTCACAGGACAGAGGGAAGCCAGGGCCGGCTGCCCCATGCGTCCTCCACTGATTCAGCCAGTTCCCAGCGGGACCTGGGCCTCCTGGCAAAGTTGCTTCTGCCCCCTTTGGAAGGGAGCCCGAGACGTTGGCTGGGAAGGGGCCTCTGGGCAGGACCTGAGGTCCAACTGGAAATTTCTGGACTGGGAGGTTTCTTAAGGGCAGGACCCAGTGGAATCCTCACTGGGTCCCTGGTGCCAGGCGCAGGCCCTGAAATGAAGACTCCAAAAGAGATGTGGGTGACACACAGGGCTCACCCCTGAGACAGGCTCCCTGTCCCTGTTCAGAGCAGCAAAGTCAAGCTGAGAGTCAGCTCTAATCCTGCTGTGCTGGGTGAAGTTGGTTAATCATCTCACCTCTCAGCTCCTCAGCTTCCTCCTGGGGAGAACTAAAGCCACCCTTGGAGGCTCACTGTCAGGGTCAGAGGTAACAAAGGTCAACGTGGCCCAGTCAAGAGGCTACAGGTCCTGACTCTGCCCCCACTCCACCCGCCGCACCCCTTTGGCTGGGCCCTCACGTCTCACTTCTCTTACCCACCAGCCGCCAGGCTCTGGCCCACCTGCACAGCCTACCCTCTCGCCACATCTCTGCACTGCTAGGTCTGGGCAGAGCCCCTGGACCTGATAGCGGGGGGGCCAGGGTTACAGCTGCACCCCTCTCTCCAGCCTCTCCACTTGGAATCCACTGCATCACACTTCGTTTTCCTTCTGCAAAGCATCTCACTTCTGTTTTTCCTTTAAGGACAACTGCAGGCACCACCTCCTCCAGGAAGGCCTCCCTGATCTCCTCTATCCAGGCTGTGTTCCTCTTCCGTGCTCCCTCAGCCCCGGTGCCTCTGCTGATTTCCTTGGGTTATATTTGTCTGTTTACTAGTCCATCTCCCTCCCTAGACCAGAAGCTTCTTGGGGATGAGGACCTTATCTGAGATAATTAATAACAATAACAACCACAGAAATGATGAAATATAATTTTTAATTACAATTTTTTTTGCTATTTTACCTCCTATCCTACAATAATGCCCAGCTATTTTGTGCAGAAGACTTTCTCTAGTGATTGCTTTTATTCATACTGCAATATTATTTCTATAATGAAATATATTACGTATGCACCCTGTAATTTTGCTTGTTTTTATTATGATACATACGTTATTCACTATGTTTAACTAAACTTTAGTTTTTAACCTAGTAATGTCTGACAGGGGTAAAATATACTTACCATCACCTTACCATTTTCAGTAGACGTTTCAGTGGCATAAAGTACACTCACATTGTTGTGTCACCATCACCGCCATCCGGCGACAGAATCTCTTTCATCTTTTCAGACTGAAATTCTGTCCTCGCTAAACACTAACTTTCCACTTCTCCTTCAGGATTTTAAGATGCTAGAAAAGAGATTTGGGGAAAATGTGGTGAAATCAGAACGCAGTCTGTAGTTTAGCGTCACGTCACTGTTAACGCCCTGAGTTTAATCATTATTCTATGGTTGTGGAAAATAGTGATTCTCCAACACTCCGGTTTCATGACTCCTTTACGCTCTTCAAAGCTATTGAGAACCCCAGAATGTTTTACATGGGCTACACCTGTCAACATTTCCAGCATTAGAAATTAAAACTTAGAACAAAAACTTCATGAATTCATATAAAAATAACAATAGCGAGTCCTTCACATGTTAACATAGTTAACACATTTGTGAAAATGATTATAGGATTCAAACCCCCCCTCCCCCAATTTTTAAAAACTTTTTTGTAAATCTCTACAGTGTCTGGTTTAAAAGATCGTCCCTGGATTCTCACATCTGCTTCTGGGATCAATTGGCTGCAAAATGTCGTTTTTGCCAACATCTGTGAAGAAAACCCAGCCTCTCACAAATAGTAAGTGAGAGAGGGAGGGAGGATTTAATGGTGGTTTCGGGTAGTTGTGGATATTCTTTGATGCTGCACCAACATTCAACAGGTGGGTATTTCTTTTCCTTTTTAATATAACAGCTTTACTGCAGTATATTCACATGTGATAAAATTCACGCTCTTAAAGGGCACTTTGGCCTTTGCAGCCCAGTCTTGACAGGTCACCGGGCAGCGTCCTCAACACTCTGCCTGGGGCTGTTTTGAACGGTTAACGTGCCGCCAGGTCGGGAAGGCCAACCTGTGCCCCAAGCCCGTGGACCTGGCCACCCCCTCCTACCTTGACCTGAGGAGCTTCCCGAGGACCTGGGAAGGCTCTGGGGTGACAGGGCAGCAGCAAGCCCCAGCGAGATGCCCACTGTACGGGCACGAGATGGAGGCCCAGAGAAGGATAGCCCGCCAGGGTGGCCCAGCTGCTGCCAGGCTGCCGCCAGGCTGCCGCCAGGCTGCCACCTCCTGGTTCACTGCTATTTCCACACCTCTGGCCACGGCAGAGTGATGTGGGCAAGAGCAATGTTTCTGGAACCTGACCATGGCCCACGTAGCTGACGGGGGGCTGACCACTTAGATCAGTGGGCAGGACACCCATCCATCTGTCTGTCACCCTTCCTGAGTGCAGTGTGTGTTACATCCACTCTCAGAGAGTGCCGGGGCACAGCCTGGGAGAGGGTGATGGGAAGGCATGGAGGTGACCCAGGCCGCCGTGGCCACACGAGGCTTTTCCTTGGATTTAACTGGTTTACAAGCAGGGAGACTTGAGTTCCTTCAGTGTTGTCTTCTCCCACGTCACTGGGGAGTGACAGATGCTGAATGTACCCTTGTTGGATAATGAGTCATCCCCCAACTGGAAGTGGTGGGTGGGGGGTGGAGAAGAGACAGCATCAGAATTTCTCCCCTCTGGCTGCCTCAAAGCCTCCATTTTTCTCTGTTCACATATACGATGTAAGGATTATTTCAAAACAAAACAAAACAAAACAAAACAAAAGAACATTGGCCTCAGCACTCTGTGACGTTGAGCAAATTATTCCCATTTGTGCAGGGGGCACAGCCAACCCCCAGGGTGGGAGATGGCCACTGCCAGGGCTCAACCGTGCGCCCCTCCCCGGGAGCTGCCCTTGAATTGCACGAGAGCCAGCGAAGTCCCTCGACTGCATGCCTGGCCTTTGACTGAGTGTTTGCCGCCCACGGGAGAGAGCTAGGAGCCCTCCAAGACTATGGCTCTATTTCCGCATCCAGCAGAAGGCACGGATTAGGTTGGGAGAGCCCCGGACTCCACACAGGCCAGTGGCATGGGGAGTGGAGGCAACGTTCCCCAACTCTCAGCTCAGGGCTGTGCCTGCCACCTTGGGCAGGTATATGTGGGCAAGAATGTGTACATATGTATATGCTTGTGTATGCATATGTGCACAAGCAGGTATGCATGTGTGTGCATGTGCACGCATGTGACTGTGTATGCACACACATGTGAGTTTTTTGTTTGCTCCCTTGGTCAATCCAGAGGGCCGTGGAGATTGGAGGTAGCAGGAGAGGTGGGTGCAAAGTCAGGCCTAGTGAAAGCTGCCAGCCCGGGCCTGGGCCTGGGCCTGGGCCTGCGCCTGGGCCTGCCCTCTACCCACCCAGTCTGCTCAGACCCGGAAAGCTGGGGCTCCTTGCACTCAGCAAAGTCAAGGTCAGCAGGGCAGGACACTTCCCAGGACACTGCTGCCAGCACTTTTGACTGACTCCATTGCTCATTTCCCAACCTTTCTCACTTGAGGGCATCTTGCCGGGTGTTTGGTTCCAAGCCTGACCTAAAGCCAGAGGCAGCACTGTCCTTGGGGGAGCGCCATCCTCCTGCTGCACGTGGACACGTCCCCACACTGAGGGTGCCGGCCAGCCTGCTCCAGGCCAGCCTGCTCCAGGCCAGCCTGTGTGTGTGTGTGTCGGGGGGGCTGTCCTGCTGATTTGCCTCCATCACCACTGAGGCTGCCTGGCACCCTCCCCGGGGCTCTGGGACTTCTTTTTGAGGCTTGACCGTAATTCGAATAGCATCGGTTCCTCTACCATTTGCTTTACCAGGAACAAAGGCAGAATTGTTACAAGTTGTGGGAAAGGGGCAGCAGTGTGTGGGACACAGAGAATTGATTTTTCTCCTTCTCTGGTCTGAGCCCTGTCACCAGGCCCATGGGCTGCCTGGGAATTTGGAAGCAGCTTCTGGGAGAAGGCTGGGGCAGGCGGTGTGGGTGGCCTGCCAGCCAGAGCCCGCCTTGGCTCCTGCTGTCTCAGAAGTGCCTCAGGGGGTGTCCGTGCTGTCCCACGACACTGCGATCGTCCCACATCCACGTTTGGGATACACTTGGCCTCTCCCTCCTCACTCTGGACACTGGCCTCTCCAGCCTCGTCCTCCAGACTTGTCACTAGGTGTTTTGGTCTCTGCTCAGGCCCTAAGTGCTGTCCCCTGTTGCTCCCAGTTCTGCCTGGGTGGCCCTTTTCCTTCTGGTGCCCCCCAGCCCCCGTCTGGCTCCAGGAACCCCCAGAAGGCAGTGCCTCCTGCTCCATCTGCAGCCCGGGTCTGTCTCCTTCCCAAGCTGCCATCAGAGGTGCCTCACAGGAACCCTCAAAATTGCCCTGAAGCTGATGCTTCCTAGTGCTCCCCAGCTCGGCCAACGGTGCCACCTGCCAGCCAGTTCTGTCTAAGCCAGATGGACATTGGGAGGTGGCCTTGACACCCCACACCCCGTCGCTCCACACCCATCACCAGCTCTTCTCACCACCTCTGCCTCCCTCGCCCTCAGCACAGAGCCACCACCTGCTCCCTGCTCTCCAAACAGCCCCCAGCTGCGCTCCCCTGGCCCTCAAACCCCTCCTCTAAAAGCACCTCTGATCCTATTTCTGTGCTGTCAGAAAGTCCCTGAGTCTTCATGTTGCTGTAGGTGTGTCTCCTATTCTAAGGTGTCTCCCAGGCCTCCTGGCAGGGGGATTGTAGGGGGCCGAGCATGCAGGGAGGAGTGGGGGAGGGAGGACACACAGACCTTGGCCCTGACCCCAGGAGTGAGTGCACTGAGGCCTTGCCTGGGCGGTCAGGGGCTGGGGGTAGACGAGGTCGTTCCGTGGGCCACAGGAGCAGAGGCCTGGGGGCCTGGGGGAGGTGGGGACAGCTGTGAAGGGAGTTGGCATGCCATGCAGGGGCATTTTTGGTTTTATGGGACCCAGGTGAAGACTGTAGGGGAGTGGGGGCACCGAGAAGCCAGGGACAAGGGGTGTTCTAGGCAGAGTACAGCCAACAAAGGCCTGGGGGATGGAGGGGGAGGTTCCGAGGAGAGCCCCGAGCAGGCTTTATAAGAACCAACTCATTCAATCCTTACCTGGCCCCACAGGTGGTACCAGTGACCCCCACTCTCCAGGTAAGGAAACTGAGGCAGAGAGACGCCACAGAATTAGCACTGGTGGAGCTGGGATTTGAACCAGGGACACAGGTGCAGAGCCCAGGCGCCCAAGCACTGTGCAGTCCCGCCCCTCAGGAGGCGGGAGGGAGGCAAGGGGCAGGGGCTCAGGGACCAGTCTCAGCCTGTACACCAGGCAGCGCTGGGCTGGGAGGAGGCGCTGGTGGCTCTGAGAGGGGTGTTAGGAGGACAGGGCCATGGGGCGGGGGCAACATGACATCTAGAGGGTGCCAGGCCCTTTGCCCTGGAAGGAGGGGGGAGGAGCAAGTCAAGGGTGAAGAGGCCGGTGGCCCTGAGTGGGAGGTGAGAGGGAGGAGCTGAGCTGTTGCTGGGGGTCTCACCTCTGTGAGCTCACCTGAAACCTCCCGGGGAGCAGTGGGGCCCCAGGGATGGGTTGACATCAGCCCTCAGAGCCCATTGACACCTATGACCCAGAAGCCAGGCTGGGGGTGCTGCCCAGTGGACTGAGGCGGCAGTACTCTCTGTGGGGCAGGAGGGTGAGCTGAAGTCACACCTTCCCCTGGGGACCGGTGCTCAGACACCCCAATCTGCCACCGAGCCACCCTGCCAGGCAGCTGCCTTTCAGGGGCAGAGCTCATGGTCTGTCTGCTAGACGGAGGTGGGGGAGCCCTCAGCACACTGGCCACCTGCCCCTCCATCTGCCCAACCCCCCAGGGAGCTGCTTTTACTGAACCGCAGAGAATCAGCCTCAGGCCGACCTGGTCCTGGACACCCAGCCTGCTGCAGGGGAGAGGGCTCAGTGTGGGAATAAAGAGCGGCTTCCGGTCCTGGCTGCTCCTGACTGTGGTGTGACCTTAGCCTGGCCTTCGGACTCTCAGGGCCACGTCACACAGCCACTGAGTGAGGCCCTCTGACCTGGTAGCTCCAGGGGATGGCAGTGACCATGACGATCTGCCCCCATCACCTCCCCACCTCGCTGCTCCTGTGACCCTGAGTGTCTCCAGGAGCCCGCCCCAGCCGTGGTCAGATAAACGACTACTGCCTGTGGCACTGGCCAGTAGTGCAGACCGTTGCACTGCCAGATGAGATTCCAGGTTGGGGCTGAGCCCCCTCTGAGCGGTGCGGAGCCCTGGGTCCCTGTCCACAGCTTCACAGGTGACCTGGGCTGAGGCCAGAGCTGAGGACGTGCAAATCTCGCTGTCCAGCGGGGGTCCTGCCCAGGGCTCTGGATCCTACAGCTGGACCTGGGGTCTCAAGTGCCAGATACCCCTGTCATGCGGGGTGTCATGCGGGGTCTCCGCTCCAGCTCCCTGCACGAGCACACAGGATATGGTGAGGCCAAAAAGGAACACCCCCAGAGCCATAGATAGGGGAGTCACACCACTATATTTTCGCTGGCGGCTGGGTTGGTGTGGGGACAGAACCCCCAAAAGCAGTTTCCAGGCTCTCGGCCTCACATAGAAAGGTGCTGGCTCGGGTAGTAAATGGCCATCAACTGTAATCAGATGGCCAGCAGCTGTGGCTAGTTGGCCGTCAGCTGTAACCCGTAAGCCATTGGCCACTAATATAACTGCTGTGGCTACAGTAGCAGAAAAAAATGGGGGCTAGCAAGAGCGGATTGCAGAGGCGGATGCCGCCGGTGAGAAGGCCTAATTAAAGAATATAGTGATATTATTCCTCTACCTATGACTCCGTGGGTGTTCCTTTTTGGCCTCACCCTGTCCTGCGTTCTTATGTGGGGAGCAGGAGCTGAGATCCCGCCGGACGCCCTGCATGACAAATGGCGCAGAGAGCAGGGTCCCTTGCACGACAGTTGGAGACACAGGAAGCAGGAACCACACGACCCACAATCTGCCATCCACTTCTCTGCCAACCAACCAACCAACGCAGCCACGGCAGTTTTATCAGTGCCTAATGGCTAACTGGTAACAGCTGATGGCCATCTCATTACAGCTGACGGCCATCTACTCCCCGAGCCAGCACCTTCCCACGTGAGGCTGAGAGCCGGGAACCTGCTCTCTGGGGCTCTGTTCCCACTCCCCCTGTCTGGATGCTGACGGAGCCCCCGACTCACCTTCCCAGCCTGTTGTGAACCAGGGCCACCCCAGCCACCAGGGCTGCTTCACACCTTCAGCTCCTGCCACAGTGCCTCCCAAATCTGGGCCTGGCCCCCAAAACCACATTCCTGTGGATCCCTGCTTCTAGAAGCCTCTGGGCCCTCGCTTTTCCATGAGCTTAGGGACTTCCCTGCCATGCCTTCTGCTGTCACCCAGCACGGTGTGCCTCGCTCCTGAAATAGGCCTGGGGGCCACTCCTTCACAGTAAGTCTGCCCCCAGCTCTAATGCCTGTGGGGTTGGACCCAGGAGAGCAGTGGGAATGGGGGTGGGCCCGGAGGCCCCCACATTACCAGCCCTGGGATTGAGGACGAGGGAGGGATGGCGGGTGCTGGATATGGCTGAGTGCAGCCCTGCCCCTGCCTTCGTCCTGGGCACCTAGCAGGTGAAACCCCCCCCCCCCCACTCCAGCTCTGACACCCTCCAATCCAGAACCACCATGGCAGCCAGAATAAACTTTCATAACGTGATCTTGTCACTCACCCACTAAACCCTCCGATGGCTCCCTGTGGCCCTCAAGGACCCAAGGGTGCCCAAAGCCCTCCGCGGCCCACCTACCCACCTCTTGCCTCCAGGCCCTGCTCCCTCCAGATGCTCCGTCTCCCGTGGACTCCACACACCTCCCTCCCCACCCTGCGCCTTGTCCCTTGACCCTAGGGCCTGGGTTACTGGTCATATCACCTCTTCCAGGAAGCTTTCCCGACCCCCTAGCAGGTAAGGCGCACGATCCACAGCTCTCGTGTGCTCTGGGAGCTGCTACCATCCCACCATGTTGTCGATTTGGGTGCCTGTCTCCCCTACAAGACTGTATGCTCCTGACTCATGCCAGATAGACAAACCCTCCCCTTGGGGCAGAATATGGACACCGAGGGTGGGGTGGGTGGGCAGGGAGTGCTGACTCTGAGTCCACAGACCGAGTCCTCTTCCCGATCAGTGTGTGACCTTAGGGACCTCTTCTCCTCCTAGGCCCCAGTTTCCTCATCTGTGAAATGGGAGCTGTCCCCATGGCGCAGCTGTGGGGTGTGGTGGGTGAGCATATAGCTAGGGTCTGGCAGACAGTTCCAATCCCAGCTCTATCACTCACTACTCTGTGACCTTGGGTTGACCTTGCCTGGCATCTATCTCCTGGCTATGAAATGGGGACAGCAGAAGTACCTAGAACCTGAGATTAAGCAGGATGATGTGGGGCAGGTGCCATTTGAGCCAGGCCTACAGGAGGGGCCCAGGGAGCTGAGCTCCCAGGGAGCCCCGAGCCCATGAGTCAAGAGGCTGGCCCAAGGAGAGGTCCCGGGGGAGGAAGGGGAGGACAGGGCAACAGACAGCCTGGCTGTCTGCCCTTGGGAAGGTCACCAACCTCCTGAGCTGACCACTCCTCTGAGGCCCTGCGACAGGACCAGGTCCCACCTGCATTCCCAGGCCCTGGGGCATGGCAGGGCAGCTCGCATTTGCCTGGGAGCTGGCCCAGGCTGAACGCGGCACTCGGCCAAGCCGTGTTTCTGCATTTAGCACCAGAACTGCAGCCCTATAAATGTGGAGGGGGCACCTCTTCCCCTCCTCCTGTAACAATGGAGGAGCCCAGCCCAGCCCGTGCAGCCTCCAGCCTGAAGGGGCTCTGCGTCTTGCTCTCAGAGTTGCCTCAGGTTTGGGGCAGGGGACCCCAACTTGACCCACTCCCAAAGGAGGTGTCACTTTGGGTCACCCTGGCACCCTCCCTGGTCTCGGTGTCCTCATCTGTCCAGTGGTTGCTATCAAGTCTGTAGTGGGGGTCACATGGGCGGGCCAGGGTGAGGCATGGGGGGCAGGAAATCCCAACAACTAGCACTTGGGGTGGACAGAGGCAGGGGACGCCTCCTTGAGGAGGGGACTGGTGCTGGGAAAGAAGGGGTAGATGTGAGGTGTGGATGTCGGGGACTGAGGGAGGCTCAGGGTTTGTGCCACAGAGACAGCCAGAGCACTGGAAGAGCCAGCAAGGTCATGGGCAGGGAGCAGTGGACACTGGCTCCTGGTGGACCAGGACCCTAGTTCTTGCTTCTCACAAAGGGGCCTCAACAGTTTCCACAGAACACAGAGAGGTTTTGCCACCTCTGGGACTTTGCTCATCTCTGGGACTGTGTCCTCCACTGGGATGTGTCTTTTTCCCCTTGATGAACTCCTATTCATCCTTCAAAGCCCAACTCAAACGTTACCTCATTTGTCTGTCTGTCTGATAGATACTCACTGAGTACCAACTCTGTGCTGGGCACCGGGAACAAAGGAACAGGGTTCCAGCCTAGGTGCCACAGCTGGCACCTCCTACCTGCAGCGTGGAGCTCAAGCTGTTGCCGTGGCGATTCTCATCTGTGTATATGTGGGTCTCACTGTCTGGAAGGAACTCTTCTGAGACTGGTTATGTCGCTCAGCATGGCGGCACTGACGTATCACATTTGAAGGTAGGGGGAGGAGCCACGGTGTGTGGGGAGGAGCACCTGAGCAGGGAGGGATCCCTGTGCCAGGCTCTGGGCACCTCGTGACCTTTCTCCTGGGGTGGTGGCCCAGGGTGTTCTGAACCCTTGAGGCACAGACTTCCTCTTGTCGCCTGTTGGGCTAGGTGGGGACCCACGTTTGACTCAGACCCCTTCCCAGTGACCCCTGCCAGCCGGGGGCTCAGAGCAGAGAATGTAGGTGACACCACACCCTGAGCTCACTCAGGGAGAGTGGCCCCCCGCACAGGATGGATGCTGGGGCAGCAGAGAGTGCCTCGCTGGGAGGTGTCTGGGCTGACGCCATGGGGCCTCTGCCCCCGCCTGCTGTGAGTGTCAACAAGGTTGAACATTCTGTTGGCTCCTCCTGGGCTTGAGCCAGCTGCCAACTGCCCTGGCCCTCCCCAGACAGGGCACTCAACCTGGGTGGGGAGGGCCGCGCTGTCTGCTTCCAGACACAGATAGCATAGGGAGGAAGGTGGCTGTGCCATGCTGCCCTTTGGCTCCTGGGGATGGGCTCTTGGCGAAGGTGTCCATCTACAGTAGGCCGCTCGCCCTGTCCAGGAGGGGCTGAGGCGGGGGCAGGGACAGGAATGAGCGCAGGGCCTGGGCCCAGCTCAGACCCAGGCAGCTTAGTCCTGCTGGCCAGTCCAAGCTCACTGCCCCCAAGCTCCCTGTGGCTGGGTCACAGAACTCCTTGTGCCCTGCCTTCTGGTTTACAGAATGGGGCAAACACTAACCATGCCACCCCGGTGGCTGCTGGACGCTCTCCTGGGGGGGCACGCAGAATCACACATGGCTGGAATGTAGCAGGATGGCCAGTGCTAATGCCCTCTCCCTGTCTGCCCCGAGGTCACTGCCAGGTCCACATTGGCCTGGCCTAGAAGGCTGCTGCTCCCCTTCCAGTCACCTGGCCAGGGTGGACACAGGGAGCCATACAGAGCTGAGCACTCAGACTGGCTCAGGGGGACAGACGGCAAAAAGTTCCAGGAGACTCAGCCAAGGGCCACCTCTGTCCTCCACAGCTCAGGGTGGCTGCCAAGAGCCTGTGCACCTGGGCCCAACCCCACTGCTCTCAGTGCTGGTCAGGAGCGGCTGCTGGCTCTGCCGGGGGAACCGCTGCCTCTTCCATCTGCCCCCCTCTCCCTACCGCAACCCCAGCCAGCCCCAGCCGGGCCAGGGAGCACCCACAGACAGAGGTTCAGGACCGCATTTGTCCCAACTACAGCCAATCACGGGTAACTGACAACTTGTACCAGGACTCATGGGGAAGGGGAGAGAGCTTTCTGCGGGATGCAGGGGTGAGCGGAGGCATGCCCATTTCTGCCAGGTCAGGGGGAGCCTGCCTGAGTCAGGGAGGATCAGAAGGAGGGAAACAGTCAGCAGAAATGGGGGCGGCAGCGTCCCAAGGACACCCTTACATCCAACCATGCCTGATGCAAGTCTGATTCCTGGAGTTGTGTTGTGTTGTTTTGTTTTGTTTGTTACATAAGCCAGTAAATCCCCTTCTGGGCCTCAGGTGGTTGGGCCTGGGCTTCTGTCACGTGTAACTAAAGCTCCCTCATTAATCCTGAGACTGACTCTAGAACTGACCTGCCCTTTTGGGCATGAATGGTCCATGGTGCCCCCCATACAGAGTCCCTCGCCCTCCCACCCCATCAGTAGCAACCCCACTACCCCCACAACACACACATGTATAGTCACAGAAGGTTAGTGTGCGAGCTTCCTTCCTTTTCCTACTCTGCATCTGGCAAACTCCTACTCATCCTACAAAACCCAGCTCAGGACTTAACTGTTTCAGGAAGCTTTCCATGAACTCTTCCCCACCCGGCTCCCATCCTGCGCTCCCCACGCCCACCGTCTTCCCTTGGAGCCAGCCTGGCAGCTGCCCCGACCCACTGCCAATGGGGCAATCTCAACTGCCGGGCTGATTGCTTCTCACTGGGACAAGGGTCAGCCAGGCAGGAAGAACCTGTGGCTCCCACATGTGAGTGTGCCTGGCTCCCATCGGCTGCCAGAGATGGCACCTGTCCACCTGCCCACGCCATTTCTATGTTCCCTGCCCACCCTGCCACTAGTCTGTCCTTGTAAGCCCAGAGCTTAGTGCGGGGAAACTCCTTGCTGCTGAGTGGTACCCCCAGGACTCCCTTGGGGGTGGGGCTCCCTTGAGGGTAGGACAGTGGGACCACCAAGGGCCACTGAGCAGTGACCATGCTGGTAACAACCATTGGTGTTTACTGCCACCATTCCCATGGTCTGGCTCAAAAGACATAGAGGGGAGTAAAGGAGGTCGCTGTCCCAGAGGGACACCACTGTGTGACCCTGGACACAGCCCTGACCTCACTGGGCCTGTGTTCCTATCTGGAGCACGGAGATGGGAAATCTGTTTTGGGATCAAAGGAGACCACTGGGGTTCCCCACCCAGACCTCCTGGCGCCTGGCAAGCGGTGGACACCGGGGCTTTCATCCTGGGCCTTCTCCTGCCACCTCAGCCCCTGCTGGTGTGACTTCAGGCTACACAGCCTTCCACAATCTGGTTTAGGCAGCACTCTCCACTTTGCAAGGTGACCCTGATGGGGACACCCCCGCCGCCCCCCCTGCTGCAGGGGTTGGTTGACACACAATGGGGTTAGCTGGGGGCAGGGGGCACAGTGCTGCGTGCAGGGGGTGGCCAACCTCACCCAGCCAGGGCATGGGCATTTTCTGTTTTACAGATGGGGAAACTGAGACTCAGAGAGGCAGAGGTCATGTGACCCAATGACACAGTGGGGGTGAGGGCAGATAAACCGGCGCTGGACCCCAGCCCAGTAGTCAGACCCCTGTCCAGTACATGGGAGAGGAAATGGCTGTGGTCCTCCAGTGGAATGTGTGATGTCCTGCGTCCCCCTGTGCCCCTCCCCCACAGCCACTAGAGCCACCCAGGGGACATGGCGAGGGAGAAGGGGCCCTGCCTCCCGCGGTGGTGCACACTGCATACCCCCATGTCAGTGCTCCGGGGCCAGCAGGCTGCTGGGAAGCAGGACAGAGCCCGCGAGGCCACCCTCCCCCAGCCCTCGCCGCTTGTTTCCTTGCGCTCCGAGCGCCATCTGGTGGCCACCCTGAGCCTCGCAGCAGAGTCTGGACCTAAGCGGGTTCATCTGAGCAAGCAGTTGAAGGTAGTCCCTCAAGTTTGGCCCTTCATTGTGCACGTAGAGAAACTGAGGCCCACAGAGGAGTCAGGAACTCTCCGGGCCCCTCAGAGAGGCAAGGCCTAGCCCGGGGACAGAGGCCAGGGATCCTGAGGCCAGGCCAGTGCCCATTTTCTGTCTGGTTGTGCTCAGGGCCCTGGCCGGGTAGCCCAGCGGAAATGGCTTAGGGTGTGTGGGGACCCCGTACAGCCATGCAGGGACTCAAGTCACAGATGGACGTGAGCAGTGCCCGGCCCGTGGGGCTGTGTACCCCATCCACGCCGAAGCCCCGCCCTGCTGTCCCTAGCACCCTTTTCAGAGTCTGCTGCGGGCTGAGACCCTATCGGGAGACACCCCCTCACTCCCGACCGTGACTCCATGGGACCGGGTCTGGGCTTCACAGCAGAACCAGGCTCTGCCCAGTCCTGAGGCCCCACTTGCTTGACCACCTGCCCTGCACCTGAGGGACAGAAAAGTGGCTGCTGGGCCTCCACCAGGACAAGAGCCTTGCCTTGCCTGGGAACAAAAACACCAGGAATTGTGTATATCCCTGAGCCTGCCTCGGGGCCTTTTCCGAGCACACGGCTCACTGCCCAGCTCCATGCCCTGTCCTGGGACCCCGCCGGGCCTGGGGCCATGGGTACCCTGCTGTTGTCCCCGCTGCTGCTGCTCCCCAGCTAGGCCTGCTCCCAGGGGCAGGATGTGAGGAGAGACCTTGGGCAAATGCTGAGCTGCCAGGCCAGGCTGGGCTACAGGCCACTGTGACAGGTTCTGTGGGCAGTTGGTGGGGAGCAGCTGGCTGGGGTTTCGTCTCCCCAGTCCTCCACCTTTGCCTGCTCTGCCCACCCTGGCCAGAGTTTGCCACGTCTGTGCCTGCTGTCCACGGCCCCACAGTCCCTCTGAGGGCCAGTCTTCTTGTCCTCAGCCTGGGTGAGGAGACGGGCTCAACTCAGAGCGGGTCAGGGGCCTGCCCTCGGTCACACAGCCGGTGTGTGGCTGAGCTGGGCCCTTTCTGTCAGGTGGTCTCCTGATCCTGTGTTCCTTCCGCCACACCCCAGGTCCCTGCATGGCATTTCAGGGGCTGCTGGGGTGAATATCTATGGGCCAGAGGGCCTAGCTGATTGCTGGCCTCCCTGGTGTCACATGGGCCCCTGGGGGGGCGGAGCCTCCATCTGGGGGTGACCACAGGCCACCTGCAGGATGCCTCCCCCATTCCCCAGCCCCACTGGGGGCCTGCTGGGTGCTACCTAAAGCCTTAGCCCCCTCTGGCTAGGCAGGGGTGGTGGGCCCTGTGGCTGGGCCCTCGATGACCTCTACACATGGGCGTCCTCACTCCTGGGACTGGCGTCCCCACCTGCTTTGCTCCCCACACCACTCTGAGCACAGCTAAGCGGCTGGGCAGGGGGCTCCATCAGCTGTCTACCTCATCCCGAAGGCTGCCCCGCAGGGCACCCTCCCGCGGGGGCCTCCTCCTCCCACGAGGACCCCCACCTGACCAGCACTAGTGGCAGCGCCATGGGCCTTCCTTCCCCTCACTGCACCTCTTGGAGGAAGTGTCTACACTGGCTCCCCCTGCCCTCTCCCTCTCCATTGTCTCACCTTCTAGAAAGGGCCCCCTCACTGCTGTGGCTTTCCTTGCTCCTCCCCTCTCCTCCCAGGTTCTCCTTGCCTCCTGTTCTCCTCGCCCACCTCCCCACCCCAGGCCCTCACATGCCTGCAGACCAGCTGCTGCCTGGACCCTGAGCTCGCTGCCGCTGGCCCGCTGCTCCAGCCTCCCTGTCACATGTCCTGGGACAGGTCAGGTTTACACGGGTGCCAGGTGCCCTGGACTTCTTCGGGTTGACCCAGGAAATAGAAGGACGGGGGAGTCTGAGGGGAAGGCCCAGTGCGGCCCCATGCTTTGGGGGAGAGGAGGGCCAGAAGGGCCTTCTCCAGCACAGGGCCTCTCCTGTTTGAGGCCCCAGACGACAGGGGCTCAGGCTCTCCGGAGGGCACTGCCTGGCTGCCTGGGACTTGAGAAGGGTGAACGTGTAGGATTCACCGGGGATAGGCTCCTCCACCTCTGAGCCCAGGTCAAGTCACTGCCTTCTGGATGGCAGATATGTGGTGTGCAAGCAGCAGCTTTTCTCTTGCTAAGGTGGACCCTCTGGTGCAAAGCAGGTGGCCAGGGCACCTGGGAGGGCCCTGGGCCTGGCCCGCATCCTCAGCCACAGGGAAGGAATCCGAGTTCCACTGGTCCCTCAGCACGACCATCCCCCGCCCCTGCCCCGGGCAGCCAGGGGAGGCAGGGCAGCTAAAGGCCCGGGGTGGACACCCCAGCGCTGCCCCGGCCTGCTGTGTGGCCTTGGGAAAGTCATTGCATCTCTTTGAGCCCTGCTGTCCACATCCATCAAATGGGCTCAGAACAGCAATCCCTCTGGGATTGTGCTGAGATAGGAGACCCCGTTCTGGTGATGGGGTCACCAGTGGGGGCTGATCACCACTGTTTACACCGAGGCTTCCAGCCCAGGAGGGGTCATCCCCTCCCACAGCCTTCCCTGCCCCGGCCAGTGCAGAGCTGTGGGCAGGGCTGGGTGCCACCATGTCCTGCTGCCACACGGTGTCGCTGTCGAGAAATGCACAGTCTGATGGCAGGGCAACCAGATGGCTATGGCCCAGGCCTCCCTCTAGCTGGCGGGGAAGTGGGGACTGTGGGGGACGACAGCAGAGCCGGGCCCAAACTGAGAAGGGGCACACCTTCTGGGGCAGCCGGAAGGTGGCCGTGCTTGCAGGGGGGGCCCAGGCCGACCCCTCGGGTCCTTCCATGGAACAGATTACACAACGTATTTTAGGCTTGGGTGGGACAAAGGCATATGATCCAGGCTGGGTTCATTATTACAGATGTCACGTATTCCAGACTATGTGTTACTATATAACTCACTGTATACAGTATATTACATATATATTCATTACTACGTATATTCAATATTACGTTCATCTGGATTTTCAACGGAATTGAAAGTGCTTCATGGGCCCCTGACAATACGTGGGCCCCGGCTTTGTGCCCACCGTGCTAAGGGACAGGCCAGCCCTGTCACATGCCCCGACAGTGAGGGCCCGAGATACTGGCTTTTGCCACCTTACCCTAGTCCTGGTTCTGGGTGACAGCCCTGTCCCTTGGTGCCACATGGCCCTGGCTCTGCTCTTGGGCTGTAGAGTATAAATGCTGGACTGGCTTGGCCATCCCTCCTGAGGGTCCCAAGGTCAGAGGTGGCCCCGTGGACCTTAGGGCCCTTGGGCCTCTCAAAGGGCCCATCCTGGACACCCGAGAAGCCTTTTGAGTCTCTAATGAGTCACCTCCCAGGAGGGACAGCGACATGTAGGCCTCTCTCCCGCAGATAGTGCACCTTGGCTGGGAGGTGTCCTTGAAGGCCCGGCTCCCGCTTGCCTGGGAACACAGGGGCCAGCTCCATGGTCCTGGTCCCTCCCTGGCTCTCCCCCACGGAGGGGAGCTGAGGTTACTCACCCACATCCCTGACAGTAGTCCCCTGCGTGGGGAGCTCAGTCCGGAGGAGCTGACTCCTGGGGGGAGGGCCCAGCCCGCGGTCCACCCCCCCTCCCCAGCCCAGCCAGGAGCCACTCCCCGTACCTGGCAGCAGGTGGCGCCCGGCGCCCAGCTGTGGTTCAGGGCTCAGGTCCGGCCCACCGGCTCTCCAGCCAGTTCTCAGGTTTCCATCCTGCGCCCCACCCTGAGCTAAGCTCTCTGCCATCTCCTGACAGCCCCACGGCACCCTACGAAACGGGGAAATTGAGGTTTTTGCCCTAAAAGCTGGGGCCCTTCCCACTACCCTCCGGGCCTCCCAGCGCTGAGTGAGGGGTAAAAACAAACTAGCTTCTTTGCCTATACTGACATCTCCGTCCAGTTTCTTTTAGGACTCAACTGCTTCCACAGGTTGCTGATGACCCGACGATGGGTGGCCCCTGCCCCCGCCACACACCTCTCAGGCCCTCCTCTTGAGCAGATTCCAACACCCTCATTTCTAGAGGTGGCCAGTCGGCAGAGGAAAGGCTGGAAGTTGATTGGCTGTAAGGTAGTGAGACACAGGGTGGACCAGATGTCACCTCCTCCAGGAAGCTGCCCCTGACTGCAGGGCTGGGCCCAGGGCTCTTCAAAGGCTCTCCCAGCCCCTGGGCTGTCCGTGCCATGGTGCTAACCACAATAGGTGGCTGCTGTGTGTCTCCGGCTGCTCCCCGCCAAGCCATGAGTTCTGCAGGTCAGGGCCTGCTCTGCTGCTGGGCCGGGCACAGCGGAGGTGCCAGGTGGAAAGGCTGGACCAACTCCTCAGGGCATTCAGAGGACGGGGCTGTGTGTCAGAGCCATGACAAGGAGGAAGGGGCAGGGAGGGGTCCAGGTGAGGGTGTGCACCGGTGTGATGGCAGGGCTGCCCGTACAGGGGGCCGGGGCCGAGTGCCCAGCAGGGCAGAGGGGCTACTCCGAGAGATGATGAGGCCTGGTGGTGGGAGCTGGGATGGAGGGCGGGGAGGGACTGAAATGTTCAGGAGACAGAAGTGGACAGACTGCCACTGACCACAGGGTGAGGAAGGGGAGGTGGATAGGGCCCAAGCTTGTCCCCACCCTGACCCAGAGGATAATGGGTGAGGTGACGATCGGTGCTCCACTGGGAAGGCCTTTCCTCTGTGTCTCCAGCTGCAAACTCCTGTACAGCCATCAAGACCCAGCTCAGATGGCCCTTGGTTGGGAAGCCGTTCCTGCCTCTTGGGGCCCTGTTCTGGGCTCTCACAACCCTTGAGCACCAGTGTAGCAGCAACACCCCAAAGGCAGGTAGGCCAGTGCTGAGAACAGGTATGGATGTGTAGGGAGCTGTGGGCATGAGGCCAGGAGGCTCAGGATGGGGCTTGGGGACATTCACCACGGTGAGAGGGGCCAGGGCAATGGGAGGAGGGCTCAGCCAAGGCCTCAGGCTCCTGTGCATGTGGCCAAGAGGTGCCCAGGTCAGCTGGCCCCTCCTCACGGGGCCCCTCCAGACCCCTCGCTGGGTGAAGGGCGTCCTTTGGTGCCGTCCCAGATCCGTCGGAGGGCTGTCCGTGTCTCCTGTTCTCCTGTCAGGCTGGGAGTCCTTGGGGACTGTGGTGGTGTCCAGTTCTGTGTGCCCATGAGGGTGTCAGGAGCCAGCCTCCAGTTGTCTTTCATAGGGGATGGCCCCGCTGGAGAAGGTGGTGCCTTATCAGGGTCTGTGCAAGGCCCCACAGGCACTGGGGCAGGGTATGGACATGAGGGGTGCTCCCCGGTACAGGCTCAGGCATGGATGGGTTAACACCGGGCTAAGGTCATGGGGCCAGGCCCGCAGCAGTCACCAGCATGAGGGCCCAAGGCCTCCAGGAGAAACGTGGGTGACCATCTGGATGGCAGTCAGCCTAAGGACGTACATCCCAAATAAGGGCTACCCGAAACTAAGGGGACAAGGCACGAGAAGACGGCGACTGTCGGTCTCTAGGATGGCCTCAGGGGCCAGGCCTCGGATGGTGCCCGGAGCTGCTGCCTGGGGCCCACGTCACCTGCTAGGGGGCTGCCCCTGGGGGCCTCTCCACCAGGCTGGGGGCTGAGGAATGCCTCTGGGACCTGGGGCCGCCAGCCCTGTGCTCAAAGGGGACATGAGTGGGTTAGACGATAGGCTGGGTCCAAAACTGAACCCCCTGAAGGTCTTGAAGGCTGCTGGGATGGGTGGGCCAGGAGCAGCGACGGGCAAGCCCAGTGACTCCAAGAGCCTGGACAGAGCTCCCTGGTCAGGCCACACACATGCTCCCCCATAGCAGATGTGCCCCAAGCACTGAGAACAAGCGCCAGCCCCCAATCCCAGCTCCTGGGCTTCTAGAATGAACAGGGCCAATTCCAGATTCACGTCAGAACAGCGTTTATTGAAGTCAAGGGGTGCACATTGCAGCCTCCCACCTGCTGCGTGTGGGGCAGGCCCTCCATGGGGATGTGTTGCTGGGCTCCTCGGGGAAGGCAGTAGGTTGTATAGTTATCTTCTGAGGGGCCAACATCACTGCCCTGAAACCACACAACCTACTACCTCACCCCGTCGGCACCCTGGGTATGGAAGGGCCTGCCGTCCACGCCACTGCCCCACGCCAGCCCCGGCCTCTGCCCAGTAGCCCGTGGCCACCAGAGCTGAGCTGGAGGGCTGGGCAGGCGCAGGGCAGGACGGACATGCAGACAGAACCTCGGTTTCCCCATGTACAGTGCAGCCCACACCATCTACCTGCAGTTGATGGGGGGGGTCGAGCTTGTGCCCGAGGAGCCATGCTGTGCTCAGAGGACGCCCCTCTCGTCCTGTTTGGGAAAGGCCAGCAACCAGGAATGGAGCCTTGGCTTCCCTCCCTCCGAGGCGGGCAGAGATACCGCCGCTGACCAGGTGCCTTGATGCTGGGCTGGGCATGCGGGGCAGATGTTGGGGGTTGTGCTGACTGACGCAGGCCCCGTGGGTCTCCTGGGGTGCGCCCTGCAACCCAGCCAAGTCTCAGCTGCCCCGTCCTCCTCGGGCCCATGGCTCCTCCTCCTGGTGCCCAGTGCCAGCCACAGCGATGCAGTGGAGAGCATACTAGACTTGGGGCCACCCCTTCCCTGGGCCTGACACAGGGGGCACGGAGGGGGGACAGGCTGCACAAACTGTCCCATGGTCCACCGGCTCTCACTGCAGTGTGGGGAGAGGGAAGGTCAACTCTGAGCCTTAGCCTGCTCTGGACACTTCCCCCAGTATCTCCTTCAATCCTCATTTGGCCCCATTTTACAGATGAGGAAACTGAAGCTCAGAGAGGTCCAGGGACCTGCCCAAGATCACACAGCAAGTGGAACTAGGCCTTTCAGACTTATTGCATGGCAGCCACTGTGCCCCACCCCACCAAGGCTGCTCCCCGTGCCCCTCCCGGGCCAGGGTCCTGGACGCTGTCCATCGTCGCTATTACAGCCACTTCAGGAAAGACAGTAGATTGTATAGTTATCCCATAGCAGGGCAGAGCCCCAAACTATACAACCTACTACCTCACCCCAAAGGGCCGTCAGTCTTGGCACCAAGATGCACTCGCAGCCTCAGCAGGTACCTCCTGGAGGGGGAGGAGGAGAGCTGCGGGGGCCCGGGGTGGGGGGCAGGCCCATGGGTGCTGAGAGCACCAGGATTCTGGCAGGTGGGTCAGCCCCCCAGAGAGGCCCCACAGTAAAGGAGGCCCCAGGAGAAAACCACCAACCCGAGGGAAAAAGAGAGGAGGGCGGAGGGAAGGGGAGGATGGGGGCGTGCAGTGTGGCTTTTGGGAAACTGATTCAGGTGACTGGATCACTCCCATCTGGACAGGAGTGGCCATTATGTCCCCTTCTGCACTGGTGACACTGGGAGGAAGGCTGTCACTCATTGGAGACCGGTATGTCAGAAAGGCGCAGTGAGTGTGCACCTGGCCTCCCGCGCCGTCTGACAGCACAGCCTGCCTGGCTCCCTGCTGCCCCAAGACGCACCTGTGAACTCAGGCCTGCTCCCTCCACCCACAGGATAGGCGGCCTCCTTGCCGATGAGCTCTGGTTGGTCTGCGCCTGCCATCCAGGGTGACCTGAGCTGTCCCTATTTTGGGAGGGGCCACAGGATGTTGTTTTCCTGCCCAAAGGGAACCTGGCTCCCCAGGGGAAGGCAGCTGGGCCAGAACTATAGACCCTCGAGGGACACAGGGCCCAGTGTCTGTCCCTGGGGCAGTCTTACACCGCCGAGGGCCCTGCACTCAGCGCCTGAGGGCACGGTCACCACCATGGCCACTACCTTCCTGGGGAACCCTGAGGAAAAGCTGGGAAGGCAAGTACTACTGCAAACTACCTTAAAGATGAGAAGACTAAGGCCCAAGGTAACACGACCCTCACAAGTTCACACAGCTGACGGGTGGCTGAGCAGAGACTAGAACATTCCGCTTTCTTCCTAGTGAAATGATGCGAGCTCTGAGCTCTCTGAAACCCCAAGCCTCTTCCATATCTCTTCCTAGCAGGCCACCTCCTCCAGGCAGGCACCATGCTGGACTGCCATTTAATCCTCACAAGCCTGATGAAGCTCAGATCACTGATCCCATTTTGCAGTGAGAAAACAGGCTCAGATAGGTTGGGTCCCTGGCCTCATGTAGGGATGGGGGGCAGGAGTGACTCTTCGGCTCCCCCAGGATTGGCCTTGCCCACTGCTGCAGAGGGAGGTCTCATGCCCAGTCCCAATAAGCAGGGCCACTGCTGCTCCCTGAATGACCCCTGGGTGCCAGGCGCTGTGCCCTCCTTCTCTTGAGAGGCACAAAGTAAGTCCTGGGACCCTCAGGCAGCAATGACAGCATCAGGGCCCCTGCCTGGCACTGTCCGCTCAGAGCAGTAAACTGAGGTGCAGTCAGGGGAAGCAGGGGGGAAGGAATGCCCCAAAGCAGCCCAGCCCCCTGCCCAGATCTGCCTGGCCCGTGCTCAAGGGCACTCCATGTTCCCTCCAGGCCCCAGAAGGAAATCTGCATGAGAGGGTCCTGGGGTTCCCGTCTGCCTCCCTCCACCTGGACTCCTTGGCTGGCCAACGGGACTCTCCAGGCAAAACCTGCCAGCATCCAGGATGGGGGCAGAAGAGAGAGTGGCCAGGGCTCTTCCTTTGACCCCCCCACAATGGTGAGCGGCCCAGGCAGGAAGATTCTGGCTCATTTATTGAGGGGCGTCCAGCACTGCCCAGCTGCCCTGGGGGTGACTGGCTGTTAGCCTCGTCGCCAGGTAAGAAACTGAGGCCAAGGACCCCGCACAGGGCTCACCTGAATGTCTCAGAGTGACTCCAGGGGGCCACCTTGAATGCACCCTCTGGGCTCTTGACTTAGTTCCCGAGATCCCAAGGCCCTTAGACTACAGGGAGCACCTGGTTCTGACCGCGGGCCCCAGCAGGCTATGAGTGGCATGGGACAAGCCAGCCAGCACCCCACGCAGGTGGGGCTGGCTGTGACAAGCACCTCACTGTGCTTCTCCGGGCAAATCTCATTTCCTCAAGGGCCTTGATTTCTTCACTGCGATGTGGGGTGGATGCAGCTGCCCCAGGGGATCGGAGCAGCAGTCAGGCCACCCCGTGGACACCAAAACACCCTCTCCCCGGCCTGCACCCCCTGCCCTCCCCTGGGCCCTGCTTCAGCCCCAGGAGGGCCCAGGCCCCAGCGGGGAGCCACTGCCTGGGCTGGGCTCTATGGGGTGAAGCGAAAGGGGGAGACAGACACACCCCGCTGGTCCACCCTGGCCATCTCCACAAGCCCCCGCCCCAGGCTCCCAGCCCAGCTCAGGAGAAACAGATGCGACAGTTTCTCTCATTTGGCCTTTCTTCTTGTTCCAGGCCTGACTCACCCGTGTGGCGTCTCACTCAGGTTGGTGGCCTGTGGCCTGGGTGTATCACTGTGGCACTCATGGCTGGGTGGAGAGAGGGGACAACCTTAGGCGCACCTGGCTGAGCTCTGGGATGGAGGGGGAGGGGCTGCGCGCTCCTCTTCCATCCACTCTGTAAGGAACCAGGACTCCTTCAAGCCATGTCCAGCCTGATGGGGGAGGCCAGAGAGAACCTTCAGAGACCAGCAGGTCAAAGCTTGCAACAGCACCAGTGCATCGTGGGTAGATGGGGTGTGTCAGCTGGGGTCAGGTGCTAACGAGCGGCAAGAGGACGAGGAGACAGCTTTAGCTGGAGGACACAGCTTGGGCAAAGGTTTGGCCGTGGGACTGTTAGGTCCCATCTACGGACATCCATGCCTGATGGCAGGGCCTGGAGCTGGAGGGACACAGCTCTGACCACACCCCTCCCCATCATAAGATCTTCCATGGCTCCCTACTTCCCAGAGCAAGGCTGGTGGGAGGGGTGTGCAGTGGTGCCAGACGTCGCGCGTGCGTGCCATCCTGTGAGTCCCCTGGGCATGCAGTGGGAGTGGGTGTGCACCCAGAGACCAGGGGCAGGGGACTGGCCAGCCTGTCTCCCGCAGAGTGACCGAGGGCACGGACTCCTGCAGGGTGGGGACTGCCCCAGCCCAGGGGCCCGCCCTGACGCCCAGCTCACCGTGAGGAAGGCCGGCTTCAGATAGGACCTCCCATCTCAGCACCGCTTCCTAACCTGTTTGGGTTTTAGAAAAAAGTAACAAACATCAGGTTTGGAAGAAAGAAGCCACGCCTGAGCTCTCTGCTCCGTGCCCCCTCCCTGAACCCGCCCTGCCACCTGCCACCTGCCACGGATCCTGCATTTCAGCCCAGCCTCTTACCAAGGCCTGGGGACACACCCCATCCAAGGGCCTGGAGGGAATGGCCTCTGTGGCCACCCTGTGCTGGGGATGCCAGGTCAGAGGTGACCAAGACCCCGGCCTTGCCCTTGAATGGGCAGGGCCCCCGGCGTGTCCATGCTGGTGCCGGCACCATGTCAGGCTCGTACCAATGCTCTGGGGCCTGGAGAATCCAGGGGAGAAGGGACAGGTGCTGCCCTCCTGTGCACCTGGCAGTTAGCATGACCTGAAGGGAGGAGCTGAAGCCCCACTTCACACAGGGGGCCCCAGAGGGAGCCTGGGACCGTCGTGACTGAGGCCTGGGTCCTCCTGAGGACAGAAACCCAGGAAGGGGCTCCGGGACTGGCCAAGGCCTCGGTCGGGCTGGCTCCATCGACTGCAATCCCATCAGCTCGGACCCATTCCTCCTGGGATGACACGAGGGAAAGCCAGCAGGGCGAGTCCCGGAGGGAAGGGATGCAGGTGTAAGCCAAGGACACAGCCGGACTGCTGACCAGCTGGAGGGCCACTGAGGCTGAGCCCCAGATGTTAAGACTTGGAGCCAGACCACTCAGGTCTGTCCAGCCCTGCCTTGTGCCAACCCCTGCGCCCCCACTGGCCCTGGCTCCCCGCTCCAGCCTCCCAGAGCAGAAAAACACCCCAGACAGGCCTCCCTGACTCTCCTGCGCCTCGCCAGGTGTGCCAGCCCTCCCTGCCTCCAGGCCTCTGCCCTGCCTGTCCTGTCAGGGGCACCTGCCCACTGGTTCCTGCTCCTTACCCACGAGGGCCCTGCATCTCCACAGGTACACCTCTCTGCTGCCCATTGGGGGGCCCCATGGTGAACCCCAGCTCTGCCTGGCTTGGGGACCAGCCTTATCCCCCTGGGTACCAGGTCTCATGTCTGGAACTCCCAGGCCTGCAGCAAGTGATGTGGCTGGTCTGAGTGGTGCCCACGACAGTGGCAGCATTCCTCTCTCCACTCCACACTCACAGCCCACTTCCGGTCTCTCCAGGTGACCAGGAACAGACATCGTGACCCCCAGTAGGGTCCCTACTCGGACTCTGCTCCCACCAAGGGAGGGCTCGCACAGAACCTGGTGCTCTCTTTAGCCAACGACCTGGGATTTGGGGGGTGGGGGGAGTAGGATTGACATTTCTGTGTCTGTGACCAGTTCATGGGAGAAAGGGCCCCATTCTGTCATGGTGGGTGATGTGCTGGGCCCACCCGCCCTATAGTCCTAGGAGTGACCAAGGGCCTCAGGCCTTGGGAGGGCCAGCAAAGACCTCCCCTCCTCTGGAAGAATGACAGGGGTCCTGAGACAGATCAAAGGGA
This sequence comes from Rhinolophus hipposideros, assembly GCF_964194185.1. NCBI lineage: Eukaryota > Metazoa > Chordata > Mammalia > Chiroptera > Rhinolophidae > Rhinolophus > Rhinolophus hipposideros. The sequence continues at coordinate 3,086,394 of NC_138055.1, forward strand.
CCCCCCCCACCCCTGCCAGCCTGGAGGCGAGCTGGTGGCAGGGTCGGGCATGCAGCATGAAGAGGGCTCCCAGCAGTGCTGCCAGGAGTGAGCAGTCAGCAGTCACCCTGCCATCTGCCAGCTGCCACTGCCGGTCCTGCCCCAGTCCTGCAGTGTCTGCCCGTGGGCAGGACACTGGGCAGGCCAGGGTAGGAGGAGCTAGTCCCGAGGGGACAGGTGTGTGGGAGGCCTTAGTGGGCAGGAGGCCCTTTCAGAGCCAGGCGGATGTCTGGAGCGAACAAGGCAGACAGACGGTGTCACCCCGAAGTCACCTCGGGCTTGGCTTGGGGCCACCGGGAGCTGGAACCCCCCCGCAGTTGCCCCCCCATTGCTCCGATTAGGTTTCTCCCCATAAAGCAGCCAGTGTTTCTGCTCAGCAAGCCGTGCCAACAATGGAGTCTGGGAAAAAGACGTGGGGGGTGGCATCCGGGGGGCGGGTCTCCCCACAAACACAGCTATGAAGTTAACAAGATGTGCACACTGGGCAGCGTGCGACCCATGGGTCAGGACAGGGCTGTGCTCCCACTGAGCGCAGGGCAGGGCCAGTACGAAGGGAGGCCAGACAGGCCCTCAATTTATGGGGTGCCAAAACGCAGCATCAAGACAGGTCTTTTACTGTGTGAGATTAAGAAAATAAACCAATGCGAACGGTTCCTGATATAAAAACATCAAACTTCAAGACAGGATGGATCAGGGCTCCTGATTTTTCTTTTCAGCTCCAACAGTCGGCGGAGAGCAGGACCCAGAGGCCTCACCGCCCCCAAGACCACGACTTGGGGACACAGGAGCAAAGCCAGAGCTAGAATCTGGATTTCTCTGACCCCGGGTTCTTCGCAGGGCCCTGCATACCCCCAGGCCACGAAGGTGGGGAAGTATTATAGTTGGTGCCTCCAGAGAGGAGCCCCCAGGCCCCCCTTCCTTCTCAGGCCCCAGGTGATCTCTGGTTGGCACGTCCCTGTGTCGCATCCCTGAGATGGACGCCCAAGTAGGGGTCTCCCGTTGTTGGGAGTCTGTGCCTCACCCTGGCTCCCTGCTTTCCCATTCTCAGAGACCTCCAAGCTCTTGGGTGGAAGGTGGCAGGAGTGGGGAATGTCTGCTCCCAGGGGAGAGGCCTGGCCTGTCGTGCTTCGGCCAGACGCCGCTCCGCCAGAGCAGGGCCAGGTACACAATGGAAGCTGGCATCACTGCCCTCAGGGGCGAGACTCTGGAAGCTCACCAGAGTAGCATCTGAGAGAAGCTGTGGGCCCTGGCAGTCCAGGGCCCTGAGATCCGCCCTGCTCTGAAGACACAACTTCATCTGTGGGGAACATGGACATGGGGGGGTGACCGCAGGGGGAGACTGGCTCTGGGGGCTGCCAGGCCATGCTTCTGATCCCTGCTCTGGCCAACCAGCAATAATGGGCCTCGGGCAAGTCATTCAGCCCCTTGGCCTCAGCTGCCTGCTCTGCAAAGTCGGGCCAGGGCTGTCAGGGAGGACGTGAGAAGTGCCGTCTGTGCCCAGGGAGGAGCATCAGCGGGGCGGGGGGTGGGGGGGGGGAAGCTCTTCTTCACACCCCAGGGCTAAGTTCACGGTTTGCTTGGAGTCCAGAGGGCAAAGCAAGAATGCAGAGCCCTCTCTGATCCTGTGGGCGTCTCTGGCTGGCGTTTACCCATCAGGCAATAGTTTTAACCTCAAAGGCGTGTATTTAGCCGAAAATATTCTCAATTCAAGCTGCAGTCTCGGTCACAAGGCAAGGGGGGGAGGGGTCATTATCATTAAAAATGCTGCATGAAACCCCGTTCCACAGCCCCACTGGGCACAGCTCCCTCTGGGGACGGACTTTCTGCCCTGAAAGCCGGGTGCTCCTTGCCCCCGGGAGGCTCTGGTCCTGGCCTGACATATAGGACACCGGGCGCTGGTCTGTACGTTCCATGGTTTTTAGAGGGAGGGGAGAGCCTGAGCAAACCTCACTTCATAGCCACGGAATGTTCTCTCCAGGAACCACAAGATGGAGGGGACTGGGGCCACCACCAGCAACCTTCCCCGTCTGGAGGGCTTGGCTGGGCCACAGGTGTCTGGGGAAGGCAGCCCGGCTGCCGCAGCCCTACTGTGCACCCTGCCACATGCGTGCTTTCCACCATGGCCTTTCCCAGGCACACAGAGAGCAGGGAGCAGCTGCCCCCGTCCGCCTGGCGCCAACCCACACTGCCAGGGACATGGCGTCAGTCCTTTCAAATGCACCCGCTTTTCCCCAGCGCCAGTCCCTACTCTTCATGTGGAGGTTGCTTGCTGTGAACTTCTTCCAGGAGCTGCCCTTTGAGGACCTTCCAGCAGGCCACACCCGTCTACCCCGCCGAGGCTGGCAGGGGTCACTGTCCTGCAGTGAACACCACTGTGTCCCCTGAGCATGGCTTTCCAGGCCCCAGCTGCCAAGACGTCACGGAAGTCCAGGTGCAGCCTGCTTGTAGCATGGCCACTGCCTCTCCACAAGGCCGACCTTGGCCGCTGAGGCTGCCCCGGAAGCAGAGCAGGAGCAGGGCCGCAGCTGGCCCCCGGGCAGCCCACCTCCTCCAGGAAGCCCCCTGCCCCTGCTTCCTGAAGACACGTGGCACCTGCGCCCACACCAGAAGCCGGGCGCTCCTCGGGCAGGTGAGGGGCCAAGCGGAGGAGGGAGGGTGCTGCCTTCCTGCCCAGGGCGGCCCGAGGCAGACCTGGCCCTGTTCACGGAGTCCAGCAGCCCACCCCCAGTCGGGCCAGCGTCTTTGCTACAACTGTCCGCGCTGGCCCGGGCTGCCAAGGAGCATGGCTTTAATTACAGCTCCTCAGGGCTCTGGTCTGCAGCATCCCTGTCCGCTTGGCGCGGAGTCGGGGGTGGCGCGAGGGCCGGGCGGGGCTGGGCGAGGGGCCGGCGCTCCCGACCGCCCTGCCAGGATGTCGGCTGGTGCCAAGTGCAGGGCGGCCTGGCCAAGGCCGGGGAGGGCGGCCGGCGCTGGGCCCCGTCCAGGCCACGCGGGGCGGCGGGGGCAGTGGTCTCCCCCCTCCGCCCCGCCCGCCTCACACACAAAATGGCGCAGGGCTGTGGCGGCCATTTTGTGGAGCCCTGGGCGGACAAAGGCGGCCGGCGGCCGGAGCGGGATGCGTCCCACAGCAGCAGCCAGGTGTGCGTTGGTGGTATAGTGCTGAGCACAGCTGCCTCCCACCGCAGCAGCAAGGAACGTCCACTGTGAAGCGCGGACTCCTGCCCTGCGCTGAGTTCTGGGAGGGGCTGGCCGGAGGGGGGCAAGCAGGGCATTTTCTGGAACCTTCCTCCTGTCCAAGCTCCCAGCTGCCCTGCGGCTGCCAAAGGCCCCGTCACCCCCTTCGAGGGGCTCTGCGTGGTACTGGCACCCTCTCTGCCCAGGGCAGCGGCACCGACGCTTTGCCACCTCATGTGGGAGGTGGCCCAACTGTGGGCATTGACTGCTGTGGGGGGCGGGGGAGCCTTGGTTCCTTCTGGAAGAAAGTCCCGCTTTGCCCCAGACCCACAGAAGGGGGTCCTCATTGGCCTGAGGTTGGGGCAGCCTCCAGCCAGGTGGCCTGAGAGGCTGACCTTCATCCCAGATATGGCCCAGCACACACTACCACTGTGGTCCACGTCGGTCGGGACCAGGTGGCTCCTTCCTGCCTGACGCCAGCGGGCACGGGGTGGCTGCCAAGCGGATACAGGACCCGCTGCAGAATGCTCACCACACCCTCTTGACCTCCTGGGGCTCCAGCCCCACAGGCTGGCCACACCAGCACCAGCCATTTCTCAAAACTCGTGGCTCCTATCCTATTTGGTGACCATCCACCCCTTGCGCATGTTCCCTCTGGGGAGCCCTCTCCCACCTCCTTTGGACGAGAGGCACAGCCCCTGCTGCCGCAGAAAACACCCACTGGACCAGAAGCCTCTACCGAGCAGAGCCTGGCAGATAGAGGACATACAGCGAGAGCCTGGGTCTTCCTGACTGTGCCCTGCCTGCCATCTCCACACATCTAACAAATCTTATTCACAAAGTAATATAAGGCAGGGACGAGCAGGACTGCTCTGGGGGCTGTGGGTCACCGCCAGCCACCCGTCCTAACTGGTGCCGAGCCCAAACCCACTTTACAGACAGGTAGGCTGAGGCCCAGGGGTCACCGTGCACCAGCCCTGGTTGTGGCACTGGGTCACCTGGGGTACCACCTGGGCCTTGTGCTCTGACGGGGACAAGCCCATCCAGGGCCTGTGTCAAGAACCAAGAGTGGAATTAGGAGGGAAGCCTCATGCTTTTTCTGCAGGTGGGGGCTGCCATGGTGACAGCATGGCATGGAAAGCAGGTGTCACTGTCCCCGTCACTTGTGTAACCACAGTTGTCCTGACAACTCCCCAGGCGTGAACAAACAGTCCTCACCAAGGATCCCTCCTAGGAGCAGCTTCTCCTTGGGAGCCTCCCATAGTGGGCTGGAGAAGAGCAAGCCTCACAGCTGCAGGGCCCTGGATTCGAATCCCCGTTTACTCAATAGTGCTGTGAGTATGCGTACCACATCCTGGGCACTCGGTCCCCGTCAGAAATGGCATGTGCAGACACCCTGCGCCTGTGATCTGCCAGGCCCTGACCTGAGCCCATCTCACCAGGTGACTCAGTCGGTCCCTATTACAACCTGATCTAGAGGCAAGGAGCAAGCACAGAGAGGCTAAGTTACTTCCCTACAGTCACACAGCCAGGGTAGGCATCATCATTCTCCCCAGTGTTTGGGGGATGAGGGTACAGAAACTGAGAGATGTCTTGGTTTATCCATGAAGTCACACAGCCACCAGGAAGGGCCAGACCCCTCTGTACTGGGCGACCCCAGCAAGCCCCACACCCGAGATACTCTCTTCCCTTCGTAATGAGCAGCAAGGGCCTTCTGGCTCCCAAATTCCCCAGGGTTGGCCAGGCTGGGTGGGCACAGTGTTCTTGGAGCAGGGCAGCTCAGACCTGAGCCTGATGGGGCAGGGACGTCAGGCCACTGGGCAGAGCGGGAGCTGCTCTCCTCTGCCCAGAGGTGGACATGGCTGAGCTTTCAGCTCTGTAATATCTGGGAAACAAGACCTCCAACTGGGGAAATGTCAGAGGCCAAGAGTCCGGCTGAGCCCAAGGCAGGGAACCCTGGGCAGCAGAGGCAGAAGCCCCAGGCACCCCAGAGACACTGGGTCTGGGGGCCTCTTGGCTTTAGTCCAGCAGGAAGCCTCCTTACAAACCCTCCAGCCCACCCCGGGCACAATTCTAAAGAAAGCCTGAGCTGCAGGCCCTGTCCCCACCCCTTCACAGACCCCACTCCCGCCTGCCTCCCAGGAAGTCTGCTTCTCGTGGAGATCCTGGCACCTCAGGGAGACCTCACGCTCCTGGAACCGAGGTATTTCTGCTTCTGGGCAGGTTGGGGCCAGGCCCCTAATCCACTGCTGGCCAGCTTGGTGGCCTGAGGCTGGCCCCTTGGCCTCCTTGAGCCTCAGCCCCTGTAGGGGTGCAGCACTGAAAGACACCCACCCAGCAGGGCTGCCACGAAGAGCAATGGCATCCGGCTCAGGGCCTGGCACAGTAACAGGAAGTGTTTAACAAGAGTGAACTGAATGGAAAAGTCACTTCCTCCGGGTGATGCTTGCAGGGTAAGCCATCCTTGCACCCTGTCCTCAAAGTGTCTGCTTGTCACATCCCTTCTCACGTTTCAGAGTTAATCTCTCCCAGCCACGGCGCTACTCAGAGCCAACAGCTAAGTGCTGGATGAAACCTGTGGTTCTGTAGTTTGTCAATAATTTCACTGGGACCAAAAGATCCAAAACAAGGTAGTTTTAAGGCCTTAACTTTTTTTCTGTCTGGGTAAACAGAGGGTTTTTGGATATTTGGTATTAGAACAAATTCCTGCCCCTCCTTGGCTGTGGGCACCAGACACGGGTCAGCCTTGGAGCTGGCAGATGTGGCTTCTCAATGTGGCTCAGCTGCGGGGTGCCAGGCCCGATGCCCTAAGCCTCGGTTTCCAGTGACCCCACATCTGTGCCAACTCCTGCGGAACGGGGCTGCCGCTCCACACAGGAACCCAGGGCGCCGGGGAGGACGGGATGATGCCCTCAGAGACCAGCTGGCACTGGGTCTTGAGCGGGGCCATGGGGTTCCTGTCTGCGCCGATTGCGGCTGAGGCCCCAGGGACTGGGGGGAGCCACCCAGGGCGAGATAGCACAGACTGGGCCGAGTCTGGAGACAGCACAGACTTCAAGAAAAGCAATTTCAATCAAAAACAAACCCCACCGAGCAAGTCACTGTGCCCCCTAAACCTTCAACGTGCCCCCAGACCAAGCTGGCACCCTGAAGAGCCTCCAATTGATGCAGTGACCCTCCCGGGCCAGACGCGAGGCTGGAACTGGGCTACTCCGGCTCCCAGCCTCCATTTCTGGATGAACAGAGTGAGATGACAGCCCCCCACCTTGTTGGTGGTCCTGGGGCTGCATGAGGCTGTGACACACGAAGAAGGGGTGGCCCTCCCTGCAAATCCTGCCCATCTTCAGCCACTGTGCATGGCCCCCATCTCTGTAGCCAGGGAGGCTGCTTCCCCTGGGTCCCCCTCCGCCTGGGGACACGCCTTCGTGGCCCCCGGCATGTCTGTCAGGGTTTGCGGGTCAGGACCCACGTAGACATTCTGATGACAGCCTGTGTGAAGGACACATCTTTTGGGGCCTGGGTTTCATTCGGACCCTGGAGGCCGCCCTTGCTATGATGGGGGGATTTCAGTGGGTGCCCAGGAAAGCAGCTGGACTAGCTGGCCTTGGGCAGAGCCCAGCAGACCCCGGGGGACGCCTGGGACAGCAGCATCGGCAGGCGCTGTCTCCTCAGCCACAGCCCAGGCTGTTTCCTGGTGGCCCTGCTGGACCGTCTCCCCGGGGCCCTGCCTCACTTTTGCTCAGCCTCCACTCTGCTCTTCCCCTTTCTCCATTATCACTGCCCCCTTCAACATCCCCATTTCCCTGTCCCTGATGTCCCCGGGGGCCTCTCCTCCCCACCGGGGTCCCACCCCACCCTCGGGCACCGGCTGGTGTAGGCCCTGTGTGCAGACACAAAAGCCCCATGGCAGTGTCTGCAGAGTCTGGCCCACAAGCTGGACCTCTGAACACGCCCGGCCCAGATGGCAGCGGGATCCTGGGCCCAGACGCAGCAGCCTGGGGGCCTCTCCACAGACCTGGGAGGCAGGCCTGCCCCTGGCCATGGCAACACAGGCGAGGAGGCTGACGTCTGTCGGGCCCCAAAGACTCCCTAGGAAGCTTGAATCAGTCAAGTGGGCCTGACAGTCGGCTTCGGGGCGGGGGGGCTGGCTCCTGGCAGGGGACAGACAGCGAGGTGTGGGTAGAGGGGCTCTGAGAACCACAAGGCAGCCATGACAGGGCCTGGCAGGCCAGGACCTTCTCACCTGCTGAGCCGCTGAGTTCTGCTCAACTCCGCAGACACCGTGAAGGACCAGAGCTCACCCACATCAGCACTTGGCCCAGGCCCTCCCACCATGGACACGCCGAGGTGGCTGGCTCCTTGAAAAGGGAGCTTCACTCAACTTATGTGCAGAAAGGAGCTGGAAAGATTCTAGCTTCCTGGGGTGAGACCTGGCCAAGCCCCTGACTGCTTGCGGACCCTGGTCCCTCGGCTACAGAAAGAGGTGGGCAGGAGGCCAGAATGGACCCGTTGAGCCCATGCAAATGTGCGAGAAGTGCCTGCCTGCTCCTCGGTCCTCCAGAGGCCGTGGGGGTATGTGTATGGTTACCCAGTGTTACCCATGTGTTCGTACCCCATTTCAGCCATGCCCAGCCCGGGGTGGTAGCTGGAGGGAGGGGGTGGGTAATCCCGACTTTCAACATTCCAAACACTGCACTGACCTGAGGGTGGCATAGTCAGTCACCTAAGCTTCGGGCTTCACCTGTGGAACAAGGTGGCTGGCAAGAAGGGTTGACACCTGAAAGGAAAGGCAAATGCTGGTTAAGTCTTCGGAAGGAGCCCCGGGTGTGTGTGGGGTGCACGTCCCACAGTTGTATTGTCAGCTCTGGCTCACCCTGCCTGTGAGGCTGGGCACAGCTCAGGGGCCACCCAGGGACTCTCAGGAGACCCCATGGGCCAGAAAGCCACTGGGTCTATGCGACTTTGTGCCCAAAATACTGGGGCTGAAACATCGCTATTTTCTGGGGTCACCCCTCTCAAAGGAGCAGCAGCTGGCAGCAGGTGTTGCTGCAAGGATGTGGATTTGGGGGCCAGAGGGATGCAAGTTCAGAATCAGGCTCAGCAAGGCTTCATGGTTGCCTGAGGGCCCTCACTGCCCCTTTCTCAGCCTAGGTTTTTAGGGTTGGGAGCATCAAATGAAATACTGTGTGAGTTGTTCAGGATGATAAGAGGAACGCAGCTGTGCTGAGGGAGCTCCCTCCGTCTCCTTCTCCCTGGCCTCATCAGGGGCTTTGACACATCCTGGAGTGTCAGGCAGCTCTCTCAGCATCAGTGCTGAAGGCAGGACTCCCTAAACATCACTTCCTGTAAGGAATAGTCTTTCCCTCTTTGCTTTGGCTGCTAGGAAGCTCAGAGCTGAATTTACAAGTCACCATCAGCAACTGGGAGGGTTCTACATGACACTGCTTTTTCTAGGCGTCCCTTGGATTTTCCCTATGCCCTGATTTTTTCAGCTGCTTATTTTTCTCCTTCTGCATCACCCATATTGCTCTAAACTGCTACATATATATACATATGGGTACATATATACATATATACATATGTACATATACATATCTGTGTTTTTCTTAACGTGGCAGGACAGAAACAAACAATACATAACACCTTGGTTCCCTTTCTGCCCCTGTGATAGTGAAGGCCATGTATACAGACTTCAACTTTGCAAGGGGTGGGTTAGGACTGATCCCAGGCCAGACCCCACTTCTTGGCCAGTTTAGGCTCCCTCTTCTGCTCCTATTGGTGCTTGGGAGGGAGGCAGGAGGAGGTTCACATGCCCATTTTGCAAATGAGAAAACAGCATCCCAGGGAGGGGCCGTGGCTTCCCCAAGGCTACAGAGTGATAGCCCGAGGAGCCGGGAGCTGGGAGCCAGGCATTCAATCCACGTGCTGTGGTGTGACCACTCCCACGAGCCCTTAGGGCTGGCAGTGGCGGCCCCCAGGCCGAGCCTGGGTATCAAGGCACTGTTCCAGAGGAAGAGAACCTCAAGCTTCTAAAATATGCCAGACCAGGCCTCTGGCAGGCCCCACACAGCACCTACCGTGGGCAGGGGATGTCCCATTGATGTGCAAACAGACCCAGGACCACTGTGGGGAGCTGCTCAGACCTGGAGGTCTGAGATATCACCTCTCGCCTCTCGGCACTGTCCTTGCTGGCCAGGCCACGTCCCCGCCCCCCCACCGCCATCAACACCACCAAGGCTGTGAGGTTGATCTGAAGCCACATGGCCAAAGCAGGCCTAGGTTCCTGGGGCACTAAGACCCTTCTGGCTGCCTCAGAGACGCTGCCAACAAACGGCCTGGCCGCTCGGAGCTGAGGCTGCCCACAAGCCCCCAAGCTGCATGGGCAGGACCAGCTCTGCCTCCACCCACCATCTCCTCGCTCAGCACCCAGCACACATAAGCCCAACACGACGGATGGACGGAACTGGACCTGCTGAGCTCCAGCCAAGCGAGAGGAAGCCAGGAGAATGCCAGAGTGGGACACACACCAGGGCAGTTTTCTATCTTCTGGTGAATTATAAACCCCTGCCCCTTCTTGGGTGCCTACTGTGTCCTGCCCACTGGGCCCTCTCACTGAAGCCACAGGCATTCTGGGGTTCACTGTGCTTCCCCAAAACTACACAGGGAGGAATTCCCACTCTAATCCTATGGACAGGTAAACTGAGGCTCAGGGTACCAAAGGAGCTCGTCGAGTGGGATGGCTCATAGAAGGTGGGCTGGGGGCTGTGCGTGTCCATCACTTGGCATGGCTGCAGGTGGCAATGGCTCAGAGCTTGCTCAGGAGGGTCTCCAAGCCAACGACCCAGACATCCTGACCCTCCGTGGGTCCATCTGCTTCCAGGAGGCAAGTGAGCATAATCGGGCCATAAGACAGGCAGGGGGACCCGGGAGGGAGAGGGGGCACACAGCAGGCCAGGGCATCCTCTGCTCTTTGTCCTGGCTTATAGTCCTGGAGTAGGGTCTCTGCCACTGCCAGGGGTCAGGGTGGGTCCCTGGGGACTCTGGGCAGACTGGGGCTCGAGAGAGTGGGGCTGGTGCTGGGGTCTCCACATTCCCCTCCTGGCCCGGCCACCCGATTCCCAGGCTGCCTCCCTGCCTAGGCCCAGACCATCATACCTGGTCCGTGCAGTCCTGGAGCCTCTTCCAAAGGCCACGGTGGGTCCCACTTTCTCGGGGGTGCTATGGGAGGAGCCGCATTCTGCAAAACACAAGGTTACCATAGAGTCAGCTGAGCAGGCCTGGTGGCACACAGCCCCAGGAACCGTGAAGGGGCTCCGTGGGGCCCCGCCCCCAGCCTCTCATTTACTCGACAACCTCCTATAGGTGGGCCTAGCCCTCCGCTGCCTGGAGGCACCCAAGTGCCCAGACGTTAAGAACTTTACGTGGAGGTGTAGGGGTCAGGAAAGCCTCGTCTGACTGCCCCACTCCCACCCCTGGTGCTAGACTCGCACACCCCCAAGCAAACCCCAACTGCTGGCTCTCTCATAGCCCAGCTGTGCACATCTCAAGTGTCCGCAGAGGAAGGGGGCTGACAGGGCTCACGGCGCCTGCTCCTGAAAGAGTGAGGTTACCCCTTCATGTGCCCCCATACCTTTCGCTCAGACCTGCCTTGGCACCCGGACTGGAATGTTCTCCTGCCACCAAAGGCCTATTTCGGGCCCTCCTTTAGGGAGGCCTCCTGGGTCAGGGATCTCCCCAGCTTTAGCAGCAGGCTGGCAGCTCTGTGGCAGGGGCCATCTCTCATGTAACTAAGTGTCCCTCAGCCTGGCAGGGTACCCGGCCTCCAGGATAACAGGAAGTGCCCCCCTACTCACTCTTGGAACAAAGCCACTATCTGGGACGTAGAAGGTGCAGACATGACTTTGGGTCTTCCCCGAACAAGCCAGAGAGGAGATACCCCAGGACCAACTGAGCAAAGGCTGAGGAGCCAGCATTCGGCCCAGGATAACTCCTAGGCTGGGCTTCCCCACTAACGCTGAGTTCCGGGCTCAGGCTGGCCCCCAGGTTGTACAGATGCCCCAAGTCGTAACGGTTCATTGTGACAACACAGCCAAGGTCCAACTCACCACAGCTAGGAATTCTGCTGGGCTGTGGCCAGACTCTCAGGTGGGATGTGGAATCCAGGCCCAGTCCTTAATTGAACCTCTGCCCAGGCTGAGTGTGAGCAGGGTGACCAGGAGGGAGGCAGGCGCCGGGCACCATGTGCCCAGGTCCTGGTCCTTTCCATGCCCCCCGACCTGCACCCTACGTGCCCACCCACATTCCCAAGCATGCCCAGACAAAGGCGTAGGCCTCCCACAGACCCTCCGAAGCAAGAGCTCAGCTGTCCCCATCCTCTCAGAGGTGCAACCATCCCTAGTCCCTGTCATCTAGGAGCAGGCGTCATGCTCCCCTTAGATGGACAGGCCGAGACCTGTTAGAGCCACCCACCAGAGCAAGGAGTCACCTGGTCACCACATTAGCACACAACTCTTCTCCTCACAGTCTCCGGCCCCCGATACTGAGTTTCCTGGGACTCGTATGGCCCTCAGAGGCCGGAGGGGGCCTGCTGGTGGCTTCCCAAGGATGGGCTTGGACTCCCAGCCTGACATGCAGGTCGAGCCTGCAGCAATCCCCTTGAAGATGGAGCCGGGCACCTGGGAGCCCAAGGTGCTCTGTCTGCACGCAGCGTGGGCTCAGGACCCCTAGTTGTGCAGCTCTGGGCTCTATTCCTACCTCTCCTCTCACTCGCTGCCTGGCAGCTCTCGAAGCCTTTGTTTCCTCAGTTGTGTACAGGGCCTTGAGCATGTCACTGTCCTGTTTTTTAGAAGGGAGCACCCCAAGGAGGGACTGCCCTGAGCTGCACAGCCCTCGCCTGGATGGCCAGGACACCCTCCCCGCCTCTCCTACCTGTGGGATTGTCCAAATACTTCCTCCTTGGGGCCCAGGGGTGCACTGGTGCTGGATGAACATGCCTGGGCCCACCTGCCTAAAGCCCACAAGATGCCCCCACCCTGTGGCCTGGTTAGGAAATCCCGCCTGCTAGCTACACCCGCACCAGCCACACCTGGGCTGAGATTCTCTAATGCCCGCACCTGGGGCTGACCCAAGAAAGGACCACAGACGGGGCACCCGAAAACAGCATGGGGAGCCAACGGAGCACGCACCCCGTCATCCCTGTGGACCACAAGCACGGCTCGGCTCAGGCACACCGAGGGCACTACCACGGGCAGCACGTCACCGTGCCCACCGGCTCAGCAGCTACGCTTTCTGCGAATGGCCCAATTCAGTGTAACTCTCGCCGATGTTAGTGTGAGAGTACGGGCTTCCAGAGAACGGGAGCTGGGGCAGATGGGACAGGACATGGCCACGCACGTTTCAGCAGTGAAGAACTAGGAGACACCGAGCAGCCCCACAAGCCAGCCCATGCCCGCCCACTCTGGACACACAAGGGATGTGGAATTTCTGTCCTGACAGGTGAGTGGAGCTCCAGCTGCAGGGGCAGGCGTGGCTCTGGGGCCTTGGCTCAATCCCCAAGAGACGTGGGAGCCACACGTGGCCACGGCTGGAAAAGTCACTAGGACAGCCGTTCTGGGGCCAGGGCGCCCCTCCAACTTGAGAGCAGCGTGTGCAGAATGTCCTCCTCCCTTCAGGACACTCAGCTGCTCCCACATCCTTTCACCCACTCTCCCAACGATGGCCACAGAGAAACAAGGCCAAGTGACTGCTGGGGTCCCATGCAGGGGAGGCCCCGACTGGGACGTAGCACACAGAGGTGTCCAGGCCACACCAGCGCCCGCGGCCTGCCGTCCTCACTCTCTGCCTGATTCCAGTCAGTGTTCTGAGTTAGACAAACATTGTGTCACTTGCCCTGGGGACCCCTCCAGGCTGCGGAGCCTCCCGAAGCTGTCCTCCATCCTGAACGGCATGGTGGGGGAAGGGGTGGCCAGGGCCCCTGGGGTCTCAGGGTCACTAGTGAACTCCAAATTGGCGTCCCTCGGGGGCACTAGCACCCCCAAGTTCCAGAAGCCACAAGGCAGGTTTGGGGGTGGGGTCTGGCAGACCTCCTCGCTCCTGCCCACAAGTATCCCTGCATTCTAGAACATTGCTGTGTCCACCTGCACGGTGGCCCAGAGCTGCTGGGTTCCCATGTCAGCTCTGCCCCCGTGACCGTGGACGAGCCCTCACCTGTCTGGTTACTCAGTCTCCACACCTGTGACATAGGGACCGTGATTCCACCTCCTCAGATTTACATGAAGATTACAGACGATGGCACACCCGTGCCTGTGGGGCTCAGTGGACGGCAGCACCCACCACAGACACCCCCAGAGCACTCTGAGGACATGTGAGAACATGCTCTGGGCCCTGATATATGGAGGAGCTCCATCCCAGCCTCTCGTCTTACAACTGACCAACTCGCCCGGGCCTGGGGCCTGGGTGGACACAGCTGAGAGCAGCCTGCGGGGCAGGAGGCTCTGAGCCCCCCGCAGGAACCCGGATGTCAACCCAGCTGCAGGACCCAGACCCCAGAAGGCTCAGCCCTGCCTTGTCCACACTTGTCTTCAGCATCAGACTTCCCCTTTCCAAGGTCATCTGTAGGAGAAACATCCTCCCAGCAAGAGCCAGTGCTGATGAGCCGTGCACCGAGTACACCCCCGAGTCATGGGGGGAAGTGGCGTGGGACGGACTGAGACCTGGCCCTGAGTAGTGCCAGGCCAGACACCCAAGGTCAGGAGGGCTCAGGAGTCCGCCAGTGGGCTTGTGGACGGCCACATCCTCTGGCCTGAGTTATCTCTGCCACTTCACTTGGGCCAAAATGGCTCCAGTAAGGACTTGGGGAAGCGACAGCTACCACGGTCGTCGGTGTGGTCATTTGTAGGTCATTTGAGCTCAAGTCCCCAAGGACGTGGTATCTAGTGGCAGAGCTTCCAGACGCAGGGAGGAGCCTGGGTTCCAGAGCCAAACAGGTCACAGAGACTCCTCCAGGCTGCGTGGCCTTCAGGAACCTGGTCTCTAGGAGCCCCAGTTTTGTATCTTTAAAAGGAACCATTTACACCCACTGTACAAAGCTGACGTTGGAGATAATGAACGAATGTGAGATTCCCAGCGGCTTGGCCAGAACACACAGTAGGTTCACACAAGGCAGCCGTCAGCCCCACACTAATTACCGAGGCGGTTCCAGAAAAGCAAGCCACTGCCAGAGGCACGTCTGTCTGCACACCCACCTTGGGCTCAGCTAAGTCGGGTTTGTCACAAACAATGTCAGCAAAACAACGGGTCCCGGTTCTACCGCAACAACAAAACTGAGTCCTGTTTTCTTTACAGGTGTCATTTCCAGACATCAGACTTAACGTGCGTGGAGACTTAAGGAAGGGCTCTGCCCCAAAGCCGTGCTGCCACCATCACGGGCTGTGCCAGCCTCTCCCTGCGACTCAATGCCAGAGTGTCCCCCTCCTCCCTGGAGGTTACCCATGTTCCTTTTAAATAACTAAAATGTACCCTGTTGATGATATGGCCCTGCCCCACCATGACCTCCTGTGCCCCTCGTAAAGTCTGTTTTGGGGGAGAACACACAGTGATAATTTGTGTGAGTCAGTTTCCCTCTGGCCACATGGTTGGTTTTGTAATTTAAACAATTTTCCCCCCGTTGCAAAAGGAACAGATCCTCATTAAACAAGGTTTTAAACAGAGAAAAGGAGAAAGGCGGCACTCACTTTTAATCCTCCTGAGCTGAGCCAGCATGCAGCCGACTGCCTTCCCAGGCACCACCTCAGTCTGTCCTGCAAGCTGCCCGTGCTGTCATAAACCTGGTGTGTCACCCCAAGGAGTAACTGTCACAACTGCTTGGCCCCAGAAGGGTTGGCTGCTCCCAGTTCATCACAAATGCCTGTTTGTAACAGGCGTTATTAGGATAAACATCTCTATCTTTATTTATACATGAATCTTTCCCCCAGAATGGGGTCCCAGGAGTGCCTTCACATCCTGAGGCGGCCACTCCAAGCCTGCCCCTCAGAACTTTCCAGAGACCCACCAAATGTCAGCAGTGGAGGTCAAAGAGATTATGGGACAGGTGGGGAAAGTGAGGCTCAGAGCAGGGCAGGGGCTGGCCCTAGATCTTGCAGCAGGCCGATGACAGAGTGGGGCCCCTGCCTGCCCGTCAGGGATGACCTCCCCAAGACACACTGTTTCAAAGGCTGCCAAATGGAAGCTGCCCCAGACCCAGCTCAGCAGGACAAATATGTCTGGCCCTCAGAAGGGTGCTGCGCACGGCCGACCTTGTTCATCACGGACTCATGAAGGTGAACGATGGGCAGACGACGGGTGCGATGAGTCCCAAGGAGGGGCTGGGCAGACTGAAGACCACTGCCAGGGAAGGGAAGGCGAGAGGGCCCCGCGGTCGGTGCGGACTCCCACGGGCCACGATATACGGGAAATTTGTGAATTGGAAATACCTGACCTAAATTAACAGGATGGGCCAGTGGGTCCCCATGCCTTCCTTTCACACCCAGCGACCTTAGAAGAAAAGGCCCCACAGCCTTTGATGGTCACCTCTAACAGCTGGTCTTCCCGACTGAAATCCCAGTGTGGCTTTCCCCAGCCTGGCGTTACCCCGCTGCCGACTGATGTCCTCCCTCCATGGCCGCAGGTGGTCAGGGCTCCGGTCGTCCACGGGGCGCTATCGCACTGCATGTGATGAAGTGTGCTCTCACAAGCCCCTCAGATTAGTTCTAACAGGGACTGTATTTGGTGGAGGCGGGAAAGTAAACTGTCCGCCTGTTTCCCGGAGCGTCTTGATTCACGGCAATGTGGCGACTTTGGCGGCTTCTGCCACCGCACTGAGCGCAGGGAGGCCCTTCTCAGCCTTATCGTCTCCTGTTTCAGTTGTTGGATTCTGTTTCGTTCATTCATGAAACGTTCCCCAAGAGCCTGCCCTGTGCCAGGCTGGTGACTTTGGCCTGTTCTGCCTGCGGTGCTCAGTCTCCCGGGGCAGATACCTGCGTGAACTCATTGCCACAGCTCAGGGGCTGCGGGCCTGCAGGACATGGGGTGGGTGAAGAGTAAGGAGGGCTTCCAGGAGGAGGCGAAGCTGCTCCATAGTCTGAAGAGCTGGGGGACGGTGCCTGGAGGGGGCAGGACAGGTTATCGGGGGCCTCGCGAGTCCCATGAAGGGGCGATGACTTTAGCCGGAGCTGGATAGCTGCTGCAGGTTGGGAGAAGGGGCAGGGGCTTGCATTGCAACCACACGTCCCTGCGTGGGAATGATCCAGTGCAGGGCAGAGGGCAGAGATGTTGGGATGTGCTAACAGGCAGCAGAGTGGGCAGGACGTGGGGATGGTCTGGGTGTGGCCAGCCTCCCTGCCTTCCCCCACCAGCGGGTCTCCAGGGTGCAGGGGACTGGGATGGGAGGGGCGGTGGAGCTGGCCAGAGGAGCCCGCCTGCCTGCCATAAATCACCGCGCCAGGCTGTATAATTATCTGGGCACTTAAGCTCCTCTTTCTTCTCTTCCCCCTTTCCCTGGGGAAATTTCCTTCATTTCCTACATTATCCCAGTCTCCCCGCGTGTCTAAATCAACCTCGGCTGCTGCTGCCCGCTCCTCAGAGCTAACTCCCTCAGATGACTTTATTGGGGAGGGCGGGCTGGGGTGTGGGGAGGCGGTGGCTGCCAGGATGTGATTGTTCAAACCCAAGTTTCACTCCTGCCCAGGACGCAACTGAAAATGCCATCTCACCCATCCTTTGAAATGCAGTGACACTGTCCCCGATTGTCCAGCTGCTTCTTCAGCCCCTGGCATCTGTCAGCAAACCCAGGGGGCCTGGAGCAGGGTGGCAGGCTCAACAGTGAGTGGGGGATGCACTTGGTCCCTTGGCCCAGACAATGAAGAAGGAACACCGCCAAGGAAAAGGGAAACCACCGTGCTGGCTACCCAGGGCCTTCCAGCAGCAGTTCCAGGCGACCTTGAGAAACGTCAAGCTATCCCCAATTTCCCTGGGGCCCACTGGGATGAGGGTTGGCCCCACCGTGGGTCTTTGGCAATCTTGGGGGTGCAGCCTGCTCCATTTGTGATGAGGGAAATGGGGTCGGCGCAGCTCTGATGCCACCACCTACCACTTATCCAGCCCCGGCCCCACCTCTCATGTAGTTCCCACACTCACTTCAGAGTTACTAAGCCCACTTTATAGATGAGGCTACTGAGTCCCCAGAAGGAAAGGTACCTGCACAAACCACCAGGCGAGCCACCCCCAGCTGCTGTGAACGCCGGCTACCTCCGACATTGTACTCTTTGTCTGTAAGCTGAAGTGTCCCCCGTACACTGGCCGGGGCCCAGGAGAGGCCAGCATCATGATATCTGTGACATTTCACAATAAGCAAGTGGGAGCTGAGTTTTCATGGAGGAGTCAAACCATCCATTTGGCAGGTTGGGCAAAAAGTCCCCAAGGGCCAGCGTTGTCACCCATCACTCCTGTGAAGCTTGCTCACCACCTCCTAAGAGGAGGAAGGAGAGCTGATACCTCCCCAGGACGTCAGGTTGGGCCTGGGGGCTGCCTTGCTGCCACAGACCAGCCCTGTGTGAGCTTTTCCAAGTTAGCAGGGCAGCGCTGCTCTCCCAGGCCTCTCACCAGCCCCCGTCTCCCCGAGGGATGAGCCAGCTGGGTTTTTTAAAAGCTAGATCTCATTTTCTGCCCACATGTCTGACCTCCGGAAACCTCTCGGGTAGTTTTCCAGAGTCCTCTGGATTCCTTCACGGGCACGTTTCATGCCTCTGCTCACCACATTCGCAGCCAGGTCACTGGGCACCCAACAGATGCCAAGCAGAGCCTGGCAGGCACAGCTGCCCCGGCCTCTGGCTGCCCACAGCCGAGCCGGCCCTTCCCATGCCGGGTGGGTCTGTGAATTCCAACTGGTTCTCAGCCTCACAAACAACCATCTCCGGTCAAATTCCATGACTCTTTCCCTTACCAAAAAAACCCAAACCAAAACAAAACAAAAAAACCAACAAAAAAATCCTCTTTGAAAATGAGGAAAAATCCCCAAACTGAGAATCCAGAAGAGCTGGCGTAGCTGCAGCTTCATTCTCTGTCTTTCTCTTTCTGTCATTGCAAGGAAGTGAAGAAACAGTTCAATCGTCTCATTTTACAGATGGATCAACTGAGGCCCAGAGAGAGGAAGGGGCTTACTACTCAGTGCCCGCCGTGACTCTAAGGCCCAGCCGGTACGGGAAACCGGGGCCCCTGACTCGGGTCCAGCGTTCCATCCTCAGCAGCTGCTGGTCCTGTGCGGGAAAGGACGGGGTCTGAGCCAGTGGCCCGCCAAGGCCCAGAGCAGTCATGGGCCTGGGGGACCTGAGCAGGGGACTGCAAGCCCCTCAGACACTTTCACTAAGGAACGTCATCCAGGGTGGGAGGGCCCAGACCACTGGATCCCCTGGCATAGAAGGCTGGTGCTCAGTAAACCCGGGAAGAAACCCCTGGGGGAACCTTGAACTCCAGGGGATGGGCTCAAGGAAAGCAGGCTGGCTCTAATGGAAACCAGTCAGCGGCCAAATGCAGCAGGAGGGCCCCCCCCATGGTTTCCATGGGGACGGAGCTGGGAGGCGGTGCTATGGCGTGGCTGCAGCAGCAGATGTGGCCTGTGCAGGGCTGGCGAGGGGGGGCGGTGGTGCGCCTGGCAGCGGGGCCCTGCCTGGGACGTGGCAAGCCTGAGGCTGGACGCGGGAACAAGCCTGCAGCTGGGGGTCCACCACCTCCAGAAAGTTCCCTGGATTCCCAGGGCCCTAGGGCCAGCTCTGGGTGCTCCAGGCTACCATTTTGCCCTCCATCCAGCTGGGCCCAGCCCCAGGCCCGCAGGATCTCAGCCCGGATCTGGACCTCCTTGAGGGCGCCTGTGTTTGCTGAGTGGGGCCTCCCGCCTGTGAGCACAGGACAGACCCAGCCGTAACAGCTCTGGCCCTCCAGCTGAAGACCCAACCTCAGGGAGGTCTGCTTGGACAAGGTCACTGGACAGAGCAGCCAGTCTCCTCCCGTGCCCCAGCCACGGCCTGCCGAGAGCGGGCTCCCAACCTCTCCAAAAGGGGCCCTGGAGAATCTAGTGAGCACTGAACGGCCCTGAGACAACAGAACCTGTGGGATCAGAGACGTGAGTGCCAGTGAGGTCTCACGAGTGACTGACACGACCCTGAGGAGAGCTGGTTTCTCATGAGCTTATTCTGGCTGCACACGGCACCTCCGTTTTGCCCTGATCTGAGGGAGCTCCCTCACCCTGAGGCCCCAGCCTCGGAGCAGCCGTCCACAGGCATCGAGGACCCTGGCTCCCGGCCCATCCACAGGTCCCTGAGATAAGTGTCTCCACGGGACAGGGGTCAGTGTCCATCAGATGCTGAATGGTGTCTGCAATGAGCCCGACGTGAAAAACCTGCAAAACCCCAGGCTCATCGTCTACACCGCAGGCTCCCAGCCCAATGGGAGGGTCTGGATTTGGCCCAGCGCAGAAGGGCCACCTTGAGAACGCTAAGGATTGCAAAATCATCTTGCCTGTTTCGGGTTGGTTTTTATAGCATGTCCCAAAGATTTTTATTCCGAGTGTGTGTGAATGACAAACTGTCCCCAGAGCTCTGAGATCATTGGGCCTGCCACCTCGGATAGTTCTCGCTTTGGCCATGGGAACACTGAGCGCAAGGACAACTCCAGGGCTCCCTCCTTCCCATGGCCTGCTTCACACTGCATGCTATCCGTGGCCCAGCCAGCACTCAGAGCCACAAAGCCTGGAGCCCTCACCCCAGCAGGGCTCCTGGGGGCTTCATCAGTCCAGCCACCACACCCCAGATCCTGGGATAACAACCACCCAGCCAGAGATGGGTCCTGGGGACCCCTGGAACCTGCACAACATGGCCCCCAGGAGGGGAGTGATGGAGGGAAATCGTGGCTTGCCCTTGGGGCAGAAGGACTCCAGGCCAAGGACGGGTCCCTGCTGGTGCTGGGTGTGTGGGAAGAATACACCGAGGGGAGAGTGTGGATGCTGCAGTCAGAGACCTGGGTTTGGGTACAGGCTCTGTTACCCAACTAGCTGTGTGAGTCTGGGAACATTCCTCAGCCTCTCTGAGCCTCAGTTTTCTCACATACACCCACTTCCACTAGGGCAGGGGCTACGGCCATCCTGTTTGCACCCTCATCCAGCACCAGAATAGACTGGGACATGTTGGCCCAGATTGGATGTTGAAATAAAATGGAATTGGCAGATTAAATTTAAAAATGGATGTTTAAAAAAATGGATTAAAGTACCTGGCCCTGGCACATAGTAGGTCAACAAAAGTCAGCTTCCCCCCAACCCAAAGGAGCTGAGTCCTGTTTGCGACATATGGCATGTGCTGGCCCTCCCTTGGGGAAGCGAAGGTGGCCCCAACTCTGTCCCCTGGGCCAAGGCAGGGGATTTCTGCCCCTCTGGGTCCCCCCACTGGTCCTGCCCCAGCCAGTCTCACTCACTCCTCCCCTGGAAGCTGGACACTGACTGTGACGGCCACACCTTTCCCCCACGGTGCGAACTGTTGCAGTCTGCCATGCTGCCTGGCCCAGGAGTGCCCAGCTAGAGGCTGCCTCCGCGGAACACCCTCCAGCATTGGTCCCACAAGCCGGGGGACCCACAGATTAGCCATTTGAGCATGACTCCATCTCAGGGGCAGAACTCACCTCGGGTGCGAGAGCACCCAGGACTGAGGCCTGAGACCCTTGCGGCCCACCCGTCAGGGCCTGGAAGCCTCCACAGGTGTTGGCATCGGACAACTTACTATTTGTGAACAACAGGCTCAAGCTGGAGGGCACCTCTCCACACCGCTGAGGCCGCCACCGCCACATCCCATGTGCCTGTGCCCAGACAGTGGGCAGGGGCCGCTCGCCTGGACCTCGCATGGGGCTCAGGTAGGACTCCTCGTCCCATCGAGTTGAATGCAACAGCACAGGCTGGAGGCTCCCGTGGGTGGGAAGGGCGGGAACTTCTCTCCTGCCTCCAGGAGCCCTCCACCCACGCCTGGGCCGGAAGTGTGGGCACACCCACTGCAGGAATCCCGGGGCAGGGCTGGGCTCCCAGGAAACTGGGCCAGAGGTTCCTGAGCACAGGCTGCAGCCAGCCCTGACTCCCCCCACCCCGCAAGCCTCCTGGAGATTTGCAGGCCGGGCCTCCATCCCACATCCAGACCCCACACTCAGAGGCCAGAGTCCCAGGGGCCAGAGGCTGGGACCCTTCTCCAGGACCCACCCACCACTGTCCTATCAAGGGCCACCCGAGCCCCTGGCTGAGTGCCAGGCAGTATCGCCACATTTAATTCCATGAGAAACCTATGGGAAGATTTATCCCTCCCTTTACAGGTGGGGAACTGAGGCTGGGATGGACAGGTAGCTCACCTGAGAGGCTAGGCCTCTGGTCTCTTCCTAGGAGGCCACAGTGAGGGGAAAACCAACCAACCACGGGCTTCCCAGATAGGCTCTCACTTCACACATCTGACCGTTTCCCGAGGCCAATTCTGTCACCCCCGTTTTAATTCAAGAGAACGGAGGCCTTGTAGTGAGAATCATTCTTATCAAGGCCTTTTTTCCAAAACTGTACTGGGTGTTCATGCCATCTCATCAACTCCCCCCCAGCTCCGCCACGTGCCTGCTTACCCTCCCCGTGGCCCAAGCCCCAGCACGCAGGTACACATGTGCACACACGCAGACCTGCCCCGGAGGCCAGCCCTGCCGGCCGCTTCTTGGAGGAGGGCCGCCAGCACGCTGGCCAGCCCACCCCAGGGCCTTCCGGCCGCTCCTCCCTTTGGCCCGCCTGCCCGGATCCTGCTCTGGGCCTGCCCAAGCCGCCATTTCCTCTCTTGGGCCTGGAGGCTCACTTCTATTCCTCAGTCTGCAAATGGCCGGCGCCTGGAACCGCCGGTCCCCTGAGGAGACAGGGCCATGCCTGGCCACGGCCCAGAGTGCAGCCAGCTGGACAAGGAGCCTTCCTTCCCCTACCAGGAGCCTGGCACCACTGCCTGCTTTGGTGGCCCTGGGCTGGGGAGAACAACCCATCACATTGGGGCAGTGGAGTGCCCAGTCTAGGAGTCCCCAAGGTGGCCCTCAGGCTGCAGGGCCCAGTGGGAAACAATAAAGGGGGCCAGCCCCTGGCAGACATGTCACCTCCAAACACCAGTCCACCTCTGGAAGCCACTGACGCACCAGGTGAGTACAGGGCACCTGTGTGTGTACGCAGTGCATTGGCACACCACTCACATTCAGCTGCCGCGTGGACACGCGTGTCTACACTCAGTTTAACACAGAATGAATGCTGGGCTTTGGAAGACAGCAGACCCAGGTTCAAATCCCATCACAACCCTCATCAGCTGGTAGAAGGTGGGGAGGTCACTCGGCCTCTGAGCTCAGTGCCTCCCCTGGCGGGGTGTCCATGAGGACAGCCCCTCCTCCTGACATTTCTGAGACTCAGCAGTAAATCAGGGAGTAACAGCATTTGTGGAGTGTGTTCTATGAACTAAGAGTATGCTAAGCGCTCGCTCGACATGTGCTACCACAAGGCAGGGACACTTACGTCCCCACTGTACAGACGAGGAAACAGACACAAAGAGGTAAAAACACCCTCATCAGCACGGCCAGGAAACAGAAATGACTCCACGTGAACCCTGGCCTCAGTACTCTCCTCCACTCTGCTTTCCCAAATGTGAAAGGCGCCGAGCGTGGCGAGGACTCCCGGGGACAGTGTGGTTATCTGTATGATTGCCACCATCACTGCGATGACCGCCATCACTCTGAGACCGACTCTGAGACGCTGGGCTGCTTCATTTGGCCTAATCTTTGGCCCCCAGACCAGGGCCACCTTCATGGCACTGACAATAAATTCAGTTCAGATGCTGGGACGGGAGTCAACAGGCGAAAAGACCAAAATTGGAGAGGCTGAAATGGTTAAAAAATCTGAAAGCAGAGCCGCTTGTGAAATCAGCTCCCAAACGGCTCTGGCAAATTTCATCAACTTTTCACTTTCCCAATTATTCCCCAACATCTCTGCCAACAGGTACGTTCCTTAAAATAAACAAGCCACAGCCAGACACTTGCGTTAACCACTGGCCAGGGCGGCAGAAGTTTGCAGGGTACAGCAGAGACAAGCGCCCTCCCCTTACTCAGCTCGACAAATTCCGAATCCAGAATTTAGAAACGCAGAAGCAAACACTTAAAAATAAGGAGGGGGGAGAAAACAACCCTCAGAACCGATTATTACATCATCATGTGAGCAAATTCACAAAATAAACAGTTATCCTCATTTGCAAATTATTGTGGCTGTAAAAGTGCTCTGCCCTCCCGGGTGGTGGTGATAGGAAACAATAAATTGTGCACTTTGCTATCTTGGTAAGATAATTTTTTTAAAGTTTATGGCTACTCTTTGTAGTTTACCTGTTGAATTTTTTTTTTTTTTAGTTTGGATTTAAATGTACCTTTTAGATCATGCAAAATATTTATCATCTAATTTTTCATGAAAGTTTCAAGATAATTTTACATAGAACACCTAGAGATTTAATGTTTGTCCTACAGAGATTATGAAGATATTAAAAGCAAACATCCCAAAACACCACAATTTTGGATTTAAATCTAGTGTTATGTGGTTGGTGCTGCAAAACAAGGTGAAAATTGGTAATTAATTAAAACATTTAAGGTCCTTTGACCTGGGGAATTTGGAGTCTTAAAAGGCAAAATAGAGACCAAAATTTGAACTAATATTTAACGAAGGTGATGGGTGTTCCTCTACCAAATTTTTCAGAGAATGAGATCATCTAATAAGACTGTTTTGATACAAAAATGCCACTTGTTTATTTTGACCTCAGTTCTTTGAAATTGTCGACTCCACAATTGAAATATGCTGTGTGTTCCAACAAGGGCCCGGCAGTCGTAATGACAGACCAGCCCATCTGTGCTGCGAGAATGTATAATTTCAGCCTATAGTGAAATTTATATAGAAGCGATGATGTGAAAACTGCTCTGCGTGGTACTTCTTAAAAAAAAAAAAAAAATCCTGCTGAAAAGTACTGGGTGCCATGGAGAATGCTGATATTTTGCCTGATTTTTTTTTAAAAAAAAAGATTCTATGGAATTTTACTGATTTGGGGAAGAGGTAGTGTCATTATCCGAGCTAAAAAAACTAAGATGCTAATTGATCCCATACAGCCATCCAGCTACGCAAGGCGTACACTGGAAAATGTGTTATCCATGTACATTAAAACCTGTAGAGGAACATAATCTCGGTGGAAAATATTAATTTAGAATGAGAATGCTCATTTATGAAAATTAATTGATTTTATGCTACTTGCCCCTACCTTGTCCAAAAAGAAGATGAATGCTCAAGAAATCTGACTATCTATCATTCCAGGATTTAGGATTAAAAGACTATTTCACTTACATTAATTATACCAAAAAATAAAATAAAATGAAATAAAATTAAATTACATTAAAATAAAATAAAATAAAACATGAGGAGCGGACAACTATTAAAAGTATAAATTCTTTAAATAAAATGATTAGCCCCCCCCTTCCCCTGCCCCGATGCCTATCTCTACACTCTTGGCTCTTTTGCCTTTAAAATTTATTACACTCTGTTTTTTTCTAGTCCTTTTTATTTTCTCACCAGTGTTTTATTTGGTGCTTGTTAAATATTTGGGTGGAAAGATCCTGCAGCTTGCAGCAGCAGAATGTGGCTGTCATAATCATGGAAATGTTTTAATTATCTCTGCTATATACACCTGTCTCTGCAGCCCCACGTCCTCCAGTATCAACTGCTGTCTAATCTCAGAACAAAAGCTGCCGATATTCCTCGTGTGGGCTGAGCTGTTTTAATATTTGGTGGTATCGGCTCGGGCCGGCTGCTCAGATCTGCACCAACACGGCCCAAACACCTCTGAATTAAGAAAACAAAGATGTATTTACATGGGACTTTTCCTCTTAGGTGCAACATACAACTTTCTGGGCCTGATTTTCCATTTTCCATAAATCAAGACCCTGGCTACCCTGAAACGTGGGGAAGCCAGGCGGCGTCTGCAGGCCGCGCTTTTGTCAGCCTGCCAGAGAGAGGGTGGAGGTGATCTTGGAGCTGAACTCTGTAAAGCTCACTTTTTTCAGTGAAAAGGTTCAGCAGTTCTGAAGGGTCAGGCACTAACAGAGAAAACTCAGGGAGCCCCTAAGTCCAGCTCCGGGATGCCCGCAGCGTGGCCTGGGGACACAAAAGTCTGTAAGGGACTCCCATGCCCAGTGGCCACAGTTCAGACCCTGGGCAGCCAGGTTTCTCGGCCCACGGCTCTGCAGAGGGAAACCAGGACAGGATCGGGCCACAGGCAGGCCCAGGCAGGTCCCGACAGGCCCGGGACCACTCACGGCCCCCCAGGGTCTGTCCAGTGGACCGGCCCATGTGCACCCCACGAGCCGTTTGTGGGCAGGGAGGTTATGAGTTGGGCATAGCACCATTAGCACTTAAAAAGCTTAAAAACAAAGCCCAAAACAACCTAACAGATTTTCCCCACACTGAGCTGAGAGTCAAAAACAGCTTTCTTTCTTTTTTTTTTCAAAAAATAAAACGAAAGGGGGAAAAGAACTAGATCCTTAAACTGCGGACATGGCAGCATTGAAGATGCCGGACAAAATAAAAGGGCCTCTGTTCCCTGATGCACAGTCCACCCTCCGTGTGCCAGCCTGGCTCTGCCTGCCGAAGACTTTGCTGAAAGTAGTGTGGACGATTCTGGTTTTTCCCTTTGCTACTCCTGACGCTGCTAATAATTAATCGCGATAGTAATAATAATAATAATGAGACCCCACAACAAACGGACACGAAAGAGTAGGCCATGCCTATTAATACCTCCTGAAACATTCGTTCAAATAATTGAACATGTAGCTACTGTGAAATAACAAACATTCATTTTTACTGTGATTTCTAAAGCCTGTAGCTCTGGATCTTAAAAATAAATGGGCTTGGCCTCTGCATTTTCCCTGCAGTTTTTGCAAGGGCTGACTTCACTGAAGATGTGTGTGTGTGTGTGTGTGTGTGTGTGTGCACGCGCGCTCACCCGCGCGCATGGGGAGGGGGTGGGGGTGCGTCGGTTTGGAATAGAATTTTGAATTTTGGATAACCAATTAGAGGAAGGAAACGTAACAGGCACCGAGCACAAGATGGCAGAGCCCTCGGCTTGTCTCCAGCAAAAGAGAAGGGAAAAGGTGACTTACCCAAGGTGCGGGAGGTCAAGAAGCTTTCTCAAAAGCAAAGAGGTGAAATGGTGTCCCTTTGCCGGGCCGGTCACAGTGGCAGGCGGTGGAGGGCAGGTCCTGCTGGGCAGCAGGCCATCCCCAGGTGCCAGCCCGTCTCTAGCTACCGTCATCCATTGGTCCCTCGGTCCGGGCCAGTGTAGCCTGGGCCTCGGCCACCCCAGCACCCGGAGGCAGGGCTGCCAGGAGCCAAGTGGCGCTGGGGGAGGCCCGGCTGCCAGCCCAGGAGGACGAGGAAAATGCTACTTTTGTCTCCTGCTCTCATCTGGCACTGGCTGCCCGGGGAGGGGGGGCCAGAGGCGGCCGCTGCGGCTCAGCCCCGCCCACCGGGAATTTTTGAAAGATGCTCATGGGTGCCGGCAGGATGGCAGACGTGGCAGAGGCGGGTGGGCTGGACCCCCAAACCCACTACCAGACGAGGGTGGGGCTGGCTGAGAGGGAGCAGGAGGAGGAGACAGGAGCGTCTGGCCACTCAGCGGCCGGCCGAGGAGGACGCCGGGAGCCCGGCCTGGCCCAGGCCCGGCCAGGCGCCAGCCCTCCCCGTGGCCAGGCGGCGCGGCCCGGGCGCCATGTTGGGGCAGCCGGTTGGGCCGGGCTGCCCTGGGAGTCCAGGCGGCCGGCTGCTCGGGGATAGAGGCCACATTGTTCCCATGCTGGGCCCCGCAGAGGAGCTGGCAGGGGCCAACACCCCAGTTGTGCTCCATGGGGGCGAAGCCCAGAGCCCCACCCCAATAGCCCCGGGCCCTCTGAAGGAGCCCATCCTGACCGATACCCCAAAGGCTGTGCCGTCGCCGCGGAGAGCTCTGACCACAGGTTAGAATCTGGCCTTGTGAGTGACCAGCCGCCTAATCCTGGGCAAGCCATGCCACCTCTCTCAGCCTCAGTTTCCCCATCTGTATAAAGACCAGGGAGAATGGCTCCGACCGCGAGGGCTGCTGTGACGACAGAATGAAAAATAAACGCCGAGTGCTGAGCACGGAGCCTGGCACCCCACTGGCACTCAGCAGACGGTTGCCATGCCCAGAGGGGCCGCAAGGTGGCCAGGCAGACGTCCGGGGTCCAGGCATGTCACCATAGCCTCTCAGACCATCCTTCAGTTTCACCAAAGCGAATCCCCGCCACCTCAGAGGGGAAAGGTGACTGTGCTGTGCTCCGGCCCTCAGAGCCGAGTCAGTGAACTTGAGTTTTAACATGGGCACTCTTACTTTTATCAGACTTCACTGCCCTTTGTTGCAGGCATCTGGGCCGTGTCCGCGTGGCCAACCTGTTTGCCCAGGTCTCTCCTGTGCTCTTTATGTGGCCAGGAGTTGAGGTGATGACTGCCGGGCTGGCCCTGTGCAGGGTGAGCCACTGGCTGCCAGTGTGGGAAGGGGCTCCTGGGGCAGGCAGGGCCAACTCATGCCTCGGTGGAGGGGATAGTGTGGAGTGACCGTGGCTGGGCCCGACTCGCCGGCCCACGCGCCTTCCTGTCAGGACAACTGGAGGGAGGTAGGGGTGGCCGGGACAACTCAGCTTGCCAGCAGGATGTTTTAATATTGCTTTATGCCTGCTCAGAGCCAGTTGTGCCCAAAGTGAAAGTGGGGGGAGCGAGTGAGCCAGGAGGAAGTGCCCAGGAGGCACCCTCTGGTCCTCGCTCTGGTGTCACGCACACGGCCACGTGACCAGCTTGCCAGCTGATGCCAGAGACAAAGCAGGTAGGATTCCAATGCCACACGCCCAACCAGGAACGCTGGGAATTCCATTCCAGCAACGGCTTGGCACAGCTGCCAACACCCTGGACCCGGGAGGAGAGGGTCTCCCGTGCTCCATGGGGAAGCCACTGAAAACCAGGTGGCCATTTTGAGGCCAGCCCAGCCGGGAGAGGAGGCAGAGCCTGGATTCCGGCGGTAGGAGGAGGTGGGCACTCCCACCCTGACACACACACAATATCACCACAGCCAGACGTGGCTGCCCGGGAGATAATGGCCTCCACCCCACGGCCTACAGGCCAGCGTGGGGCTCAGAACCCAACACAGCCGCCAGATCCAAATCAGGTCCTTCTCAGAGGAGACTGCAAGCCGAGAGCTTTGGCAGCAGCACCCGAGAGCCGGGGCCAGAATCCCCACCGACAAGCCCTTTTCCTGGCAGGGCGGGGAGGGCTCCACAGGTGACATGCATGGACGCTGACATGCTCGGGACACACATATGTACCAGCAGGCCAGAACCTGCAGGTCCGGTGCCGGCTCGGAGCCCAGGCAGGTCTGGGTGACGTGATGAGCAGCCCACATGCGATTTACAGCAGCTTCTCTCACTGTTAAAACTGAAGACTGAAACCCAGGCACCATCAGTTTATTATAATTTAAAATGTAATTATAAAAGGCTGATTTAAATGTAAATATCGGCCTTAAACACATAAAATGGGAATCTAGATTTAAGAGCCCCAAATCAGCAGGTAAATATGTCAGCTAAATGCTCTTCCTGCCATCTGAAATCCCAGGAATAAGGAAGGGTGGTTCACAGAGAAACCCAGCCCCAGCATTGGAAGCCAACGGCATCAGGAACATTCTTTTTTTAATCTTAACGGAAAATCTATTACTCCTTTAAAAAAAATGGCCTTTTTACTTTGTCCCTGCCATGCACACATTTTTTAGCCGCAACTACCAGTCTCATTTGACAATCATAACCATTGCCTCTGCGGGTCACATCTCTGCTCCGAAAACCTCTGAGCCACTGAACAGCGGGCCCGCAGTCCGCTGCTCGATTCATCATCCATCCATGCGGGTCTCTGAGCTGACAGTTTTGAAAGGCAAGGCTCCTGAACCCCGACTCAGACGACAAGTTTCCCATCCAAAATTTCGCAAGACGACTGTACAGCATTTTACTTTTGAATCCCCCCCCCCCCCAGAAGTGAACAAAAGCTTGTGTTGTAGGGTTTTACTGCCCCCTGTCACGAGATTTCAGTCTTTTCCATTTCAATTTTACCAATTCTACCCCTGGTCTCAGAGGCTGTTTTGGCCACTCCCAAAAAAGAGTTCTCTTCATAGTATGGGGAAGGAAGGGGGGCAGGTCAATGCAGAAGGTGAAACAAACCACAGCCAAGAGATTCCAGGATTAAAAAAATTAAAAAAATGCACCAGCAGTTTTAAAAAAACAAAACCTCGTTTTTGAAGGCAAATATAATTTGCCAACAGTCTTTTGGGTGAAAGGGAAGCTTGGCAGGGCAGGGACTCGCATCCCCCATCGTCTCGGGGCCACTCCATCTTCTGTCCTCTCTACCCACCTCACAGGGGCCTCTAGAATGAGGACCTCCTGAGCTGGCAAGGGTTCAGGGCCGAGTGTCCCCCGCAGCCTTCCTAACAACATCCCCCCCAGCTCCCCACTCCCCCCAACAGGCTCTCATTACAAGCCCCATCCGGATCAATTCCTGCCAGAGTCCCAGAGTCCCTAACGTGAGCCTGGGGTCCCAGCCTCCTTTCCCAGGGCGCCTTCCTGGCTGGGCTGAGGCTGTAAATTTAGCAGGAACCGGGTAGAGCTGCCCCGGCACCATCCCCAGCAGCCGAGAAAGGAAGAGGAGGTAGGCCTCAGAGGGGATTTCTGCTCATTCTATTAACTTTGGAAACTTCCACCAAGAGCTAACTCCGGGCCAGGTGTGTCAGAGGTTACAAGCACACCCTCTCCAACTGGGCCTGTGTGTGGGGGCTTCACCTAGTCAGGCCAGGCCAGACTCTCTGGTAACCCACAGGCCGCTCCCACGTTTATCAGTTTTGGGGAGGAATAAAGGAGACCAGAGAATCACAAATATTGTCCAAAACCTTTCTCAATGGCCTCCTCCCAATGCCCCCCCACACCCCCAAAGATGGACCATTCCTCTTCCAGTCCCTGTTTCTGTCATTTCCATTCTGCAACCCACCCCCAGCAGACAAAGGCCGACCGGGCCTGGG
The DNA here is from genome assembly GCF_964194185.1 of Rhinolophus hipposideros. Taxonomy (NCBI): domain Eukaryota; kingdom Metazoa; phylum Chordata; class Mammalia; order Chiroptera; family Rhinolophidae; genus Rhinolophus; species Rhinolophus hipposideros. The sequence goes on from NC_138055.1 coordinate 3,116,816, forward strand.
TGGAGGGAGGCCCCATCTAGCCCACGATCCGAAACATGGCTACCGAAACAAGGCTCACGAACGTGCCCCTGCAGCCTTTCAGAAGAAAAGAAACCACAGGAGAAAACAAAATAAACTTGTGAAAGTTTAAACTCCACTCAACAAAGAAAGCCAGACATTCCCACTGAAACTTCCCAAGGACCACGGGTCGGGGACCTTTTTTCTTCCTTTTCTATAAATCTCCGTCCCTGACAGAGTTCTCAAGGCCTGTGATACCCAGACACTCCAGCTCCTCCTCCACTGTCCCAGCCAACGGGACACTGGTCGCCCCGAAAATAAATATTTCATATAAAAGGTCCATTGTCTTCCCTCGGAGACAATTGTTTCTTTTTCTTCCCCCGGCTCCATAACATCAGAAAGCATGGCCGAGGCCTTTCAGGGTTCTCCTTGTTCCAACAAGATGGTCTGAGGAAGGGCAATCTCGCTGGGTCTTCCTGAACGATCAGCTAAGAGGTAAAATCCTCCCGAAGCAAGCATTTTGGTGAGCGTTCACTTGGATCGGGCCAAAGAACAATGAGCTCGTCCAAGTGGTGAAACCCTCCCACCAGACTGCCACCCGCCTTGCCAGCAAGGACGTTGGTAGCCAGTGTGGCCACCCTGCACCTCTTTCTTTCCCTATACCCCAAAGAGGTGGAGGGGCACATATCAGGCCCTGGGGCCAGCACCCAGGTGAGGTCCTCCAAGGAAAGGGCACCTCGCCTGTAAGCACATCCTGCGACCCCAAGGAGATTTGGTCCCCTCTAGTGTACTCAGTGCCTCTAGGCTACGTCCCCGTGACAAGGAAAGCCTGGGCTTTGCAAGCTCCTGACAGTCTGCCTTGAAAACATCATTAAGGTTCACTTTCATGATCACTTGTGGGGCGGGAGGAGGGCACTCGTAGGTGTCCTATCTAGTAAAACCAAAACTGGGCTCTGTCTCTTAGAAACTCAAAAATATAATAATAACTAGCAATAAAATTGAAAACTGCCATTTACAATAACAATTACAAGAGCAGCAGCCATTTATGGCATCCCTGCCACGTGCCAAGAACTGTGTTTTGTGGAAATAATGTCTTGTCTGAACCCTCTGAAGGACCCCCTCTGAGGTCAATATTATCATTCCTGCTCCAAATCTCAGGATACAGGCCCAGGGAGGTGATGGGACTTGTCCAGGGTCACACAATGAGCCAGATTGGAGCTGCCTGGATGTGAACTAGGACACCCCCATCTAAAGGGATTTCTGCAAGAGCATTCTCCCTTCATCCCAAGTGTGATAACATACCCGCCAACCCCAGTAACAACCGAACATAGTGATTTTCAGATGTTTTCCCACCTGGTTTTGAAGGGCTTCCCTCCCTTCCCGAATACTGTCCCTTACTGGGAAAACACTGCTGCCTTGCATGAGATTTCCCTGGACACTGTGGAATGCCTGTGCAGGCAGGGAGCCCGCCTGGGTGGCTAAAGCCCTGTGGCCCCCCCCTTGGCCCCCCAGGCTACCTTTGAGTCAGGCCTAGTCCAGGCCAGGATGCGACAGGCCCCAGAGCCCTTCTGAGGATGGGCGCAATTGAGACGGGTTCACAGAGTCGGGCCTGGTCAGGTGCAAACAACACGGACCCAAAAGTAAGCCCGCTGCAAAGCTCCCCACTGTTCCCGCGGAGCAAAGCAAATGCTGTCTGCACCTGTTCACAAGGCATGCTTGACACCCGGCCACGATGGACACCTCATCACCACACACTGCCAGTGAGCAGAGCCAGCACCCCGGGGACCCCTCACCCAGGATCTGCGGCCTCAGGTGGCTAGAGGCTGGGCATAGCAAGGTCCCAGTGCAGGCAAGGGGCCGACCTGGTTTAAAACAAAAACAAGAATGCCAGGGCCATCCTCCCACCAGCCCACTCCAGTCCATGAGACCCTGTCCCTGCTTGGCACAGTCTTTCTATTAAATCCAGAAGTAATTAAAAAAAAAAAAAAGACAGGTGCCAGTTTCATTTTCAGAACCTCGTCTTTTGTGTGTGTGTCATCATAAACAAATTTTGCCTGGATGGGATGTCCCAAGCCGGTAAGAAGCCCCTGCTAGGACCTGAACATCCACTGCAACTGGGCTGGCTCTAAGGAACAAGGACAAAGGCAGGGCAGGACAGCACGAGTGCCGAGGCAGGGCCTTGGGTCGAGGGGCGGCCCCTCCATTTGCTGAAGGCTCTCTACCCTATCACATTCTGGGTGCCACAAGCACACGTTGGGGCAGGAGATGGGCTTCTGGAAGTTTGGCGAATAGCAACCCCCTGCTAAGTGGCCCTCGGGGTGCATCTTTGGATGCTCAGGCCTTTCCCTGCTCCCCACGTCTGGCCCAAGGAGAAGGAGCAACAGATGTCCCATGTTTTGGCGTCTTAATCCTGGGGGTTGCCCAACAGCCTCAGCAGAAAGCTATACCATTTCCACCCATCTAACAATACATTATAGGTCATCTGTGGACCCGGAGAAAACATTTTCCACATTTTGCAGGCGAGGCCCTGATGGAACTTGAGCTTCTTATAATTACTAACCTCGTCACCGCCAACGCCGTGCCAAACACAGCTCCCGGCTGGAGCGGTACGCCTTCAGCAGCGGTGCCCCCATTTCAGAGATCAGTCCTGAGCATCCCACCCCAGGTTTCATGTCTGCTAAGCACCTCTGATAAAGTCATAAATAAAAATTCAAAACAAGGGGTGGGGTATGGGAGAGGGGTGTCATGGCCTAGCAAAAGAGCTGGCCAGGTTAATCTGCAATCCCCAAGCAAACTTTCAGCCTCCAGGCCAGCGTGGACCAGACCTTACTGAAATGCTCTCCTTTTTCCTCTGGGTTCTTCCCTGGGATCTGGGAAACAAGGTAGGCCAGGGGAGAGGGAGACGTGAGCCTGGTTTGGGCTACTAAGGCCTCTGTCCACGTTCCCGGAAACACGGCCACCAAGTGCCAGCTCACAACTCCAGGGTGTTATGGAAACAGGCCCTCCCTCCCCAGTATATTGTGGTCAAAGCACCCAGCAAGGTTATCCAAACCACATCATAAGATGGGGGAGAGTGGAGGGGAAATCACACCTGTGATGGGACCATATTAAAAAGCGGGCTTAATCCCCCACAGGTATGGGTTTCATTTTATCAGGATAAGTACACACAAGTACAAACATGCATTTTAAAACCCCAAATAGCTAGAATCAATGAACTAAAATAAAGTGAAAATAGCGCTGGCCTGCAGAGACTGCCTTGGCTTCTGAAACCCAACTTTAAAGAAATTAATTTCAGCGTTACCTTAAAACCCTGTAATTACGGCAATCGCACATTCCTTCACCCCTTTCTTGCTCCCCACAAACTGCCCAGGGCCTCGGCTGGGCCTGTGTGTGAGCCACCAATAAAGGGGGATTTATTACGCAAAGTTATGAGTTGTTTTTCGTTTTATGCCACCATAAACAACAGCTTTCACACAAGGGCCTTTCACTCAACCAGCCCCATGGCTGCCAATGCTTGACGAGGGCCCCCTAAATCAACTCTCCATAAATACTGGACCAACAGAAAAAAATAAGCAGTGCTGGTTTAGGAAGTGAATAAAAGATTTCAATTTTTCAAGAAAGGGCTGTAGCTCCCAAATAACCTTTCCAAACATATCTAACGTGAAAACACATTTTCTCTTTCCCTTCTATTCTGTTTAAGATGCCCACTAACGTTATTTTATGTGTTCAGCAAAATTCTCTCTGGCAAACGGCCGGCACACCTGAGATTAGAAGCTGTATTTCACAAATTCCAAGTTTCAGAATGTTAATGACGGCCGTGGAGTTCTTGCAAGCTGGTGCGGCTTCATGTTCAAGAGCAATCTCTCCTTCTCGCCCCTCGACTGTGGAAGGCCTGCCCTACAGAAGGGCTCTTCTTAGAGATCTCTTCATTAATATTTAAATATTCACTAAGTAGTGAAAGTGAGAAATGCACTCACCGTACTCCGGAGTCGCCTTTAACCCGATGGTGACCCGTGGCGCGCAGGTCGGCGGTCGTGCCCTTGCCAGAGGAACGCGCCGGGACGCAGCCAACGCTGCGCTATCGTGCCCGCGGCTGCACAGGCCCTTGGCCATCGGTCTGAGTCCTGGACTCCAAACGGTTCCCTCCCTGTGCGCCGAAACGGCAGGCAGCACACTGGTGCCTTCTCCCGCAACTCTTCTCCGCGCGGCTCGGCTCCGGGACGACACCGACAAAGTGCACAGCCAGGCCCCACTTCCCCGGTCCCGCGCCGCGCCGCGCCCCGCGCCGCTCCTCTTCTCCCGGCTCCGGCTTCCCTGTATCGAACCACTGGACCTCGCCGAAGAGTGGCCCGCAGGACCCGGGCTGCGCGTCCGCGAGCAGCGACGCGAGGGACCTTTGTCCTGGACGAAAACGAAAGTGGGCCGAGCCGGGGGCGCCCACGCCCTGCCGCGGAGGTCCCGGCCGGCGCGCCCACGACTTTCTCCAAGTTCACGTGCATCCCGGGGCGGTTGGGCGACTGCCACGGGCCCGAACTTGCAGCGCCCGGCCGTCGGGCGCGCCATGGGTTGCGAACGGGGTGGGGGCGGCTCGGTGGCGCGGCCCGGGACACAATGGGAGCCCACGGGCCGGCATGGGGACGGCGCGGGCTCGGCCTCCGCGCGGCCGCTCGTCTGGCGCGGCCCGGGCGCCGAATGCGGCGGCAGCGGCGGCTTGGCACAGACGCGCCGCGCGCCCGGTGCATGCTAATGGCCGGCGGCCGCGCCATGAATTATTCAGCAGCGGCGCGGAGAGGGCGAGCGCGGCGCGGAGGGCGGCCCGGCCTGCGCGTCCCCCGCCGCTGCGAAGGCGCTGCGGCGACTTCCCAAACTTTCGCCGGTCGGCACCGAGGATGCTGCCCCCGCGGCTCCTCCGTCCCCGCCCGAGCGCGCCGGCCGCGCTTCCCCCGTTGCCGCCTATTTTATGTCTTTTGTCTCGGAGTTGGCACCTGTCCCAGAGAGCGCGTTTCCCTGCCCACCCCTTCGCCGCCGGATCGGGGCGGGGGAGGGGGTACGGGGGACCCGGAGAGGAGGGGACGGATGATGGGGGAAGCAAGGCCCCTACGGGCCCCGCAGCCCAGCGGGACCGCCCAGGGGTGACGGCCGTGCCCGCGTGCCCGGGCGCCTCTGTTCCGCGGGGAGGGCAGGGCTTCGGCTGTGCCCGGAATACCAACGAGGCCTCCCGGGGCCCCCGGCCGTGCCCGCAGTGGGCGAGGACAGGGCGCGGCCCCTCCCCGACTCCCCCATTCGCCGCGCACCCTCCTCCCGAGGCCGGCGCGCGCGGGCGGGGCGGGCGGCGCGAGCAGCGGATTCGCCGCCCGGTCCCCGCGCCTCGCCCCGCAGCCCCGCGTGCGCGCCCCCGCGGGCACGCCGCCCCGGGCGCTCCCCGCCCGCGCGCCCCCGGCCCGCGGCCTCGCCCGCCTACCCGCGCCGGGCAGGGGGCACGGCGCGGCGGGTACCCGGCCGCTTTTCGCTTCGCGCCCTGGGACCCGCGCGCCTGAGAGGGGCGGCAGGCGCGAGCCCCAGCCTGGCCCGCTCCGGCCGCCCTGGCACCGAGGCTGCTGCCGGAGCGTGTTCGGCGGCTGCGCTCCAAGGCTCCGGCTGCCATGATTGCGGGCAGCGGGGCGCGCGCGCGCACGCTCGGGCCGGGCTTGGGGACTCCGGGCGGATCGACGGTCCTTGGCCTGACCGTAGCCTCGGGTGCGCCGCGGACGGCGGTCAGGGTCGCCCGGCTCGTCCCTGCGGGGGGCCAGTGCGCGCTGTGGAGCTCTAGACAAGGCTCCGGCACAGAGCTTGGGGGTCGTCGGTGGCAGGGAGGTTCTCCAGGGGCAGAGCGCGTGCCAAGGCGACCCCGCGGCGGCTTCCCGGACACCGCGGGCCGGGCGGAGCAAAGGGCGCAGTGCCCCGTGGGGTAGGGGCGGGGTGCATGGGACCTGGTGAAGTGGAGCGGCAGCGCACCGTGCCCAGAGATAGAGTGTGCAAGGTGCCTTGTGGAGGGGGTCCTCCCGGTGCCCTGGCAGGCGTGGGATGGGCGGGAGTACAGTGCCCAGAGCCGCTGCCCAGTTCTGAGCTCGCTCTCTTCCTTCCCCGCAGAAACAACTTCCTGCTCTCTGGGCCCAGGGCACAGGAGCTGCGGGGAGACGGTCTAGGCCGCAGCTTTGCTGTCTCGGAGCCTGACGACTACACTGCTGTCCCCGGGGCCCCGCGGTTCCTTTCCGCATCCAACCCGGAGGTCGCAATAGGCCAGGCTCCGGGGTCCGGACACCGGTTAGAATGCCAAGGAGGCTGCAGCAGCTTTTCCTGCCGGCTCCGCAGGGGCGCCTGAGTGCTTTCCCCGCAGAGGAGCCGGCCTGGGCCTCTGGCTCTAGGGGACACTGACACGGGGTCACTATGCCCAGACCACATCGCCCTGCTAGGGCATGCCCTCGCTCACAGCCAGATGGGCCTGGCTGTCCCCAGACGCCGGCGACGGGTGCCCGAGTGAAAGGAGGCCTCCTGGGCCCCATCCCAATGTCTCTCTGTGCCTGTCTCCCCCCACCCCCCCCAGCCGGCCTTGGCATTCTAACCAGTGTCCCTTGACGTCATATCTCGCCATTTCTGTCAACCAATTGAAATTTGCCCGTTGTCATAAAAATATATATACTTTTTATGCCATTGGTAAATTCAAAAGTTCCTCGTGTGCCCTGCTTCCCAGGAAACTCCATTCCACATTGATTGGGCTGCCCAGGAATGGGGGGCTGGCCACATGGGGCAAAGTTGGGCTGGGGCAGCTGGAGCAGCTCTGCCAGGGCATCTGCTGCCTAGACCCTCGTGACCTTGGCCTTGAATTGTGTTGGACACACACACACCAGTGCCACCACTCTATGATATACACAATTTTGGGGGGAGGGAGAGAAAAAACCCAGGCTATATTAAGAAATCTTCCAAAATTGCTTCCCCCGGGTGTTAGAATCTCACTGTAGCTTCTTCTTTCTAGGGATATCTTTTATTTTCCTAAGAAAATTCAGCTTTAGAAAATGAAGTAGAAATGTTTTCGGGCTAATCTCTTGAAATCCTGTCCAACTTTCACTTTGCATAGCTCCTGACAAACAGCAGAGACACCCCAAGCAGGGGTAATTTTGCAATGAGCTGGGTTTCCCTCTCCCTGAGGAAGGTCCAGGGTGGCTCTCTCAGCTTCAAGGACTAGGGGTCCAGAGCTGACAGCCCAGGAATTCTGTGCTCCTTCCTCAGAAAAGGACGGCTCTCAGCAGCCTGAGACTTGAGAATGCCATATCGACGTTCTCCTAACACAGTGGGGAAAGACAGTCTCTCTTGTCTAGCCCAGTCCTTTATCATTTTCTTCCCAATTCCGTTCCCTGGCCCCGATTAGGACGCGTGGAGTAAGAACACATTCCTGTGAGATGAGTATGTCAGGGCGATCCGAAAGCCACATATCCTTCTATTACAGCTCCTGCACCAGCCACACCGAGGAAGAACCCAGCCACTAACTGCTATTATAAATTCCCCTTTTCCCCTAACTTGACTGTATGGTTCAACTACTTTAAGAAATAGATTAAAGATATTTTGTGGTTTAGCCACTTTGAGGACTTCTGAACAACGAAAATGCTTTAGAGACTGGGCTGAATGCAGAGATCTAAACGTTGTAGGTACCTGGCCCTTTTAAGAGCAAATCTTGTTTTTTCAAAATAATGAGCAAGCTGGGTAATGACCGAACGGAGAGTTTGACAATAAATATACGGTTACTATTCTCACATAAAACCGTTTCCCAGTGCAGACTAGAGATGCTGCATGCCTTAGCGATAACGTTCTCACACACACATTCTGCATGCAACAACCACACTGTAATCTGTGTATAATCACTTTCCTCAACACTAGAAATATTATAACTCGTGATATATGTTTTGTGATTAAATGGGTGGATTAAAACATTGAATTTAAAAAGCCACAAAGCAAAAGAGATTATCTTCCATTATGCTACTTACAACTTTTGTTCCATTGGTACAAATACAAATTTGACAACGGTATTATTACTGAAGTCTACAACTAAGTGCCAGGATATTAGCTTTCTAATTTTCACCTGAAATCATTGTATAATCATACAACTTGCTAACCTTTTTATTAGCTGATTTTTTTCTTGCTCTCACACACAGTCATAAGTTAATTTAATGCCTTTTTCCTCCTCCCAATTTTTATTTGGTAAAACAAGAAATTGGGTGAGTCAGAGCAATAGTTGAGAACACATCCTCTTTTTTTTTCAAAATCCCCCCTCGACTTGGCAGTGATTTACATATAATTTGGTTGCAAATTCAGAAATCAAATTCTGCTTTATTCAAGGAACATAATAGCACTCAGGTAATACCATTGGATGTTATTCAGGTTGGTTTTTTAAAAGTCTTTTCCTAATTCGCGATCATACTATTCAAAGTAAATGATATAAAAAGGTGTGCTCAGATTATTAAAATGGAAACCGGGAAAATTTACTTTGCTGAGCGCTGTGATGGATATGTTTCCTGGAGAAAGACTTGGTCTGTGCCTGTAGGCCACATGGAGCTTGAGGTCAGATGTTTGAAAAATAAGTCACACGAAGGCTCTTGTTATACCAGGATGTTTATAGTATCAGCCTCATACAGTTATTTTTTCCTGATTTCTCCCAAGATCTGCCTAATGGGAATGCAGCCGGCGACTTCCTGCTCTGCCGCTGGGCTGTGTGTCCCGGCTCAGCCTTTGGCCATCCAGCCTCAGAAGGCCCGGGGCACTTCAGTTTAGTTTCCCTTTTCTCAACGTATCAACATTCAATAGTTTAAAATTTTCTGTGCCCAAGGCATTCCTAGGACTTAGTAAACAGATGCATTTACTCTAATTCAAGCAAGTAGGATGAGTGTGATTGAAAACTTACATTTTCACTTGACTTTTGGACGTTCAACTTGTACACCCAAGATTAATGCTGTTTGTAAAGCTAGCCCAATAAACTTGAGGTTGGGAGTTTGCGGCGGCCTCTGGGGAAGGTGCCATTTCTTCAGTCATCTCCATATATCCTTTTGAGGAGCGGCTACGCAGCTCTGGGTACTGTGTATTAAAGGCAAACCAGGCTTATGAATTTTTGTTCTTTCGCCTGGTGTCTCAAAGGAGTTTGCAGGTCTGGATTCCATTTTGATAGGCCTATTTTGTAATAACTTGTACTACTTTATGAAGTGTTTATTTTTACTATTATTTACGCCCAAGCCTTGTTAGCATCTATTTACCTTAGGTAAGCCCTTTTTTTTTATTCTCCTCGTGGAGATAGTTGTTGAAGAGGAGAGGGGAAAGCAGCCTGCTAGTTTGATGGAAGTAAAACAGTGAACAGAGTAAAACAGAGTTTACGGGGTCTCAGGAAACGTGAGCAAGCGTCCTTAGAAAGGATTCTTTCCTTCCAAGCATAATGAAGCATTTTTCAAGATTTTTTTTGCTTTAGTTCACTCAGTTTTATGTCAAACTTGGCGTTAGTTAACTAGCAACAGAAACGAAACCCTGGCCGTGCGACAAACATGTTTGAGGAATAAAAAGCACAGGGCAGGACACTGCATGAGCAGCCCCCCCACACACCCCAATAAAATCCAGCATGCTGGCAGACCATTTCTACATCTTCTTTTTTAGAAAACATGAAGAGCAGACTCAGTGTGCCTGCAGCTGTCAGCGATCAGCAGTGTGCTGGGCTCTCTCCTGACTGACGGGTGGCAGTCCCACACCCACGCCATCACTGTCTGTGTAGAAACCTTCGGGGAGCGGCTGTTTTATCATTTGGAACACACCTGGGAAGTCCACACATTCACTTTTCAAGACGTGTTACCTGTATGTGTGGATTTTTAAAAGTCTAACAACCCTGAAAGCACTCTTAAGGAGTTACTATTTTTCAAATAAAAGAACATAAAACAACTAGGAGTTGACAATAAATATGTGTCCAATCATACAGATAAATGTGTGAATATACTGTATATGATATATACATGCCAGTATGAAATTTATTCCCTTACAGATGAGGAATGACAATTAATATTTTGCATTCCAAAGTAGTAACATCACAAATCAGAAAATATGAATTAAGGACGACAGGCTAATATCCTCAGTTATATATGTATATATCAAATGCCAGAGCTATATTCTTAGCTTCATGTAAGGAATGACAAAAAGCACAATTCATAGCAAAATTTTTTTTAAATCAAAATTACATTTCAAAGAGAAGGGGTACTGAATTTATTTTCGTCTCTCAATTGTGCAATTTCTAAAATAGAGTCATCATAAATTGGGAAATTAAAATTTTTCTAAAAAATTTATTGTGCTACTTATAGCAAAATTTTATGAGCAATTAAAGATATATTAGAGTTTAGAGTTTAACAGTTTCTGGTAGAAGGAGGTATACCGATTTCCACGAAAATGAAAGGACGTCAAAAAATTTGAAAAGAATTTCACTCCCCAAATGTCCAAGGAATGCCTTCCTTGCACAGTTGAAAAGCCTCAATTTATTTGAAGTATTTTTGCATCTTATTAATCCTTTACAGTGGTCTGAAATAGTCATTATTTTAATGATCACATATGTTTTTTGAATCACACCTAAGGAGAATTTAGCTATTAAAAATTTAAAGCAATTTTAAACTTTAAAAACGGTCAAATGTTTGTTTTCTTTCATTTTAAATAATGCCGAAATGCTCATGAAAGTCAGCTGAATTTTTTTCTGCCCCACACAGATGAAATGAGAATTTTAGTACCATTTCTTAGCCATATAGTTCTGTGAGCTAGGTAAATTGTGAGCCGTCTAGAATAAAGAAAGGAAATAAACCCTGATTTAGAACTCAATGCTTCATTGTTAAATTGCAAGGGACAAGAACGTTTTTAGAAATCAAGGCTTCACGGATCACTTCTTTGAAATGATTGCAACAACTAACATAATACTGTATGTCAACTGTAATTGAAAAATAAAAAAATAAAATGATTGCAACAAAACCTAAACTGCCTACAAGTAGACACATGAAGAATGAGGGATTGGGTGGGGGGGTGTCAATTACAACAAGTTGTTTGAAATTTGACCACAATGGTCTTATTTACTGAAATACTCTCATGTTATTTTTTTAAAATCGAATATGATTTCACACAACACAGGTGAGTAATTTGCTTTATATATAATGAAAGTTTCGTTTTCCTGACTCTGTCTAAATATCGCAGCTTTTAGTTCCGGTTAACAGAAAGACAAGGTTAAGGTCAGATTTTTCATAAATGCCCTTCCTACAATTTGTGAGGAAATGTCTTAACTAAATTTATCACCGCAAGACCGGGTATTATTGAATGGCTGCAAAGAAAAAAAAAAAATACTGAAAAAAGAAAGCCAATGCTTTTGTTCTGTTTTGTTTCTTGCTATTTACAGAACGACTTTTAGTGTAATTTCTAATTTTTAAAGTTCTTTTTTTTTAACCAAAAGAAGGTGGTAATGTAAACAAACAATCTGACAAGGGGGCATAATATTAACTTTCAAAAGAAGAGTCTATAAAATTTTTACATGATGAACACATATTTTAAAAATGTATTTCAAAAATGACAAGAGACGTGAACATGATTTTTCTCTCCTGTGCTTGGTTTTTGAGGATGCTCACAGGCAGGAATTTTTAACTATCATCAAGGGTTTCTGCTTTTGCTAATATCTATTAACCAGTTTTTCAACTCTGTATTCTAAATATGCTACAAAACCCTGCTTCCAGAGTGGGCCTTTCCCGGTCTCCTTGTCTAGAAGGCTGTGGACACAAGCAATGCTGCCTCTTTCCCTCACTCTCACAAATTCTCCGAAATTGGCAGTCTCTCACACGTAGAACGCCGGAAATTTCTAGGAGGACTCCAAGGCTCACTGGGAAACTTCTCGCGCCGGGGAAAAAACTCAGCGCACACCTGGATCTACAGATTCGGAAAAATTAACCAGCTGTAGCCAAAAACCAAAACACTCAACCTCCCAAACACAGTCTGCAAGAAACACAGAGTTCTTTGACGTGACAAGAAGACTTATAAATAAAATAGCTCCAAGGCAGACAGGCTGAATGAGCCTTTTAAGACAGCCTGTTGGTGCCTCAAACTTTAGTATTAGAACATTAAATGTTAGCAACACAATAATATCCTGGGATGTGCGTGCATGTGCATGTGTGCGTGTGCACACGTGTGTGTGCGCATGCATATGTATGTGTGTACGTGTGTGTATGTGTGTGTGTGTGTGTGTGTGTGTGTGTGTGTGTGTAGAAATATATGTTTTGCTGCCCTTCCAGCGTAAGGCTAACTTAAGGTCCTGGTGGAGAGCCCTGAGTCCAGGTAAAAGGCAGGGCCTACCTGTGTTCTCCTTGGGTCACAACCTTTTTCATTACACACATGCAAACACTCAAAGCCAGTGAAAACATAAGCTGCTGAAGATAACGAGGACTGATCTCAGACAGAGAAAACTTTTCCCTACAATACAAAATTGTTTTGTGAGTGGCCAACCAAGCTGACTGACCTCGTTCACTGTCACTAGGACAAAAGCAGCTAGGCTGGCGTTGGTGAATGAGGCGAGGGGTTGGGGGTGAGGGTGGCTGAGGGTGGATCCCTTGGGAGGGGAGATCAAATTGTATGGACTGGGCTGGGGTTTGGGTCCCACAGACCCTGACCCAAGCCAAGCTGGGTCCGCTGTGGACAGTCCGGCCTTGGACCCTGCGCTCTCAGGCGTACATGCAGGAGGAGGACGATTTCTAAACCATGAAATCCAATCCCCCAAATTGGAGGTTATCTTGTCAATTTCCAGGGCCGTGACGGAATGGGGATGCTCTTTAGCTTGCCCAAACCCTTCTCACCAGGCTAGCCCACACCCTTCTTGTAGCCACTGCAGAGGGTTTCGATGCAGTCCAAGTCAACAAAATGCCCCATGGTTAGTAAGTGCCAGGTGTCACATGAGTCGCTAACTTCTTAGTCTAAAACAGCCTCATAGTGGAGAGTTTTTCCAAAAGTAATAAGTTTCCCTCCCCCCACCTCACGTGATCCTCACAACCCTAGAGGAAGACTGAACAAGGACTGTCACACCTTCTTAATGACCAGGGAAACTGAGTCCCAAGTGGGTGGAGAAGTGACTCTGTCGATATCACACAGACCTGGGACCCCCAACCACTCCGGGTCCGCGTGCCTCTTTATTTTTGCTTTGTTCTCTTTTGAAGGAAAACATCACTACACACTTCTTCACACTCATGCACACATAGGCTTATTTGATAGGTAAGAACAGTTCCCAGGAAAAACAGAGCCCCATTGAAATCTGGGTCCCAGCACGGGCTGAAGCTGGCCAGCTCTGGTGACCGCCCCCCCCCCCCGCCCCTGCAGCTGGCTTCGGTCATCTGAGGCGGCCACCCTCCCCTGCCAGGTGCATCCTGATCACCCCCTCAGAACTGGGCTGGAAAGAATTGACCTCCGGTGTGAAATCACAGACACGAGCTCCCTGCTGGGCCTGCCAGAGTCCTCCTTAACAAAGCTGCCTGGCCTGAGCTGAGGGGTCACACGCCCTCTGTCCACCGCTCTTTCTGCAGGGGTGCCAACACCCTGCAACCAGGGGCTCCCTGGCCAAGCAGCCAGGGTGGCTCGGGGCCCCACCTGCTTGTGGCCCTCTGTGAACCTGGCGGGCCCCTACCCTTGGTCTCAATGTGAAAGAACAAGCAGGTGACCAGAATGGCCTGGGAAAATCTCAGTCTCTCGTTAGCATGCTCCCTGAGGAGAGGCTCACTGTGGCGGTTCTCTCCTGGAAGGGTGGCCAGGGTTCCAGGCCTGGATATCAGCATTCTGCGGGGACAAAGGTATGCCGAATAGATGGAGTTATTGCTTCTCAGAAAAAGGAAGAGCAGGTGGGTGCTGCGGCTGTGGTGGGAAGGATATGAGGAAGGGAAAGAGAAAGAGGGGACTGGGTTATTTGGGCAATAGTTCTACAGAAGGTGATAACAGCAGGGCATGGCCCCACGGGCCTGCCTTTCCAGCAGAGGTCTACACCACACCTAGAACTCTACCAAGAAGCACCTGCCTCCCCCCATGGTATGAACAGGACCCCCAGCGCAGCTCCATCCTCACAACAGCAAGGCATGGCCTCCCACCTGCAGAACACCATGTCTTCCCGAAGACAAATTCCATATCAAAATACTCCACCCCACAAACGATGAGCTCAGAAACAAAACTAATGTTTTTAAAAGTCTCCCTGGCAAAGCTAGGTGAACGAAACTATGAAATCAATGAAGAGCGGGCCAGAGGCCTTGCCTGCCTTGGCCAAAAACGAGAAGCCACTCTGTTCATCCTCCAAGGCCAAGGTTTCCTGGACTCCTTTCTCTTGCTTCCTTTTTGAACCTAATTACAAGAGAAAGTGCTTTTTATTTTTTAAAATTGTTTTATTGGGGAATATTGGAGAACAGTGTTTTTTCAGGGCCCATCAGCTCCATGTCAAGTTGTTGTTTTCAATCTAGTTGTGGGGGGGGCGCAGCTCATTGGCCCACGTGGGAATTGAACTGGCGACCTTGGTGTTGTGCAGCACTATGCTCTAACCATTGACCCAATCGGCAGCCCCCAACAAAGTGCTTTTTAAAAAATAAACAAAAACCCTTAAAAAAAAAAGTTACAAGGAGCTAAGTCTGGAAAGCTTCTTGGGATAAAAATTATAACCTTGTCTAGCATTTGAGGAAGTAACAAAGAACACAAGACATGGAATGGCCAAAGTCTGAATTTAGTGTCAATTGTCCTCATCACACCTGGCATCGGGTGGCACCTAGAACTACCTTAGATTCTGGAAAGGCTGTGATTTGGAGGAAAGAGAAGAACAGAGGGAGAGAGCCCACTGCAGGAGAGGGGTCTGAGGGCTCCCGCTTTCTGTCACAGGGCGCCCTGGATTCTGCCCTCCCGGATCAGCTTTGCTTTCCCATCTGCAGTATTCCCTGCAGAAATAAAGAGCAGAGAAAGAAAAACAAGGCACAGTAAACCTGTTCTCTGCACCTCAGCGGGCTGGCTGAGGTCCTGAAGGGCCCTGCAGAGAGGCGCCTCAAGCCGCACCCCTTGCCTGGGGCCTAGGTCAGCAGGCCAGGTGGGAGGCGGCCTGCCCTGCACACTCGGTGACAGGCACCCACGTGGCCACGGTGGCTTCCAGCGGTGTGTGGACCAGGAGCATCTACCAGCAGGGTGCGAGGCTGCTGGGTAGGAGTGGTCTCTTGCAGCCAGCCAGGGCGGGGCAGGGGACTCGACGGGGGTCTGCACCAGCTCTGGAGGCAAGAGGCCTCACTGCGCCTCCTCCAGGCAGCCCCCAGGTTCGTGGTGCAGCGCAGCGGCGGGTGTCCTCAGGGCTGGGGCCGAGGCAGGGGCCGAGGCGGTCCCGGTGGGCATGAGGCGCGGGATGTGCGTGGAGCCGGGACTGAAGTCTGAGTCTGCAGCCGGGTCCACGTGGGCCAGGGCTCGGGTACGCATCGGGGTAGGGCGAGGGCGGTCCGGGGTCCAAACCGCGGTCTGGAGTCCGCGTGTGCGGCGGGGGCGGCCTGGGAAGGTCCGAGTCGGAAGCCGGGATCCGGTGTGCGTCAGGCAGAAACAGGGGTCCACGCGGGGGCCCGAGTCCGAATTCGAGTCCTGAGCTGAGCGGGGGTCCAGAGCTGGGATCTGGGTTCGTGTCCATGTCAGGGTCCCGGCCGCAGTCCGGGGTTGGGGCCCGACTGCAGGGTAAACCCTGGTTCTAGGTCCCGGTCCGGGGTCCGAGTCCGTGTCCCGGGTCTGCGGCCCGGATCCAGAGGCCAAGTCCACGTCTGGGGACAAGCCAGGGTCCGGGGCTGGGGTCCGTGTCCGGCTCCGCGTCTGGGTCCGAACGCGGTTCCGGGTCCCTCTCCGACTCGGTGGCTGGGGCCGAACCGGGGTCCAGCGTCCGAGCCGGAGTCCGGGTCCGGGGTCCAAGTCCGTGTCTGGGGTCGGGGCCGAGTCCGGGTCCGGGTCCGAGCCTCGGTTCGGGTTAGGGGTCCGGGTCCGAGCCCACGTCCGCCCGCGCGGAGGTTCAGGTCCAGGCTCTGCGTCCGAGTCGGAGCTGCCGTCCGCGCCTGGGGTCCGAGGCCGGTCCGAGGCCGCATGGCGGCGGCACGTGCCCCAATTAGCCGCGGGCGGCGGCGGCGGGGCGGCCCCATTGAGGGCGAACAAAGGGCGCGACCCTGGGGTCAGGGAGTCGCGGGCGCGGCGGCCGCGGCTTTGTTCGCCCGCCCTGTTTACTTTGCCTGAGAGAAGCGCACAATATATTGACTAAAGCGGATTAGAGGGTCGCGCCCCGGAGGCCGCGGGACCTCCCAGCCGGCGCCTCCCGGGCCTGCCAGGCCTGACGCGTGCAGACCCCTTCCCACCAGGTCCCCGCGGTCCCGGGCAGCCCCTCACCGCGGGGCAGCCGGGGAAACTGAGGCTGCCCCACCCCCCGCCAGGCCTGCCAGGGGGCCGCAGCGCAGTCAGCCTGGGTCCTGGAGTCAGGTCTGCAGGCGGCAGGCGGGTGCCAGCGGCGGGGGTCACCGGAGCCACTCGGTGGCCTGAGCGGGGGTCACTCGGCCTTTTAAGCAAATAAAGACATTGTATTATTTCCCGACCCCTCATTTTAAAGATTGTACCCTTCCCAACATTGCTGGTCCTGGGAACTCATTTTACAGGGAAGCAAAAGGAACTTGCATGAAGGCTAATATATTTTAGATGGAAACAAGGACAGATTTTTCCACATCACAAAATCCTGTAGCATTATGGTTAAAAAATAAAATTCCCGCCTCTTGCTTTGACAAGCAACGCACTCCTGGCTGTGAAGCAGCAGGTGACCTAGGAACGCAGAATAATATTTTGAGATACAGAAGTCCTGGAAGTACAGTTGGAAAACAATTATGTTTTCTTTCTTCTTTTTAAAGAAGGTAAATGATGCATATAAATAAACCACTAAGATTTCCACCCAAAGACCACAGTTTATCATCTGGCATTATGAATCCAAAATCTATATAGTTCTCTGATAGAAACTTGCAGAATCTTTTAAATTGCCCTTAAAAACTAAGCAGCAGATGCGGAAAGCATGAACTCAAAATCAAGCAGAGTCTAACTAACCAAGACTGGTCGCCTGACCAAGTATCCAAGAGGGATGCTCTTTTTTTCCTTCTCAATGCTATTGTTTAGAGGACAAAAAAATACTTCTCCTTCAGTTCACACAAAATCTTGAGATTTTTATGCCCTGGTTGGGCAAGTATGTGTGTTCAGTTAGGGAACCCATGTAGTGTTTGATTAATAAGCTAAAAATGTACGAATCTTTTACAAGAGAACAAATAACATTAACTTACTATATATACATACTTGTTGGCCTAACGAATATTTTTGCTACATGCCATCTATCCACAACAATGGAAGGAAAATATGCCATTTGTCTATATTTCTACTCGCAAGCCTTTAAGAAGGATTTTTTTTGTTGTTGTTTATAAAAATGCCATATGTTTAGAGAAGGCACAGCAAAGTCTAAAGTATGAGAGTAAAATATAAAGACAGGTATTTAAGACAGTGATCATTTAAGTAGTAAGTATAAAATATAAATAATTCAAGTATAAAATACCTGGAAAAAGGAAATAATATTCTATTTAAAATATCCTTCCCAACAGTCGACATAAGCATAAAATTACATAATTTACACGCACATTTACTGCTTGTGAAATGTTGTATCCCCATGTCATTACAGATGCTTTGTCAACATTTTAACAGTGACACAATATTCCATTCTTTTCTAACATGATAATCTACCCCATCATTCTCTATTATTCCAAATTTCATTCTTGTAAATATTTCTCTGTTGTAACTAACACACAACCAATGGTGTTGCCCGTGAAGGTTGTCTGCAATGTGACCTGTTGTTAAGATGTTGAAGCCATCTCCTAAGGGGGTTAAGGCAGACCCCATCAATTCCATTTGGAAGTCCTATCAGAAATGAATTTAGAAATTCTAAAATTCCCTTTGGATCACACTTACTCCAGAAAGCAACATGGAAGTCAGTTTGCTTCTCCCTCCAGAGGCCTGGTGATGTGGAACTTTTGCCTGACGGATTCGTGGGACCAGCGAGACACATGCCTGATTGCAACACAGCATTTGGGAATTGTGTCTTTGCACTAAAGTGCTGGCGCATTTTTGCCTCCAAATCACTTGGCACTGACCCCCAACCGCTTGGTGGGTTTAAGTCAGGACCATAAAGCTGAACACCTTGGAAACATTGATTGCAACAGTTCTGATGAAACTTTGCCCAGCTAAGAAGTGGAACTTTTGATTTGACCCAAGCGTCTTTCTTTGCCGCGACTTCAAAGCTCATGCCTGCTTTTCACCATCCTGTAAGGATCTCTGCTATCCTCCCACCTCCCTGCCCTCTCCTGTACAGAGAAGGCCTAGCCATGCTCCTTTCTATCTCCACGGCTTAGGCCCTGCCATACGCCCCTCTCCTCCACGCCCGAGTCAGCCTGCAGGTTGGGCTCTGCCATGGGGCTGTGTTGGCGGTTTGTCTAGCCTGCCCGGACATGGATCCCAGAATGGTGGGGGAAGGAGGCTAGTGCCCCAAACACTAGGGCCTGCTCCTGCCTGCCTGAAGGAGGTGGCTTGTGGGTCAGAGCAGGGGAACTGCCACTGGAACAGAACTGCAAGGACGGGAGGATCCAGCCAAAAGCGTCATGGAGTTACTGAAAATACCGTAGATGCTACAAGAATCGACAAGGCAGAGAAGACAGCCTGGAAGTGTGACCAGAGCTTGAGTGGGGAGGGTGATGAACAGTGTTCCCCAAATTTTCTGCAATGAGCATATACTGCTCTTATACTGAGAAGACGATCATAATACTGACACAACTATATTTCTTATAAGTCAAATAGAATTCACTAGAAGAATAAGATGTATTACTATTAACATTTATGAGTTTACATAAATAATTATAATCATATATTGCCAGGAAATTTATAAAGATGATAACGGTAGTTCATGTGTCTCTAGCACTTCACCCTTTAGAGAAACACCTTCAAATAGAAAATGAAACTCGGCAGCTTTGCTATGCAAATATTGGCTGCTGCTGTAACATCCATACAACAACCCTTGTTGTTGGGCTGGGACGGGCACTTTTCTTCTCATTTTAAATCTGGGAAACTGAGGCTTGGAGGATCGAAGTCAAGAGCCCCAGGACGTAAAGGGAGGCTTTGAGTCTCCGGTGTCCCCACAGCAGCTTCCAGACCTCCGATCCTGGCACCATCCTGCAGGGGAGACATTTTCCCCAGGGATCTAGTGTTTTTCCTGGCACTGCAATTTTTTTTTCCATTACTGGAGGTGGTTCCTGCGGCCAGGGCGGAATAGCAATTATGAAGATTCTGTTGGGTTTGCTTTAAAATAATGCTATTTGCACAGGGTCCGGGTTATCACTGGAGAGGTGTGCTCCAGAGAGCATGTGGCACTGGGAGTGCATGTTGCACGGCTGAGGTGTGACAATGCCTCAGTCAGGCAGGGACTATCTTTTTTACACGATGACATTAGACCCAATGCCACCCTCCTCGTGGGAGGGAAATGAGATGCACTGGAGGTGATGCACATACATGTCTGAAGCTTGAGTCCACTCGAGGAGAAGCCATTTGCCTGGGTGGGAACACGCCTCTTCTTCTGGATTTTTTTTTTAAGTGGGTCATTTCCAGTCCTTTGATAACAACAAATGGAAACAAATCTACAAATCCAACATGTTTGATCTTATGTCTCTTTCTTTAAAAGAGAATTAAAAGGCAAACCAGCGTGCTGTTTTCTACTCTAAAAGGTAATTTCTTAATTTGGATCGTGAAAAATAATTGTCCTCCAGTTTGAAAATCCAATGGCTCTCAGAATGCAAGTAAGATACGCCACTCTTTGTGCTAAAACGATCGTAACTGGTTTAAAATAAATCAGAACAAAATGATGTGAGCTGAACATATGTCTCCCATCACTTGTTTTCTGCAGGCAGAAGTGGGATGAGCTGCTGCAGACAGACCGCATTCCATGTCCCGGGAGTGAGGGGACTGGGCCCCGGATCTGCATTTGGGGACTTTTAAAAGGGAGGCACCATGGTCTCACGGAGCCAAGAGATCTAGGCTTTTCATATGGCAAAAACATCCTCAGTTTTAAACAAGGATTAAATTATAAAATAAATAATTATACAACGTAATCAACAGGTAAGATGAATAAATTCAAGACATTTATTTCCTCTAAGAAAAATGTCTGGCACTTGGAATTTTTCAGCTGCCAGTAGATGGGCACATTTTTAAAAGACCCTTTATTTTACTTCCCCTCCCTCATACAGGGCACAGCAAACCATCTCTGCCTTCTAAAATAAAAACAGATGCCGCTTTAATTTAGCAAAGAAAAGCCAAAGTGCAGAATCTCTGCACAGATAATTTTTAAATTAAAGAGGGAGAGAGACTGTTAACTGTTTTATACCTTTTGGGGTGGGGGGAGGCAGTTACCTTCTCCACGTGTTAATAATTTAACTGTCAAATCACAATAAACAGCTAATTCCTTCTCTGAGACACTAGGATTGTAACCTAGAATGGGAGGTTTTAATTGTAACTACTAAATAGCAAATGCTGACAGAAGTCCTGCTTTCAAAGTGTCTCCAGACAGGGCTGGGACAGACTGATTTATTTTATCTTCTCCATCTATCTAGGTACAGCATTAAAATACATCATCTGTTCACTTTAAAACACGCAGCGCAAGCACCAGCGTCAGGGCCACTCCTTAATTTTCACAGTTTTGGCTTTTCATTGTTTCCAGAAATACACAGCCCTTGCATGCTAAATACTCTCAAAAGATTAGATCTTTAAGTAGGGAGCCCAGCACACATGGCAGCTCTCTAACTCACACGAAAACCCTTCCTCAAGCTGCACAAATGTTCCAGTGTCCCTTTCCTTAGAGATGCCAATGAAATCATGCAGGCCCGAGCCCAGCTCCCAGAAGGAGTTTGCCTCTGGCCAGCATGGCTGATGGAAAGCAGAGCCTAGTAAGGGTGCCCTGGCTGGGCAGCCAGGTAGGCAGTGGGCAGCAGGGAGTTAATCGGGCAGTGGGGAGGGGTTCAGACAAAAGGCCACGGGCAGGGATGGGAAGCCGGCAGGGGAATTGGGGCTGCAAGGCCCAGCCTGACCAGGCCCAGACACAGGGGGCTCTGTCTGCCTGCCTGCTGCCTGCACTGTGACTAACCGCCCCACTATTGTACCCTGAAGCCAGCCCTTTGTACCGTCCCCCCTGGCATCTGGAAGCACAGGGAAGAACCTTTTGCAGCAGTCCCCCCTCGTCCTGGAAACTTACAGCCTCAACACCACTTCTTTCAGCCCCCAAGGCTGCTGGGGGCCTGACTCGCCATGTAAGCACACTTTACCTTGACCAAGAAGGGCCATCAGCAAAAAGAAGCAAAAATAGTGGTCTCCCCAGCTCTGTGGGGCCATGGGGACCGGCTAAACCTGCACTGCTCAATACAGTCGTCCCTCTCCACATGCTACGCAAGGCCACTGAGCCTTTGAAATGCGGACAGTCCATGCAGAACCGAGATGTTTGTGTAAAACACACACTGGAGTTCAAAGACGTGGTAAGAAAAAAGTATCAACTATCTCCCCAATAAGTTCATATTAATTACACATTGAAATACACTATTTTGGATATATATTAGATTAAGTAAATTGTATTATTATAGTGAATTTTGCCTGTGTATTTTTACTTTTTAAAAAATGTGGCTGCTAGCACCTGTTAAATTACAGACGTGGCTATGTTTGTGGCTCACGTTATGATTCTATTGGACAGAGTTGTGCTAGGCTGTGGGTATGGGGGGCTGTGAACGGGCCACGCAGCTTGCTTTCTATCCGGGAGACAATGGCTGGAAGATGTCACCATGTCTCCCTGCCCAGTAACAACCTTTACCCAAGGGCCAGGAATACAAGGCCCTTACAGCCATATATGACCCCAGCCTTGTATTTACCTGTCTCGAGAATTGGATCTTGCACACTCACATGTCTGGAAATCCTTTGGAAAACACATATGTATGCACAAGAATGTGCACATACACAGAGAAGGGTCCTGGCTGGCCTTTGGAGAAGGCAGATTCAAAGGGCACCCAGAGGGTCTCCAAAGGACCTTTCAGAGGCAGATCTGACCCCGTATCCTAGGACAGACCTGACCAGCCCAGGGCCCCAGCATGACATTTGTGGACCCAAGAAGCACTTTTACGTTCATGGCACCTCCCTCCATAAACATTAAAGATATTTTATGACTGCATAGAAAGATAAACATAATCCAGGCCAAATTCATCATTACGATATGTATACGTCCATTATTATTGTTATGGTCATTTTTTCTTCTGATTTGAAAAGACATTAAAAGTTAAACATATTCGTGGGCCCATCCCTCTGAGTACCCACGCCTGCTGCCCACTCTGCACCCTCACCCAGAGAAGTGAGGCCTCCCCTCTGCATCTGGGGCTCGCCTGGCGTTCCTCCAGTGGCAGATGCCCTTCTTCCCTGTAGAATTTATTCCTTAAGTCCTGCCTTGAATATATAGCCTCCACCAGATGCCAGAAAACTTTCCATATTATTATTTTTTAAACTTTTATTTACTTAAGTGTGTTTTTCCAGGACCCAGGACCCATCAGCTCCAAGACACATAGTTGTTTCAATCTAGTTGTGGAGGGCGCAGCTCACTGTGGCCCATGTGGGGATCGAACCGGCAACCTTGTTGTTAAGAGCACTGCGCTCTAACCGACTGAGCTAACCGCCCCTCCATATTATTTTTAAAACACCAAAATCAGTCATGAGAAAGGCCCAGGATCCCAGCATAGCTGAAGGCTCCAAGTCAAAGAGAACCAAGACCCTTCAAGCACAGTGCTGGGGTCCCCAACCGCGTGCCCGCGTGCCACGCTCAACACCAAGAGACAAGCCCGCCAATCATGCATGAAGGTGACACTAGAGGTGACTGTTACAGTGTCCAGTGGACCACCATATGCCAGCTCTGTGTGGGCCCTGAGCACCCCTGTCCTCTGGTCCTCGCACCCCTGCTTCTGGCCCAGCTTCTGGACGGTGATGCCGAGAAGGCCTGGCTCTCCAGTATGTCCCAGAAAGAGGCCTCAGGTGCTCCGACCAGTCCCTTGCCATCATGCCACTGTGCCAGGCCGGGGCCCAGACGCCACTGGGGAAACCCCTAGTGCAGGAGATGGTTAAAATTCTGCATCCTTTTTGCATCCGCCTCCAGAGGAAACGCTGCTTTTTTTTTTCTCTCCCAAGCAAGAGGAGTGAAAAAAAGCTGAGAGCAGCAATTTGCAGGCCTTGGGATGTTTTTCTCCTTGACAGACCTGGGCCCCGCCTGGCTGGGCCTTCCTCTGCCCCATGGCCACAGCTCCGCGTCTGCACTCCTGCCCAGGCCCCATGCACGCATGGCCTCCCCACCGAAGGGCCAGAGGGAGGAAAAGGGGGAGGCCGGCTGAGAGGTAGCAGCCAGGCCTGGCACTGCTCTGCTTTGTGCCCGCTCCTCACAGCCGCCTCTCTCCCCTGCAGGCCTGCCCAGGCCGCCGCAATGCCTGCTGCCCACCAAGCACCCACCCTGCGCCTACCGGGGTGCCCTCACCTTCTGGGTCCCAGCCTCCTGGCTGGGGTGCTGCTCACACTCAGGGCGCCTGGCCACATCCTCGGCAGCGCCGCTGCTCACCCCACCCTGCTGCCCGTGCGGCGGCGAGCCTGGCACTGTGCCAGGCTGCCTGGGAGCTCAGCCTGGGCGGCGGGGGGTGGGGAGGCAGCGGGGAGGGGTGCGTCGGTGCCAGGGGAGGGAGAGGCCCAGATGCCCAGCCCGCCCGAGGGGCCTCCCCCTGCCTCCCGTCTCCTGAGTCCCATAAAGGCACAGACAACACGGGCGGTTTAGTCAAAACAGTCATGTGCAGGAGCCGGCACACCAACAAAAGCCCTTATTTATTTATTTAGTTCACACACTCAGATAAGGAGACGCCTTTGTGCACATAATTTCACACACACCAGAAAGGAGGCGATGCCACGATGCTCCCACCGCCGGAGCCGCGGACAGCCGCCTGGCCTCAGCAGTGACTGCGTCGCTGGCCTGGGCATTTCCATATTTAAATTGGGCAACAGCTTATGATTAATTAAGAAGGAAAAAGGCAAAAAAGGAAGAAAAGCAGTGGGGGTGGGGAGCTGGACATTCTGGGCAGCACGCCGTGCCAAGGTGCCCGCGGCAGCTTAACTCCTCCCATGCCAGGCCCAGGCGGGAGTGGGGGGCAGCAGCAGGCAGCTTGGAGGGGTACTAACTGTGTCCTCTGCTGAGTCCAGCCTCGGGGTGCACAACTCGCCTGCCTTCATGTATCGAGTGCCACCCCAGCTTCAAATGCTGCCCCAGGAACATTCTGTTCCTTGTTTTATTATTCAAAGTAGCTCAGCATTGCACAGGTCAATGTGCCGGGAAAGAGATGCCCCAAAGTCCCATTCCCGCTGGGACATACTCGTCCTTTGCACCCTCACCTTCACAAACATCCCCAACATGCAAGTTGCAAGGAGGCCCTGCCCCGGTGAGGCTCAGACCCCTCCACGCTCACACAAGGCCCCGCCAAGCGCTGCCCTATGGCCTTTCTGTCTCTGAGACCACCCAGCCTGTTCTGGGAACAGGGCAGGAAGGCCTACCACCCTTCTGGAAAGAGTCAAGAGCTGTGGCCAACTTACAGCGGGAGAAAGACAGTATTGCTAGAGGCACGTGGTGGGCCTCATGGAGTCCTGGATTTAGGGTCCAGCCATCACCAAGGCTCAGCCCTGCCCCTTGCCAGCTGTGTGGTCTTGAGCATGTTATCTGGCCTTTCTAGGCCTCAGTTTGCCCACCTGTAAAATGGGGATAAGTGCCCACTGCACCTGCCTGTGGGGTTGAAGTGAGGAAGAGCAGCTCCTGCTTGAGCAGAGAACCTGAGTTCGCAGAACCTCTGCCCTTAAGGAGGGCAAAGGGCGTGGCCAGTGGACCACTGGCAGGAAGTTCCTCAGAACAGGCCACGTTCCCTTCGCAGGTGGATGAAATTGCGGGCCTGGAGGTGGGGGTGGGGGAGCGTCCTGGATGCATCCAGGTGGGTCCGAGCTAATCACGGAAATCCTTCAAAGTGGAGAACCTTTCCCAGCTGTGGTCAGAGACAAAGGGATGCAGGCCTCTCTTTGAAGATGGAGGAAGGGGCCGTGAGCCAAGGAATGTGGGCACGTCTAGAAGCTGGAAGAGGCCAGGAAATGGATGCTTCCCTGGAGCCTCCAGAAGGACCCAGCCCTGACCACACCTTGATTTTAGCGATGAGAGATTTCAGAGTTCCGACCTCCGTGACTGTACGATAATAAACTCGCGTTGTTTGAGCCACTAAATCAGTGAAGTTTGTTATGGCAGCAATAGGAAACCACACATCCCCTCCCCTCCCCCACAACATGTCCAGATGCCTTGAGAGGAGACTGTAGGACACAGCCTGCGACATAGTCACTCCATGTATGTCACTCGTCTGCGGTGGGAGGTGCTGAGCGGGCGTCACAGCCCTCATGCCTGCCCTCAGGAGACTTCGGTTAGGTGGCCCGATGCCCCCACAGAGCCCTCCTCTCCCAAAGGGGCTCTAACCTCACCCCTGGCTGCTGCTCTTCCCCTCCTCCTCCTCGTCACCACTATTAAGTGTTGTCCCCTGAGCAACGCTCGATAACGGTTAGCATTATCTCATTCCATCCCAGTCTGACAGGCTCAGCGGTCGAGGCAGCCAGACCCCCAAATCCTGTCCATAGTTTGGCAGGATGAGGAGCCATTATCTGCTTCACAGTCATTCATGTGTCCTTCTCACAACAGGACAGGCAGGAAGTGGAATTCGGAACAACCAAGAAACTTCTGGAACCTAAATGTCTCCCTAACAGCCTTTGCTCCTTTAGGAAAGAAGCTGAAACATGCACACAGACATTTCTCAAAGTGTTTGTCACAGGGAGAATAGGAAATCATTGGAAATGACCTGTGTCCAATAGTAAGGTGTTAGTTAAGGAAATTCATCCAGTGGAATGTTAGTCATTAAAAATCAACTTGTAGAATAGTATCCTCTGACTTAGGGCACCAGTTATAAAACATTTAATGAAACAAGCACAAGATAAAATGGTACATATAATAAGATGCTAAGATGCTCATTTTGTTTCAAATTATGTTTTCTATAGAAGCTGGGTGAAGTGTTCCCACTGGCCGTTCCTGAGGACGGTTACACAGGTGAAAACATTTTTCCTTCCTTTGTGAAGATTCAAAATGTTCTAACATTAGCATGTAACATCAGTAATGGGGAAAAAAAATCATTGCAGTCATGCTCCCTCAGTGGAGTCCCCTGCGGGTGCTTCTGGGCTTGGGCACGCGGCATGAACACGGGCAAGGAACAGGGCCAGCATATTGCAACACAGGGCTCAGGAAGGCCCTGCCCTCAGAAGGGCCCAAGCTTGGTTTCATGCTCTGTAATCACCATCTTAAAATTCGGAATCATTTTGAACCAGGGCCCTGCCAATTATGCAGCCGGTTCCGGCGTGGAGCCCCAGGCTCTGGACGCCTCGAGTTTGCTTTCCAGTTTCCCAATCATAACAGCCGGCATTTGGTACCAGGTTTGTTTTATTTCCCACTCAGAAATATCTTCTCTTCCTCTCCTTGTTACATAGGCTGTTGGCAAAAATGGGAAATGGGGTGCTGTTTTGTAAAAACATGCATCAGTCTTTTCCTTGAGACTGAAATCAGCACCTCACTAAGTTTTTAGGACCTTCTTACCAGCTGTATGTTTTCCCTGGTAAAACCACACACCTCAGACCCAGAGCCACTGCTGCAGATCTGTCCCACATCTGTTCCGAGTAGTGAAAATTCAGGCATACGTAGGAGGCTTCTTCCTACAGCTTCTGTAGTAATACCACCAGACAGGTGGTGAGCTACTCGTCTCTGGGAGTATGCAACAAAGACTGCACGGGCAACAGCAGGAGCACTGTGCAGGAAACACTGTCTCTAGATGGGAAGTTAGCTCAGAGAAACTTATCCTGGAGTTATAATTGCATGGGGCATCCAGCAGCTTCTCAAGGTAGGGAACATGTCAGACTTACCTCTCCACCCCCAGTGCTCAGCATAGGGCTACAAGCACAGGGAAGGGGCTCAGTGACTGTTTCTTTAAGGGTAAGAAAAGAAACACAAAAAGTGGAGAGAAGCAAGCAATTGGAAGTTGACATGAGATGCCAGAGAGAAATCCCTGAACTGCCGCGAAGCAGGGGATGTGTTCAAGGAGCCAGGAGCCAGAGTCCACCGACTACAGCAAAACAGTGGCAGTTCACACTTATTGAGTACCTACTGTGTGTTAGTGCCACGCTAGGGGTTCACAAAGGCACCACAATTCTCCCAACAGTTCGACTGAGAACTATTATTAAGCCCATTTGATGAGTGAGGCAGTTGAGATCTCAGAAGGGTGAGGTGACTCACCCAGGGCCACCCAGCTAGCAGGGGCAGTGCGGGGATTTGAGCACAGGCCTGGCTCATTGCAGAGCCCACCCTTCAGTGCAGCAATGGGCCCAGACTACCATAACTCATGGCAGTTCTACCTCCTGGGAGGTGAAGAAAGTTCACGTTCAGGCTCACCTTCTGCATCCTCTCTCTCCTTTGTTACACACTGAGCACCACTGGCACAGCCTGAGTGGGCAGGGAGACTTCCCAAGGGATGTTGAGTACCTCATTTTAGGGGGATTTTAACTTCAGATCAGCTCAGTTCAGCAGATCGGGCCCAAGAGAGACAAGCCCCCTTCAGCCCCCTGCAGGTCTGAGTGTGTGAAACCTGGCACTTCCCCGTGATGTGGGTACAAGAGGTGCAAACTCCGCTCGCTCCCTGTGCCCCATAGATGGGGCGTCCTTCTCAGAGCTTAGGCTGGGACCAGGGTTACTCCGAAGCCTGCCTCTCTTTTGACACTAACCAGCTAATGTGTACAAGGGGTTGCAAACTGGGGGCCACCGGCTGGGTTCAACTCAAGGACGTGTTTCCTCTGTCCTGCAGTGTTTTCAATTTTTGGACATTCCATGCACAAATCTGGATTTCCTTCTCCTGAAGAGTCAGAAACTGCGGAACCCTAGGCCTTACCCTTGTGGCAGCAACTGGCAGGAGATGACGTGTGGCCTCCCCTTAGGGCCCAGGCTCTCTGTTCCCACAGTCCTGCAAACTCTCCACTGTGCCCCACCTGACCAGCTCGGCCCCTTTAGGCTGCCCATTCCAGTCCCCTGCTGGGGGTGTCCAAGTAACAGACAGAGTGGTGACCTGCCCAGGCCCTGGCTGGCCCCGGCCTTCTCACTCTTGTGTGGTGCTCCATCCACTGGCCCTGTAGCTTCTCACTGAGCAGGACTTTGAGTCCAGGTGCCCTGGGGCTGGAGGAGGTTAGCAATGGCCTCTGGAAGATTGGGGACCCAGCCACTGCCGAGAACAAGGCCAGCCAGGCAGTCCCCGCTGTGGTTGGGGGCCATCCAGTTAGCCTCAGATCTCCAGGCCTAGGCCCAGGGCAGAGCTCTGGGAGCTCCTGAGGCTCTGCCACCACCATGGTGGGGTAGCTCTTCTACCCTATGGGTGTCCCCCAGGGATCAGGCTACGCACAGGGGCGAAGCCTTGTCTCAGGCAAAGAGAGGAGGTGGGTGTTGAGAAACTGACTGGAGGAGGGAAGGGGAGGCACCAGTGTTCCCGTCCCTGCT
Organism: Rhinolophus hipposideros; assembly: GCF_964194185.1. Lineage (NCBI taxonomy): Eukaryota > Metazoa > Chordata > Mammalia > Chiroptera > Rhinolophidae > Rhinolophus > Rhinolophus hipposideros. Next base: position 3,145,593 of record NC_138055.1, read on the forward strand.
CCCCAGGAACAAAGCCCCGCAGCGCAGGTTTCCCTCTCCTCCCCAGGCCCTGATCACAGCTGCTGTGTAGTGTCCCCAGTGCCAATTGTGGGGTCTTAGCACAGCGGTTGCCCTGGCCCCGCTGCGCCAGGCAGAATGACAGGGTGGTGGTGGCTGTGGCGGAGTCCTGTGCAGGAGGGTCACCCAACATGGCCTCAGGGAAGCTGCTCAGGCAAGTGAGGCAGGTCAGAAGCAATGTCTACCTGAGTGCCCAGGGTCCGCTCCCCGGGCAGCGGTGAGGGTGCAGCTGGGCCCCTGTCCCTGGCAGGCCCTGGCCCACCTGTGCAGCCCCCAGGCCTCGAAGGGTTAGCACCTTCGAGGTGACACCGGTGCCCTCTCCTTCCTCCCAGCCACGCGGGGAGGAGGGCATACAAGAAAGAAGAGAGAAAAGCCAGCGTGGGCTTCTTTCCCCTTTAAGAGCCCCGATGGCCGCCGCCCAGACCCAGCAGCCCGAGGGAGGGAGACGTGGGACCGACTCCCTTCCGAACTTCCCGAGCCTTTGTTCGCAGGAGGCCAGGGAGGGCTGCCTTCGCGGGCGGAGGCGCGGGCTCCGCGCTGCGCTCCATGGCGGCCACAGCGCCCGCAGCCTCCGCGCCGCCCCGGGCGCCCCCTCCCGGCCCCCGACTCCGGCCCCGACTCCGGCCCCGGCCCCGGCCGCCGCGGAGGGTGCCCGGGGAGGGCGGGCGAGCGGGCGCTGCTTACCAGGTCGTCCCGGGGCGCCCCCGCGGTCCGGGCGGGCGGGAGCGGAGTCAAGTTCACGTCCGGCCCGCGGACGGGCCGAGGTCCGGGGAGAGGCCGCGTCCCCGGGTCACAGCCGCGCCTGGCCGGCGGCGCCGCTGTCACCCTGGCCTCACGACCCCAACTTTCCTCACAGTCGCGGAGCTGGAAGTTTCCGGGCTTCGCGGGCGCTGGGCTGGGTTTCAGCTAGGACGTCTGAGCTTGGCAACAAAGAGGGAGAGCGGGCCGGGAGAGGGGAGCCAAGAAAGCAGTGCGGTGCGGACAGGGCCGGCCACTCGGCCAGCCAGACAACGTGAAATTCCGCCAGAAGCTTTTGACTTGTCTTTTCTTAAGGGGTAAACCACCACCCCTCTCGGGACACGCTCTTTCCCCCTGCACCGTCCCATCGCCGAGGCACCCTCCTCCGGTACCTGCCTGTTTTATAAGCCACACCAAAGCTCTTTTGGCAACTCTTTTCGGGGGAAAGTAGGCACAAGCTGCTCCCTGAAAGGTGGCTGACACTCAGGCCATGTCCCCAGTGCTGCAGCAGCAGGCCTAGGGGCCCCCTTTAGTCTCATCCCCTTAGTACGCGGGCATGGGATGGCCACTGGGAGCGGCTACTCTGTGTTCCCATCTCAGAGCAAGGGCCAGCTAGGACCTCTGGTGTCCAGGGAAGGACCCGGGCTCCATTTCCATACAGGGTCCTGGGCCAGGCCCACCTGCTCCCAGTATGCACCTGCAGTGAATGTGGGACCGTTCTCGCCCCTCAGAAAGATGGATGTTCCACGTGTGAGGCAGGAGGATTCACCAGCCTGGCCCTGACCGGGAAGCTCTGGCCTCTCCCTCCTGGGAGCTCCCTGGCTGTTGCCCACCATTTTCTGCCCCCGTGGCTCGGCCTGGCTTGGAACCCTCCTAGGGCAGGATCCTGGGGACACTTCTGGGGAAGGCAGCCAAAGGAATCTGCATGCACTATGGCCAAAGCCAGTCCGGAGACTGTGAGGGCCTCCGAGCACTGGAACCGGAGCGGAGAGGCACGGGCCTCCAGCCGCCCACTGGCCTTGGGAGGCTCTTGCACTGCCGTGTGCATCCGTTTGTCTGCCCGTCCTTACCTGCAAAACATGTTTCAGGAGAAAACACTCGGCCCCAGGCCTGACTCCAAAGACGGTTTCAGGCTGGGGAGTGGCATTGTTTGTCTTTTAAAGAAAAACGAGCGAAGGGGCTGTGGAGGCCAGGGTAGGGATTGGGGGTGGGGGGAATATGTTGCTTCTTTTCTTGTCCCAAAAAAGTGGGTGGTGCCACAAACCGCTAGAGAAGCTCTCCCTGAAGTGGATACGAATTTTTCCTTCACATGACTTCTCAAACAGGATCCCTTCTGGAGTCGGTCCTGGACTTCCACACTGGTCCAGGGAAGAGGCTGCAACCACGAGCGTGCCTGATGGTGCAAACCACCCACCGGGAAATTTCCAAACCTGGCCATGGGTCTGAGGACACAGAGATGGTGGAGGTGGGCAGGTAGGGCTGGTGGGGGCAGTGTGTGGCGTCATTTTTCAGTCTCAGATACTGGTCAGTTTATATACGTAGTCTGACAGCCCCCGGTGTCCACAGTGAACCTCATCTGGGGGAAAATCCACCTGCCAGATCCTTTCCCAGAAGGGGAGGAACGAAGTTTCTTATTTTGTTTTCACAGGAACAAGCATGGGCGTCAACTTTTCTCACTTCTCCCAAGACCTGGGCTGGTCAGCCGTGGTGCTCCAGTAAAGCAACTGAAATTCCCTGTAGGCTGGGTGCCAGGGGTGACATTTCAGAACATTCAGTACGTATCCCTCATTCTACACAAAAGCTCGTTGCAGAGGCCTGGCCCTTTCCAGGGAAGGGAGGCCTGCCTGCTCCCTCCTGAAGCGTTCTCACCCAGGGGCTCCATCCCTGAACGACAACCGCTTTCTTTTCCAGGAATGGAAAATACATTGGGAACTGTTATTCTTCCTGAAGCTCGAACTCATTTGCTTTCTGACTGCTGATCATTGGCGTTCAGTTTGTCCCAAAGGGGAACGTTGCCCTGGCTCTATCAAAAACCATCAAGACCCTGTCTGGGCTGGCTTCATGGACCTATGCAGTCAACCCTCATGCTCAATGCTCTGCTATCCTGGTCTTAAAACTCCTAATCCTTTTGAACAAGGGGCCCTGGACCCCCAAATTATGTAGCTGATCCCTACTTTGGCCGTTGGTTAACGAGGTATTAAAGGTAAAAAAAAAAATTATATTTTTTTACTAAATTCTGTTTACAGAAATAATTCCAGATTCCATGTAAGCAAGATAAAAATATCTTAATCAAAGATCACTGTATTTAGGAAAAACGTTCACCTTGAAAAGGCAGGAAGTTGTTACGGAAATGGTACAGTCTGAGTGTCGGAATTGCCCATGCTCAATCCCTGCGTGGGCATATGTGTCATCTCAGGGCCTCAGTTCCCAGGTGCGGTGGGGGAACAGCTCCCACCTGTGGGGTGCTCCGGGAGCTGCATGGTAGGAGAGTGTAGCAGGAGATCTGGCACATACCACCTACTCAATAAAAAGTACCCTGACTGCCACGGTTATCATTTAATGTGAAGTCTCAGGTGCAGATTGACTACTTTTAATATAAGTGCATTTTATCTCTTCTCATTATAAAAGTGATATGCACTGTTACAGAAAATTTGGAGAATACAGAGGAAGGACGGAAGGAAGGAAGGAAGGAAGGAAGGAAGGAAGGAAGGAAGGAAGGAAGGAAGGAAGGATTTCCCTCTTAGTCCCTTTACTCCAAAGCCTTCCTTCATTCACATTACAGTCTGTTTCTTTACAGTTATATAAATAGACATACAAGTACATTACATTTTAAAAATTACTTTTACCTCATCGATTTATTTTTAAATGGAAACCCTGGTTTCACCCTGCAGGACAATCTGAGCAGGATTAATGGCCTCAGGTTGTGAGCTAATTCCAAGCAGACCACACCTGGACTGCAGCGTCACACGCAGGTATGAACCTACAGTCCCCGCCACCACCAGGACCATAGGCTTATGATATTTACAGTTACAGAAGTGCCGGCTGATCAAAACTCTACATCACAAAGTGTCCTCAATCTGCTGCTGCCTCATCTTTCCCATTTGTAACTTGGTTAAAAATATAGATTTTAATAGCTTCGGGCTCTTATTTTTAATTTCTACAGTCTGTTGTAGAATCTGCTCAGTCAGAATGAAAGAAACCACATCCATCAGGGCTCCTCCTCGGCACCTTTGTGAGGCCAGCTGGCTGGAAGGAAGGGGCCTGGTGGGGCTGGGGGGATGGGGTGCGACGCTGGGAGGCCAGCAGCTCCAAGTGCAGGCAGAGCCCTGTTCTGAGACGCTCACTTAGTTTAAGCGCTAAGCCCAGCTGACAGGTCCACTGAATGTGCAGTAGATTCTAAATTGCACAAGAGTGCAGAGCAGACGGCAAGCAGAGGAAAAACACAGCCCCTGGACCCCGTGTCCACACTGCATTAATGAGCTATTTGGGGCCCAGAAGCTCCTGGGAACTGAAGCTTGAAGGCAGGGAGAATCCAGGTGGGGTCAATTCTGAGCTTCACCTGCTACTGGTTGACTCTGGGCAAGTCACTCCTTTTAGTTTCCCCCCATTCGGAGAGCCTGGTGGTAAACAAGCCCCAACCTCACAGGCCCGAAGTACCATATACTAGCTCAGAAGTGCACAGGGTCTGCCCACCCCCGCCAGCCCCTGCTAGTCTCACCCACGAGGGCCTCCTCCGGACATGAAAGGGATACAGGGACAGCAAGACCAGAACCCCCACCCCACCCCTCGCCCAGGGTAGTACAGGAGACCGGCACATTCGGGAGAGGTGCATGGCGCCCCAGGACTCAGCACTCCCAACCAGAGGGTCTGGCTTCCAGGCTACTGGAGTGGGCCCGGGGGTAGGGATCCTTCTGCATCAGTAGTGCCCGGTTGGCACAGCAGCCCTGGAGACTAACCCAGCACAGAAACGGGGCCAAAGGACCAGGGAAAGCAGCCCCACCCCTCACACCCCCATGGACCGCTACCTGCCTTCTAAGCAGTGCCCTTTCGCTGGACAGGGGCGTCCTCGTCGTCCTGTCCCAGAGTCCGGCCCCAAGCCCCTGGCCTGCGACAGCTGGAAGAAAAGAAAAGAGGTATGTTTGTTTTTATTTAATTTATTTATAAGAAGAAAAGTGTTTGTTATAGAAAATTTGGAAATTCACAAAGGCACAAAAAACAAAAATTACCCATGAGATAATTACTTGGTACATTTTGTTGAAAGTCCTTCTGGTTGGTATCTTTTCCAAATCAGATATGTATACGAGTAGGTACTGTGTGTGTGTATGTGTGTGATCATACTATAGGTTATTTCGGAATTTTTTTTGTTTAATATGTTGTAAGCATTTTATATCATGAAATATTCTCTACAGGATGTGAAAAATAAAATTGAAATACCAATTAATTTTTAAAATCTACTTTATTGGAGTATAATTTCTATGCAGCAAGGTCCCTTTCGCTTGTACTATTCGATGCGTTTTGCCTGTGTAACCACCACAATGAAGAAAACACCCATCACCACAAAATCCCCCGGTCCTGCGGCAGGCAGACCCCACCTCTCAGGCCCCAGGCAACCACTGATATGAATCCTTTACTTTTATTTCATTGACTATGCATGGGAGCACAGAATATGAACTCCTGCTCAGCAGAACTGACATTCATCTAGGCAGCTGAGTCTATGAATTAATTGTTCGTTCCTTCGTATTGATTTATAGTAGCCCATCGTATGTCTATCACAATTACCTGTTCGTCATTGGTGGACAATTGGGTTGTTTCTGATATGTTGGCTATTATGAATAGAGGTTTGTGAGTGCTAATTTTTTTATTTTATTTTAATCAGCAATGTCAGTGGCACAGGTTGAGGTGTACCCACCCAGTGGGAATGACCTGTGTATTTCCTGCCTGGAGCACGCCTGAGAGCTGTGGAGGACTCCATCCTATGGCGGGGTTAAAACTTCTGTCACTATTGTCGGATATCTTAGGGGTTTTGCTATTTTAAGTAATGCTGCTCGGAACATCTTCGTACTGATATTTTTCTGTATGGCTGTGCTGCTTTCCTGACGATGAATTCCCAGAAGTCTGTCAGGTCAAAGGGTGTCTGAGTTTGGAAGGCCCTTGCCACACGAAGCCAGAGCTCTTCAGATTCATTTTTCCACATTTGCTTCTCATATGAAGAACAGGCATCATGATTCCCATTATTCAGATGGGAAAACCTGGGGCTGAAGTGACCAGCCAGCGTCCACACAGCTGGTAAGGGACAGTTAGGAGGAACCCGACCTCTAACTCCCATACATTTCCAGGATAGCTTCCTGCCTCACTCTCACTCATTTGCCTATATCAGACATGCTCACAATTTTCCCACAAAGATTTCCATGAAAATCAAATTCTGGGCTGAGAGATGAAAGGCAGCCTCGTGTTAATTAGTCTGGCTTTGGTTTGGTTCATGCACCGAGTTTGGATGTGTGTGACTATCTCTGTGTTTTCATACACACGCACGCTGGCACTCTCACACCCACCAACACCAGTGGTGGCCAGTCCAGACGATCCGGTCCACATTGTCCTTCCAAACCCCCTTCGGAGCCGAGCCAGGAGCCACAGGGGGCCCTGGCTTGGCTTCCACACATCTACTCAGCAGACTTGGCCCAAAGGACGTCTTGTTATTTCCCCAAATCAAATCTCCCCCTGAGGACAAAGATCAGGCTGCTGGAGTGATACAAAAGAATGATCCGTTCCTGAGACGGCTGCTCCCAAAGACGTGTTGCAGCTGGTCTGGGGGTGGCTGAGCCCTGGCGCTCGTCCAGTGCCCAGCAGAAGATGGGGGAAGTGGAGGTGCTCCTTGGAGCATGGGAGGCCTAGGTATTTGTGGAGGTCTCTCAAGCCACTCTGGGGCTGTGCAAATAGCTTAGCATTGAAACTGAGACAAAGTTTGATTTCGTTCATTTATTTATCAGCTCCTATGTGTCTGAGAGGGCTGTACTCATTACCTTATTTAATTAACAAATATTGTTACCCCCATTTTATTGATGAGAAACCTAAGGCTCAGAGAGGTTAAGAAACTTGCCTGAGGTCACACAGCAGTGGGTACTCAGTCTCGGCATGCCTGCTCCTTGCAGACATCAAGCCCCAGCTTCTCTTCTGAGTTAGAGAGGTCTCTGCAGTGGTGGCTAGCAGCCCTAAGGAACACGCCTCCATCTGGAGCTAGCTTGGTAGAACCCAAGATGATTCTCAAGTGCTTGGAGGATACAAGTGGTCCAGACTCCCCTTCCCCCGTGCCCAAATCCTGCCAGGTCCCTGAGGAGCTTCCTTCCTGAGACTACTACAGGCGTACCCCACTGCTGAGGGGACCCATTAGCAGTCCCTTCCTTCCTCCATTTAAGAAAGTGGTGGTGTTCCCTGAGTTGTGGCAAGAAGAATCACCTCCTCTCAGGCCTGTGTCTGAGGCCTCCCTGCTCTTAAAGCCAGGGGGCCTAAAGAGGCCTTTGTCCACGGCAGAAGAAACCGGGAAAGGAAGAGCCCATTCTCTCAGAAAACATGTGTTTTCTGTTTACAGAGAGGCCTGTCCAGTTCCCATGCTTTGTTCTTTAATATGGAGCCAAGAGAAAAAAAATCAAACGTGCAGCTTCCTCTCTGAGGTACATTTGGAGGCTGGAAAATCTGGATTGTTGTGGGCATACTGCGCTGGGCCTTGAGCTAGCTGGGCCAGGGCCTCGAGCCCTGTCTGCTGCAAATGTCCAGCATCACGTGGCCTTACTATACCAACCTGAAAGCCAGGTGCAAAGCCATAATGCTCTGTAGGTGCCTGCCAGGAGGCTGCAGGTGGAGGTGAGGCAGGCAGCCTCCGCGTGGCTGGGGTTTGGTTTCTTCAACACGGAGTCTGTTTATGTGTGGAAGACACCCTGGGACGCTCTCACGCACACTTCCTGGCCTGTGTCACTGGCATGGCCGACTTGGTCGAACAAACCAGTCATCCTAGGACTACCCACCTTTTCACTCGTCGGATGCTTCACAGGGGCTGTCTTTTCCCATCACTTGAGCAAAGGGACACTGGTAACAAACAGGTGCACGCTAACTTGGCACAGGTCTCCAGGCTCCCTACTGGGCACCTTCAGGGAGCAGAGGCTTAGCTCTGGGTAGGAGGGTCTTCCTGCGGCGGCCGAGGCAGCAGTGAGCTAAGGTAAGTGAGCGAGCTGGCAGCCAGCTGTGCCTACTGACGGGAAACTATTGTCACGGAGCCAGGTTAGCACCGAGTGTAAAAGCTGGGACGCTGAGTTGGGGGTCTGGGCCCACATGCAGGCTGTGCCCCTTCTCCTGCGAAGCCTTGCACGAGTTGCCTCTAGGAGCTCAGCCCCCTCGTCTGCGAAAGGGGGTGACTGATGTGACCAGCACGCAATGGACGTGCTGGGAGGAGTAATGAGATGACACATAGGCACACGTCCCAGGCCTGCCTGGCTCTGGCTTTCAATAAATGGCAGCTGCTGTTAGGGTTTCTGAGCCTCCACCTTCTTTGAAGTGGGACTCGGACTCCCGCCTCAGTTGTCCCAGCTTCCATCCGCCAGCTCACAGCCCGCAGGAGAAGCGGGCTCCGGCCTGCGGCAGGGCTGGCTCTCTGGGACTCGCTTCCTCCGCGTAGGGAGGTGACAGCAGACGCCGAGGCTGAAACGGGGCCTCGCGTCCCGCCCAAGGGCGCTGCGTCCCGGGCTGCCACGGGGAAGGGTCGGCCCCCGCACCGCGGGCGGTGATGCACCGCGGGCGGTGATGCGCCGCTTTCCCCCCGGCGGGGACGGCCAGCAGCCCGCGTGCGGGGGTGGGGGGCGGGGGTCGGGGGTCGGGGGGGGTCCGCCCAGCGCGCCCCTCTGTGATCCCGGGACCCGGCTGGGAGGTCTCAGCTCCGGCCTCCGGGTGCAGCGCACCTGGGGGCGGGCGAGGACAGCAGTGAGGGCAGAAGGAAGTGCGCGCAGGACCTCCTCCCGGAGCCGCGCCCTTCCGCCACGGCGCTCCGCGGCCTTGACCTTCCAGGCCGCACGCCCTTCCGTCCCGCTCCGGAAGCCAAGACCAGCGCGACGGGCGGTGCGGACGCAGCGTGGCGGCGAGGGGGTGTGGCCGGGCGGGGTCTTACGTGCCGGGGGCGGGGTTTCTGCGCGACCGACTCCGGAAGCCCGGGCGAGGGCGCCTCGGGCCTGCAGCGCGAACACGGCGGCGCAGCCGAGGCGGGCGAGGCGGGGCTCGGGGCGTGGCCTCCACGCGCCGGGGGCGGGGCCTCTGGCTGTCGTCTCCAACTGCCGGGGCGGTGGAAGATTCGGAAGTCGAGTCCAGAGGGCGGGGCGTGCGCGGAGCCGTGCGCGGCTGGCTGTGAAGCTCCGGGGAAGGCAGGGCCAGGCGGTGCTGGGGGCGGGGCCTGGGCGGGGCCTCTGGGCGGCTGCCGCGGCGGGGGTGATTTCAGTGTCCGCGTCCAGCCCTGTCCACTTGGGTCTTGTTGGGCGTTTCCCTGGTACCGAGACATTGGAACTAGATTTCATCTAATTCAGATTTTCATTACTTTAGATTTTCAGTTTTTAAAGTTTGATAATTTTCTGTCTTTTTTCCTCCTCTACAACGAGACAGTAGAGACTTTGGAAAACCTAGGAATGCACAAAGTAAAGTGAGAAATCTATCAAATCTCACAGCACAAGTAAGGAACAGGAGCTCAGTGTGAACTCTGGTCTTGAGTTTTTATATATTTTTTGTAAATATATAGATGTTTAACACCCTACGTGCATTTGAGGATGCCTTAAAAATAACTGATTTTTTTTTCTGAGTGCAAAGACATGCGTTTTTCCTTCATGTTTGTGTCTTTGAAACAAAAATGGGATTGTACTGTACATATTGTTTTGCAACTTTCTCCTTTCGTGCATGGCTATGTTATAAATGCTCATGTAAATACTTAATGCTCATTTACAGTGTTATTTCTAATCACACAGCCCTGTGTTGGGTGGTCCATATTTTATTTAACCTATTTGCTATGATTGGACATTGATGTTCATAGCTTCCATCTTTTCTTTCTTTTATGATGAACACGCTTGCAGTTAAATCTGCATGTGCATGAAAATTCCTTGTCATAAATCCCTAGGTATGGTGTGGGGACAGAGTCCCAGGGAGCAGTTTCCAGGCTCTCGGCCTCACATGGAAAGGTGCTGGCTTGGGTAGTAGATGGCTGTCAGCTGTGGGTAGTTACCCGGCAGCTGTAACCAGTTAGCCAATTAGCCACTGATATAACTGCCGAGGCTGCGTTGGTTGGAGAGTCAGTCGGTTGGCAGGCAGAGAAGCAGTCAGCAGGTTGTGGATTGTGTGGATCCAGCCTCCAGTGAGACTATAGTGCCGCCAGTGAGGGGACAGTGGTATGACTCCCCTACCTATGGCTCCGGGGGTGTTCCTTTTTGGCCTAGCCGTATCCTGCGTTCTTACGTGGGGAGCGGGAGCAGAGACCCAGCAGGCCAGGCCGCCTCGCACAACAAATGGCGCAGTGAGCAGGGTCCCCCGCACGACATATGTAGTTGCTGAGTCAAAGAATATAATCACTAATACTTCATGTACCCCTCCTTTTTATGTTCTCCAAGTTTAAAAAGTAACAAATGATGTTTCAATAAATGATGTGACTCAAGAATACTGTATATACAAAAAATGATCTCTCATATGCAAAATATACAAAGAACGCCTACCACTTAACAAACCCAATTAAAAAGGGGGCAACGGACTTGAACAGACGTTTCTCCAAAGATGATGTGCAAATAATCGATAAACACATGAAAAGATGCTCGTCATCACTAATCACTAGGGAAATGCAAATCAAAACCACAATGAAATACCACCTCACACCTTTAAGAAGGCTAATAAAAAAACTACGCATTGGTGAGGATGTGAAGAAGTTGGAACCCTCACGCATTGCTAGTAGGAATGTAAAATGGTGCAGCTATGTGGAAAGCAGGATGGCAGCAGTTCCTTGAAAAATTAAACATAGAATTACCATAGGACCCAACAATTCCACTCCCAGCTATATATCCAAAAGAATTGAAAGCAAGGACTTTAGCAGATAATTACACATCCATGTTCATAGTAGAATTATTCTCAATAGACAAAAGGTGGAAACAACTCAAATGTCCATCAGCAGACGAATAGATGTGGTATATGTGGTCTATACATACAATGGAATATTATTCAACTTTAAAAAGGAATAAAATTCTAACATATGCTACAACATGGATGAATTCTGGAAACATTATGCTAAGAGAAATAAGCTAGACACAAAAGGACAGATACATGATTCCACTTAGATGAAGTTATCTAGATTAGTCAAACTCAAATTCAGAGATAGAAAGTAGAATGGTAGTTACCAGGGGCTGCGGGGAGAGAAGAATGGGGAGTTATTACTTAATGGGTACAGAGTTTCAGTTTGAGATATGAAGAAGTTGGGGAGATGGAGAGTGGTGATGAATGTATACAACATATGTGAATGTATTTAATGCGGCTGAAATAGTAAATGGTAAATTTCATGTTATGTAGAAAAAAGATCTTTCCTAGATTCCTGTTCTAAGAATGGCTGGGTGGGACAAGGTCTGCACACAGCTCCTTGGGCGCGTCCCTGCCCAGGTGGTCGGGGACAGCCCTTCTGAGAATCCCTGCTCTGAGGAACCAAGGGCCAAGTCAGACCTTACAGATCCAGCATTTTCCATACTTTCCAAGCTGGGAGAGAGAAACCTGCTTTGGGGGAAGCAGTGTGTCACTATAGATCTTTATCTGAATTTGGTCTTTTCTTTCTGTGCCATTGAAACACACACACACACACACACACACACACACACACTGCCTCTCTTTGTCTTGATTGCAAACTTAATACACACTCATTGTCAACCATGCTGCAAACACAGAAAGGCACCCATGAGAAAATAAATACGTAGAATCCTAACTCAGAGCAACCACAGTTGACATTCCGGTGTGTATTTGTCCAGCCTTTCTTCTCCACTCATAATACGTACTTATATCGTTGTGGTCATAGACGGTGTTTTGTAATCTGCATTTTCACTGATACAATGAAAAATTCACTTCATCTTTAAATATGTTCCTATAGCCCACTTTTGAATAATTGAAGAAGAATCCATTTCTCAGATGTCCCCTACATAACATCTTTACCTAATTCTTCGTTGTTGGCTGTCTAGATGATTTCCAAATGTGCTGCCATGAACACCCTCCTTGCCCATCTCTAGTAATTCCCTTAAAGAACCCCGAGGAGAGTAATTGTAACTTCACAGAGGATTTGTTTTCAAAGGCTCTTGAATATATTACCAATTGGCCCTCCTGGAAGGGAGAATGGATTATTCTAGCACCAGCAGATCATGAGTACGTATGGGTGGGTTTTTACATAGAGATGTCTTAGTTCTACCTGGCAGGAGGCCTGTCATAGCAGGAACACCACTGCTCCGGTGGGCCCACTGTGGATCCATTTTCACCTTCACTCAACAATCCCAAGGAGAGTTGGGCAGGAGGACCTGGTTCTAAGCTCGGCTGGGTCAATGGCCTTGGCCCCATGGTCCCTGACCCTGGGGAAGGCTGACCTCTACTTGCCCCTGGAGGCCATTGAGTGCTTTGCACTGCTTGTTTGCTGGTGCTCTCAGGACTGCATGGAACACTTCCCAGGTGCAGGGTGTGGGAGGCCCTCCAACCTTCTACCAGGCCCACCTGGCTCTTCATTGTGGTTTGGAGGGCGGTATCCACCTTTGTAGGGTCAACAGTCTTGGACACATTTCTGCTATGAAGCAGGACTCCTGTAGCAAGCAGTCACAACCATGACCACACACACACACACACACACACACACACACACACACACCCCGCCTCCCTCCATCACGTCCCCCTTCACGACAGCACAGGGTGTCTTGCATGATCCTCTGGTGGCCACTGCTCTTGGCCCAGTCACACAGGGGCTCAGCTCAAAACCTGGGGCTGGCTTGGGGAACCCTCCTCACATTTGTCTATCTTGATTATGAACAAGGCCTCCAGGGACACGAGAGACGCAAAGTCCTGGCCATCCTTCCTCTGAGGCCCCTGTAATCAGCCCATCCTCCCCTCTCCTGGGCCACAACCTTCCCTCATCTGGACAGTCACCTCGCTAACTGCTGCCAGTCCTTGCCCTCCTTAAAACCTTTCGATGCTGCACCACTCCAGGGTGGTCCCCTGCTTTTCTCTTCAGCCTCACCTCCCACCGTTTCTCCATCACTGCCTCCCAACTTCTCCAGCCACAGAGATCTGCTTGTCTTGACTCACGTGCTGTTCCTTCTGAAGGGGATGCTCTTCCTACCACATTGCCTTCCCAGCTTCTCCTCCCTTACTCCTACTGTACATAACAGCAGCAGCTAATGTCATTGAGCATGTTCCTGAGCAAGGCTCAGCTCAGCTACCACCGCCTCCAGGAAGCTTTCCAGGATGGATCCTGTGGCTATTACAAGTCACTCCAGCAATGCCCGGCCCTTCTGGCCTTGGTAACAAGCCTTGGAGCCCCACTGGGCTGTGAGTTTCCAGACAGCAAAGACTTGAGTCTACAGCGTCCTCAGAACCCAGCCCAGGGCCTGTTGACAGTGTCAAGTCACATCTTGATTGAGAGAGCAAGTACAAGACGGCATAGCCTGGTTAAAGCGAGCAGCCAAGCACTGGTATGAAGAGGAACACTGGTCGGAAATTAATTCAGACCATCCAGTTTTAAACATGCAATCATTTGGAAACAGTAAAGCTTGAAATTTGCTCTCGACTGAGAGGAATTACAAAGCAAAGGAAAACTAGAAACAATATTCACCTTCATGTTACCTAAGAGAGCAATTGTATTTCCAGTGTAACCCTGCTGTGTGACCTTGGGCAAGAGTTCTCCCTCTCTGGGCCTCTTCAATTCCAGGCAGTCCTCAGGGATCACCCTGGGCCTTCCAGCTCTGAGGTTGGGTGCAGGATTTCAATGCTAATTACTGATGGTGCCTACCCTCCAATTAACAAAATGTCACTGCCTTTGGAAGTGTTGATGTCTCCTTCTGGAACACTCTGAAAGGTTCAGTGCAGACGCTTCACTCTTGATGGCCCTGTCCTGCCCTCCCCCTCCACGCTCACATCTGCATATTCTTTGACTCACACACCAGGACAGATAGAGAGACATCTGTGCTTTGTCCCCATTTCTCTGTCTTCATAAACGTTCTTCCATCTTAATGGTCTGAGAGATCTGTGTCACATCTGCAGATCACCCCATGTACCCTCTCTATGGTTCAGTCCTCATTATACTGACCACCAGGTGTCCTGGGTCGGCCACCAGGTCAGAGGGCCCCAGTGGAGCCAGGAGACCCTGCAGGAGACCCACATGGTCCCGTGGGATCAGGAACACAGTGGCTCAGAGAAGAAGGGATGGCATGAGGAGGACCCATCCTGGTGAGGGCCTGGCCATGACCTCATTTGCAACTGTTTGGGTGAAATGACAAATAGGAGGCTGCAAGTTGTTCATAAAGGCACGTTTATTCAGCATGAAGAAATGGCCTTAATCTTGAGATTGTCTTCCTACTGAAAAAGTAGGTTTATAAATATTCTTTCAAAAAAGGAAATCATAATTAATTATTTTTCTAAAGGCTCCAACACGGAAAACTAGAAAGTTGGCAATCTTCAGGAGGTCCGCAATATTTCCTTTGAAATTGGACCGGTCTGTGAATTGCAGATGTCAGAGAACCCCTTCCAGCATGCTCCTTGCTGAGGCCCAGGGAGAGGCCCTTGCCCAGGCCCTACTCTGCTACTCAGTGCGTAAAGCCTGGAGTGGCTCCCTGTTGACCTGGGATTAGAACCAAATAGCTTAGTGAGGCAGGTGGGAGGAGGAAGGAGGGAACAAGGAAGGGTCAGGGCAGCTTCCTGGAGGAGGTGGGGTCTGAACCAAGCCTTACAGGTGGCACGCTAGTTCGCACGCACGGGTGGAGGGAGAAGAGAGGGCCGGTCAAGGATGTCCTTTCAGAGCAGAGGCAGGGTCCTAGGCCCTGGCCCCCTGGCCGACCACTGCCGCATTGTGGCAGGGCGGGGGACTCCTGGCAGGAGGGCTGGACACTCCTGGTAGGTGGGTGGAGGGCACCTGGCAGGGAGTGGGGAGTGGGGGAGCCCTGGCAGGGGACTTGGGGCCTCGCGGCAGCAGGGGGAAGCTAAGGGGCTCCTGGCAGCGAACGTGGGGGGCTCACAGTCGGGCCTCCCGCCCAGACACGCTGCCAGGCTGATTAGCATGAGCGAGCGGCGCTGGCGCGGGGGCGCCGCCGGCGGAGCTGGCACGTCCCTGGCGGGCCCAGCTGGCCGGGCCGAGACACAAAGCGCCTCAGACGGCGGCGGCGCTCGGCCATTCACGCGCAGGGGCGGCCCGGGCTCGGGCGGCGAGGAATTCCCGCCGCCGGGGCGAAGCGCGCCTGGGCCGGGCGGGGCTCGGCGGCCCCGCGCTCCTGACCTTGAACCTTTGTGACTGGAGCGCATGCAAATCGCGGCGGGACCGCGCCAAGCCCCGAGGGCACTGCGCCGCCCGGGGTGTCCTGACAAACAATGCGCCACTGTCCCCGCGCGGCGCCGCGGGCTGGGAACGGCGCGGGCACGCACCCGGCGGCGCGGCGCGGAATGCCAATGCGGGCTCCCCCGCGCGGCAGGGGGCGCGGGCCCACGGTGGGGGGCGCCCCTCGGCGCCCGGGGGAGGCCCTGCCGGGCCGGCGTAGCCCAGTCCCAAGGGCCTTGGGCTCTTTTCGGTGGTTGTCTCCCCCCCCTGCCTTCCTTTCTTGTACAGCTTTCATTTTTTAATCCTTTACATGATCGGTAACAAAATTAAGGTCGCTCCAATAACCGCCTCACCCAGAGATAACATGTGCTACCTGGGGCCGGGCGGTCCTGCCCCCTTCGCCCTCCGCGGGCTATGCTCCTCTCTGCCAGTCAGCGTCTTGCCTTTGTCACTGGTCGTAGGCATTTCCTTTGTCATCGACACCCTCCACCAACGTTCCTTTTAAAGGCTGAAAGGAATTCTTCTCCTTGGCTGAGTCTAGTCCACGCTGCCTGTGTGTCCCCGTTACAGGGACAACAGCTTGTCAGCAGGGTCATATCAGTCCCATAAGTGGCCATAGGAAGAGAAAAGGCAGGGAGGGACCTCTCCATGAGTCGTTAATTACAAGTTGCTGAATTGAGCCCAGAAGGGTTGGGCCAGGCCACAACGTGGGTACCAGGGCATCTGTGCTCACTGTAGTATTGTGTTATGTAACGAAGTAGGCCAGAAGCAGCACCTCAGAAAGCTTATGCTGGTTTTTATGCACATGTGCATGACCAGGCAATTTTAGCACCTTCTATTAATTTGAACTGGACACGTTTGAGATAGGAGACGGAGACCCAGTGCAGAGTCAGATGTCCCAGCCCTGAAGCAGGCTGCTGACTGGTCACTTGTCCTCCCGGGACTCAGTGTCCTCATCTGATAAGGGGTCTGGCGCCTGCTTGTCCATCTCACAGGGGCAGTGAACTTGAGGGTTGGTCTCTGGGTCCATGCGGTTGCCCAGGTGTGAGGCAGGCACCTGTGTGTGTGTGTGTGTGCACGTGTGAGGGGAATGTGCACGCTAGTCCATTACCACCAAGGCTCTGGGGGGGCTCAGCTCTGCTATGGAGAGGGCCCAGGACAGGAGTGAGAGGTTCAGAGGAGGTGACCCTGAACGAGAGACTCCCTCTCTGGGTGTCACTTTCTCCAGGTGTTAAGTGAGGGGGTTGTACAGAGGGTCTCCAAGAATTCTTCCAACTCTCTTAAATAATAAATGAATCAACTGAGTCACTTTTTAAAAGATGGGACTGGAGCGCAGGGCTACATCCATCCCAGCCAGGGGTCCCCAACATGCTAGCTTCATTGGTTTCCAGTGACCACCTCAGCCCGAGGCCTCCTTTGGGCTGGATGCAAGGCGTGAGACCCTATCCCTGTCATTGAGGGGCTCAGGGCCTGGCTGGAGGCAGGAGAGGTGGGCAGGGAAGGATAAGGAAGCAGGTGGTGAGCGTGGTGAAGGAGGACCCGTGGGTGGTGGG
Organism: Rhinolophus hipposideros; assembly: GCF_964194185.1. Classification (NCBI taxonomy): domain Eukaryota; kingdom Metazoa; phylum Chordata; class Mammalia; order Chiroptera; family Rhinolophidae; genus Rhinolophus; species Rhinolophus hipposideros. The sequence continues at coordinate 3,162,492 of NC_138055.1, forward strand.
CGTAGCATACTGTGGTGGAGAACAGAGCAGGCAATGGAGGGGCCCAGGAAAGCTCCGGAGGGGGTGCTACCTGAGCTGACCCTTACGGAGAAGAGAGAGTGGGGAGAACTTCAGGCAGAAGGAAAACTGTGGGGACAGACAGAGCTCTCAGGAGGCGGGAGGGGGGGTGGGGGGCAAACTCTAGGTAGAGGGAGTATTCTAGTAAAAGCCAAAGGACACAGAGAATGAATGCACTCGGGAAATCCCTTCCTCAGGCCAACTTTCCTACTTCTTTGAATTTACACACGCTACCAAAGCAAACATAAAATAGAGCAGCCCGTCTGGCGAAAAGAAATGTCAAGGTAGGAGAATGGAATGGGGGAGGAGGAAGGTAAGTAAATGACTGTCTGCCCTGAACTCCCGAGGAGTGGCAGGTTGGGGCCACTCTTGTCCTCAGAGCAAAAGCAGACTTCTTAGCTCTAAGGTTTTTGGGTGCTCCTTAACAAAGGAGCAGCTGCATGCACAGGAGACATGGGTGCCTTTCAGGTCCTTGTGTCACCTGACAATCAGGGCTATGGACATCATGTGGTGTGGTGCTAGGTGAAGGTTTCCTGGAGGAAGTGATGGCAAAGGGTTGATCTGATTCTGGCAGGTAGAATGGCTGCAAAATGGCAATGACAATGGGATAAAGCTTCCTGGGCGGGTGAGGGTGAACGGGGCTAATGCACAGTGAGCCCAGGGGGCCAAAGGCACGACGCCTCCCTGTCCTCGGCTTACTGAACATCTGGTGAGCCGTCCAGAGGGTGGCTGGGGGAGGGGCGAGGGGCACGTTTGAATTCTCAAGTCCTCTGTACTCCTAAGAGTAGAATACGATTTCTGAAGTGAAATTGATAAGTCATGGTTGACTGACCTCCACTCCCAAAGGCACATTTTGAAAACAAAACCCAGAAAGGCTGTAAGCCCCAGGCCTCAGCCGTCCGCTGTTGTCCTTAAAACTTCTCGGCCTCACAGACACCGGGGTATCTTGGTGAGTCAGACAGGACAGGCCCTGGACATCACGCATGGCCCCTGGTTGCTGACTGATGGAAGGGAAAACTGAGGCCTAGGGGCCCTCGTCTAAAGCCAAGACGGCCAGGGAGAGAACCAGGTCTCCCGCATTCTAGGTCTTTCCACTACGTCACCAGATTCCTCGGGAATTAGCAATGGAAAATCGATCCCACTCTGGGGGAAGAAGCGAGTCATATTTTCCGTCCTGGCTCCTTGCAAGCACCTGGGACGTGGTGGGTCCCTCACAGATCCCATGCAGAGGAGCTGGGTTATGTCACCCAGGGGGCAGTTAAGGAAGAAGCTTTGGCTGTGCTGACATCATGGGTGGGGCTCTGGTGTGAAATCAGCCCCAGAGGCCTCCAGCTGGCGGCAATAAGACCTTCTCCTTTGGCTGCCACTGCCCCTGGGGAAGACGGGATGGGGGCACTGGTTGGGCAGGAGGAGGGTAATGGCAAGGTCTCAGAGGCTCTTAGGCCCAGAAGAGGAGGAAGGAAGCGCTAACACTCAGCTCTACTCCTACAGCGCGTCCTGCTCTTGTCCTGCATGGACATGGAGGCCAAAAAGCCAGCGCTGGAGCCGGCCTGCCTGGGCCTCACTGGCTCTGTGCCCTTAGACAGGCTGCTTTACCTCCCTGGGCCTCAGTTTCCTCCTCTGTGAAATCAGATAGCAACCCTAGCCTGGTGCCTGACACATAGTAAGTGCTCAGTAAATGTCAGCATTTATTTGATATTCGTTCTGGACTTATTCTCTCCCTCAGTCTTTCACAATCGTGGAACCCTGTCAGTTTTGTCCTTTCTTCCCCATTCCTTCTGGTTCCCAGGTCTGAGGTCCCAAACTTTTCCATGTGGAATGAGCTGGTACGCATCAGTGGATCCAGGCAAGGCTTGCTGGGCAGGGTTGTTTTGCACCACCCCATTAGGAATGGGGGTTCAGGACCTTGGGGACAAACTGACTCAGATACTGAAGCCCACAACTTCACTGAGTGGCATGAGGGCTACAAGGGAGGTGGCAAAGGAAGGTTTTGGTCCCCGTTCAGCTAGTAGGAAATTACCCTCTGTGCTCATGACTAAGCTGGTCTATCTCCCTCCCTGCTTCCTTCCTCCCTCCCTTCCTCCCTCCCTTCCTTCCTTCCTTCCTTCCTTCCTTCCTTCCTTCCTTCCTTCCTTCCTTCCTTCCTTCCTTCCTCACTCCTTCCTTCTTTCTCTCTCTCCCTCCCTCTCTTCTTCCCTCCCTCCCTCTCTTCTTTCCTTCTTCTTTCTCTAAACTCTGTTAATATCTGCTTCTATTCTCATCCCTGGACTAATTGCTGGAAATAGAGAGCAAAACAAACAGATATTAACTCTGTCATTTTCATGCTTACGACCCAGTGCAAAGCGGCAGCTGGTAAGTAAATAATGCAGAGTAACACTGTCCAATAGAACTTTCTGTGATGGTCAAAATGTTCTCTATCTCAATTGGCTACACATGTGACTATTGAGCTCTTGAACGGCGGTTAGTGCTACTGAGGAGATTAATTTTCAATTTTATTTAATTTGAATTAATTCTAATTTAAATGTAAATGGTCACATGTGGCTAGTGGTTACCATACTGGACCTCATAGAGCTAGAGTTAAAACCCCATCGAATCACTCTGTGTTAATAAGTGACTACAGTGTTTAGTACCTGAAGTCAAATTCGTGAGCTTAGTTTTGGTAATCTGCCTCAATGATACCACAATGATACATGCCTAGTCTGGTTTCTTTGAAAGCAGAGCCCGAGACAAAGGCTTGGCTGCAGGCAGTTCAGCAAGGAATGAGATCCTTGGGGAAACCAATAAAAGATGCTTTATTAGGTTGATCACAGCTACTGGGGAATGGCACTTGATCCTATGGGACTTCTGGGGTACCTATGAAATACATCTCAGAACTGTTTACCCAGGGGACAAAAGGGGGAAGCATTTTTCCAGCCACTCCTGCTCACCTTTGGTCAAGGATGGCTCCATGGATGTCGGCTTCCTGGCACTCCTGGGTTGGGTGAATGTGAGTGTGGAGTGGGTCTCCCCAGGTGTCCTAAGTCACATTCTCAGAGAAGCACCAGGTCAGGAAGCGAGAGATATCTGGCATGGGCCTAAGGTAATGTGCTGTCTGGTTACACCTGTCTAAAGCTGGCCGAGGCCATTGTGAAATCATCTGCAGTGGCAGTGACTGGGGTAAGAGGTGGGGTTGTGAGGACTCTGAAATGATGCATGAGTGTGTCCAATACAGTCCACCTCTTGCATCACTCATACTGGCTCCCGCTTTTGATGAAGTTTAGTCTGCCAGAGTTTCCTTCAACTTGCTGGCCAGCAGCAGGCTCTGTGCGTTTTTAAAACAAGATTGTTAGTGAGGCGAGTGACAGTCTTCACCATTGCAGTTGGTGCAAGGCCATAATTGTTACCTGTTTTCTGCATCTTCCATCACACGTTCCAGGTAAGCAGCTCAACTGGTCAAGGTCGCCCAGAATAAACTTGAGATGGATTAAGAGTCTTAAGGTTAAAAAAAAATGAAACCATAAATACACTGGGAGAAAATATGATGATTTACATAACTCTGTGGTTGATAAAAGTCTTCCTAAGCAACAGCACCTACATCAGGGGCCATGAAGGAAATAATGAAGACTTTTGCTCTATAAAAATAAAAATAAATTTTTTTACACAGGGGAGAAAAACAGTATAAGCACAGTTGAAAAGCAAACAACAAACTGGGGAAAAAATATGTATTAGACAAAATAAAGTTGACTCTTGAACAACATGAGTTTCAACAGCATGGATCCATTTATGTAGATTTCCCCCCAATAAATACCTGTACTGGTTTTGATCCACAGTTGAGAGTCCACGGATACAAAGGACCAACTGCATACATTGATCTACACTGTATTATATAGGGAACGTCAACATACACAGACTTTTTATATCCTCAGGGGGTCCTGAGCCAATCCTCGTGGATACTAATGGACAACTAAGTTTTTTGAGAGTCAAATAGTTATATGTGGATTTCTGACTGTTCAAGTACCCCTCATCCCCACATTGTTCAAGAGTCAACTGTATTTCTAACTCAATACACAAAAATCCCCTTGCAAATCAACAAGACAACATATTTGCAAGGGATATAGGATGGTAACTTACAGAAGAGAAAGTTCAAATTTCCAATATGACGATGAAAAGGTTTCATTTCAAAGGATGCAAATTAATCAAAGATAAAAAAAATAGCTACTAGATTGAAAGACTTATAAAAAGATTAAGGAAAATACTAATAAAGATGATAAGTACCAGTGAGAGTTCAGAGAATGAACACTCTTATGTGTTGCTGGTGAAACAACAGATTGGGAAAATGTCCTGGAGGCAAAGTGGGCAACGTTCATTCATGAAACAAATATTTATGGAACTCCTCTGTGTGCCAGGCATGTGGTAATAACATACTCCTCATCCTTGCTTTCATTTCCCTTCCAGTGTAGTTGGGGAGATAGACATGAAAGAAGAAAGTACACCAACAAGTTTGTAATTACTGCAGTTGTACAAAGTACTTATAAATGTGTTTAACAAAGGGTCCTAACTGGTTAGGATTATTGGGGAGACTTCTGAAGCCAAGTCTAGTCTAACATGATGAGAAGGATTTAGTGAGGAGAATTGTTCTGGGCAGAGGAAATGGCAATGTGAAAGTTCTGATGAACTCTGGGACTGTCCCCTATCTTTCCACACCTGTGATTCCTGGTGTGCTCTGGCCCCTGCTAATCTTCATTCACTCAGCTCCTGATTTCAGAGCTACTACAATATATTCTCCAATAGCCAGCTTTCAAACAAGAAGTATTAGACCATCAAAGAAACAAGAAAGTGTCCTTACAAAGGAAGTCAACAGATATGAACTCTGAGTAGGTCCAGATTTCAGATTGAGCAGTTACATATTTCTACTGTAGTAGCTATTATAAATATGTTCAAAGAATTAATGAAAAATATGTGCAGAGGAAAATACGTTCAAGAAATTAAATGAAAATATGGCATCAATGAGTGAACAGATAGGGACTCTACAGACAAATGGAAATTCTAAAGCTGAAAAGGACCATAACTTGAAATTTAAAAAATTCACTAGATGGGCTCCAATTCTGGATATGTCAAAGGATCAATAAATTGAAGATAAATCAACAGAAAGCATTCAACCCAAAGGAAAAAAGAGAAATGACTGGAGGAAAAAAGGAATAGAATTTCAGAGATCTAAAGGACAATATCAGGTGGTCCAAATACATGTAATTGGAGTCCCAGAGGAGATGAGAAAGATATAGGGGTAGAACAATTTTGAGGAAATGGTTGAAAACTTCTCAGTATTAATGGAAAACGTTAACTTACAGATCCAGGAAGCTCAATAAACACCAAGGATAAACACAAGTGAAAACACTTCTAGATAAATCATAGTTAAACTTCTGAAAGCCAGAGGAAAAGAGAAAATCTTGAAAGCTTTTAAGAAAAAGAAAAAGACTTGTTCTGTGAAGGGGGGTTATGACGTGATTAACATCTGACTTCTCATCAAGAAACAAGGAAGACAAATCCAGAAGTTGCCTTGTTTATCTAATAAAAGTTCCATGAATAGATATTAATGAAAAGAGAAGGGAATTAATGTTTTGTCATATACTAACAGGAATTTTCTGGAACAAAGAAGTTGTGAGTGTTCAGATTGGAAATGCCCATGTGCCAAGCAGGATACAGGAAAGAACAAAAAGAAAAATTTCAACACTCCACACCAAGGTATATCATATGGAGTTTCAAGACATCTAGGAGAGAGAGAGAAAAAACCTGAAATTATAAAAAATTATAAACTATATCCTACTAGTTTTTTATAAGTATAAAAAGGTGACAAAACTAGTGTATATTACAAAAATACTAATAAAAGTTTTTAAGTTACAGCTCTGTCAGAGTAGAAGTTAAGCTGTAGAAAATTTATTGTAAGGCAAATGCCTCTTGTCCATAGCAATGCAAATGAACTTTGTACCATAATCATAGAATTAGAGTCTGACTTATAGTAAAGATAATCCCAAACAGTACACTTTGTTGCCCTATAGGATATTAACCAGTTTTGTAGCTATTAGCAAGTTCACTTTCAACTTTCTGATTGCCTACACATGTCTGTCCTTCAAATTCTCCTTTGAACTGATTTTCACATCTTATCGGTTCCCTTATTAATTATTGAGTTAAGTAAAATTTCAGATGTGTTCGTTTTCTATTGGCATGAGAATTATGATTCAATGTCTTTAAAAATCATTCTTTGTCTACAAGAATTTGAATTCATAATATATGATATATATATATATATATATATATATGTACAAAAGGAGTTCCTTTAAATAAAAAAAGAAAACGACAAAAATCCAATTAAAAATGAGCAATGTTTTCAAACAGAGAAGTAACCTCATTAATAATCAGAGAAAATAAAATTAAAAAACACTATTTATCATTTTTCACTCACAGTAGGTTTCCAGTGGCCTGAAATCACAGTCATTGTTGGGGAGAGGAGCCTGGGCCTGGGGAGGGGCTGGCCAGGCGCAGGTTTATCTGTGAGATCTGAATATCTCTTTTTCTAATTGTTTTTTAAATTTGGGAACAGTGTGTTTCTCCAGGGCCCATCAGCTCCAAGTAGTTGTCCTATAACCTAGTTGTGGAGGGTGCAGCTCACTGGCCCATGTGGGAATGGAACCAGCAACCCCGTTGCTCAGAGCTCGAGGTCTAACCAACTGAGCCATCTGGCCAGCCCTGAGATCTGAATATCTTAAGACAGTTCTCTAGCTTCTGGGGTGGGCAGAATGGACTGCAGGGGACATCGGCAGTGGCCCAGGTGAGGGATGACAGTGGCTCAGATTTAGGTGGTAGCAGAGATAATGCACGAAGAAATCCAGATGACTTAAAACATCTGGCTGGGGTCTGGGAGTGACACCCCTGGGAGCTGACATCTGTCTCCTCCCTGTGAGCTGAAGGAAAAGTTCAGTCATGTCAAAGATTGAGTCAGAAGTCACGGGGATGGCTCCTGGTCCAAAAGTGGCTGGTACCCTGGCCCCCAGCTCCAAGAAACTCTGATGGGGCAGGTTAGAACACCTAAGGAAGCATTCGAAATCCCAGAACAGTGCCCAGGTTTCCACTCATGGAACCATAGGAGGCTGGAGGCAGGGTGGCCTGCCCATGAGTGGACATGTGCCAGACAGAGCCACCCGTGTGTGGAACATGGTCCAGGCCTCGCTACAGCTTATTCAGTCCTAGCCCTCTCCGTAAACCCTCAGCCTCTCCTCCTCTCTTTGCAGCTGGCATTTCAGAAACGTTGGGGGCGGGGGCTAGAGACTTGGGGTTTGGGGCTAGGGCAGGGCTGAAGATGTGAACATGGGAAACCTCAGTTTGTTTTGGTCTTTGACGTCTGGGAGTGTTTAAGGTCAACAAGGCGGCCAGCCAGCCTCAGCAGAGGAGCGGCCAGCGAGGTCAGGGAGCATGCAGACCCAAGGACAAGGAATGTCCAGAGGAGGTGTGTTGGCCACATCCCATGCCATGATGGAGTCAGAGGCGACCTTGGCTTTGGCAAGACGGAGCTCATCCTTGACCCTGATAAGAGCCATTTCAGTGGAGGGTGGTGACAGCACCTGACTGAAGTGGGTTGAGAAGCGTGCTAGGGGATGGCCAGTGTTGGTCTTGTCTCAAGAGGCTTGGCGGTGGGAGGGAGGAAAGGTGGCAGTGGCTAGAGGTGGGTGTGGTGTCAAAGGTGTTTCTCCCTGAAGAGGGAGACTTGAACACGCTGGGAGCTGGAGGGAAGGGCGTGGTAGAAGATGCCGCAGAAATAGAAGGAGGTTGCCAAGGAGGTGGCAGGGACGGGTTGGGGCCTGGATGAGCAGGTGGGGACGTGGAGGGGAGGGTGTGGACTCATGAGCAGCCAGGTTTGGTGGTAGCAGGTGGGTGAGGCAGTGACTTGCCCTGAAGTCAAGGGACCGCCTTCTAGCACCCCCCCACCCAGCACCTGAAGGGATGACTTATCCCTGTGACAATCTGATGGGCTGGGGCAGCACCGTGGGAAGGCGGTTGGAAGGACATCTGAGTTCAGAAATGTACAAGTTCCAACACAGAACTCTGCTAAGCAGTGGCGAGGGCTGCCGGGCGCTCAGGGCTGCAGGTTCTGGCCAGCGCTGGGGCACCCAGACTCAGGTCTCCCTGAAGAAGGCAGGTAGGAGGCAGAAGCTGACTCAGGCCCTGACTCAGCAAGTGCTGCCAGTGGGGAGATGAAGGGCTTCCTGTGGGATCTGCTCGCATCAGGAAGCCACTCGGCCCTGCCCCTGCGAATGTTCCAGAATGCCTCTTAGTCCTGAGTGAAGGGTCGTTTCTTTCCTCCTCCCAGAGTTCAAAGACACTTTCTGAATTGGTCCCATGGCCTCTGAGCTCAGGACTCACCCCTCATGGGGCGCTTAAAGAAATCCTTCACCATCTTCAATGTACTAAAGCTTGTTCAGTCACCCTGATGTCATTCATTCACTCACTCATCATTCCCCTCTTTTTCCTTCTTTCCTTCCTCCCTCCCTCCCTCGCTCTCTCCCCCCTTCCTCTCTCTCCCCCCCTCTCCATGTGTTCACTGATGGCCTACTGGGCCCAGGGACACAGAGAGGGACTTGGCCCCTGCCCCGAGTCCACGTGGGTTATGCTGCTGTAGAAGTGGGTTAAAGGCTGAGAACCCTGAGAGAGCCGAGGGCCAGGGAAGGCCTCCCAAGACCTCAGCTGAGAGTGAAGGGCTAAGTCAAGGGGAAGGGCAGGGAAGGGTTTAGGTGGCAAATGTGGAGTTGAGTGGAATGCACGGTCCAGGGGTACGTGGGTAGCTGGATTGGGGTGTGAAGGAGGTGTCCAGGGTCAGGGACTGTGTTTGGAAAGGTCGCTCTGGCAGAAGGTGGAGGCTAGGGGCCTGTGAGGGTGGAGTGGTGGGAGGGGTGGGGATGGCCAGGCTGGCACTGCAAGTGCAGCTTCACCCAGGCCCGAAGCAGTAGGCAGGGGGAGCCTGGGGGAGCTGATGAGCTCCGTGTGGGTGCTGAACGTAAGGGGCCCGTAGGACATCCAGGGGCAGCTGGACAAGACAGAGGGCCCAAGGCAGCTCCTACCTGCGAGTGCTCTGAGCCTCCCCTTCCCTCCCAGTGGGGCTCCCTCTAGCACACACAGCCCTTGGCTTGAGCCCCTTCAGGGCTGGTTTCAAGCTGCAGAGATTGGCCTGGTCTAAGGTCATGGCCTCCGTGGGTAGGCCATATCCAGTGATGGATGCAGATGAGAGTGTAAGGCCTCGCGTTCCACCCAGCTCAGGCCAGCTCTGGTGGTCCTCCTCGTCCCAGTGCTCCTGCCTGCATCCTCCCCTCCCCGCCACAGCGGTGACCACAGACGGTCCCTGACATCCTGCTCCCTAAAGTCTGCCCCACACTGGCTTCCTGGGAGCCCACACTGCCATACAGGGTGAGCAGAGTACGCTGCCCCTTCTTAGCCGTGGGGGCCGAGACCCAGGCAGGCAGGTGGTCCAGGGCAGGCGAGGGGTTCAGGGAGTTCTACCACCCTCTGATGGAGGCACAGATGAGGGGGTAAGAGGCTTCTGTAGGCCTGAGAGCTATTTGGGCAGACCCCTCTCTCTGACCTCCTTCCCCCTTTCCTTGAACCCAAACTCCCCTTCCCTATAGGCAAAATCCAGCACCCCTCGGTTTATGCCTTCCCTAGTCACAGTGTCTGGGATGACACAGTGCCGCACTTCCTCAGTCTCTGAGCTCAGGATGGCAGAGGCCCTGTGAACCCTCTGTGAGCTTGTGGCCTACCCTGGGTGTCCCCAGAAGCCAGCCACGAAGTACTGATTCACATAAACATGCCTGTTTGGGAGGGAATCCCACGAGGCACAAGGCAGAGTGAAGTGTGGCAGGGAGGGCACGTATCCGATGCAGCATGTGTCACCTAGTCACCTCTGAGGGTGGCCAGGCATGGTCCCCGGGGGGAGTGCAGCTCTGAGCTGTGGGCTGAGGGGCATTGGTCCACCAGCTCCCTGCGTCCTCGGGGCAAGCTGCTTCCAGGCCCTGACACCCTGGCACTTTGAGTTTGCCTGGCTCAGAGCCTGAGCAGCATCTGTCCACAGAGGCAGCAAAAACAAACTTTACATGTAGACCTGTGTTTGGTCATTCTTTTGGGGTTCCCACTGGAAGGGGAGGCCCACCTGCTGGTGTTACGTCACCCAGCATTGGAGAGAGAAGCCCTACTCCTTATGCAAGGAGGTCCTCCTGTCTACAGTCTCCTAGAGGCTTGGCAAGGGACTTGCCTGCTCCCGAGGGCACTGGCCTGCCGGGACCTTCCCCGCCCCCAGCCCCTAGCCTCAGCTCATTTCCCAGGGGCCCCAGGGACAGGCTGCAGGCCTAGTCTAAACCGATGTTCCACCAGGCAGGCCCAGTTGGCTGCCATAAGCGTCTGAACAGCCCAGCCTTTGTCCCGGGCGGTCACAGGCACCGCTTGCTCAGTGCCCAGCTCGTTTTTCCCAGGCCAGGCTGGGCAGGCAGAAGCATGAAGCCATGGAAACAACACAGACCACCTGTCCCAGCCCAGCTCTTCCCTCTGTCCAGTTGCTTTCTTCGTCTCTGCAGACCTCCTGGTGTGCTGGCCCTGCCCCAGCTGGGCCCTGGGCAGGACAGCACTCACGGCTCTTGCCCCCCCCACCCTGGGACCTCAGCTGGGCCAGTGCAGAGACAGCCAGCGGGTTTCTGGCACTCTGGGGTCCCCTCACCTGCTCCCGGAACTCATCAGATGCAGGCTCTGAGGACCATGGGTACTGAAAGCCCCTTCCCCTGCCACGTGCCCCCCTCCCTTCTTCTCCAGCCACTCACTCCTGGGGCCCAGGAAGGCCAGCTCAGGGAACTGCTCTCTGACCAGTGCTGCCCCAAGATGAAATAGGCTATCTTGAAAGGTGGTGAGCTCCCCATCACATGAGACATGCAAGAGTCACTCCTAGAGTTGCTGGAAGAGAATCCTTGTTGTATGTGTGGAAAATTAATTGATTGAATGAATGAGCACAGGAAGAGTTCATTCATTCATTCATTCATTGAATCATTCATTCATTCAGTAGACACCAGTGGTGTCCATCCTTTGGGCTGGATCGGTGACAGCTGCTGAGCATAAAATGGTGAGACTACACTAATGATCCCCACCTCCCTGGGAGGGGGCGTCATGTGGATTAGAGGACGTGGGCCGAGACACAGTTGTGAGTGAATAGCTGCCCTCAGGCAGGCAGGTTAGGAGCCAGACGGACCACAGAAAGGATGAGTTCAGCACTCTGTTCTACAGGTGGGGAAACTGAGGAACAAACATGCCACACAGAACCTAGATAACTCCCCAGAGCGCTGGGTCCACAATTATTCAAGCTGCAAAAGCCCATTGGAGTTCTGAGGAGGGGAGACCACCTTTCATGTTTGGGGAGTGTCATGTGGGGTCTCTGCCCCCGCCCCCCGCATAAGAACACAGGATATGGCGAAGCCAAAAAGGAACACCAACGGAGCTATAGATGCAGTCATACCACTATAGTCTCGATGGTGGCTGGTCAAGACACAAAAGCAAACATCCACCAGTACCCCAACGCGGGGTCTTCCTGCACCCCCGTCTTGCTGGCGGGCGGGCGAGACACAGGAAGTAGGACCAACACGATCCACAATCCGCCATCCATGCTTGCTCACCGCACTCGCTAGCTGCAATCCACGCTTGCTAGCGTAGCCACGGCAGTTATATTAGTGCCTAATGGCTCACTGGTTACAGCTGATGGCCAACTAGTCACAGCTGATGACCATCTACTACCCGAGCCAGCACCTTTCCACGTGAGGCCGAGAGCCTGGAAACTGCTCTCTGGGGCTCTGTCCCCACAGGGAGTGACTCAGAAACAGCTCTGCAGTGAGGCTGGACATCATTCATCCATTCAGTGACCCTTCCCCGAGCACTGGTTACAGACCAGGCTGCAGAAACCAAGGTTTGGGGAGAGCCTGTTTCTGGCACTTCCCTTGCACCACAGGGCCCCGTGGTTAGCTTGAAGGACCAAGAAGTTCTGAGCTTCTCAGCTCAGCTGTTCTAGGTAGCTCGTGCTGTAACAAACCACCCCCACTTACAGCCATTTTGTTCTGCTCACGAATTCTGTGGGTCAGCTATTCTGAAAGGGCGCATTGGGGACAACTCTGCCCTGTGATGCTTGGGCCTCACCTGGGACACATCAAACGGCTGGGGCTGGGAGCTCTGAGGCTGGTGGAGCTGCTTCTGAAGTGGCTTCTGCTTTCCGATGTCTGCAGCCTGGGCTGGGATGACTCAAAGACCGGAACTGTCAACCAGCATGCCTCCATGTGGCCTCTCATGCAGCCTGGCCGTCCTCACAGCAGGGAGGTCCCAGGGAACTTGAACTTCCTTCTCATAAGGTGACTCAGGACTCCAGGGTAGAAGCTGTGTGGCCTTTCACAGCTCTGCTTTGGAAGGTACCCTGCAGCACTGCTGTCCCACTCACGTGGTTGTAGTCACAAGCCTGCCCAGATTCAAGAGGAGAGAACACAGACCCCACCTCTCAACGGGACTAGGACCAAAGAACTTGAAGCCACATTTAAAACTGCTGTACTACTGCCTATTCCTAGCCTCCAATTTCTTTCTCTCCTCTGAAAACTCGACCACATGCCATGGTTGGGCTTAAATCTCGAGCCAGACAACCTTCCTGCTCACCTGTGTGCCCTTATGACTTCCTGCTCACCTGTGTGCCCTTGTGACCGCTTTCTAATTAATAAGTAGGATATCCGTGAGCACATGCCCATGTGTTCACACATGTATGTTCTTTTTTGGTTCTCAGAGCAACCCTGTGAGACATGTCAGAAGAGGGGGCATCTTGCCTGGAGTTTTGTGGGGGTGAGTAGGAGTTCTCCAGACTGACAGAGTTTGAAAAAAGGCATGGTGAGCCTGGGCACATGTGCAATCAGGTGTGGTAGGAGGACAGAGCTTCCCTTATGCTGGGTCAAGGGGAGGTTTAGTGGGAAAGTGCACCAAAGAGACCTGTGTCATAGGAGGACTCCCCAGGGCCTGGCAATGTGAAGGCTGTCACTGATTGCTGGCCCAGGGGGAGCTGGTTCTGATGCCTCCCACAAGAGCCTGTCGCCTGTGCCTCCTATTCTCTCTTTTACATGGTTTCAAGAGTCCTTTCAACCATTCTCTGGGGTGGGTGGGTGGGCACTCTGAGCCCCATTTGACAGATGAGAAAACTGAGGCTCTGAGAGGTTGCTTTGGAATCAAGGCTGGGTGGGAGGACTGGGGCCAGGGCCGGAAGCTCCTCTTGTCTGCCCCATATCCTCATCCCTCAGGACTCACCTCGGGCAGGGCGGGAAGCTCCTCCTCTCTCCCCAGCACCCCAGCTGCCCCCGCAGCGCCCCGCCCCTCTCAGCCCAGACCACATGGCCCAGAAAGGCCCATTCAGAGCCAGCTGCAGGCAGTCGGCCTCTGGTTTACATCAGCAGGCAGCAGGGAGCATGGTCACGTGCTCGCTTATGTCCAGTGCTCCGTGTGGCCACAGGAGGGGGAGGGCGAGAATGAAGGGGGGAGGGGATTGGATTGAGGGGAAACTGAGGCCCAGAAGGGGGGAGGGCTTGGCTTCTGCTATTGGCTTGCACCTGGCTTCCCCTCCTATCCAGCTATTCGGTTCAGGCTCCTGAAATAAATCCTCTGCCTGCCTGGCAGCCAGCCGGCCAAGGGCAGTGCCATGGTGCCGGCCTGCTTCAGCCCAGCCCGGTCACCCCGAAAAGCTGACAAAAGCCAGCTGCCCTCCCAGCGGTCGCTCAGCAGGCAGACACCCGGAGGCGTGACGCCTGCCCTCGTCTGGCACTGGCGGCTGCCAGGAGGGCCCTTGGAAAGCTCCTCTCCCCTCCACTCCCAGGGGCTCTGCAGCTCCTTTCCGGAATGGCTTCCCGATGAGGTAATGCGGCTCGGAGCACGGGAGGAGGCCTCTGGGAAGCACTGCTGGCCAGGCCCCAGCCCGGCTGGAAGATGGCTACCCAGCCTCCTTGTCCTGCCTGCCCTGATGCTGCCAAAATGGAGGCCGGAAAGGCCAGGCGGGGAGCAGGACTCTGGGCTGAACGCTTGGCAGCCTCACGCTGGGGCAGCTGGAGGACCCCAGACATTTACTCATCTCCTCTCCTCGCACTGGCTCAGCCCCCAGACTCCGGCCTGGGTCTGCAGCCTTACACTGACCTTTAGGGCCCCCATTCTGTGACTGTGTCACCACCTCCCAGGGAAGCAGAGGCCCAGAGAGGGCACACTGTGCCCAGCATCAGAACAGGAGTTAACACACCCCTGGGGGTGAGGAGGCCCCACAGCATGCACTGGGTCGGGCGTCTCACCACGTGCTCACTCCGACCTGCCAAGCTGCATATGCCTGGAACGCCAGTCTTTTCCGGCCACAGAGCAGAGAACTCGAGGCACTCGCCTTCCTGTGCCCGAGACAGGAGGAAACGCCTGTGGGGGCTGTCCACCCTGGTCCCCCTCAGAACCTCTCCTGGCCCCATGAGAAGCAGGCCCCCCTTCCCTGTAAAGCCCCGCACCTCTCTCTTCCCAGGCTCCTCTGCAGGTGGGACCTGCCCTGGGGAGGCTGGTGAGAGACAGGAACTCAGGGAGAAGTGTCCCAAGGGGTGACTCACCTCCCTGCCGCCCCAAACCTCCCCACTCCCTGCCAGGTCCTGTGCTGGGCGGCTGGGGCCACAGGAACCGGCGTGACCCAGCCGCCCCTGACCGACCATGTGGACAGAGGGACTCAAACCACTCTGGAACATCAGCCCCACGGGGGCAGGGCGTGCTGAGCCCACAGATGCTTCACTGGGCAGCACGGGGAGCCCGAGGAGGGTCACTTCCCCCAGGATGTGCCCAGCAGGTCCCCTGCTCTTGGAATTTGGGACGCTAGTGGTGGGCAAGGGGAACAGGCCTCGGTCTGCAAGCACAGCCCGTCCTGCCTCTGCCTCAGATTTGCTGTGGGACGTAGGCCAAGCCCCTGCTCCTGGCTGAGCCTCAATTTCCCCATCTGCAGACCGGAGGCGCAGGGGTGTGGGTGGGCCTCAAATGGACGCCAGGAGCCCCCCCACGTCTGCGGGCCGGGACTGCAGCTGTGTGGGGGGAAGCCTCTCAGCCTCGCCTCAGTTCCGCGTTGGAAGAGACCCAGGCCCCATGCACAGGGGAACCGGAGGCCTGAGTCGTGCAAGAGTTAGTGCAGGGCCAGGATCCCAGCCCAGACTCCTGGGCCGGCCTGGAGCAACCCGGCTGGGCCTCCTTCACCCCCTCCTGCTTCCCACCCCCGCCACAAAAGCAAGGGCTCCCCTATGGAACTGCTCCCCTTTGCTGCCCCCTGGTGGCTACAGTGACACATGGTGGCCCAATCGAACACCCTGGGAACCCACAGGGCTGGGGCACCCACAAATACCGGCACCCACAGGGCCATCGGTGCCCTTATTAGGAGCCCTGGTTGAGAACATCACCTGCATTATTTCTCTGAGTCTTCCCATGCTCCCATAGGCGGGAGTCATCATGATTGCCCGGTTATAGACGGTCAGGGGTCAGTCCTGCCGAGAGATGACTGTCACGTGGCTCGTGGTGTTTGCAGTCAGATAACTCGAGTGGAAAAGTGCCCCCCACCCCAATCAGCAGCCTCCTAGGGCTTGAGGCTATGGGAGGGGAGGAGGGGATGGGGAGGCCAGGGTTCGCTGTTTTATGGGGGTGGAGTGGTCACCCCATTGAGGGAAGCTGAGGAGGAGAAGGGCTAGTTCACGGGAACAGTGTTTGTTTGGGACGCCCTCCCAGGGCCCTGGGTGCAGGGGCAGGAGAGCCCTGGGCAGAGGGGAGTCAGGGCAGCTCACTCAGCCTGTCCTCTCTGTGCTGCAAGGACAGTAGCCGTGCCCAGTTCCCAGAGCGAGGTGACCTAGCACAATGAAAACACCGTGTGTCTGGTCACAGGGAACGCTGACCAGGTCATGTTGTTGTTGACACGATGAGCCAAGGCTAGGGGTTTAGAGAGGACAGGATGTGACCCTGCTCTTGGGGTCTCCCAGTCTGATACCAACCCTCCCGGGCAGCCTGGGGCAGGAGAGCAGGACTCATTCCTGGGGATGTGGGCTGGGCCCTGAAGAGGTACATGACATCTCAGGTAGAGGGTGCCGCCGTGAAGCCGGTCTCTATCCTCAGAGCACACGGGGGACTTGGGTAGGGGGTAGGAGGCTGGGCGTGCATTGAGATATCAGGGCTGGCAGGCAGGCTCTGGAAGGTCTGAGCTTGTGCTGTGAGTGGCGTTCCGGCCAATGGCTGGAAAGGCCATTCATGTGTCCCCTCGGCAGATGGCCACGATGCCTCCATGAGCGGGTGAGAGCACTTGGCCCCCATGGGGCCTAGCACAGACGGGCCTGTGGCTCCTGTCACCTCTGTGTCTCAGAGTCTCTCTCCCTGGGTCCAAGCCAGGGGTATTGAGGTAGGAAGGAGTGCGGCCATGAGGCCTGCAGGCCCTGCACAGCTGGATGCAATTAGGAAAGTTGACACGTTATTATTTGGGGGTTAAATCAAAATTAATCTCCTCAAGGCGATGGCCAGGTCTCCTCAAGGGCACATTCTTATGATGCAGCCCATTGGGCCCTGGGAAGTAGAGTCTCCGAGTGCCAAGAGGACAGTGAGGGTGACACCGTCCACCAGGTCTGGCCTAGTCAGACACTGCACCCCGCCAGGGCTCTGCCCACCTACCCTCCCCTCCAACCCCAGTTTTGTCCACCTCCCACCAGCCCTGGCTCAGGCTGCACGGCCTCCAGGCGAGTCTCCCTCCCTCCCTTTCCTCCTCTATTTGTCTACCAGCGGCCACCTGAGCCGTTTTCTTAAAACTCCAAGTGGGCCCTGCTCTGGCCCAGCCGTGGCTCCCCACCCTTGGGGACAATCCAGGTCTTCACAGTACCCCTTCAGGCTTCCCAGCTTGGTCCCGCCCTCGCCCCTCTAATCCCATCACCTTTGACATCCACTACCTTGTTGGCCATAGGACACTTGGGGGTGTTTCTGTCCTTTCCACAGCTGGAGATATGGAGGCCAGGGAGAGGCAGACATGCTCAGAAGGTCCTGGGCAAAAGTGGCAGAGCTGGGCCTGGGACGCCAGGTCTGAATGTCCCATCTGGGGCAGCCAACCCCCTCTCTCCTCCCTCCTTCTGTCCACTAGACTGAGGAGCCTGTTGTACAACCCTGGCGCTGGGAAGGGGGACTGCCACCATCTCTACGGAGGGCTACAGTCCTACTCCTGGCCTTGAGTGGCCTCCAGTGTGGGGAGGCCAGGCTGCAGGGGGCCTGGAAACGTGACCGTGGCTGTTTATTCAGCTGTCTGAGTTGGCGCCGGCTCCCCTACTGGGGCCTGGTCTTTCTGGAGTTAAAACACACAGCTCTGTCCCCACACTGGGCAGTGACCTTCTCAAAGCAGGATTTCTCTGTGGGAGGCTTAAGGGGCAAGCCACCAAGTGGAAGGCAGCAGGCCAGCCCCTTGGCCCGAGCCCCGTGGAGACACAGGCCCTGGACAGCTACCCTCTCAGAGCACGTATCTCTTGTCTGCCTGTGGTTCTGTGTCAAGCAAGGCCCGTGTGCAGGAGGCAGACAGCAGCACCATCAGTTTGGGTCATTTGAAGAGGGATGTTTTAGAATGCAATCCAGGCATGGGCAGCACTGAGGGGCCGTTTGATGGGGCTGGTGGCTGAGGGGCAAGGGAGCGAGAGGGTCCCAAGCTTAGAGAGAAGGCCAACCATCCACCTGGTGCCCAGGTCTCCACCAGAGCAGCCCACTGGCTGAGCCCAAGATGGTCAGAGCATAGGGAGCCTGCAGGTGCTTCTGTCCAGGTCAGCCTCCAGGGAGGCCGCAGTCCGTGGAGAATAGTCTGGAGAGGCAAGGGGAAAGAGGCCCCAAAGAAACAAGACTGCAACTGTAGAAAGTTCCTCGTCAGGCGTAGGGGTGGGGAGAAACCAGCCAGAGCAGCCACAGTATCTTCCTGTTACAGAGCACAGACAATACTGCTTGAAGCCCAACAAAGGGTTCCTTGCCATGCCCCCATTAAGGGGCGTTGTCTAATTTAGGTGGGCCTCTGACTTCCTCCCCAAGTAGAAGGTGGCAGAAGCCACCATGTGGTCCAAGGGCTGGGCTGTGACAGCCCTATGCTTCTGCCTCGCTCTTGGAAGCCAGTTGGTAAGGGACAGCCACGTGGAGAGGTCTATGTGAGGACACCTGCAGGTGATTCCAGCCCAGACACTGAGCTACCTCCAGGAGGCCCCCCAACTTGGTGGAGCAGAGATGAGGTGTTCCCGCTGTGCCCATCCTAATTCTGGACCCATGGAGTCCATGAACCTAATAAAAGGGCCATGTAAGCCTCTACGATTTGGGGTCATCTGTTAGTGGCAAACTCAGCAACTGCAACACACATGTACGCATAGGTCTGCGCCCAGCATCTCTGAGCAGTCTCTCTGCGCAGTCTTAACTGCCACCTTCTCTCTTCACTCCTACTGCGCCACTTTCCCGCCTTCATGGGCTGGACACCTGCCACTCTGCAGGGAAGCAGGCAGTAGACCCTGGACTGGGCAGTGGCTGGGGGGACAGAGGTGGCAGTGTCCAGAAGCCAAGTCCTCTAGTGCAGGCCCAGAGCCCGGAGGCAATTGGTTGGGATAATGGGGTGACAAGGACATGCTGAGGATTCAGTGTTCCCATCACTGGGCCATGAGTCAGCCAAAGAGGAAACAGCACACCCAGGCTGTGGAGTGAAATTGCTGCGCAAAGCTGAGAAGACACAAGCAGCCATGCCTATAGCACAGTCTGCCTCTTTCATCCCCTTTCCTTAATTGGAGAAGCGACAGATACTGGGCCACGCTGTTGTGAGGACAAAGCTAGGTACAGTGAAGGGCATGTGATAAGGGCCTGGCAAATGGGGGCCATTATGCCCCAGCAACCTGATTTGGGGTTTCACCTGGCAGCCCCAAAGCCCAGCCCAAGTCTGGCCCAAGCCGTTGCTCAGAAAGTGAATGGGGTGGAAGGAGATTCCACACTGACCCGCAATCCGCATGTCACCTCCAGGAGGAAAGCTTCAGGATTAAGACCTAACGCCTTCTAACTCTGCTTTCCCTTTTTGCTTTGGCTGCTGGGGAGCTTTGAACCAAAGCTGTGAGTTCATTTCTTGCTCTCCTTAGACCTCCTCTTGCCCTCGTTTTCCTTTCATCCGTTACCTCTGCTGTTAATGACATGTCCTCTGGCATCTTTGTTTCACTCCCAAATCCCTTCTGGGCAAGGTGACCCCTGCCTCCTTTTAGATGCCCCATCCCTGAGCGATGTGGAATTCCACCCTAGGGAATGCATGCCAGCAGGAGCCTGGGATGCTCACATCCTGACCTTGGGCTCAGATCCCTGCTCCCCTAACTCCCCTTGGTGTCAAGTCTGCCCCTCCACCCGCACACTCGCTTCCTCAGCGGTCACTGCATTTGCAAAGCTGCGAGGATGGAAGGACCCACACATGACAGATATCAAGTGGTAGCTGTCAGGCTGAGCACCCCTGGCGGTGATGCTATGGCAGTTCTATGGAGAAGAACTCTGAGCTGACTCAGTTTACCTGTTGCCCAGGATCTAGCATCAGCTACAACCAGAGCTTAGGTACAAACTCAGCCATGAACAAATGCAATCCACTTCGTCTGGCTGGATGCAGCCATCTTTCCTCAAGGGTGCCCTATGAGGAAGAACTCTGTGCTGCCCAGGCTGGGGCGGCAGGGGTAGAGTCAGGCTGGGGTGTCCCAGCCACTGCAGCACCCAGCCCAAGGTGCGTGCCATGGGGACCAGGGGACCTCTGCACATCCCTTCCCCCATCCCTGTATCTGTAGTCGAGGGTCTGAACTCCCATGAGGCCAGGGACTGAGGCCTGTGTGCCCACACTGCCTCGGTGGGAACCTCAGCCTGGCTTATTTGCCCCTAGGGAGGTGGAAACCCAGTCCAGGAGTCATTTCACTTGGAAATTAGGTCTTGGCTTTTCTCTTCTCTGTCCTCCCCTGCTGTCTTGGCTGAAAGGTGGCTGTGTTTGCAGCAGGGGTAATGGTGGGTAGGTCACCCCCCCCAATCCCACCCCACCCCTTCCGCACTGGGTGACTGGGTGGTCCTGAGGGGCGTTGAGTGGACAGAGGGACAGGGATGGGGTCCTAGCCTGGATGGCTGTGCTGGGAGGCAGGGGCTGGCCCGCCATGTGCAGCCTCCTTCCTCAAGATTCTGGGCAGGCCTGGGGGCCCTGGCAGTCGCCCTCCCCTAGCCCGGCTCTCCAGGCCAGCGGTGGGCTGAGTTCCGAAGGCGGCGTGACCCTGGCCGCCTCCGCGCAGCCGTGGAGCTGTGGGGTTCAAGGTCTCCACAGCCTGCCAGCCCTGGGCAGGAGTCGCTTCCGGCCGCAGGGCAGACAATGCGCCGCGGGGGAGGGGTGGCTCTGGGCCAGACCCCCCACCCCCATCCCAGCCACACAGGAAGACGGAACTCAGAAGACAGCGTGTCCTGGAGTGAACCCGCCGCCAGCGCTGTGATTTAAGGCACCAGATTCTCCTCCAGTGGAATCAAACTGATTAATCAACTTTCTGCCTTAAAATGATGAGGGGGTCCTAGGACCCCGCCCGGGAGGGGGGTGGGCGACTTTAGAAAATCTCAACCTCTGCAGCTTTGTCTCCCCTGCAGCGCTTACCCTTGGCTGTGCCCAGCTTCTTCCAGCCGTGGAGTCATCGCACTGGCTGTACCCTCCGCCAGCCACTCTCCAGATCCCCACTGCAGTGGCCTCCCACGGCCCCCCCATCCTTGCATTAGAGGCCGTCCTGTCTGGTGCTCCTGTCCAAGTGCTGTCTGCCTCCATCCACCCCCCCCATCCCGGTCCCCCCACACCAAGCCGGTGTGGGACCTGCCAGTCTTGGTACCTGCTGTAACCAGTGGGATTGTAAATTCTCCCCATCACCCCTACCCCACCGCCCCTGCTCACCCGCCTCCCAGCAATCCCCTCCCCTCCGCACCCTGCAGACTCAGCTCTCAGGGTCCCGCCCTGGGGCCTTGCCTGCCTCAGCCTCCTGGCAGCCTGCCGGGCATGCGCACCTCCATTAGCGCACACAGGGCACCCCAAAGTGCCGTCTGCAGGTCAGTCTCCCGCCCTGGAAAGCCCCAGAAGGGTAGGGCCACTGCAGGAGGCCCATCCATGTCCTAGCCTGGGCGGAGCCAGTGGATAAGCTCTGGCAGGCTTGCGACCTGGGCCTCTGCTTCCTCCGCACAGACCACCCTCCCTCTCCGTGCAGCTGGGATCCCAGTGGGAGGGGTGGGGGGGCGGCTGGGTACTTCACTGACAGCCCCTCCCTCTGTGATCCCAGATGAGGCGGGCCCAGTGAGCCTGCTGGGAGGAGCCAGACCCACAAACCCAGCACAGGGAGCAGATCTACAGAGTGGGGCTACCCTGAGCCCTGAAATCCAATCACCAACCTGGGCCTGCTGCAGTGGGCAGACTTCCCTGTTGCCTGCAAGGACACAGCTCCTTCCGCGGCCACTGCCCCCTCAGTCCCGAGCACTCCCCCAGGTTCCCCTGCCCAGCCACATGGCCTCCTTTCGGCATCACACCCAGTGTCTTGCATGTCCCATTCCTATGCCAGCTATGCTCCCTGCCCAGCTCCTTACCCCTCACACTCAGCCAGGAGGTGCTGCCTCAGGGAAGCCCTCCGGGATCTGCCTGCTGCGCTCCCTATGGCATTTGAGACCTTCCCAGCACTGTCAAGGGTGGTTTGTGCACCTCTGACTGGGACTGTCTCTCCTGCTACACTTGGCTCTGTTTTTTTGTTTTTGTTTTCTGAGGGGAAGGTTTTAAAATTTTTTTCCTTATTTTGGTATCTCTAAAAACTCTTAGCACAAAACCTGGCACATAGTAGGCTTAAAAGAAAATCCTTGTTGGCTGACATATTGCTGAGTGAGCTGTGATGACGGCACTCCCTGGTCCTCAGAGACTGTGTGTGTGTGTGTGTGTGTGTGTGTGTGTGTGTGTGTGTGCGCAGTTCACATACCTTCCTCCCCCACTCCACAGGAAGGGTGGGCCATTCCACACACCCACCACTGCCCCGGTGTCCCCCCAGCCTTGAGCATATTAGATTCCACACCTGCTCTGATTGCCGACTTATGATATCCCTCACTTCTGGAAGCTTCCTGGAAGTGCTGATTTCTCCCCAGCCCCACTTCCTCCATCACTGCTCCTGCCTCTTGGGGTTTAGGTTGGCTTTAGTGTCTCTCTCCCTTCTGACCGTGAACTCATGGTATTATTCAGCCGTAAAAAGGCAGGAAGAGTCCCACACAGCCCTCCCTGTGTCTGTCCCTCCAGCACCCTTCCTGACACACAGCCTGGTCCTATGGCCACATCCTTTCTCGGCTGCAGATTGCCCTCTGGTGGTCACATTGGGAATGTCAAAGACGCAGGAACTGGGTGGCTCCCAAGGTCAAGGGCCAGAGACCAGGGGCTGCGTGAGGACAAAGACCCGCCCACAACCACGTGAGTCCTGTGGGGTGGGGGCAGGAAGCACATTGAGCAGGGTGGGTGGGAGGTCGCAAAGACCTCGGATTTCTCAGGAGTGAGTAGTGTTACTGTCCCCATAGGCAGCTGGGACTGTAAGACCTGGAAGGGAGGTGTCCCCAGTACTCTCACCCCAGAACCTCCTCTGCATCTTTGTCCCACAGGGACCTACTTCCTTCCACTCTCTTCTGCCTCCCAGGCAGGGGCCATCCTGTGCAATTCTAGAGCCAGGGCACCTTGTGACACGCAGGCTCAGGCAGTCTCAGGGCACAGGAGTGCCAGCCCTCCCCCACTCTCCAAGGCCCAACCCTGACCCTGACCCCACCCACTGAGGAGAGGATGACCCTCCCCTCCACCGCACTGAGGAGAGGCCCTGGGAGCCCCGACTGAGGGGTGGGGCTGGGAGGCTGTGAAATTGTGATTTATCAAGAAACATATTTGGGTTTTGTCCCAGTTTCTGGCACCAAGCTCTTAAAACTCTTGGAATTTCCTAAGTGTTGAGGTGACCTGGAAAGCACAGAAGGATGGGGGCTAGTCACCGGGAAAACCAACCTCATGATTAGAGGCTGGAATGTTCAGTACTCCCTCACCAGTGCCCAAATAATGCAACCTCCAGAAAAGCCCAAAAAGATGAGGTTTGGAGAACTTCCGGGTTGATGAACACATAGAGAATTGGGGACAGGCTCTGGACAGGGCATGGAAACTCCTCCCCACGTACTGTCTCTTCCATCTGGCTATTCCTGAGTTATATACTTTTATAATAAACTGGTTATCCAGCAAGTAAAATATTTCTCTGAGTTCTGTGAGTCTCTCTAGCAAATGAATCAAACCTAAGGAGAGGGTTGTGGAAAACTCCAATTTAGAGCTGGTCAGGCAGAAGTGACAACCTGGGCTTGCTACTGGCAGACCCAGTCTGGGGCTGGGCCCATAACCTGTGCAATCTGACGTTATCCCTGGATAGACAGTGTCAGAATTGAGTTGAATGGTAGGACACCCCGCTGGTGTCTGAGAATTGCTTGGTAGGGGAAAGGCCCCCCACATCAGAACTGGGTGCAGAACCTTTTAGAAGATGAATGGGGTCACCCTAACATCCCCCACCGTTGCTTACATAGAAAACTGAGTCTGAAGGCAGCAGCTCTTGTCTGGGGATCGTAACATGAGGGTAAATCCATGTGAGGATCCAGTGGATGGAGAAGAGATTTTCCTTCTTTTTATTCTCTGAAATACCACCAGCACCACCACCACCCCTCAGGGGTCATCACTGAGCAGCCCACAGTAGCCCTGCCAATGCGGTCACGCCCATGTCTCTCACACAAACCACACGCACCACTTGGACTCAGGCGAGCGGGGGTAACATGGGGTGTAGAAGGCCATCAGTCCCAGATCTGCCCAGTCTTCTCTAGGAGGGACCCAGACAGACACGGCACAGGAAGATCTGGGCTGAGATGGGAGGGCAAAGGGGCATGGGGGTCAGGGGGAGGGAGTGTCTAAGGCTATGTGGGACAACCAGGAGGGCTCCCTGGAGGAGGCTAGCTACTTCAGTGGGCTGAAGAGGAATTTCAGGAGTCTCCTGATGGAGAAGGGTTGGGGAAGGCACTCTAGGCAGTATGCCCCAAATAGAACATGAGGGCTTACTAGGAATGGTCTATGTGGCTGGAGGGGGTGGTGGGAGTTGGGGCTGAGGGCCAAGTGCAAGTGGGTTTGACGAGGGTGCAGTGCAGGGACTGTGCTCCTGGGAGCGACAGGGAGATGCCTGCAGGAGCCTGGGGAGCCGGGCACTGTCACCCCATTTCACAGATCAAAACCCTGAAACTTCTGGAAGGAAGCCACTCAGCCAGCACCATGTTCAGCAGAGCAGGCCTTGTCGCACACCTCCATGCTTTTGCTCATGTGGGTCCCTCCACCCTGAAGATGGTTTCTTGGACTGTCTGCCTGGCTCACCCTTCAGGGCTTAGCCATGGCTGCCCTTCTCCAGGAAGCCTTCCCTGAACACTCTCTGTCTGGTGCAGGCCTTCATGGAGCTCCCACAGGCTTAGGCTCTTGTTTGTTTCTGTGGCATCTCCCCTGGAGGGAAGACACCTCTGATTTCTCCCTGGACCCCTGGGTCCTGGACAGCATGGCCCACCCATCACAGTTGGTGGTCCTCTTTCCTCCTGCTGCCACCAGTGCTGGTGAAGGAGGCCCTCTGTCTTAAACGAGTGAGGATGCTGTGCCCGGAGAGGCCCACAGTCTCCCTAATGGCATGGGACAGCAGGTCCCTCGGCTTGTCCCCCATCTCTGGTGTCCTCCACACTCCCATGGCCTGGGCCACAGGCCCCAGGGGGAATGGTGGACGTCAGAGGGCCTCAAAAAGTCTGCACCCATTTCTCAGGGCTCATAAAAGTTTGACCAGAAAAGGCCCATCCCTGGACAAAGGTGCATGTGCTGGGTGGGCCCCCTCCGAACCATCACAGTCATACATGTGCCTTGATAACCCAGCAGCCCCAAATGCCCCACACGTGGCTGCAGCCCAGCGCCCTCGTGGGCAGGACCGAAGAACCAGTACAATTCAAGGACATGCCTAGCGCCCGGCCAGCATTCAGTCCCACTCCTGTTCTTTGATGTCCTGGGTCAGGCTCCATCCGTTTCCTGCAGGCCCGGTGCTGAGGGGACCAGGTTCAGACTCCACCCGGCCAGGACAGCAGTTAGGTGTGCATGTTTGAGGCCAGTGCCTCTGCACCGTCCTGGTTCCCACCCCCCGAAATCTCTCCCATGTTGTCTCCAGGGTCTGGGGAGAATGTTGTGAAAGCGCCAGTTCCAGGCCCAAGGAAGGAGGAGGGAGGGCCTACCACACCTGGCACCGGTGTGGTAGGTGCTATCGCCGAGCAGGCAGGGAGGGCAGGGGGCACCGAGCACCCAGGTGCTCAAGAGGCATGAAAAACGCACGAAGTGAAACACAGTGGGGCATTCGGGAGCTGTCATTCGTCCCTGTGGTCTCGGCGCCAGGGAATGGGGTATGTCAGCCTGACCCACTTTCCCAAAGGTGGAGCTTTGTTCTCAGGAGCCACCCTGTCCCTCCACAGGGGTCCCAGCTGCTCTCCTGGAGGAGGATGCAGGTCAGGCTGCCATCCCCATGTGCCACCTGCTCCCTCCATTGGGCACAGTTCCTCTGAAGAAGAGAAGGGGTCACCATGCAGAGCACTTTCCGTGTTACAGGCACTCTGGAAATGCCCTAGTGTTTGCCATTATTGTCATTTGCAGGCAAGAAACCTCTGATTTCCTGGGGATTTAGTGGATGCCAGGCCCCAGCTAAGGGCGTCATGATTCTGACAAAACAGGAGGGGGCCGATGTTTCACCGATGGGGAAACTGAGGCCCAGAGTCCCTGCCCCCAGATTCTGCCCCTCGCCCCACTTTCTGCTCGATCGCCTTGAAGCCAGCCATCTGTGATGACCCCCGAACAGCTGCCTACCCCAGCACCATGATGGGTGCTGCAGACCATGTCTTCTCCTTAAGCCACTCAGTACCCTCCCCGCTGAGGCTCCGTGGGGAGGAAAGGCTTCCCCTAGTGCCACAGGGAGAGTGAGGAGAGGCAGGTTCAAGCAAACTCTTAAGGCCAAGAGCCCCGAAGTTCCCTCAGGCACCCAGCTCTGATCTGCCTGCATTTCCCTCTCTTAAACCTGGAGTGGAGGTGGGACGGGGCAGCAGGAGAGTGCCCCAGGGGCCAAGGAGGGAAGCAGGGTTTGACGGGCCAAGGTGGGTCCATCACTTATTCATTCATTCATTCATTCATTCATTCGCTCATTAGTTCACTTGTTCATTTATTCTCTTGTTCATTCACTCACTCATCAATTTGTCCACCATTATGGAGACGCTGCCTAGATGAGAGGTCACAGGGCACCAGCACTGGCCAAGGCCTCAGCTTAACCAGCGCTGGCCAAGGCCTCAGCTTAGGCGACAGCCTCCCATTTCACAACTGAACAAACTGAGGCCCAGAGCTTGTGAGATACAAAGGCATTTTCTGGGCCAGGACTGGAGCCTGCCATGACACCCTGGGCACTGCCCTCTTGTGGCCTGTGTGTGTTTTAGGAGATGAGGAGTCCCCATGGAGGTGGGGCTGAGGCGATGTCCCACCTCTCTGGGGCCCTGCACTGGGGGATGGGTGCAGGCAAGGAAGTCCATGTGGCCTGACCATGGACCCCAGGCCACGCATCTGATGCTGGATTGGCTGCTGTAGCTACTGGAGGCGTTGTGGGGCAAGAACCTAGGGGGACCCCTTTGGAAGCTGGGACCAGCACGCTTGGCTTGGAATCCTTCCTTGGCCACTGGGTGGCCCTAGAGTTCTTCTCCTCCCTGAGCTGCAAATCTTCCCAATTTTAAAGCAAGGGATGCCCACCAAGTACTTTGACCATGAATCAGTCTTTGCTGTTCATGAGTTATGTGGCTGTGGGTCAGAATGCAGCTTCCCAGGCATGGCTGAAGTGAGTGTCAGTCAGCCCTGGGGCTGTGGCTCTTGATGTCCAAGACAAAGAACAAATACCCCATTACTTTTAGGAGATCAATCTGGTAAATAGGATTGTGGCTACAGATGCAATTACATTTCAGACAGTCAAGCCAGCTTCTTAAGGCCAAGTTCCTGGTTCAAAAATGAGCTTTCCCCTCCTCCAAGTGACTGGCCAGTCATTCTCTGAGAGGCTGGGAAAGTGACTCAGCCCTGTGTTCTAAAGAATACACTTGGCTTAAGAGGCATGAAAAATGCATGAAGTTAAATGCAGTGGCAGAGTGATGATGAGGAGAAAATGAATGAGCTTGCATTAGACAATGACCTTCTCTCCTGCACCTCCCTGGCCCTGTGTCGGCGGCTTTGACCAGATCAGCCCAGAGCGGGTCTTACTCAACCCTCTTATTATGAACAGAGCTGGCGAGGGGTGGGGAGGTGGGGTTTCCACCAGCTCCTTTATTACTTCAGCACAGGCTGGCCGCAGGCTGGGGCCCAGCTCACACCTCAAGGAGGAGGTCTGAATGATCAGTTCCCCACAGGCGGGGTGGATTCAGGATGGGGACATCTGAGCAGATCACGTGTTATGGAGAAGTCGGTGATTGTGTGGCCCAAGCTGCCTTTTTAACAGTGCTCCAATTTTAGATGGGCATAGTGCTGCTTGCCTAACAGACTGCATTTCCAGCCTCCCTTGCAGCTAGGTACGGCCATGTGACCAAGCTCTGGTCAGTGAGAATTAAGTGGGAGTGTCTAAGAATGGGGACAGGCATGCCCTTATTTGGTCCTTTTCCACCCAGCAGCCTTGGAAAGCAGCAGGTGTGATGGGAGACCTCTTGGATCAGCAGCCATCTTGGACTCTGAGGTGAAGGGACACATGCTCTGGAAGGCAGAGCCTGCATCCCTGATGACATGTGTGGCCTTTACACCAGACCTGATTTATCTACCTCTAGACATCTATTATGGGAACGGAAAATATACATTTATCTTATTTAACCACTGCTGTTTTGACGTTTGCTATAACATGCAGTCAAACTTAATCAGAACTGGTGTATCGGGAAAAACATTTAAGGAAGAGAGAACAACATGAGTGAAAGCCAGGGCATGATCAGTTTGGGGCCTGCATGCAGTTTGAGTGGGTCACATGGTGCAGTGGGGTGACTGGGCAGGTCAGTGCGGCAGCTGACCCTGGGTGCAAGGTCTCCTGGACTAAGCTAAGTTGCTGTGGAATCAGAGGCCTAGAGGGGCCCATAGGAATACAATGAGTAGTGAGGGAGGGTGTCAAGCGATGGGTGTGGGGGTGCTGTGGTGGGGACCGGAGTCTAACGGGGTGTGAGGAGCTGCCAGTTTTCCTCCAAAATCCATTGTCCCTTTCTCCCCTGGTAGGGGTCTGTGTGCCCACCTGTCCTGCAAAGTGGAAGCTGGTCCTGGCTTGCAGCCCAGCCTATGACTAGGGTTCCCAGACCCCTTGCAGCTAGGCGTGGCCATAGACCAGCCATCATCAGGGGAATGTGGGCACAGGCAGCGTCAGTGGGGTTCAGGCAGAGTGATGCCGCATCGCCAGCTTAAAAGGAAATTGCTTGTTTCGACTTTTCTGCTTCCCCGACGTGTGTGCTCAGCTATGCCTGGAACCCCACTAGAGTCTGGCTGACCAGGCCACATGCTGGGCATGTCCAAGCAACAGGATGGACAGAACATGCATCCATCACACCCAAACGTCCAAACCTCACAGCTTAGTCCTGTGGTTCGCAAGCCGGGCCAATTCTGCCCCCAGGAGACATTGGGCAATGTCTGGAGACACTTTGGGTTGTCACTCCCGGGGGGAGGGGTGTGTTACAAGCATCTAGTGGGTGGAAGCCGAATGCTGCTACACACCCTACAGTGTGCAGCACAGCCCCGACCACAGAGAAGGAGCCAACCGCAAATGTCCCTGGTGTTGCCAGTGAGGAACCCCAGCTTAGACAGGCAGTCAAGTGCACAGGGTTAGGAAGACAAGTTCCAAGACCTTGCCTAGCCTTTGGCAGCCTTTACGGCCTGACCCCGCCTAAGGTCTCAGGGGGTCAGCAGTCAGAGTCCAGCTGTAAGTGGTAGTGGGAAGGAGAGGGAAACGCACTCCAGAGATAGAGCAACACGGAAAAAGCACAGAGGTTAGACCAAATTGCGGACTACAGACTACGGCTGTAACGATTCTCCTTCCCTTTTGGGCAGGGTAGACGCCTCTGACTAATCAGAGGAAAATCACCTCTGAGGCTGAAGGGAAGGTGACAGATGTATATTTCACAAGGGTACCTTTCTCTTAATAAGGCTTATTCTTTATTCCAGCAGGTGTATTCGCAGGCAGCAGGAGAGGCTCATCAAAAGCCACTGTAAGTGGCTAGAAGTCTGAGCAAGGGCTGCGAGGCCATGTCCCCCTACCCTGAGACTCAACTGTTGGTTCTCTGGCTTCGGGTGTCATACCTGTGGGGGCGAGCCCACCCGTCCACACAGGTGAGGTCTGCATCAGTCAGGGGAAGTCACACGAGGGGCTGTGACAACCCCTCATCTCTGTGGATTGACACACACAGGTAGATTTCTCTCTCACATGACAATTCAACACAGTTGTGGGTTCTCTCTGCTCCTTTGTCTGCTCAGCAACTATAAATGGAGGTGATGTCACCCACCTGAGAGTTTGAGATAAGACAGGCAGGGAAGCCCAGTCACCAAGGTAACCTTGAGGATCCTTCTCTCTGCAGGGGCCGACCCAGCCCCTGGCACCTCTGAGCCAAACAGCGAGTTCATTAACAAGGTGAGCCTGAGCCCCCGTCAAGTGCCTCATCGCCTGAATTCATACCCCCGTGGAGGACAGAGGTCTGAGGGCAGCCTGCACATTTTATTCTTGGTGCACCAATGCCGGCTTCAGGTGCTTACTCCTTCTGGTTCTCCGGGCTCCCGCATGCCCTGTGGAATCTTGTCAAGCTCCGAGACTTGCCCTGTGGGGCTTCTCCTTCTCGCCCAGGAAGGCTGAATTCTGTCTACCCTTTTCTCGGGGAGTCCTCAGCAGCACAGGGTAGTCAGGAGGGCACCCAGAAGTCTCTCCAGGGCTCCTTCTGGAACGCCTCTGTCTCTCGCGACCTCCTCTCCCAGGTTTACCGGAGGGTGCTCTGCCCTTCCCACAATGAGCCTCGCCTTCCTACAGGGTGGAGGGCGGAGGGAACCCCACTGCCCTTAACAGGGCTGGGAACCGCAAGGGGGCACTGGAAAACCTTGTACACAGAGACGATCTGGGATGTGGACTCAGAACTTTCAACCATGCACACGTGTTCAAAAGGAGCATTTCCCAAATAGGCAGACCTCTAGAGCCAGTGGCGTGTTTACTGAGCACATTCACAGGCCCCTTCCCCAGGACACTTTGGAGAAGAAGGTCTGGTGAGATCGTAGGGGTTGGAGGGTCAGGCAAGCTTGAGATACTCCATTCAGGGCCCACATCTGGTGGCCCTCTCTCCCTCAAAAGTTTTCAATAGCTCCCCAGCGCCCATCAAATCAAATCCGTGCTCCTCAGCCTGACATTTGGGCCTCTTTCTGGCCTCATCTTTCACTCTGCTCCCGACCTCTCGGCACCCAGCAGCCACTGCTCACACCGTTCCATCATTTGGATTTCTGCTCCCTAAGTCTGCATGTCCAAATTGTCCTATATTTGTTTTCTATTGCGGTATGGTAGTAGATGGGCCCAGACTTAGCAGCTTACAGCCACATCCATTTGCTGTCTCACAGCTCTGTGGGCCGGAAGTCCAGCAAGTCCCGTGGCCGAGTTCTCCGCTCAGCGTCTCACTGGTGGAAACCCAGAGGTGGGCATGGCTGGATCTCTCTCGGAGGCTCGTTGGCGCTGGGGGAAGCTACTGGACTGAGGTCCCCATTTCCTTGCTGGCTGTCAGCCGGGAGCCACTCTTATTTCCTTGATGTTGTTTGAATTCCTCAACACAAGGTCTCCTCCATCTTCGAAGCTAGCAGAGCACCTCAAATCCTTCCTGTGCTTCAGATCTCTCTGACTGCCCCTCTGCCACAAGCAAAATTCTCTGCTTTGGAAGGGCTCATGTGATTAGGCCAGGCCAGGTGGGTAATCCCTGTTTGATGAATTCTAAGTCTATTGATCAGTCACTTTATCACATCCTTTGCCATGTAACAGAACAGAACATGGGCATTCTATCACCATATTCACAGGCCCTGAGATTAGGGCAGGACATCTCGGGCGTGCATTTCCCACTGCACCGCCCTTCTTTTCCAGGCCTCTGTTAGGTACCTCACTGCCCCTGGGGCAGTCCATCAGCATCTTCCTCACTGCTTCCTCTCCTCTGGCTTCTCACCACACTCAGCATCCCCCAATTCAACTGGGGGCTCCCAGCAGCAAAATGTGGTGTATCCTCCACTCCATGAGGCACAGGCCCTGCCTCCCTAGAGGCTGAGACTACAGCGAAAGAAGTCCAAGTTCTGGGCCTGATGGGCCTGGATTTGAATCCCAGCTCCACCAACGGTGTGACCTCGGCCAAGCACGTCCTTCCCTGCCTCAGTTTCCTCATCTATGCAATGACTTCAGCAGCATCATTTCACAAGGCTGTGTGAGGTCCAACAGACCGGCAAATGCTCCTTTTCTAGAAGGGGCCCAATACATGCTCAGTGTGACCTGAGTATGAATTGTTGGGGCACAGGAAATACTTGTCTGTGAAACCAGTGACAAGATGTAAGAGTGAGGCAGGAGAAAGGCAGCACGAATGGGGCGTAGTTGACGCTGGAGATGGTGGTTGAGGTCAGAATCAAGGTTCAAAGGAACCAGGTCTCTGCTCTCCACAGCTTGCAACATTGCAGGTCATGGATGGCAGCTGCCTCCTGGAAAACCATTCACTCAACAACTGCTTATTGAACATTTACTATATTCCAGGTTCAGTCTGATGCCTTGAGGATAGGGAAGGAACCAAAGCAGATAAGGAGCTGGTCCTAATGGAGCTTATAGGCTGGTGATAGACAGGAAACAAATAGTGATGTATTGTCCTCAGTATCACAAAAGGAACAGCAGAGTTTTATGATAGAGAATATCAGTGAGTATTTTGGGGAGAGGAACATGAGGGCCCCTCTGATGTCCCCCCCCTCTAAGGACATTTAAGCTGGGGCAACACAGAACCAGGGGTAGAGCACTACATTAGATGGGACAGCACGTACAAATGTCCTGGAGCAGGAACTAGCTTGGTGTGTTCAAGTGACAGAAGAAAAGACAAGGGGGATAGAGAGGTGAGAACAAGGGGTCTTATGAATGTGATGAGGCTAAGGGACAGGCAGGGGCCACAGATGCCAGGCGAACCTGTACTGACTGAATGCCCCCGCCCCCGTGCCAGTCACTGTCCAGCACTTTCACGTGGCTTAACTCATTCAACTGTCAGAACACCATGGGGAGTGTAGGTGCTATTGTTACCCCACATGGAGATGAGGAAACCCAGGCTGCAGACAGTGAGAGATGTTCAAGTCACACAGGTAAGAAGTAGCTGAGCCCCGCGGAGCCCCATGGAGCCCCAAAGGTGGCCTAAGGTGCATCTGGGGTCCCCAGGGTGCCCTGACTCTGGAGACTTCTGCCCTCTGGGCTTTGGCAGGTCTCCATATTGAAGGGGACCCTGAGCCCCATCCGTGGCAGAAGGGCCCCTCTACTTCCTCCCACACAATCTTTCCCTCTAAACAGATGCAGACCCTTGGAGCCCCCATCCTGTTCATGATGACTGGAGCTGTAATCCCATTTTGGAGGAGGGGGGGGGGCAGGAACCTGCTTGTGGTCACACAGGTCTTTGAGCCCTGGAATCAGCCCAGGCTGGGTGAGAACCTTAGGCACAACGGCCGGTCTGCCCCAGGCAGCTGCTTCTGTGTGTGTGTGTGTGTGTGTGTGTGTGTGTACGTGAGAGAGACAGAGACAGAGAGAGAAGGGAGGGGGGAGAACGTGCGCCAACGGAAACCCAACCCGGTGCGGGGGAGCTACTTGGCCAGAGTTCACGCGAGCAGTCCTTGAACCTGGCCTTGCTATATATACACCTGTCCCTTCGCCCTTTCTCCCCGGCGCTGCTTCCCTCCCGCAGCCGGCAGGGGGCAGTACGACGCTGAGCCGCGGTCCTTCCGTGTCCCCAGAGACCAGGCTCTACTTCCGGTTCTCCCGGGGAAACCGAGGCACAGAGTGGCGGGCTGAGTCAATGAACCAATTCAAGCGTCCCACCCGCCGGCTGTAACCCTCTCATCTCCCGGCCCCACCTCTCCCTCCTGGTCCAGAGTCAACCTGACCTCGGGCCGGGGGCGGATGGGGGTCGGTGCCGCCAGGGTCTGGGGCCAACAAGGTACCGAGATAGGAGGAGGCCGCCACTGCGGTGGTTTTTTAAGACCTACCATAGCCCCACAGCTCCTGAGGATTCGCCCCATTAACGGACGCAATAACTGTGGATGGTGGAGGTGGGGGGGTGGGGTGGCTCCCGGACGCTGTGCCAAGGTGAGGAGACTGCCTGCCTTGCAGCCCGGGGGCCCAGAGTGGCACAGCGGCTCGCGATTCCCCAGCTCCCGCGCGCTCCCGAGCGTCCACAGTGTCACCGCGGGGTGGCAGCATCGGCCCGCATGCCCGAGGTCTTCCCGCCGCTCCCCACTACCAGCCGGCCCGGCTCCAGATACCAGCTACGAGGGCTCGGCCCTGACCCTCCTGTTTCCAGAGCTCAGCTTCCCGTTCCGCGAAATGGGGAGACATTCGGGGCGCTGGGGACACTCGGAGGTGAGGCTGTTATTGTCATTTCACTTCTTTCTGTGCCTCAATTTCCCTGCCTGTGATCATCTCCAACGTCCCTTTCATCGGGGAACGCTCCCCATCTGCCCCACTCCGCACAGCTGCACACCTTCCCCCCCATCCCTCCCCATCTAGGAGCCGAGGAATGGCCCGCGCTGGGGTCGTGGCAAAGGTTCAGGGGATTTGGAAGGATTAAGAGGGGATCAGGGGCAGGGGGTCGAGCGGGACTGCAGGGGGGCGGGGGAAGTAGGCTCTGAGCTCAAGGTCCCCGACCCGGCTAGGCTAGGTGGGACCAAGGGTGGCTGGCAGCAACACCCTTCCCCCACCTCCATACTCCCATCGTAGCGAGTCTTGGGTTTCAGCAGGTCCTGGGGACCAAGCGCTACCCAGTTCCATCCACTCTCCTACGAAACGTACTCTGGAACCCACGGAGGGCTGTGCACCCACGGAGCAGGAGAGGAGCCTAGCCAGGACAGCAGTTAGGGGGCAGGCCGCCGTCTAGCCCCCTCGGAACAGATAGGGCTTGGACGCAGCAGGATCTGCGGGGCCCCGGGGCCCATTTGCTCAGGACTGAGCCAAGCCAGACCACTCTGGGTGTCCGAGGCGCCGCGGCCATTCTGACCTCGCGCTCTGGGCGCTGAACATGAACACCGAGCCTGGCCCTGCACAGGAGACGGCGCAGACTGCGGGGGCCAGGAACTGCGGGGGAGAGGATGCAGGGAACCCCTTGAGGGCCGGGAGCCTGGAAATCTCCTTCAACATCCTCCTAACCGTCTCCATCATGGTGCTTAGGCGAACGGCTTCTGCAGGTCATCCGAGCCATCCCCCTGTATCTGGCCAGGCCTGTCCCCTCCCTGTCCCTACTGAGTTAGCAGTGCTGACAGCGGGGTGGGGGTGGGGGGCGACCCTGGGTGTTGGAGGGACGGCTCTGATCGAGGTCTACAGGGAGTGCTTTGCTGCCTGGCCTAAGGGTGTGGCCCAGGAGGACCCCCTGTGGATAATTGCTGGGGGAGGGGAAGCGCGCCAGAAGGGCGATATGGCTGGGTGGTCTCTCTCTTCCCCACTAGAAACTGGAGGCCTAGTGGCCACCACGACCTGTACCATCCATTCCCCGCCCCCCCCCCACCTCCATCCCCGCAGGCGCAGAGTTGCTGCCGGCCCCTCCACAGGTGTCTCTTCCAAGCCGCACCCTCCCCCGCGGCCTACCCCCCCCCCGCACCCAATCCCCCTCCCCCCACCCAGTCAGGGTAGGACGAGCGGAAGGGAGACGGCCTGGGGAGGGGGGTCCGGGGGGTGGATGCGTCTGTGTGTCACGGGGGAGGGAGGAGAAAAGGGAGGGGAGAGCCGGGGAGCGAGGGAGAGAGAGCGCGCGGAGAGCGAGGAGGGCGGGCGGGAGGCGGATCCTCCTACCTGGGGCGCGCTCGCTCGCTCGCTGCTCGCTTGCCGGGGCCGCGAGTCACCTGGGGAGGCCGACAAGTGCGGACACATTGGCCGCCGCGGCGCTCGGCGAGGCGCGCACGGCCCCAGGCGGCTGCGCCCAGTGGAGGCAGCGCCCGCCCGGCCGCCGCGCTTGGGCCCGGGCTCCTGCCGGCGCTCCTGGGGCCCCACGGTCTCTCAACCTTGCTTCGAGGTTGCGGCCCCCAGTCCAGGTCACTCCCCCAGGCGCACGCGGCGTCGTCGGCGCCCCGGGCTCACCATGGTGGCAACGCGCGCCGAGTGCCCGCGCGTCGCCAGCCGCCCGAGCCGCAGCGCGGGCTGAGAGCAGTCCGCTGAGGCCCCCCGCCCCTGCCTGTTCCCCGCTCGGCCCGCGCGTCCCCTCCGGCCGCCGCTGTCTATGGCGCAGCCCCCCTCCCTGGATCATGCACAGAAACTTTCGCAAGTGGATTTTTTACGTGTTTCTCTGCTTTGGCGTCCTCTACGTGAAGCTCGGGTGAGTATCCCCGTGGGCACGGGCCGCCGCCGGGGGTCGGGGCCGCCAGCAGAAGCCGCCTCCAGGGGGTCTCCGCGGGGGCAGGGGACCGGAGGAGGCCATGGGCAGCTTTCGGGGATCCGGGGCTGGCCTGTGTGTTGGACCCGCGCCTAAACCGGGCAAAGACGCAGCCGAGCCCCTGAGCCGCGGGTTCTCCCGAGGGGCGTCCAGCCCAGGGCTAGAGGAAGGAGTCGGGTGCGCAGGCGGCC
Organism: Rhinolophus hipposideros; assembly: GCF_964194185.1. Lineage (NCBI taxonomy): Eukaryota > Metazoa > Chordata > Mammalia > Chiroptera > Rhinolophidae > Rhinolophus > Rhinolophus hipposideros. The sequence continues at coordinate 3,198,527 of NC_138055.1, forward strand.
GCAGGCAGGCTCTCGGGTAGCGGTGAGCGTGCCCGGCGCGTACTTTCACCTGTTTGGGCTCCAGGCCCCGGGGGTGGGACGCGCCTTCCCTCCCCCGGGCTGCGCTGGGCGCTGAGCCCGGCCTGAGCGCTAGCCGCCTGGAGGGCGCGCCGGGGCGGGGGGCGGGGGGCGTCCGGCGGCCAGGGAGGCCTGGGCGGGCGGGGGGCGCGCACCCCGACCGCGAGCGCGCAGGCCGGGGCTCCCGCCACGGCCCTTCGTCTCTATCCATCACCCGGACGTGTTGAAATTACCTTGACAACTCGTCCGGCTGGCTCGGGATGGGCTGCGCGGCCGGCCCGGCCGCCTCGGGCTCGGTCCGGGCCTCGCGCCCCCACCCTCCCGGGGCCCTCGGCCCGGCCCCCTATCGCCGCGCTCCCCCTGGCGCGGCCCGGCGGGCGGGCGCCCGGCGGGCCGCGCTCGCAGCCGTAGCTGCTCCGAGTCGTATTTCCACATTCCTGAACCCAGCCGAGTCCTTACCTGTTGAGCTGCGATCTCCTTTAGACAGAATCTGTCTCGGCCTCGCTCGAAGTGGGGGGGCGGGGGCGGGCCGCGGTGTGACCGTGAAGGGGTGCGGTGCGCCTGGTCGGGGGCGCCCATGGCCCCCGACCTCACCGCACTCTGCGCCCCTACTGTGCGCTGCCAGCGCGGGAGGCAGGCGAGTCCCTGCCCCGGGCAAAGCCTGCGAGAACAGCCCAGCGGGATTGCCCGGCCAGGTGCCGCCTGGGGAGACGCGGCTTTCCCGGGCGGAAAGGTGGAAGCTCCACTTGAGAATCATTTCGTCCATCCCCCCTCCGCCATTTTACAGATGGAGAAACTGAGGCCGGTGGCTGCAGAGGCAGGGCTGGAAGGCCCCTGTCCCAGTCTCAGTTCTGCAGGCCGGGCTGGTTGTCTGCGGTTGCTGGTGGCTCTGTTTATTGTGGGTCTGTGTGTAGGCTGTGTCCCTGGGTGTTTGTTTATGGGAGAGGATGCGTGCATCCAGTCTGCTGGGGGCGGGGTGGGGAGGGAGGCAACTGCTTTGTGAACTCTCTGGCAGCCCCTGCAATTACTCCTACTGTGCCCCCCAAAGTAATGGGCACCCCCTAATGAGGCTTTCTCTGTTGTCTGGTTCTCAGTACTGAGGCCTTGTCCCCTCCTGGCCCTTACTCTTCCCGTTTTAAGCATTAGGACACCCAGAAAGGGAGGCCAAGTCACTTTTCCACAGAAGTAAGTGGCGGAGCTGGGACTGGAGTTGGCTCTGACCTCCACCAGTGACCACTCTTCCCAGCACCATCTGAAAGCAGCCACCCTCTCCCACGCCCAGCTTGCAGGAAGAGCTCTATGAACCACCCTCACCCCCCACCACCGCGCAGCACAAGGACCTGAAGCTGGTGCCTCACCCAGGCTCCTAGGGCTGATTCCAGGGCTTGGAGGTTGACGTGACTGTGGGCAGTACCCCCACCCCCCCATGAGCCTCCCATTCCCCTCTGTAAATGGGACTGCTGCTCTGGCCATCCTGAGAAGGACGGTGGCCAGTGCCTGAGTAGGAAGAGCCCAGGGAGGGGGACAGTCTGTGTGTCCGGGCATCTGTGCCAGCCTCTCGGAATGCATGAGAGCCAGGCAGTGCCTTGGCTCTGCCCTCCGCCTCCACCAACGAGCCCGGAGGGGGTACTCCTCCCCGTGGGGTACCCCATAGAGTGCATACTCTCTCACTCCTGGGGAGAGAGGAGAAAACGAGGTCTCCACAAACACCCCTGTGGAACCACATCCAGGTAACCTGAGAACCACTATGGGATCTGCTAAGGGGAGGGGGCTCAGCCCCTGCCCACCCCTGTGGGAGTGAAGGTGCCTGCTTTCTTTGCAAGCCATCTTGGCTGTCCAAGGTGGGGAGGAGGGGGCAGCGGGGCCCAGATGTGACCCAAGGGGTTAAATGACCTGGGAGTCCAGTACATTGAGGATGAGGGGCGGGTGGTCAGGCCTCCTCTCCTCACTAGGTCGCCTCAGGTGAACTCTTTGACCTCCAAGCCCACTGTCCTTCATGGGAAAAATGGGGTGACAGTAGCACCTCTTTCACTGGGTACTGTGAAGGTTAGTCCTGGGGGCCTTTGCTCTGGGGTTGGAGAGGGGGTCCCAATAAACACCTGTGCGCACCAGTCAAGCCTTTCTTATTGTTAATGACCATGATACAGAGGCTGCAGGCACCCTGGAGCCGCCCTCAGACAGTGTATTCTGGGGCCTCAGAATTGGAGGAGCTGGGATTTCAGGGCCACCAAAGTCCCGGCCAAATACCAGAAATTGTGTGTTTCATGATCACAGCCTGCCAGCCCACACCGGGGCACATGCCGACCCCCCCACACGTGCCCCTCAGCCAGTGCAGATGTGCAGCCCCTGGGGGACCTCCCAGACCAGCAGGAATGGAGAACTCGGCTCTCCACAATGCTTATAGTGATTGGGGCCCCCAAACCAGATGTGTCTTGGATTTTCAGCAATTTTTAAAACAAATTTCTTTGGGGAATCACAGCGCCTCCCTTGGGGAGTGAGCAACCTCTGAGCTCCTGCCCTGGAGGAGGCTGAGCCAGGCCCTAGAGGAGCCGTCTGGAGTCTGGGCACACTTTACCCCCTGGAACGGGGGTCATGAAGTCCCAGGACCAGACCTGCTCCATGCCTGCCTCCTGCTCTTGCAGCCAGGAGAGGTAGAGGGGCCTGAGAGCCCTGGACCCCAAGGAATGAAGGGGTGAAGCAGCCCCTCCTCCTGGAGCTAGCTCTTCACACCAGGTCTAGAAGCCAGGAAATCCACTCCTCCTGGGTCCACTAGTCATATTGCATGGACCTCTCTCTTTACTTATCATCTTTCCTGCTTTGTGCCTTTGCCCCAGCTTAACGGGTCTACACTGCATCTACAGGGACATTCATGTGTAGCCGGGCTTGGCAGACAATAGGAGGTGGGACTTAAAACCTGTGTTTCTGGGCTTAAAAAAAAAGTCACTGGAAGAAGGATTGTTCAGAAGTGTGTCCTTGTGGATCTGCTCCTTCCCACACTTATCCCAACCAAGCCCACAAAGGAGAGCAAAAGTAGTGAGGTGGGGAAGCCAGAGTTGGGGGCTTCTGTGCACCTGTTAGGGGTACGTTCCCCGTCATCAGCCCCTCCAAAGAGACTCAGGCAAGACCCTGCAGAGACACCAGTGCGCATGTGCACAGGTGAGCCCTGCCAGGCTGGGGCCTGGTTGGCCATAGTAGTGAGTGCATGCGACCCACGGCCAGCCTCACCAAACCAGGGACACGCAGGTAGAGGTGCAGCACACACAATGCATCTGTGCGCACACACCTGCGCCCTCACAGACGCACCCACGCTCCCGCAGGCACACACAGGCACATGCAGGCACATGCATGCACACAAGAGCACACATTGCCGAGCACAGCCCCCAAGAGGAGCGCACGCCCCCGCATGGTTATCCCGTGGTGCTCCCCCCAGGTGCACCCTCCAGAGCAGGCCGGAACTGTGTGACTCGCTGAAGTTGCGGGAAGGGGTCCGAGCCAAGACGGTTTGGGCAAGCCCTGGGGGCGGCTCCCGCAGCGCGCTCGGGTCAGCCTCCCCTTTAAAAAACCCGCCCGCGGAGGAGGCGGATGTAGGGGCGGCCCGGCCAATGGCAGCTGCGCGCCTGGGGAGACTTGGAGATGTGAGCCAGAGCGAGTGACAGAGCCGGTTCCGACGGACGGAGGGCCAGACGGCAGTTGAGGCGTACGCGCTGCCCCCTGCCCACCCTCCTACCCCGCGCCCCGCCCCGCCCTTCAGCCCCAGCGAGATGCGCGGCCCTGGCGGCGGGGCACCGGCGACCGCAGCGCCGGGACCCGCGCGACCAGGTTCCTAGCATCGGTGCCGCCGCCCTGCCTCAGGGAGGGCCGCGGAGACCCCGGCTTCGCTGGCTCGGGCACCCTGCCCGCCGGGCCTGCTCAGCCCCGCCAGGAGCGCGGGCCCACCATGCTCCTGCTGTCGCCGCGCAGCGCGCTCCTCTCCGTCTATTGCCCGCAGATCTTCCTCGTCTTGTCCAGCGGCAGCTACCTGTGAGTGCCGCGGGCCGCACGCGGGGTGGGCGGGCGGGGGGCCCCGCCTCAGCCTTCAGGGCAGGAGCCGGGCGGGCTGGGGACTCGGCGGTGAGGTCTCCGGGCGGGGCGCCGGGTGCCTGGCGCGCGCGCGGGAGTCGGGGTGCTTTGGGGCGCCTCACCGGCCCAAGCCGCCGAGGTGGAGGATGTGGGAGCGGGGCAGTTTCGGCAGTGACAAGTTCCGGCTGTGGGGCCCGTGAAAAGGTGGCTCGCAAGAGGCCTCACTGCCCCCTGAAGACGAGGCTGCGCGCACCGAGCGCAAAGGCCGGAGGGCGCGCGGGCTGTGCGGAGATTCCCTGCGCGTCCCAGCCGAGTGCTGGACCAGCGGGATCCCCCTTCCTATATAAATCCACACGGCCCGCACGGCCGTACCGCATTCGAGAGAGCTGCACGCACGTAGCAACCGCCCCGCATACACACTGGCACACACGTGCACGCCGCGCCCCACCAGACAGCGGCCAAGCTCCCCTGCGAGGTCGCTGCGGCTCCTAGCGCTTTCCCGCCGCTCTGGGCCGCCTGACTCGTACGGGGGCCGACTCCTCACCTGGGGCCGAGGGGGAGCGTCGTGCGCGCGGGCTGCCAGCGGAGGTGCGCCTGGGTGTGATGGCCAAGGCGGCGCGCGAGCGTGGGCGCGCGGGTGCGTCCGGCCCAGCAGTGCCCGCGAGGCTCCGGGCAGCTCCAGGCAGGGCCCGGCCGGGCCCAGTGAGCTGAGGGGGTGCTTCGGCGCAGTGGTGGCTTCGCCGGATTCCTAATGGGACGCATATGCTCTGGCCTCTGATTTAAAAAGAAGTTTGATTTATGGAACCGCCGTTTGGGGGAATTTAAGCTGGATGCTACTGATTAAACCTCAGAGCTAGCTCTCCCTCCCCTTTTTTCCTCCCCTCCCCCTCCCCCTCCTTTACACGCGGGCCACGTCCGGGGTCGCCTAACGCGGCCAGAGGGGGCAGCCGCTGCCTTCCCGCTCCCTGCGCCACCTCCTCCCCCTGCACGGCCGTGGTCCTAATAAATCGCCGCTCCCCCACCCCCATTTAATAGAGACGCAGCCAATTTCTTCTCCAGCTCCTAGGAAATTACTATCCTACCAGTTTTCCTTCTATAAATAGTCGCGCATCTTGAAACAAAAGTTCGCAACCACAGCCAGATGCTGCGAGGCCCGCGGTTTCCCGGGCTGTGGGACATAATTACAAGGTCCGGGCGCAGAGAGCGCTCCAGGCCCGGCGGGCAGCCCCGGCTGCAGAGGCATCGCCTGGGGTGGGGGGGGAGGCAGGCTGCCCCGGGCAGGGAGCGAGCGGGGCGGGTGGGCACCGCCTGATCACTGGGGACTCAGGCTAGGAAAGACAGTCCTGTTTATGGCGTCCTTCCCGGGAAATGGATCAGCCCGGGATTCCTTGGAGTCCCAGCTTCAGGTTCTCAGAGGTCGGAGGTGTAGGTCCTGAGCCTCCCCCTGCCCAGAATCTCAGTCTTAAGCCTTGCTAGAGAATCCGCAGCTACTCTGCTTAAGAAATCATTTTTGGAGCCAGCTGGCTGAGGTTTGGAGTTAATGGGGAGGTGTCCAGGGGTGGGAAACCTGGAGTCCTGGGGGTGGTGGCTTGGAGTGAGAATCTGTGGGAGGGAGGTGGGCAAGGGGCTCAGGAGCTGATGAGAACGGGGAGCCAAGGCAGCAGTTGAGGGGTTCTGGGGCAGGTGGTGGCCAGTATACCTCTGTAGACCCCAAGTTTTCCTTTTGGGTTGGTCCCCCAAATCTGGGCCTGCAGTGACTACCATCTGTGCCCACACAGGCTCACTCTCCGCAAGTGTGCACTGCCAGCTTTGTTGGCAGAATTCTCCCAAGGCAAGTTTTCCCAAAGTTCCTGGGCCAGTACTGGGGTCCAGAGTGGGTGGTAGGGGCATAAGTCAGACTCTGCCTCCTGCCCTGCCTTCAGCAACCCCACTCTCCAGGCAGCCCAGCCTAACCTGCAGCCCCAGGGGGAAGAAAGTGCTGATGCCAGCCTTCCCCGAACAGAGATGAACTCAGACGTTCCCAAGGGCAAGAGAGGGAGGCCCCAGGCGTCTCTGGGTCTTCCCTGCCCTGTTTGGGTGGGCCTAAGCCGGATGTGTAAATGCCATGGGTGGGAGTGGGGCCCAGGTGATGCGAATGAAAGCATGCATGGTGAGAAGACCCTCTCTGTCAGCTGAGCTGAATGAAGCCTGAAAGCAGGTGAGGCTGCCACTGCAAAAGTTCTTTGAGAACTGCGGGGGGTGGGAGGGGGTCAATGGTAAGCCCACCTCAGTACTGCAGGAATGCTTAAGAAGGTCTGCCCTGCGGGATCTGAGGATGCCTGGGGCAGGAGGGGCCCTGGGTGGAGGCTTATTTCTGCTCCAGAGAACTTTCCAGAAGGCATCCCATTGCTGGGATCACAGACACTGGCGGGCAGTTGATCCTGCCCCTTTCATCTGGGCTGCTCTCCCAGCTCGCTGTCCTGCGCTGTGGTCCGTGCACAGCGAATCCCAGATGCATGCCTGCCTGGGCCCCTGCCACTGATTGGGTCCGACGGGTGTGCTGGCCTGGAAGGGCCCTGAGCCCCTGTCTGATGCTGAGCTTGGCCAGCTGAGCTTGTGCGAGGCAGCTCTGGCCAGCCATACCCTCCTCTGTGCGTCTGTTGTCAAAGCAGAAGCTCCCAGGGCCAGCGGGGGTCAGTGAAGGCCCAAGGGAGGGCAGGTAGGGGGCTGTAGGCCAAGAGGAGGGCCTGCAGTGCCAGGTCAGCTGGTATGGGGGCCTGGCCGAGGCCTTGTGCCAGGACCAGGCTGGCCTCCTGTCCTGGGCAGGTCCCTTCCGGTCTTGGCCTCCCTCTCCCAGATGTGGGGGTTGGCTTCAATGATCCCCCCAGGTCTTCCGGTACGAGCCTCTCATGGTGACCGCTCGCTCTGGGGAGCTGAGTGAGTCATGGGTGACAGGGCGGTTACTCACCCACCACCTGGCTGTGGGGGGTGGGGGGCACTCACCACTGCCCAGCCCAGGCTGGGCCTCTTCCCGGCTTCACCGCTGTGGCTTTATTGGTGGTGTCCACCGCAGCCCCATAAGCTCTGTGGGCATGACTCGAGAGGTTGGGGGGGATGCTGAATCAGGCCTACTCCTGTGGCATCAGAGCCTGGTGGGGGCAGAATGGGGCCACCAGTTCAGTCATGGACAGGTTGCCCTTGGGAGGAACAGTTCCCAGCCTGGAGGGCTGTGTCTGTCGGGATGTGGAAGGAGCTCTGCTGTGTGGCCTGGAGCAGGTCCACGAGCCTCTCTGGGCCTGTCTCCTCTTCCATCACTTGGGATAGAGAGCCTTCCTTTGTAGGCTCAGGTCAGGCCCATATGCCCTCAGGATCTGAAAGCGTGCAGCTCTGGAGATGGGTAGGGGTGCACACAGTGGGTTTAGATTCAGGGGACCTGACAAACTCCCAGCACCCAAAGGACCCCCAGCTCAAGATGTACAAATCACAGAGGACTCCAAGAAATCACTGATGGCTGGGTGAGGCTCGTAAACCACTAGTTAAAAGGGGGACTGGTGCATTCTGGAAAGGACTCCTTTTGACACTGTATGTGGGGAGGGAGGACTGGCATGGAAGGGGGGAGTCCTCAAAGGCTTCCTCTGGGGCCACAGTGGGCACTGCAGCTATGTGTGGAAGCCTGCAGGAGAATGGCCCATTTTCTAACCAGGTTTTCCTTGAGTCCTCATGAGGCCCCAGGTCCAGGGTTCCCATCCCCACTCCTCCTTTTACTGCTTGGGTGTATCCTGTAACCTCAGCAGTGTCCTCTGTACAGAGGGGGCCACCGGAATTCAAATCTGCTAGAGTGAGTGTGAGAATTCAACAAGCAAGTGCAGAGACGTGCTCAGCTGGGTTCCTGGTAAGTGTTCAGGAGATGGGTCATTCTCAGCTGTTAGGAGCAGGGAAGCTGGCCACCAGCGACACAGAGGGAGGCCCGCTGGCTGTGTTTGTTCAGGGGAGAGTGATAAACTCTCTAGGGATTTCATAGGGCTTCTCGGTGGAGGTGATACCTAGACGGGGTTTTGAACGATGGGTAGGAGTGGCCCAGACTAAACAGGAGCACGAGAGAGAATCCTAAAAGGAACAAGACTCATTGTCAAACCCATTCATCCAGGGCTCCAGTGGAGGGAGCCTCACAGCATCTTGCTGAGGTGGGCAGACCGAACACCAGAGTCCAGCAGAGAGGGCCTATGCTGAGGTCACCCAGAGCCCAGGGTACGAGCCCTCTGGCTCTGGAGCCAGCTCCACCACCACCTCAGAGAGGAAGTGCTCCCTATGATGATCCCACGGGGAGAGGAGTTCCAGGGTGGTGCAGGCAGCAGGTGGAGGTGCCCTGAGGGAGGAGATCACCACTGAGGGAGATGGCTTTTGAAGCCCTGACTGCACATTGTTTCTGCATTTTGCTCCCCTGGGGACATGGTGGACATAGGCCTAGCAAGTCACACCCCCTGCTCCTGACCCCTCCACCCCCAACATGTCCCCCAGAGCCTCATGCAGCCTGTGGGAGCCCAGACCCCAGCTGGGATCTGGACCAACGCTCTGAGTAGATGCTGAGGGTGATGACGGGAGGGGATAGGATGGGATAGAGGTCTTGAGTGGGACCCCAGACCCTCTGTCAGCTCAGGATTGAAATGTACCCAGACAGGGCCACTTCGTGCGGCCTGTGGCCGGACCCCTAATCTCTCAGGACCTCTCTCCCCTGGGGCAGTGAGAGGGGCTTCAGCTGGCTCCCCTGAGGCCTCCATTTTTCATGGCCCTGGGTCCAGCTTAGATAGGGCTCAGCCCCCCTCCCCACTACCCCAGCAAGGGGATAGGAGGCTGGGCGTCCTCCCTTGTCAGATGAAACCCCGGCCCAGGGCTCCCTCAGCCTGATGAAAGGGTCATTGTGTGGCGCAGGCCGCCCGCTGGCCAAGGACAAAACCACCGTTTGTCCTCTTTTCCTGGCGCGGGGATGGGGCCTCCCCTCAGGCTGGCCGAAGGGGTGGGGGTGGGCACAGGTGCGCTCCCTCCTCCCTTTCTCCATCTTCCCCATTTCCATCCCAGAGCTGCTTCACTTGACTAGAACCCCTCTCAGTCCTGCCCCCCACCCAGGGTGACCTCACCCTCTGAGCGAGAGCCTGAGGCTTGGGCTAACCCTGATGTTGGCAGGAAGGCAGTGAGCTCTCCAGCCCTGGAGGCATGCAAGCACATGCAGGAGTGAGGGCCAGGGATGCTGGGGAGGGCCTTGCCTGGAAAGAAGCCAGCACTCAAGCCAGTCCTCTGTGCCAGCAGCCATGTGGTGTGGTTGGCCCACTCCATGGACGAGACGAGGACACTGAGGCCCTGAGAAGGTCGTCCCACGGCCTCAGCAGCACAGTGCAGCCTGGAATCCTGCCCACCAACGCCTCTCCCAGCCTCAGGCTGGAGCAGGTGGCCTCTGAGGCCCTGGGGATACCACAAAGGGCTCGGTCTGAGGCTGTGAGTGGAAGGCAGGATAGTTCTGCCATCCCCCAGTAGCCATTGCTGTACAGATCCTAAAGCCTGCCAGCCGCCCAGAATGGCACCAGGGAGGACGCCACCCTGCAGCTTTCTGGGTATCAGCCATGGTCTGGAAGAGCCTGCGTCACCATCTCCTGGCTCCCATCCCATTGACACCTGTCGTCCTCCATCACTTTCCAGATGCCCTCCCGCCCCATGGCTGTCCTGCTCCCGACCCTACTCCAAGTGCCTCCCAGACCAGAGGTATTCCTTGTGCTGAAAAGTACAGCTACTGTCCCCAGCTGGAGCTGCAAATGGGCCAAGCCCCCCGGTGGGAAGGAGCCCAGGGACAAGCGTGGTGGGCCTGAGTCTCGGCTCACCCTCCCTGTAGCAGGCGTTGGTGCTGCCAGGGTCCAGAGGGGTCCAGAGCTGAAGCAGGCCCTCGCTGTCACAGTGGCAAAACAGATTTAAAAACCTTTTGAGTGGGACTTCCTCCAGAACATAACTGCCTGCGCCCCGGAACCCCAATTGGGGGACACAGGGCTTTGCAGTCCACTTCTGGAGGACTCCGGCCCCCTGGAAAGGCCTTTTCTTACAGGACTGACATGTGCACACCAGTTGGGGTCCGATTTGACTGTTTGCTCTCTGACTGTCAGGACGGGGGCTAAACAAGGGCCACCCACATGGGAGGTGGCAAAGTAGGGTGCATGAGGGTCAGTGACGCTCTAAATCATGATCAAGGGGCCTGAGCCCAGATGTAAACCCGTGTCTGTGTAGCTCTCGGGTCCTCTCAGGGCGTCCTGCTGATGTGGGTTTCCTGCCTCCTGAAAACTTCTCCCTCTAACTCCCTGCCTGTAATCTCACATGGGTCTAGAAACCATACCTTACAGGTGGTTAGAATTGTCTGTTGACCAGGAATCATGAGGAGGTAGCCCCAGCTTGTGACCTCCATGGGGTCAGCATGTTTCGTGCCACGTGCTGTGGACTTGGGGGCCACCTGCCCCTTTTCTGGACCTTGGTTTCCCCATCTGGGTGATGAGCCAAGATGCTCTCAGGGGCCCTGCTCCCCTCCGCCCCTTCCCGCCAGCCCTCCCTACTGCCCTGAGCCTGCCCCTCACACCACAGCGTCTAGGGCAGTCCCTGGGCCAGGTGAACATGATGGGTGGTACGTGCAGGTGTAACTGGGCAATCCCTTCCCCATCATTTACACAGCGCCTGGTGCCACCCACAGCTGGAGCCCCTAACCCACCTGCAGTGAGGGTGGACCAGGGAAGACCTCTCATGGAAGGTGACCTCTGACCTGGTCCTGAAGAATGTGCTGGAGAGAAGAATGGCATTCCTGATGGAGGGACGACTGACTGTGGGCATGGGCTGGGGGAGCAGGGAGTGGCTAGTTGCTGGTTAGAGTGGGGGGGGCTGGCAGGCCGCTGCCTCAGGCCTGGGAGCCTCGGTGGGACGGTTTGAAGCAGAGCAGGACATGCAGCTTCATCCTGGGCTGAGAAAAGGCACTGGACATGAAGTGGGTGGTGGGTGGCGGGAGACGGGAGGGGGCTGCTTCTGTGGTGGCCTGAGATGGAGGGGGGCTGCGGGCAGGGGATGATTTCTCCCAGGCACAGAGCAGGAGGGGCGTATTGTCAGCACGTGGGCTCTGCAAGGCCAGGCCTGGGGTCTTGAGAGTGACTGCTACCCCCGCTCCCCGCACCCAGCACAGCAGCGGCACTTAGTGTTGGAGGGTCAGAAGCCCTCTCATCTGTCGGGCCTGGTCAGGGCCCACTGCTCAATGGTGCAGAGGCCTCCAGGCCCTGATGTGCTCGTCCCGGCGGGTGTCGGTGGGCACAGGGGTGAACTGGGCGGGGGGGCTGGATGACTTCACTGTTGGTGACAAGCGCTGGGAATTTCCAGGTGCTACTGACACCTGGACGGAGCGAGATCCGTCACCTTGCTGTCCCCATCTTCCTGGTGCCTGTCCTGTGTGCCCATCTGCCCATCAGGCCCTACCGTGGGCTGAACTGGTGGCTTGGACCAGGCCTTCGTCACTGCCCAGCAGGGTCACCACTCCCCTTGGGGGCGCTGTCTTGGGCATGGAGCATGGTGTTTGGCATGCCTAGATTCCCAGGGTGACCTTCCTGAGCCTTGGGCCCATGAAGTAGGCTGGGGTGCCGGGCAGCCAGTTCGGGGAAGGTGCCCAAAGAATGTGCCTTGGGTGGGAGGTGGCAGGGGCAGAGCCCAGGGCTGGCTGGGCAGGCTGGTGGAACGGGAGCACTGCACAGGAATCAGCAGCCTTGGCTCTGGTCGGTCATCCTGTCCCCAGCAGGTCAGAACACACAGGGCCTCTGGGCTCATCACACAGGGGATGGGGACCCCACAGACACTGGCTCTGGAAATGCCAGAAGGGGGCTGTAGTCAGTTGGCCTCTTGGGGTGAGTGCTGGGCTGAGGGCTGTGAGCTGTCCAAGAGCTCCCACCTCTCTTCTCTCTCATTCCCCACCTGCCAGCTGCGTGACTGGACAGGGTTTTACTGTAGTCCGTGGCCCCTAGAGGTATGTGGCGGGTAGATACCCCAGCCCCATGCTCCCTTATTCCCTTGACAATGCAGTGAGCTGAGGCAGGGTGTGAGGTGTGATGATTCCATCTGCTAGGGAAGCTCTCCTCTTGGTCTAGCTCCCGCCCCAGGAGTGGGCATTGCAGGGGGACTCCGGGGACCCCCAGGGGCCAGCTGCCACATGCTTGTTGCCAGCCCCTCCCAGAGAGGTGCGAAGAGCCAGGGTTTGCAGCCAAGTCTGAGTGTGAGCCCAGAGCGACCCCTGGCTCTCCCTGGCTGCCTCCCTTCCAGGGTGGAGATTCCTTCAGGGGGAGGAGGAGGGAGGAGGGCAGCTGGCAGTGGAAGAATGCTGAGGAAACAGACGGGGCCTGGGCAGAGCTCGGAAGTGGGGAGAAAGACCCAGGGCCTGGTCCTGCTCTTGGCTCTGACACTGAGCCCTTGCCACGTGGTTGTGTGGCCTTGGATGAGATACTGCCCCTCTCCTCCTACTGGGGTCTGACACAGAAGTCAGGAGCCATGCTCAGGTCCCCAGGCCACCTCAGGTAAGGCCCTGGGGCCCCTGAGCCAGGCAGGTGTTCTGAAGATGCTGGGCCCAGCAAGCACTCACCACGCAGCTCACTGCATTGTCAAGGTCACTGCTGCTAGGATGCCTGCCGAGGGGCGGAGCGGGCTGCCCCTGGGGTAGTGAGCACCCTGTCTCTCAAGGCATCTGAGCTGAGGCAGTTGGCTGGGAGGTCCTAGTGGCCCAGAAATTCTCAGAAGAAGAAGCCCAGGGTGGGGAGGGAGCTGCACCCAGAGTAGGTTCCCACCTTTGGTGAGAGCAGAGGGCAGGACCAGACAACTGGGGGGAAGCCAAGATGGGGCTAGGCCTTGGCTTGGGCTCATACTCAGATGCTGCATGGCCCAGACAGGCCACCCTCATCTCGTCCTGGAAGGGGAACCCTCCAGGACACTGGTCTGAGTTTCAGTCCCAGGGCCGAGTTTGGCTCCACCTGCACTCTGCACAGAAATGACTGCTCACAGTCCATTGCCCACAGGGGTTTGGCCCGAACCTGCTCAAACTACATCCAAAGGAGTCAGGAAGGCCGAAGCCTGGCCGATGCATAAGGTGCCCAGACTCCCAGCCTGGCCATAGGCCAGCAGGTCCTGCCAGCTTCCTCCCACCTGTTCCGCCCGCCTGTTCGTCCATTCATCTGTCCTGAGGTTTCAGGTTGACATCCTGGTTACCCAGGCCTGCAAGGCGCCCACCCCGTGCCTAACAGATCTGGGGCATCAGGGTCAAGACCAGGGCTGGGGTCTCATTCCTGCTTGGGCTTCAGCTTGTGCTGCTGCCTCAGGTACTGTGGCACCTCTGGGCCACATCTGAGTCCCCATCTGTACCATGGGAAATCAGGAGAAAGGTCAGGGATAAGGCCTGGGGAAGGTCCAGGGCACAGCAAGAGGTTCAGGAAGTGTGGCCATGGCCTGGCTAGACAGGCGTTGCTGAATCTCAGCCCCCAGTGGCCTCTTCAGGAGACTGGCATAGATGTGGCTTATGCCAGGAGGGAGGGAGGACAGAGGAGAAACTCTTAGAGGAAGAGGTACCAAGCGGTCTTGCCTGGCTGGTGGACAGGGCAGGGTGCCAGGGGAGGGAGAATTACTGGTCCAGTGTGGCCTGAACCCAGGCGCGTCTTGATGGGGTCTGGACGCCCAGCAGAGGTCTGGAAGTTTCTGAGGTCAGAGGTGAATGTCTTGGGGTCACAGTGACTGGTGAGGTTCTGATTTCACAGATTTAGCAGGTGCAGGGACTGGAGGGTCCCCTTAGCCATGACCTCCCTGTGGCCCCGTGGCTGTGAGCTCCCTGTGCCAGCTCAAGGGAGCAGAGGGCCCCCTTTGTGCTTACCCACCTCCAGTCATCTTGGTCTCGCCCAAGACCCCCTGCTCACTGCCTGCTTTCTCCCAGGCTGCCTGGTTTCTCTCCAGGGTGGGGTCCCAGGATGCCAGGCTAGGAATGCCAGCTATGTGGGGAGGGCGGGCTGGCGGCTGCCCGCCGGGGGCGCGAGGGAGCAGGCGGACGCTCCGCTCTCTTCCCCGGGAACACTGCGGGCAGCAAGCTGAGCCAAGCAGTGGCCTGGAAAAACTGCAGCAGGCAGGCCCCACAGTGCAGGGAGCCAGCCTGCAGGAGACTGCAAGCAGGGGCTGTTCTCCCCATTGGACAGATGGGCAAACTGAGGCTCAGAGGGGCCACGGAGAGTCAGCACCAGAGTAGAAATCAAACACAGGACCCCAAACCCAGAGAACTCTCTTTAGGACAGTTACAGGTACTTAGATTGTGGCATCAGCCTCTCACTACGCAGATGGGAAAATGAGGCATGGGCGGGGCAGAGAGGGGCAAGGGGGGGCCTCATTGCCCATCAGGGCCCTCCCCACTCCCAGGCCTCTCTATTCCTCCTCTTGGGACACTGTCATCCCTGCCCACCCATTATGAGCCCCCCTTCTGGGTGCTCTCTCAAAGCCTCAGTTTCCTCACCTGTGAAGTCGGGCTGCTGAGGCACGCAGCCTGAAGGGCCACTATGGGGAAGAGGTAGGACATGGTGGGGATGCTGCTGAGGAAGGTGGTCTTTCTGGCCTGTCCCTCCCCCCAAAGTGCAGGTGAGGGGACAGGTCAGGCCTTTGGGCTGTGATCCTGCCTGCCCTCTGCACCCTGCCCTTCCAACACCACTCTGTTGGGTCCAGGCTCTTCCCTCCCAGGCCAGTAGAGGGAGAAGCCATTTGCCCAAAGAGGCCTGATTGTCCCCTATTTTCAGATGAGAAAACTGGGGTAGCCTTGTGGTGACCTTTCTGGTCTGGGGATGTCCCCAAGGCCCATGCGCCCCACCGAGCTGGGCCCAGAACTCCGGCAGGGGAAAGCGAAGAACAGATTCACGGAAGACCAGAGGAAGGACAGGTGGCCTGACCTGAGTGCCACCGGGCCCTTGCACCAGCTGCGTCCAGTTCTGTTCCCATCTATCCTTTTCCATTCCACAGAGGAGGCTTTCGGGGACCCATCTGGCACTAAGCTCTGGCACTGTGACAGTGGTTTGGGGGCTCTGCAGAGTGACCCCAGACCTAGAAGACATTCTTATCCTTACTTGACAAGCAGGAATATTGAGGCAGTCATTAGCCCCCCACCTCACATGCTGCCCCACAGGAGCCTGCTGGGCTGCAGAGACACCCCTGCTCACCTGAGGGAGAGGCTGGCGGGATGTGGCCTTGGGTGGGCGTGAGGGCCAGGTGCCTCCCTCTCAGGTATTTGCCAAGTTACTTCCTGGACAAGTGGACCCAGGCTCGCCTCCTGGGCTGATCGCAGATAATTAGAACATTCTTCAAATATTTTGCCGGAGGATGCCCAAGAAGGAAGAATTACAAAGCGCCCCGGGCCAGCAGTGTGGGCTGGAGGAGTGCTGGGCTGCTGGGCAGCTGGAGCTGGGGCCAGGGACGGGCGGACGGAGGCTGGGGATGGCCCAGCTTGGCCAGCTTGGCCAGCTTGGCCGCGCCTCCCAGGGAGCTGGGGCGGGGGCTCATAGCTAAGGGTAGCTCAGGGCCCAGTGGGCTGCTGGGCAGTGCTGGGGATCCCCATCCCGGGGAACCAGTAACAGGTGGGGTGCACGGGTCCTGCCACAAATGGCATTAGGAAAAGCTTGAGGGGTTCCAGCACAGAGTTCTGGCTCCCTGGGGCCTTCTGAGCGAGGGTCTGTGCAGTGAGGAGAGGAGTGGTTGGGGAGGAGGGCACGTCTCTGGAAGGTAGACCCTGGGGCAAAAGTGTAGAGACAGAACCCAGAGTGCTGTGGGGTAGGAGGGAGCCATAAGGAATGTGCCTGTGGCCATCACAACTGACACTGACTGCTCAGGACTGGGAGGCCTGGCTCAGGCCCTGAGGCCACCGTCCTGCTGGTGTTGGGAGGAGCAGGCGGGGGTGGGTGGGCAGGGTGGCCCCAGAGGGCTGCCTTCTCAAGAGTGGTAGTGCCACCTGCAGAGTGAGAAGGCGGGCAGGGGCTAGATTTCTCCCCTGAGGGCTGCCCTGGTCCTGGCCTGGGGAACACTTCCGGGATCCTGTGGTTGGTTTGGGGCAGGGGCTGCACGATGCAGAAACCTGATGGTGGGGGATGGGTTGCATTAGAGTTGGTGCTCAGTCCAGGGAGAGGACTCGGAGCGGGAGCTGGGGCCAGGTGGGTGGGGGTCCCTGGCAAGGTGGGACCACATGCTGCGCACTGGGACATCTCTCTCCTGGGCTATGGTTTGTGGGGCAGCTGTTGGGGAATTCATAGGAAAAAGGAGATCCTGCCGCCTCCTTGCCATACACAGCCAGCCACATCTATGGCAGTAGTTTGAAGGCCCTGGGGACAGATCAGAGGGTGTGAGGCTTCCCTTGGGTCTGACAGGCTGTTTTGTCACATGGTCCTGGGCTGGCAATGACACCACTTCTCTCCGGCTTTTTAAACAGAAAGACAACTTGTCCTGTCACTGGCAATGCTGGGGATCGATGCCCTATGGAGGGCCCTTTGGGGTGGCTTTGTCTCTACAATCCTGTCACCTACCCACCTCCCTTGACTTGAAGTGCTGGGCCTTCATAGGGAAGGCTGACATTTTCTCAACCATGTGTAAAGTGGGAATACAGCTGTTTTTTATTGACCAGTAACAGTCTAAGTGAAAATGAGGTGTGCTATGAGCACCCCCAGCTGCCTGCCTAGCCCCCCAGCCTCACTGAGGATGTCCCAGCTTCATGGTCCTGCTCTCTGCACGAGCTGGGGTCCCTGTCCCTGGAAGGGCCCCCCACAGATGTGTCTGAGCTGTGTCCACCCTTTCCACTCATTGGCTTATCTGTCCGTCATTCTTTCAGTTCCACGATGACCCCACAACAGGCACAGTGCAGAATAGGACAGGGCCCCTGTCATCCTGGAGCCAGCAGCGGGACCTAGGGGGTCCTGTTTGGGGAGAGACCATAACTCAGCTCCTGGTCTGAGAGACTCCTTCCAGCCTGGCTCAAGTTGGGGCTTCTGTCCTTCAGGAGCCCCCCACCCCCAGGGTGGGGCAATGCAGCGTGGCTCCAATGTAGCCACCTGCCCCTAGGGACCAATGGGGGAGGATGGCTCTCCAGGTGGACAAGTGACCACTCTCCCAAGTGTCTTTGAGGGTCACGGATAGGGGAGATGAGGCACTCACCAGTGTGGGGGCGGAAGTGTGGGTCCCAGACCCTGCTCCCCTCCCTCCCTCCCTGAGCTACTTGGCAGGTGGCTGGACCTCTCTGAACCTCTGGTTTCTATTCTGAGGGAATAATAATAATTATTACCACACTTGCCTCCCCACTGAGGGGACCTCTTAGCCCAGAATCCAGTGCACAGTAGGTATTCAGTCTGCCTTGAGCCTCCTAGCACTCAACAGCATGAGGCATTTAGGTTAGACTCCTGGCTGCTGGGACAGGCTTTGGAAGGTAGTTACCTTCTGAATGAAACGGGTGTCCCCCACAGAGATGGGGGTGACAGGGTGGCTCTAATCCTGGGTGTAGGTGAGACTCTGGCTCCCCTATCCGACCCCTCTCTGGGCCTCAGGGTCCCTGATTGTGAAGTGACTCAGATGTTGCTCTCCAAGGATGTCAAAGCAGGGGGCTGCTCTGAGGAGCCATGCAGGCTGGGTCCTGGTGGGGTTGGGCTTGGCCTAGATGGAGGTCTTAGCTAGACTGGCCACCGCACAGAACTCCGCCCCTCCAGGCCTCAGGCAGCCCTCAGAGGACCAGGGATGCCTTTTGATCCCGGGGTGTCTGAGAGCCTGGGTTTGGGGTGTATTCCTGCCTGGTCCAGCTCTGCCTGGAGGTGGCGGCTGGTCTAGCCCACAACGCACCCCCTAAGGCTGGGCACACACACAAGGCACACAGCAATGATTTTGAATGTTCACATTTTATCTCTTAAGTCTATCTGAGTTCAATTTTTGTAAGAAAGCTTAGCATTTTCATTCTTGCCTTATTTTGCCAGCCCTGTAAATTTGTGTATTTCAACATTTTACTTTTTTATTGAGGTGTAACTTACATAAAGTAAGTGCAGAAATCTCAAGAAGACAGCTGAATGCATTTTTACATACATGGGCACCGGTGTAACCACCACCCAGCTCGGGATAGAGAACATTCCAGAACCCAGCAGGCTCCTAGGGACCCATCCCAGTGAGTGCCTCCCACCCACAGTGACTCTGTTCTGACTTCTGTCTTGAAGGGGAGTTTTGCTCCATCTAGAGCAGGGGTGTTCAAACTTTTTTTCAGCGTTTTTCACCAAGGGCCATATGCGGTAAAATACACACACAGCCGGGCCACTCACTCGAGGTGAAGTACGTATTGCCTCACCCGGTTTATTTAAGTAAACTAAATATATTTTTGGAATTTGCTGCAGGCCAATAAAAAATGGATCGTGGGCTGCAGTTGGCCCCCGGGCCACAGTTTGGACACCCCTGGTCTAGAGCGTGTGTTCTCCTGTCTGGTTTCGCTCAGTGCTGTCTGGGAGAATGATCCACGTGGACGCGTGTCAGCCCCTGGCCCTTTCTCTCGCTGTAGCATCATCCACTGTGTGAACATACCACAATTTATTTGTCATTCTCCTGGGATGGACACCTGGGTGGTTGTTCCCAGTTTGTGCTGGACACAGGAGTGCATGACCTTGGTGACGATAAATGCTCGTTTGTCTTGGGTGTATAGATTCCAGAGTGAAATGCTGGGTTGAGGGTAGAGCTGATCCAGGAGTGAACCCACGGGGGGTGGGCGCAGCCTGATGTGGATACCCACAGGCTTAAACTGCTGGTTTAATCATCAGTCCCCCTGACTGACAAAGCTGGTGCCTGATCCCTACCAGGGAGTTGGGTCCTGGGAGCTCAATGAATGAGGGTCAGGAATGGTGCCCCAGTCTCAGGCCACAAGGGCTAATGAAGGCCACCACCGAAGACCTGTCACCACAGGCCAGCTACAAAGTGCTATGTACTTTGCATTATGCAGCAATATGATGTGTCAGGCCCGTTCTTATTCCCATTTCACAGATGTGGAAACTGAGGCACAGAAAGGTTAAGAAACTTGCCTGAGGTCTCATAGCTAAGAAGAGGCAGAGCCAGGGTTCCAGCCAAGCAGTCTGGCACTGGCGCCCATGTTCCTCACCCCTGCCCCATGGGGCTGCCAGGTGGGTAGGCTGGTACCTGGCTAATGCCACAGCAGAGATCCTACCCTTTTGGCCACTCCTGCACCCGTCTATCGCCTGGCAGTGGTCACCTCGCCCCATCACCCAACTGGAACCCCTTGCCCCCTTGGGATGGCTCTAGCAGATCGTTCGATCTTGCTGTTGTCCAGCGGCAGCCCCCGCCTCACACGATGCCCGGTTCAACCCCTGTGCCACGCCCTCTGCTGGCCTCCCCACCTTCTGGCCCGAGATCAGAGGCCCTGTCCACAGCCCCGGAGGACGAGGCGGGAGCTGCTTGTCTGCAGGGCCCGAAACCCCTTCTCCTCTGAGCTCCCTTCTTGGGATTGGCCCAGACCAGGGGTGAGGAAAGTTTCCAGACTTTCAGCTTTGCCCATTCCTCCTGGCATCTTGCCTGTGTCCTGAGGCCCCTGAACAGCACAGGGGATGAGCCTGGAGCAGAATTTTCCATGGAAAAAGTCAGTGACTGAAACACAAGCGCCCCGCCCAGCTTCTCTATGTGCGCAGGCCACTCAGAACCTCCCTGCCAGCTTCTCCCCGGACACCTGGGCGGGCAGCTGCAGGCCGGGAAGCTGCCCAGAGGGTTCTTCCCACTTTGGGGTGAGAGCAGGGCCCCCTCCACCCGTAGGGCGGCTTGATGAGAGTGCCATAGCATGCCCTCACCCCCAAACTGCCAATTATCCCAGGATGCTGCCTGCGTCCACCCACCTCTCCTTCTCCAGAGCACCAGTTATTTAGTTATTATATATTTTTATCCCTTTTCCCACTCCAACGGTTTCCTAATGAGGGCCAAGCTGCTCATCCCTATCAGCAGCCCCCTCCCCTCCAGGCGGAAGGAAGAGCGTGGGCAAGACCTGGGGTGTGGCATGGCCAGGCCTGCTCTGGGAGGGCAGTGGTCAGCCTGGCCAGGCATGTGCGGGCTGTGGGGGAGGGGATGACAGGGCTGCTGACACCCGTCTCCTGACCTCAAATGCTAGCAACAGATGTGTCCGTAAACCCGGATAAATTAATGAGTGACCAGGAGGATTTTAAGCAAGGGAAGGATGTAAGCTGTGTTTTGAAAATGAAAAATGGGCATGGTTTCCTACTTTAGGCTGTCTTCTAGCATTTGTGAAGTACTCTGTGCAGTGCTCTGAGCCACTGCGCTGCCTCCACCTAACTTTTGGAAGCATAGACTGGCTCTGCGCCTGGCTGTGTGGCCTCAGGCAGGTTCCCTAGCATCGCTGAGCTCCGGTCTGCAGCCCTGTAAATGGTGAGAGCAAGGCTCACCTTGCCAGCAAAGGACAGAGATAGCACAGAGGCTGGTTGTCCAAGGTTGGCGCTCACAACAGGGGCATTTAATATTGTTAGGGGGAAAATCCCCGCATTCTATGGAAGACAATTTTGAAATTATTTCTGAATTATCAACCATATTTGATTATTTACGCTCCCGGCACAAAACACACTATAACTCTCTTCCCTGATGTCTACAGTTCACCTTTAATCCATGCACTGTTATGCTGGGACTCCCCTCCACCTACTCCATCAGCCCCCTCACACCCGGGAAGCACACTGCGAGTATAAGTGGGGTGTGAGGTGGGCAAGGCCCCTCTCGTCTCCTTCCCCCAATCCCACTATGGCCGGGGCGTAGAAGCCCTGTGCGTAGATAGAATTTTTTAAAATTGTGGTGAAAATACGCATAACATAAAATCTGTCACTATAAACATTTTAAAGTGTGCGAGTCAGTGACTTTTAGTACATTCATAGTGTTGTGTAACCACCACCTCTAGCCAATAGTTATAGAACTTTTTCATCACCCCAGATGAAAATTCCAGACCTATTAAGCAGGCACTCCCCATCCCCCATCTCCCCAGCCCCTGGAAACCACTAATCTACCTTCTGTCTCTGTGGATTTACCTTCACTGGGCTTTTCAGATAAATGGAATCAGTATGTGGTCTGCTGTGTCTGGCTTCTTTCACTTACCACGTTTTTGAGGTTCGTCCATGTCACATGTATCTGTACTTCATTCCTTTTTATGGCTGCATAGTATTCCACTGTACGGAGAGACCACAGTCTGTTTATTCATTTATCCAGTGATGGGCATTTGGGTTCTTTCCTCCTTTTGGTTATCGTGCTGCTGTGAACATGTGTGTACACGTTTTTGTTTGAACCCCTGTCCTCAATTCTTTTGGATATATTACCAAGGAGTAGAATTGCTGGGTCGTATGGTCATTCGACGTTTAACTTCTTGAAGAACTTCCCAGCTCTTCCACAGTGGCTGCACCATTGTACTTTCCCACAGCAGCGTGTCACCAATGTGCCATTTTCTGTTGTTTGGAGCAGACCCATCCCAGCAGGTGTGAGGTGACATCTCACTGTGGTTCTGATTTGCATTTTCCTAAAGTGAGTGATATTTAGAATTTTGTCACCTGCTGTTGGCCCTTTGCATTTCTTCTTTGGAGAAATGTCTATTCAGGTCCACAGCCCATTTGCAAATTGGAATACCTTTTTGTATTGCATTGTAGGACTCCTTTAGAAGTGACCCTTGAGTATTTACTCATTTGTTCACCCATCCCTTCATTCCACAAAAACCCATGGACAGCTACGGGGCAGTCCCCAGGCCCCAACTTCAGCTGAGTCTGGATACTGCCCTCAGGGTGCTTGCAGTCTGGTGGGAAAGCTGGACATGGAAACTGTGACACCAGGGGTAAGGTCGGTAATGGAGAGACAAGTGCCCCACTGAACGCGTCCTCAGTGCCTGGGACCCAGCGGTTTGAACCCAGTGGGGCTTGCACTTGGGCCTGGAGGGGCAATAGCATTTGCAGACAAAAAAAAGGGGAGGAGAGCAGCATCCTAGGCAGAGGAATCAGCACAAGCAAAGGTGGCAGAGTCAGCAGGAGCCCGATCCCAGGAGGCCTCCGGTTCTAGGCAAAGGAGCCTGGGGAATTATGGATGGGCTTGGAGCAGGGGAGTGACCTGGTCAGCTCTGGGTGCTGGCATCGGGACTGGGGTGGCCGCCTAGAGGCAGACACCAGGGCTACAATGATCTGTTTCCTCCCCCAGCATCCACCCCGAGTCCCATTGGGGTCACCCCAGTCAAACCCCATGTGTCCAAACTCCTGCCCCAGCCAGAGTTCTTGCACCAGGCGGTGGGGTGTTGCAGCCTGAGCCTGCTAGAATTTGGGAATGGACAGCATGCTCTTAGTGTCCGGGACCCAAAGCGGGCTCTGACCTGTGGCTTGGAGGCTGGTGCCCGGCAGGGTTCCCATACATCTCATTTCCCTGGTCAGTTTTCTGAGGGTCTACAATTACTCTGGGCTGAATTCCCCCAGGTTCCAGCCCGCTCCCAGCCCCACCCACCTAGATGCCCTTCCTCCATGCCAGCCTCCACGTTTCTGCCCATTGTGCCTGTGGGAGAGCCAGGGGGGTCTTGGCCAGATTAGCGGGTGAGGCGGGCGGGCCGTGGGGATTGAGTGTCGGTTGGGCGTCCTGGTCGCAGCACGTGCTGTGGGCTCACACCACATGGGTACTTTCCCAGCTGGCTGTGGGTGCTTGGCCACCCTGGAGAAACACAGATTTGTTTCTCTCCAAAAAGGGGCTGGCAGGCAGTGAGTAGGAGGCGTCACAATGCAGGAGGCCAGGGCCGTGGGCAACGGCTTTGGGGAGCCCCTCCTGATCTCCCCCACTTCCACCTTTTGCCTCTCTCTAAGCCACCCGGCCTGTTGTTGGAAGCCAGGTGCTGTTCTGAAGCTTAGCTTTTGCCCGTACGTCTGCTGAAACTTCCCCACCTCCTCCCAAGTTGCTGTCCTTTCTCTAGGTGCTTGAAACCAACTGAGGCAGCTGCTGTGGAAAACAATTTGGTGGTTTCTCAAAAAGCTACACAAACCACCCTGGGACCCAGCCACCCCACTCTTAGGTATAAATGCCCCCAAAGAACTGAAAATGGACTCAGACAAAAACTTGTCCACACATGTTCATAGCAGGGCTATTCACAGCAGCCAAAGGTGGAAACAACCCATTGTCCATCAGGGACAAATGGAGAAACAGACTGTGGTCTCTCCAGTCAGTGGGACAGTATTTGGCCTTAGAAAGGAACGAAGTACTGGTACACGCTACAACATTGAAGTACCTTGAAAGCATTGTGCTAAGTCAAAGATGCCGGTCACAAAAGGCCACGTGTGACATGATTCCATTGATATGAAAAGTCCAGCGCAGGCAAGTCCAGAGGAACAGAAAGCATATCAGTGGTTGAGGGGGGCTGGGGAGAAGAGAATGAGGAGTGACTGCTGAGGGACACGAGGTTTCTTTTCAGGATGGTGACAATATCTTGGAACTTGGTAGGCGTGGTGGTTGCACAATGTTGTGAATGTACCAAATGCCATGGAACTGTGCATTTCAACATATTTGACTTTATGTTATGTGAATTTCACCCCATCAAACAAACAATCACGCTGATAACAGCTCAAGACAAGGGAGACGGAGCCTGGCAGGTTCCCTCCTGTCTCAGGCCTGATTTCCTGGAGGACAATTACGAGGCGCCCTCAGGGACTGCTCTGAGGATGGTGCTGTGGTGAAGTGCCCTGCCGACCCCAGCACACAGTAGGTGCTCAGTCATGTCAACTCCTGTTTCCTCCTCTGAGTTCATCCCATCATCCAGAAATGAATGAATAATAACAATAGTTGTCCCTCACAACTGTGTGTGGCCTTTCTCCCTGGTCTGAGCCTATGTAGTGCTGGTGATGACTGATTGACCGATTTTGTACCCCCATTTCATGGATGTGAAAACTGAGGCTCAAAGAAGCAGAGTGCCTTTCCGAGGTCACGCATGGGCTATAAGTGGAACTGGGACCCAGTTGGCGTGGCTCCCAGCTCAGCCGCCCGCTCAGTGGGCTAGATGGCCCAGGCACCCTCTGGAGAGCCAGGTTTACAATGATGGGGGAGCCCCGGTTCTGGGAGTTGGGGTTTGCTACTGGAGGAAACTGCGTACTGTCTGGAGTTGATGGTTGTCACATCCCCAAAGGGTTTGTATATCTGATTCAGAGGCACAGGGGACCATGGTTCTTGCCTTCCGTGGGACTCTCAGTTCCGTGGGACTCGATTCGTGGGACTTGTCCTGTGATCTCGTGCGTCTTGAGATTTCAAGGTTGTGTGTGCCTTTTCAAGTGAGGATCATGTGTGAATATCAATGGAAAGTGGCCCCTGGAGGGCAGTGATGTGTGTTCCGTCCCCTGGTGGGCAGAGCTTGGCTTGTGGTGGGGTCTGGGGCACACTCACTGCCGCTCACCTCCGTGTCCTCTCCCTCTCTGTCCACAGAGCGCTGTCATCTGTCGTGGCCCTGGGAGCCAACATCATCTGCAACAAGATTCCTGGTTTGGCCCCACGGCAGCGTGCCATCTGCCAGAGCCGGCCCGATGCTATCATTGTGATTGGGGAGGGGGCACAGATGGGCATCAACGAGTGCCAGTACCAGTTCCGCTTTGGGCGCTGGAACTGCTCCGCCCTCGGTGAGAAGACCGTCTTCGGGCAAGAGCTCCGAGTAGGTAAGGGCACCTCCGGGCTCGCAGGAAACCCCCCATCTGGCCTTCGGGTGTCTGGGGGCTGGGCCACCCGCCAAAAACCAGGCCGGGCCACCCACGCTTGCTGTTTGTGCTGTCCCGCTCTGACCAGTGTCTCTGCCCAGCATTTCCCTGGCCTGGATGGGGGCCTGGGATTCCAGGGAGACTCAGACCTGGCCTAGCCTTCTGGGGCACTGCCGTGTCTGGGACAAGGACAGCGTCCATGGCAGCCAGCCTGTCTGAGTGGATGAGGGTCCTTGCCCTGGGCTTTGGGGCTGGGGGCTGTCGTCCTGGCATGGACATGAGCTGGGCAGGTTGGTGGCGTCCAGTCGGGTACAGGGTTGGAGGCGTGCCCTCCTGCTGCTGCCCAGGTGCTGTGTGCGCCCAGGGCCTTCGTCCACCCATGTCTCCACTGCTGTACCTGGAAATGGGACGACAGTAGTAGTTTCTGCATGGGGCTGTTTGGGGGCTTGATGCGAATGATTCCCGGCCCGTGGGCAGTGCTGTTGTCGTGATCCCGAAAGTGGCAGGGATTCCAGGCCGCGGGAACAGTGTGAGGGAGGCTGCAGAGTGACTCGTGTGGGAGCACGGGGCAGTGCGACCGGCTGGGGAGCGGGTGGGCGGGCCTCCAAGTCCAAGGGCAATGGCAGCCACCGCAGCACATCAGGCAGGGGTGGCAAGAGCTCTGCTGGCTGGGCCCCGCTGCACCGTGTACAGTCCCCTCACAGCCCTGGGGAGGCTCCGTTGTGCTCATTTTACAAGCAAGGAGACTGAAGCCCAGAGAGGTGCTCAAAGGGAAAAGTGAGTCTTCTGGAGTCTGACCTGGATTTGAATCCAGCTGTGTGACCTTGGGCATGGCACTCAGGGCTGCTCAGTTTCCTCATTTGTAACATGAGCTTTGAGTGAGCAGGCCCTCGGCTGGGTCCCCAGTGCCTTTGCCAGTGCCTGCACGCAGTAGGTGCTCAATAAACTGCTATTGAATCAGTGAGGGTGGGAAGAGTCACACCGTTGTGAGGTATGAGGAATTGTTTAGACGACTGAGGGTTGGATGGGGAGAGTAGTAATTAGGGGTGCAGCACCGGGCATGTGGGGTGTGCCCTGTTTCAGACCCCAGCCTGCGGGCACAGGTGAGCCTCGGAACGTGTGGGCACAACATGTCCTTCCGGTCCCAGAGAGCCAAGGAGCCACAGCTGCTGGAACCCAGGCCAGAGGCAGAGCTCTACAGGGCTTGGAACGCCTGGCATGGGGCTGGGGGTGGCGTAGGGAGAGCCCCGGGGGCCCCTTTGCGGTGAGCAGCCTGTGGGTGGCACCTGGCACAGCTAGGAAGGTGGCCCCACCCCTCCCTGGGGCCCCACCACCCAAGTGCAGCTCCTCCCTGCAGGTGCCAAATGGGGAGGTGGAGCTGCCCGCTCATCCAGTGTAGTTGGGAGGGCACTGACACCAGGCCCGCTTGGTGCCAGGTGCCCACTTGTCTGCTTGGCCCCTCACCCCTGAGACTTGGGGATCTGAAGCAGCTGTGAGTACCCCCATGGCACAACTGAGGAAACCGAGGCCCAGGGGAATGATACGGTTTCCTGCAGCCACACAGTTTGCACGTGGCAGAGCTGGCTTCAGATCCAGGTCTCCTTCCTGCAAATCCTTGCTGCCTCGCTGTGCAGAGAGAGACGGGTAGTGGACATGGCCCAACAGGGGGTGGGAGCTTCGACTTTATTTGAGATCATGAGACTCTGGTGGTGAGGGAGACGTGGTCACTCCGAGCTTCTCCTTGGGTTCAGGCCCTAGGCAGGGGGACTCACCATCAGTACCCCAGTAAATGCTGGACTCCTATGGACCGTCCAAAGCCCAGAGTGGTGTTGGCCCCGCCAGTGACCTGCCCCCCCAGTGGACACTGTCAGTGCCCATCCAGGTTACCTTAACTGAGCGTCATGCAGCCCCTGGGGCTGAGGGGATCGTGGCTATCAGCTCACCTGTTCCTCTTTGGAAACTGGCCCTCAGCCCCACGGGGACCTGGGAGGGTCCGCAGCTCTGACCACAGGAGGGGGGTAGCCGCAGCCAAGGACGGACTAAGGCGGGGAGTATTCAGGCCGCCCTCCTGCCTCGAGGTAGGGCTGCTCTGGGTGCGCCTTGTGCCCTGAGCGCCCTCGGCACCTGGAGTCTGGGGCTCTGTTTCTGGTGAGCCCACCTGAGACACCCGCCTTACTTTCATGAGCATTTCATAGGCAAGCGTCCTGGCAGCACTGTCCACACCCACTGTCCCGGTCTCTCACCTTCTCTTGCTCCCACCAGTAGTGCCCAGGCCTTTGGGACCTGCGTGTGGCTGAGAGACCCCTGCCTTCGTTGGGCCCCACTCGCCTGGGCTTCCTCTTAATGTCACTGCTGCTCCTCTCAGCCTGCTCCGGTTGGCTCTCCCTGGGGGCCAAGACTAGCATGGCCGCTCCCTGTGGACCTCACAGTGAGGCCGACCCACGGGAACCCTGGCTTGACACACTCAGCATCTTGCTGCTTAAATCTCCCGGGTCCAGCCTTCGCCTGACCAACCAGACGTCTCCGCAGAAGCCTGGTGTTACTCCCCTGTCCACCTCTCTAGGTTGTCCCATGGCCACTAAAGGGCCTGCCTCTCCAGCCCTCCCCTGGCAGCTGTCAGTGCCTCTTCCTGCCTCCCACCCCGTCCTGGCCATGCCATGTTACTCCCGTCCTCTAAAACCTGCAATAACTCCCTATTGCCCAGGATAAAGTTAACTGCTCAGCTTGAAGTCTCAGCAGCCCCTGCCATACGAGCCCTCTGCCTCCCTCCGTTCCTTCTCAGAACTAGGGCTTCAGCTCTAGCTGACTCCCTCCTTCTCCCTGAGTATGCCAGGCCCCTTGCCTCCCCTGGGACTTTGTTCCTGCGGCTTCTCGCCCTGGGAGGCCCTTCGCCTCTGCTCTGCTGGCTCACATCTGACTTCCCTCCGGAGAAGCTTTTTCACCCCTGCCTGGCTCTTCCTTGACCACAGCCAGACCCAGTCACATTCCTAGTGCCTCATCCTCCTGCATCTCTCAGCCCAGGCCCGCTCAGCACCTGCCTCGGGCCCTCCCTGTACTCTGCCCTGCTGGGTGGGCTCTCCGCCACCTAGGCTGAGGTCTTCCACTGGCCATCCGTACCTAGGAGGGCTCTGGGCTTCGTCCTGTAGGCAGACAGGGTCCCCCTGGGTGCTGTGATGGTGGTCTGAGCAGGCCCCTCGTTCCTCCCAGGGCTCACTGCTGGGAGTCACGAGCAGGGAGTGGGCTCGGGCAGTGCGACCAGCCCCTGTAGAGGCATGCGGTGGCCTGGGCACGGGATGGGAGCCGGGCCATGAGCTGGCAGGAAGCCGGGGGGCACTCGTGGGAGCAGCCACTCAAGCGATGCCAATTAATGATTGGCCTCGAGAGAGGGAATGGCCTGGGTGGGTGGGACGGCCCCCTTTAGGCCTTGCCTGTGACCTTGGGCTATGCCTAAATCTTGAGAGCTGAAGGAAACCTCTTACAGGGGCAAATCAAGGCCTATGTTTCCCAGCACCTGGTGCTCTTGCTTCTATGCCTCCAGGGGTGGGGAGCTCACTACTCCATATAAGCTAGACCTTCTTGTGATGACCCTGCACTGGCTTTGCCCTGGGGCTCTCCAGGTGCCTATTGCTCTGTTCCCTTCAGGGAGTCCAGGCCCACACTAGACCTCCCCCCACCGACAATGGTCTTCCCTCATGCCTGGTGGCCTCCACTCTCTGGCCACCCAAGCCTGCCCCAGGCCTATTTCCTCATCTATTGAATGATACTTGTGGCTCAGGCCCCTCCTCACCTGCCTCTTCTGTTAACTGGAAATGAGCTTGGGGGTGGGGCTGAATGTGTCCTCAACGCAGCTGTCTTCTGCCATGGGATGGGGGAGGGGGAACACAAGAGTTAGGGGTGAACCTTGTATTCCAGGAATGCCTGTTAGAAACTCAGGGCCCCCAGGGGCCGCGAGCAGGACAAGGTGTTTCCAACAGGCCCCGTATTCGGTCAGGACTGTTGGCGAGGGCTTCCTTGGCAGGGTGACAGGTCAGTTGAGACCCAAGGGAGGATCAGAGTGACCCAGACCAGCCTGGAGGTGAATGCAGGGAAGGGGCCCCAGGTGGAGGGAACAGCATGCACCAAGGCCCAGAGGCCAGAAAGCAGATGGTATTTTCCAGGAACGGTGGGAACATCGAGGGCGAGTTGGATTGTGAGGAGACCTGAGGCCAGAGGAGGGGCCAGGGCTGGAGCCGTGAACCCAGCATGTGAGTGCTGTGGTGGCCTGGAAAGCCTGGAAGGGTCTGAGCAGGAGAGGGACTGCCCTCCAGCCACTGCCCCACCCCCTCCTGGGCCCTTGGGATCCACCTGCACTGGGCTCCGACCCCCCACCCCGAGCGGCCATGGAACACTGAGTCCCGCCCATCATGTGCTGCTCAGACATGACCAGGCATAGGGGCCGCCCCTAATCCTGGCTCACGTGGCCGCCCTGGGCCGCTGTCAGTGCACTGGTTTGCTTTGTGGGTGACATTTGTGTTGGGAGTGAGCCCTGAGCCCACCAGCCGCGCGCAGTAGGGGCTCAGCAAAGGCCATCAATTTGTGGACAATCTGAGGCAGTGAGTGACTCACATCCAGGTGGCTGAGAGGGGAGGTCTGGAGGCTTCCAAGTTGGCCACTGGCAGGGGCCTTGGAGGAGAGAGGGCGACTCCAGGTCCTGTGCGCTACTGGACACCGGGCCCCTGTCCGAGGCCTTGCAGACCAGGCTCAGGAAGGCCAGGCATTAGTCCCGAGGAGGGATAAGGACTCGAGGACCGCTCGGTCCACTCTGGCGGCCACAGGCCCTGGCTGGCAGGGGAGCACGTGAATGAAACATGGCGTGTGCAAACAGATGCGCCGTGACGAAGGTACACAACAGATTTCAGGTTTTGAAGACTTTGAAAGGAAAAAGCAAGTACAACATTTCTTTAATAATCTTTACGTTGACTACATGTTACAATGGTAATATTTGGATAGATTGGCTAAATAAAATTGGTTACTAAAATTAAGTTCACATGGTTATTTTCACTTTTCTTTATGTGTCTGCTAGAAAATTTGAAATGACCTATGTGGCTTGTGTGAGTGTTCTGTTGGGTGGCACGGCAGTCACCAGGGTCAGGAGTTGCCCAGAGTCACCCTGGTCAGGGGCAGAGTGGACATTTGAACCCAGATCTGACTGTCTCCTCCCCAAACACTGTCCTCCAGCCCAGCTGAGGGGCAGCTGAGGTCGGTGACCCGCTGCTGCCTGGGGCTGCACAGGGCGGTGAGGACCGATCGCCCTGGCAGTCGGTTATTGTTCAGCCTGCATGCATTAAGTGCCTGCTGAATGTCAACTTTGCGACAGGGCACTGGGAGACAGAGTGAGACAGAGTGAAAGCCACCAGCCCTGCTCCGGGAGCCTTTCACCCAGGATGGCCTGGGGGAGCCGATGGCTCTGGGCTGTGCACACAGGCCCTTATCTGAGGGAAGCACATATTTGTCCTGTCGGTTCTGTCGCTTCCTACCCCACGCTGGGGGCTCAGCCTGAGCTAGCACAACAGACATTTCCAAGGCTCTGGGTCTTCGGCAGCCAGGACACTATGGATGGTTGGGGCTTTGAATGTCAGAGTCAGAAAGACCTTCCAGGAGGCGAAGCCAATCCAGCCCTCTCCTGGCTCAGGATGTGATGAGGCTGCGGTCATTCCAAGTGGGCCCAGGCTCTGTCCCTGCCCTGGAAGGCCAGCTTGCACTTGAGAGGGGCGCTTCCCGAGGTGACCTGCAAGTGACCAGGCTCTAGGCCTTCCAGTGGGTGGCATGGAAGCCCCATCAGTGGGCCCTCGACCAGCTAGGGGCTGTGGCCTGAGCGGTGGTTGATCCTTTCACACGGCCCCTCACAGGCGGCCTGGAACTCGGCCAGCGTGGGAATTTTCCAGCTTCCCTGGCAGGGCCCCTGCAGACAGGACAGGCCGTGGGATGGGGATGGGGCTTGGGGGCAGAGAGGGCACTGTCGGGATGCAGACCCACCTGCTCAGGCCTCACTGTATGACGTTGGGCCCAGCCTTGCTCTCTCTGGGCCTCAGTCTAACCATCTCTACAAGGGGCTGAGGCTGGGGCCCAGGCTCAGCCAGGACTTGGGGTTTTCTCCTCAGAATGGGGGGCAGGAAGGCCCTCTGCCTCCTCAGAGCCCTGATGTATCAGGGTTTGCCAAAGGGTTCCATGGACAAGGGATCCAGGGCTCTGGGCTGTTGTATACTGAGGCAGGACACAGAGCACGGGGTGGCCAGGCTTCTACCCTCAGCCTCCCAGGGGCGAGGCCCAGTGTGGACCTCAGCCCGTCTCCGTGCCCCACTCCTTCTGCCACCATTTTTGGGAGGATCATTTCTTTTATGACTGCAGCCATCTCCCAATGCCCACTCTCACAAATGTCACCCATCCTGGCTTCTACTGTCTACACGTCCTAGGTGGGGAGACTGAGGCTCACGCCTCGCCTCAAGTCACACGCTGGTAAGAGGTAGAGATTTGAACCTAGCAGTTCAGCTCTGTACCCTGGCGGGGGTCCAGGTGCTGACCCCGGGGAGGAAGGGACTCTAGTGCCATCATGTCCCCACACAGACGCAGTTGCTAATTTTGCTGCAAGCCTGGACCAGGGAGCGTTCACAAGGGCAGGCTGCCCAGAGCTGACCTCCCTGACAAGAGTGGTTGCCGGAAGTTGGGGCTGCAGGAGAGGCCTTCCCAGCCTCCCCCAGAGCTATGGGGCAGGGGTGGAAGCTCCTGGAAAGCCCGCCCAGCTCAGGACACAGACCCTGCCCCTTGCCGTGTGGCCCTGGGCCAGGCTCTGCCCACGCTGGGCCTGGTGTTCCCCATGCCCAGCTGGAGCACGACCCACCTGGAGGGCTGTATGCAGCGTGTGAGGGCCTCGCTGGGTCAGAACAAAAGCCTGGGGTGCGGGCGTGTCGGCGTGTTTGGACCTGGCGTGACTTTTTCCAATGCTCTGTTTATGACAACAGCAAGGAAGAGCTTAGCGTGGAGACACTGACTCAGCCGGAGCCGAGCCGGGTGGGGGCTGGGGTGGGGCTACAGAAAGACAGGGACGCAGAGGGGCTGAGGGACAGAGAGACAGAAACTGAGAGGGAAGGACAGACACACACAGAGACATGTGTTCGCACACATGTGCACACTCACACAGAACCAGCATGGGCCTTCGCCCCCCGCCCCCTCGCCCGCCCCAGGCCCAGGGTCTAAACCCGCTCAGAGACGGGTAATAAAAGCAGCCATGTGTGTCCTGCGCTTCCTGTGTCCGGCGTCCTAAGCCCTGAGTGGCACTAATGTGCTCACACTGCCGGGACCCTGCGAGGTGGGTGCTGTTATGGCCTCCCTTT
The DNA here is from genome assembly GCF_964194185.1 of Rhinolophus hipposideros. Classification (NCBI taxonomy): domain Eukaryota; kingdom Metazoa; phylum Chordata; class Mammalia; order Chiroptera; family Rhinolophidae; genus Rhinolophus; species Rhinolophus hipposideros. The sequence continues at coordinate 3,230,766 of NC_138055.1, forward strand.
GGCAGGTGCAGAAACGGGGCGGGAGGAGTGTGCCCAGCCGTCACTGGGCAGAGCCTGACTGGACCCAAGTGGTCCAGGGCTCTGGGTTTCCGATTCTTCAAGTGCACAAATCAGGATTTGTGGCCTAGCTGGGCCTGGGGGCATCTCTTGATTTGCCTGACTCCCACTGCTGCTGCCAACACCTCCCTGCTTCACCCGGGACACTCTCCCCCAGCCCGAGTCCCTGTGTGCTGGGAGGCAGCTCAGGTAAGGAGTTGCACCCCCAGCCCTGGGACTGAACCCAGGCTGAGGCCCAGGGGCCAGACAGGGACAAGGGCAGTCAAAATGGGCTCTCTGGCCCCTCCCGGGGCCCCTGGGCTTCTCTCCCCAGCTCCTTATTCCCCCCAAAACCTGGACATGGGCATTGTACCTGCTCTGTTGGGTGACACTAGGAGCTGCCCGTGTGGCCTAGGGTTGTCCCCTGGCCTACTTGCCCTCACTCTCTCCAGCCTTAAGCTGTGTGTGTGGGAGCAGTACTCTTTCACCCACTTCTAGGCTTGTGGGAGCCTGGAGCCAGATGGGGTGGGGTGGGTGCTGAGATGAGCAGGGAACTCACGAGCCAGCAGTGGCCTGGAGGACTCAGGGACCCCCCGTCTCGTGTTTCTACCCCGCGTCAGCTTCAGCAGTCCCAGCAGCCCCATTGTGACCTGTTGCTTTTGGAACGCACTAAACTGAGCCTCATCCCCATGTAATCTGGGGGTCACCACGGAGCCCCAGTTCCATCTGGCGTTGGCTCTGGTGATGGTGATGGATTTGAGGGCCCAGCGGCCCCGCCTGCCTTCTCCTGAACCCCAGGTACCCCAAACTGCCTGACCAAGGCAGCTCCTTGATTTCTTTCCCCCAAAGCTGATCCTTTCCACCCGTCTCTCAGAAGCCCATTGGGGCTCATCTTTCTCTAAACCCCCTCACCCAGTCTACTTGCTAGTCCACTGGCTTCACCCTCAGACTGTGACCCCAGGCTGGCCACTCCTTATCTCCAGCTGGCAGGCCACCAGCATTTCTCACCTTGACCCTTGCAACAGCCTCCTAGAGGGTCTCCCTGCTTCTACCATGCCCCTACTGTCAGCCAGAGGGTCGTTTTCAATGTCAGTCACAGCAGCACCCTCCAGGGGCTCCACGTCTCAGCATAAAGTTTAAAACCCTGTCCCTGGGCTCCCAAAGTCCCTGTACTGTGGTCCACTCCATCTCCCACTCTCTCTGCTGGGTCAGACCACACACACCCGGCTCATGCCTTCCTCTGGGCCTTCGCATTGCTGTTCCCTCTGCCTGAACACTCTTCCCTGTGCCTGCGCATGGCTCACTTCTCTTATCATTCAGGACCTGCCTTCAGCATCCCTTCCTGAACGGGGCCCTCGCTGCTCGCCCTCTGCCCCAGTCCCTCAGGCACACTGTGCTGCTGACCTCGCCATGATTTTTACGGTGGCCCTGTCTGCACTTTCTGTGAACCTCCTCCCACCCCATCACTCTGGGCTGCAGTGTGTCAGTCTTGCCGTGCTATATGCGTGGCCTTGGGCTCAGGGATGGGGGTGGGGGCTGCGGGCCTCACCCCTGGATTCTAGGGTTTGGTCGGGAGGGAGGATTGTGTTTGGTGCTAGGGAGACACTTGGGTGCTGACAGAGTGAGTGAGGAAAGGAAGGGGTGAGACAGTGACTAGAGTGCCAGGGGCTGACCAGACAACCCCGGGACCCAGGCCTGGTCAGTGGGGTGGGAGGCAGGACCATTCAGTGTCCCTGTCCTGGTGGGTTGGGCATGGTCTGAGAGCAGACCCTGGTGTCCCGGGCTAGCTCCCAGCTCTGTGGCCGACCTGGTGTGACCTCAGGCCAGTCTCTTGTCTCCTCTGAGCAGAACATCCTTACTGAGGTGGGGCCCCTGTGAGGATTTAAATCAAGTAGGACAAGTTGTATGCAATCCCTTAAAAACCATCAAATGCTGTATGTTTTCGTAACAGCTGTATTGAGATGTAATTCTCATACCGTACAATTCATCCACTTCGAGCGTGTGCTTCAGTGGTTTTTAGTGTTTTCACCAAGTTGTGCAACCATCACCACAGCCAATTTTAGAACCTTTTCACCACCCCCAGGAGAAACCCCGTACCACTTAGCTAGCATCTCCAGTCCCCCCAGCCCTTGGCAACAGGCATCTGCTCTCGCCACGGATTTACCTATTCTGGACATTTCATATCAATGGCATCACACGGCGAGTGACCTTTTGTGTCTGGCATTTTTCTCTGAGCACAGTGTTTTCAAGATCCGTCCATGCCTTAATGCGTGTCGGTTCGGTTTTTCACTCCTTTTTATGGCTTAATATCCCAACGTATGTACGTACTACATTTTCTTTATCCATTCTTCCATCGATGGACATTTGCGATGTTTCCACCTTTTGGCTACTGTGAATAATGCTGCCTTGACTATTCTTGTACAAGTCATGTGGAAACGTGTGTTCATTTCTCTTGGGTGTATACCTAGGAGGGGGATTCCTGGGTCATACAGTACCCATATTTAACATTTTGAGGACCCACCGAACTGTTCCATAGCAGGTGCACCATTTGACCTCCCCCAGCAGTGTAGGAAGGTTCTGATTTTTCCACATCCCCACCAACACTTGTTACTGTCTGTCTTTTTACACTAGCCATCCTAGTGGGAGTGAAGTACTCTCTCTTGGTGGTTCTGATTTGCATTTCCCTGATGGCTAGTGACGTTGATGTGCTTATTGGCCATTTTCGTTATCTTCTTTGGAGAAATATCTATTTGGATCCTTTGCCCAATTTTAATTGGGTTGTTTGCTTTTTTTATTATTGAATTGTAGAAAATGCTGTGTGTTTGTTTGCTTTTCACAAAAGGGGCAAGTGCAGATTGGCAGAGTGGCAGGATGAATGGAACTGTGTTGGCACGGGCACCGACTCAGGTGGGCATGCTCTCTCACACTCACAGGAACCACATTCGTGCGCGAGCCCAGGTATATGCCCAGGGTCACACACATGGGAACACACTCAGGGCCACACAGACAGATGCCCAAATGCGTGTACAACCACGGAGAGCCCGTGTGTTGTGTGTGTCACATGTATGGGCATGAGGGTCATTTCAGCCACCCTCTGTGCAGGGGCAAGGCCTGCCCCCCGGGACCACACGTGGACCCATCTGGCACAGTGACATGGCCAGATCAACACCATTATCCTCATTTTGCAGGTGGAGAAACTGAGAATGAAATGCCCCTTGATTGGTCCGGGGACACCCAACCAGCCAACTGCAGGGTCTGGACTTAAACTTGAGGTGTCAGACTCTGAGCCTCTCTCTGGGACCATGTGTGGCCCAGATCTCAGTCATAGCAGAATGTCAGGAGCTCCCCCACTTTCCGGGCCGCTGTGTGACCTCGGGTCGTGTGTACCCCTCTCTGGGCCTCAGGGTCCTTGTGGGGTAGTACTGGATGGTCCCTGAGGCCCTCCCCAGCACTGAGGTTCCTGACTCCCCTTTTAAGAGGGTGCCAAGTGCCTTTCCTCCCTCCCAGGCCTGCTGGTAATCGGGTCATTTTTGAGCTCCGTTATGGCTTTTTGTGGCTTTCTAAAAATAGTGTGCCAGCCCCCTGTGGATGCTAGGAAGGGGCAAGTCGTGTTGAATGGACAGTGAGAGGAGCCCCTGGTATGAGGGGTGGGCACAGCCCCAGCTCTGCCCTAGGACAGGGGGCCTCCATTCTGCCCAGGCCCCGATTTGCTCAGGAGGCATCCTGGCCCCTCCAGGTCCTGTTCACACAGATCTTGCTTGGGGTCGGGGTGAGGGGATGATGGGTAGACTAGGCCCCCTTTCCCTGGGTGGTGGGTCTGGCTGGCATTGCCGAAGACATGGAGCAGAGCGGGGGCTGCTTCTGCTTCCTCTGAGCCTGCAGCCCGGCAGGGTCAGTGAGGGCTTGAGTTTGAATAACCCATAGGAAAGAGAGAGCAGAGCCGGATGGGCCCTGAATGGCCCGGAGCCTCAGTTTACCCACATGGCAGTGGTTTTTGAGGGCTCTGCTGTTCTGTGTTCTGGATTTACCCAGAATATGCATGGAGGGTGGCTGGGGAGGTTTAGGTCGGCCCGTGGGAGGAGGGTCTGGACAAGCACAGAGAGATGCCCGCTCATCCCTGGCCCGCTGGCCACTCGGGGAGGGGGAGGCCGATGTCCCTTTGTCCTGTTTGTTCTCAGGGCTGCTCCTGGGGCCACGCAGTGTGGTGAGTATTTGGAGCCCCACTTGGCAAATAGGGACATAGGCTCAGAGAGGGCTTGTGACTTGTCTGGGGCCACACAGCAGGTGTGAGACTCCAGGTCCTGTGCTCTTCTGCTTGCGCCAGCCTTTGGCACACCCCTCCCCACCCCCTCTTTCTTGAACCCTCAGTTCAGGGGCACTTCAGAGCTAACGGTCTTCACCTTCACCTGCCAGGTACCAGAGACAAACTGTCCCTGAAACACTGGGCCCTGCGTCAGGGCCGGTGTGCTCAGGGACCCATCCAGGGCTCCTGAGGGCCGAGGGGTGGGGGGTGACCAGTGTGCGACCTGCCTGCCTGTCTTTGGCATTTTCCAGGGATACAGCCAATGTTGCTACTGACTCCAGCGTTAGGGGTGCAGGTCTGTGCTGGGCAGGGCTCTGAGTCCACCAAGGACACCAGGCCTCCTGAGACCAACGTGTGCCCCCAGGATAGTTGTTAGTCCCAAACAGACCACCCATGCTGCCTTTACCCAACTGCCCACCCCCGTCACCAGGCACATCGGAAACAGCTGCTGAGCCCAGGTGGCTGCTGCCGCTACCTGGAGCAAATCACTTCCCGCCTTCGAGTCTCAGTTTCCCATCTGTGAGATGGGTCTCCTCACGAGGGTCTATCTAATGGGCTGTCATGGGGATAAAAGGTGGCAATGGGACTAACGCCCCAGCCCCAGGTCTGCTTGGACTCAGGAAACGTTAGGTGGGGGTACACACAAGAAGAAGACGTGGATCCTGCCCACCACCTCTGCAGCCCACAGGGTTCCTGGTAAGAGCCCAGAGGACAGCACCTCACCCTGACCAGGCTGCTGGGAGCAGGGGATTGTCCCAGCAGTGTCAGGAGCGTGGGAGAGCTGCAGACATGTGGGGATGTGGGCGGGTGCTCCAGACAGAGGGACGGCCGGTGTCCCCCAGGGCAGGTGGAGACCCAGGCTGTTCCTCTGTTCAAGGAGTGGTGTGCTCTGGGGGCAGCTGCACCTGCACACAGGTGGGCTACGTGTTCATCCTGCCCAGCTAGGCTGCAGGGAGTGGTGGGTGCTGACAGGGGTCAGGCCTTGAGGTCATCTCTGAGACCTGGGAGCCAGTGATGGCTGCTGAGCAAGGCCCACGGGTTGGAGGGTCGTCTTTCTCAGCTCTCGCTCATGCTTGCCCTGGAAGAGGACATGCAGGTAGCTCTCTGCAGACTGGCCAAACGGCCCCTGAGAGATTTTGGGAGGGGACCCTCTCCGCCACTCCACGCCCAGGCATACTGTGACCTGGGCAGATTACGAAGCCCTCTGAGCCAGCATCCAGGTCTGGACACTGGGGTGTGGTCACCCCCACTGCATGGGGCTGTTGTGAGAATTAAACAAGATGCGTATGCAGAGTGGGTGCATGGGAACCCCTCAATCCAGGACCTAACGTCACCTTCCTGGATTCTCCCCAAACTACGCCTCTCTTGCAGTAGCCCCCACCTTGTCTCCATGGCGAGACGAGAGGGTTTGGCTCATTAAAACCAAATAAAAAAGGAATTAGCGGGAGTGGCAGCTCGGTGAGTAACTGATGAGTAACTGAGAGTCTGAGCCGGGTATGGGCATAGCCAGGTGGGAGCAGGAACTCACACAAAGACGGGAGGGAGGTTTCCATGAAATGCCCTCCAAACGCACAGGCCCAGCTACGTAGCCTGCTTCCTGTTTGGGGGCGTCAGGACAGCAAGACATGGGAGTCCCTCAGCTGGCTCCTGGGGGGAAGACTGGCATTGGGGTAAGAACAGGGTCACGGGCAGGTTCCAGGCCTCTGAGGGAACGCCCACATCATCCTTGCTCAGGCAGGGCTTGGTTGTGGGGACTCTTCACGCCGCTGGCCTGGCCTCTTGGCAGGATTGCACAATCGTCTGACATTTCTCCGCCCACCCTGCTCTGCTGGGTGCCCAGCTTGTAACATGCTCCCTGTCTGAGACCGGTTGGGTCTCCCGCAACTCCCATCCAGTGTTCACCTGCTGGCTAACCACCTCCCCCTGGGCCCAAGGCCCACAGATGGCCCAAATGTAGCATCTCCTCCCCAAGGGGCTGCGTGCGTGTGCCTCTTCTCCTGTCTCCTCCCGCCCAGGTCACTTAGCAGTAAAGACGCCAAGATGGGGGCAGGATGGCCTCCAATGACCTGAGCTTCAAGTCCCTCCCTCTTCAAATCCTGCTTTAGCCACTAACACCTCATCTCTGTGCCTCATTATCCTCATCTGTGAGACGGGAACAATAAAACCTCGTATGACTGTTGTGACAGTTTGATGAGAATGAACGTGAAGGGTTAGACGGGTGCTGGTGAGCCATGAGAGCTGGTGAGTGATAGTGATGATGACCACAGCTCTGCTGATCTGCTTTCTTAACAGTCCCAGAACCCCCGTCCCGTGTAGCCAGGGAGCTCTCAAATCCGAACCCCACAGCATCTGGCCCAGCACCTGCGCAGAGTGCCATCTGCTTCACAGGACATCTCTGGCCTGCCACAGTCTGGCTCCCTCAGACCTTAATCACCTCTTTTTTTAAATTTTATATTCTTGACCTCATACTTCCAGTGCTAGCAGCACCAAATTGTTTCACACCTCTGCACCTTTCTGCGAGGCGTGGCCAGGACTCCATACACCATAGACACACCATACATGCACACACTACACACACACACACACACACACACACACACACACTGACACCACACACACAGGGAGTTAACTCATACTTCTAACCCAGACTTTAAGACGTCACTTCCTCCAGGAAGCCTTCCTAGACTACCCACCACAGAAGCAGGTTAGGGCATCCCTTGAGGTTCCATGAATCCCTGTGCCCCTCTGTAGTCACCTCCTTTCCTGGAATCCCCCACCTAGTTTATTGTTGCGGCCTCGGTGTGTGGGCTTGTCGGCAGGCCCTGCTGGACTTGGGCAATACAAACAAGGAGTTCAATAACCCACTTCACACCCTATGGACTTCCCCTTCAGATCATCTTGACCTACTTTAGAGCCAAGGAGGTCAATTCCCATATTCTCCCTGTCTTTGTCCCTTTGTCTGTCTGGGAGTCCCTGGCCAGCCGGCCTCATTGGCTCCTCAGACAGCCATTCACTGTGCTGAGAGATGGCTTCTTACAGAGCGGTGCAGGTCCCGGGGGGCAGAGCCTGTGCAGTCGGCAGGTCCCCAGGTGGCCATGTACTGACCCCTAGCAGGGAGGGAAGGGACCAAAGGGTTGGACTTCATCTTGTAGATACGGGGTTGCGATGCAGCAGGCGCTTATTATTGTCAAATGAACAAGTGAATGAAGGAACGAGTGACACAGTCTTTGCCTCCAAGGAGCTCACAGACAGTATGGAGACACCATTCTCTGGGCACAGGCAGATTGAGACCTAGGCCTGGAAGGGCAGAGGGAGGCGAGATTCACTTACCTGGAGGCACTGGGAGGGCTTCCTGCAGGAGCAGGTGTAGCTGAGTCCTCAATGGAACCACTGCCCCTGGAGCCTTGTAGTGGCTTGGGTCCCGAGTGGGGGCTTTCCCACACCCCTGGGAGGAAGGTCTTACTGTCCCCTCTGGGATGGTGGCTGGAGGCGGGGGTCAGGAGGGTGAAGGGGGTAAGGGGATGGGCGGGCGGTTTGGAGTGAGGGAGAAAGGGCGGACTGGCTTGTCAGTCTGGACAATTCAGGGACCCCTGAGGTAGGCTGGGGTGTTGGAGGAGAAGGGAGACTCAGGAGGTCAGGGCCTGGTGATGGGGTGATGGTGGGTGGTCAGAGAGAGGGAGGTGGCAACAAAGAGGCCAGTGGGCTCCAAACTGTATGGATTCTGCCTGGTTCCTGGCTGAGGGGGTAGGATGCCCCCACTGGGGTCAGCAGAACTGGCTGGTTCATGAGGAAGCTGGCAGAAGGGAGGGGGCAGAGATGTGGACCCCACTTTGCTGAGTCAGAAGCTCAGAGAGGGCAAGTGCAAAGCCCAAGGTCACACAGCCGGCCAGCAGCAGAACCCTGGCCAGGCTCTGGGTCCCTGAGCCCACGAGGCTGAGACCTGCGGGGCCTCACCGTCCGCATCGTTCCCTCCCCACAGGGAGCCGTGAGGCCGCATTCACGTATGCCATCACCGCAGCCGGTGTGGCCCACGCCGTCACCGCCGCCTGCAGCCAGGGCAACCTGAGCAACTGCGGGTGCGACCGCGAGAAGCAGGGCTACTACAACCAGGCGGAGGGCTGGAAGTGGGGCGGCTGCTCCGCCGACGTGCGCTACGGCATTGACTTCTCCCGGCGCTTCGTGGACGCGCGTGAGATCAAGAAGAACGCGCGGCGCCTCATGAACCTTCACAACAACGAGGCCGGCAGGAAGGTAGGGCCGGCAAGGGGCGGGGCGTGGCTGGGAGGGCACGGGGCGGGGCGTGGTAGGGGCGGGGCGTAGCGGGGCGGGTGTCAAGCGTGGACGCTGGTTCCCGGTGTCTTCACCTTTCTGAACTTTGCGAGCCTCTCCTAGCGGAGAGAATTGGGAACCCAAACCCGGAAGGTATGGGGTGAGTGGTGCTGAGCACGGCTGTCACCAGTACCCTCCCAGCAGTCGGGCCTTACTGTTCCCATTCCACAGGTATGAAAACTGAGGCTAGGAATGGTGTGTGCCGGTGTCCCCCAGCTGGTGTTAGGCAGGGATGAGACAGGGGCCCTGTTCTCCCGCAGGGTGGGATCAGGACTGGCTCGGGCCCAAGGGCAGGGGGTAAGTTTCGGGCCACAGTCCAATGTGTGTCCTGCTCCCAGAGGGATCTTGCCAACATATCCAGAAAGGCTTCCTGGAGAAGGTGGCCTTTGGCTCAGATTGCCATGGGAGGCTCATGGAAAGGAGGTTCCCAGGTGGGAGGCACAGCCTAGGGAAGGGTGGAAACTGAGCTGGGGGGTCTTGAGGAGTAGCTGTTTCATGTGTGGGGTGGGATGCAGTGTGGTGCGTGATAATGGAGGACATTCAGGCAGGGACACACTGGAGAGGAAGTCAGGGCGGCCAGCCCTGCCTCCGGGAGATGAGGGCCCCAGATACTGGGCTGGGAGGGGAAGCCGCCATGGCGGCAAGATGGCCCGAGATAGGGCGGGCAGCAGAGCAGAACGCTTCTCTGGGTCTGATTCCCCAGCCCTGGGGGCTGCACCCAGGGCACCAGGGCCTGAGGGGTTCTGCAGGCATGGGATAGACTTGCCTTTCCAGGCAAAGAGGAGTTGAATTTGCCCTCTGTCCCAGCGACCATAGCTGAGTCTACTGATTACTTATTCATTCACTCAACAAACGCTCCCTGCCCCTTCTCTGTACGAGGTGCTGGGTTGGGCATAGGGGACAGGAGGGACTAAGACAAGACCCTGGCCATGGGAGCTCCTCCAGCACCAACTGAGTCCACACGGGGGGCGCAGGGCCCCTTGGACCGACGGGAAGGGGAGCAGAGGCTTCGTGGAGGAGGTGATGTCCAAGTGGAGCCTTGAAGGACATGTCAGAGCCGAGACAAGGAGCTGGCACTTGGGTGGGGGGCAGGGCTACAGATAGTTCAGGGAGGAGGGAGCAGGAGTGGGGGGCGAGACAGGGCTTGAGACGTAAGCAGGGACCAGCCCCAAACAGGCCCTGAACGTCAGGCCAAGGGTTGGACTTCATCTTGTAGATACGGGGTTGCGATGCAGCAGGCGCTTATTATTGTCAAATGACCAAGTGAATGAAGGAACGAGTGACACAGTCTTTGCCTCCAAGGAGCTCACAGACAGTATGGAGACACCATTCTCTGGGCACAGGCAGATTGAGACCTAGGCCTGGGAGGGCAGAGGGAGGCGAGATTCACTTACCTGGAGGCACTGGGAGGGCTTCCTGCAGGAGCAGGTGTAGCTGAGTCCTCAATGGAACCACTGCCCCTGGAGCCTTGTAGTGGCTTGGGTCCCGAGTGGGGGCTTTCCCACACCCCTGGGAGGAAGGTCTCACTGTCCTCATTTTACACAGGAGGACAGTGGGGCCCAGAGTGAGCTGCAGAGCCTTGGTGGCCCCGAGGCCTGAGCTCTGGTCACTGCTCCATGGGGATGTGTCTGCGTGAGCAGCAGAGTTGTGAAGGATGAAGGGACCATCAAAAGACAAAGGCACGGCGGGGGCTCAGGTCACGTGTGCAGTGCGCTGAGGTCACCAACCCAGCTCAGGGTGGCTGGGGTGGGCGAGGAGTCTGGCATGGTTGGATGGGCCTTGTGGTGAAGGATTGTGACAGTCAGGCTGGATTTGGGCCTCTTGGGCACAGGTGCCATTGCAGGCCCCTGAGGGAGAGTGGGGCTGAGCAGCTTGAGGCCCAGGGTTGTGTCCGATCCAGCACTGAGATTCTGTGTGGACCCCAAGGCTGGCCTGGCATGGGACTCGGGGGTGCTTGGATACTGACAAGTAGCAGTAAAAAGGCATCAGGAAATGGAGATGGGCAGGATTGGGCCCCGAGGGAGATGGCGAAGGAGAACAGGGAGGCTGGGGATGGGGTCCAGGGCAGAGGAGGGTCAGCACTTGGGGGAGGGGTGAAACTGGGGTGAAGCCCTGAACAAAGATTCTGTGAACGGAGGAGAAGCAGGTCGTCAGGGGTGAGCAGGTCAACAGGTTGAGGGCCCACTGGGGCCAGGGCAGCTGTAGGGAAGGGCTAGAAAGTGGTCAGCCGCCAGTGCTGTCTCTGACGGTCTGTGAGGACCTGAATCTCAGTCTCCTCATCTGCACAGTGGGTGCAATGCACCTTGTCTCCCGCTCCCCACAGGGAGCTGATAGCACACAAGGTGGTCTGAGCTCTTGGACCAGGCCAAGGGTCCTGGCAGCACCGTGTCCCTGGGGGGCGGGGTCCTTCTCCTCCCAGTAGCACGGAGCTTATCAGGGCGGTGGGATGGGGCATGGCTTTCAACGTTTCCATAAGAACTGAGTCCAGACCTTCATGGGTCACCCCATTACAGAGCGAGCAGGCCTGCCTCTGCCCCTCCCACTTCCTCAGAGCCATGAACTTCAACAAGACAGGAGGAAAACAAGTTGACTGATGCCATAGGAAGTCCCACAACTGGGAGGCGTAAAGCAACAGAAATTCCTTCTCCCAGGCTGGAGGCCGGAAGCCCTAAATCCAGGAGTAGGCAGGGCCGTGCTCCCTCTCCCAGCCCCTGGGGGCTCCGGGTGTCCCTTGGCTTGTGGCTGTGTCATCCAGTCTCTGCTGTGTCTTCACGTGGCCTCTGCTCTGTGTGTGCTTCCTCCTCCTCTGTCTCTTATAAGGACATGTGTCCTCGGATGTAGGATCCATCCTGCTCCAGGATGGTGTCATCTCAAGTCTTACCTTCATCACATCTGCAAAGTCCTTATTTCCTAATACGGCCACATTCTGAGGTTCCAAATGGACACGTATTTGAAGGCGACACTATGCAGCCCACTCCAGGTGGGCACATGGCTCTGGATCCCTGGCCGTCCAGGGTCAGAGAGGCTGAGCGTGGAGACCTGCCCACCATCTGCTTCCGCCAGACCCCAGGCTCCCTCGGGACTTCAGTGCACCCACCTGTGACTCTCCAAACCTGGCTATAACTGAACACTGTTCCCAGAGTGTGGGGCACGCCTATTCCAGAAAGAACCCCAAGGCAGCCCTCTCCTGGAGCCCCCATGCACCCCCACACTACCTAGGGCAACAGGAGTGGGAGACTGAGGCTGAGGCAGGACCCTGCTCAGCCCCCAGCTCCTCAGAGCAGGGCCAGTCACTCTGCACCCTCCCAGGTGGTTTTCTGGGGCAGTGGGGCTGGCGCCACCTTCGCTGTCGCTCTTATCTTGAGGGCACTGGAGACAGAAACGGCACATTCTTGAATCCTGTGATCACTTCCCAGGAGAGGCTCAGGCCCGGGGGACCCAGCCAAGCGAGGATGCGGCCCCTGGCTCTGCAAACAGATGCCCAATCAGCTCCATCTGCTGACTGTCACTGGCCTGGCTGCACAGGGTCCCCAGGCAGGCTGTCTGGCTTAGGGGACGGGAAGATGGGGCAGAGGGAAGGGGTTCGGGGCAGGTGGCCCAGTGAGGTGGGAGGCAGCTGCTTCTCACCAGGCCAAGTGAACACCCTGCTGGCAACTAAGCCTGGACCACGTGGCCTGCACAACCTCTAGCCTGGACACCCCTGCCCAGTCTCTGGCCATCACTACCCATCTAAGAAGGCATCTTCTGGGCCAACAGCCCGGGGTGGGGTGAACTGCTCCCTGGCTAGAGGTTCTGAGAGGGGCGTTCATCTGGTCACCTCCTGGTCTGAGGGACATATTCGGTGGGCAGTGTGGCCAGGGCAGAGGAAGTTTCCAGGCCTTGAAGGGCAGGTTAGTAGAGGGAATGGCTTTCAGGGGAGGGGCGAGTCCAACCAAAGATGAATATGGGGTGGGGGTGAGGGAGGGAAAGGAGATGTCTGACTGTGATGGACAGGAGTGCGGAGGGGGCAGGAAGCAGGGAGGAGGCCCAGATATGCTTTCCCCGGAAGGGGTGTCCCCCTCCCCCCAGACCACAGACCAGACTTCTGTGCCCTCAAGCCAGACGCCCCACGGCCCTGCAATTCCACTTCTGAATATTCCCCAAACCTGCCCCCTTTCCCTCTTCCGGACCCCTGGGCCCTCCCCTCCTTGGCCTTCTCCTAGTACAGCATCAGCCTGTCCCTCTCCACCCCTGCCTGCTCACCTTCCTTCCCCCTTCTCCCTCCTCCTTCCTCTCCCCTCCTTCTTCCCCCGCTCCCGCTCTCTCTTCCTCCCTCTCCATTCTCCACCCCAGGATGTCATCCATGCAGGAGCAGATAACCACCCCCCCCAAACTCTAGGCCACCAGCCTCAGGGCCCACCCTGCACCCATGTGATGCTCATTTAAGCCACATCTTCCTTTGTGGTGATGGTAACAACTCTCCAGGCCTTGCTCGTGTTGCACTCCTTCTGGAACACCCCTCCTCTTTGTCTGATGAATTCCTGCTCCTCCATGGACACCCAGTGCATGTACCGCCTCCTCCAGGCAGCCCTCCACCCCAGACACCCTCCCCCTGGACAGGGTTCGGCTCTCACAGCCCCTGCACTTTGCCGTTTTTGTGTCAGTTTCCTTCTGTTTCCCACACTAGACTGTGAGCCCCCGACGTCCTCACCAAAGTCCAGGGTCCCATGAGACTGGGGCAGGAAGAGAGACCGGGACAGCCACTGGCCTGTGCGATGTTCCTCTCCCTCTTTTTCATTCATTCATTCGCTATGGGTCTCCTCCTCTGGGCCAGGGCTGGGTTCTGGCTCGGGGGCAGAGAGTAGCCAAGTTCCTTCAGGGCTGGGCTGCGGAAGTGAGGCCAGGGGGAGCTAGGACAGCTGACAAATGGCCCTTCGGCAGCCGTGGGCCGCAGCTAATGATTCCCCATCTTTAATCAGGCCCCGCTGGCAGGGCCCTTTCGATCCGGGTAAATGAGTACCTGGGGTCAGGGCTGGCTCTGGGAATCGGCCTTCCGGGGCCAGGGAGGGAGGCCCAAGGAAAACACAGGGCTGCACCCATCTCGCTAGGAGCTGGGGAGAAAGAACAACATGGGTTGGCGACGGCGTCCCAGCAGACAGCACGCCTGGGCCTCACTGACCCATGTGTTCACCTCCCGCTCGTCCTCCCCCTCCGTCCTTCAGCAAACGTGATGCATGCAGCTCCGTGTACACGCTGGTCTTTCACTGAACAGCCATTTATTAAGTGCCGATTACATGCCAGGCCCTACACCAGGCATGAGGGCAGGGCGTGGGAGAGACGGGTGAGAGATCCGCACCTATTAAGCACCTACTGTTATGGGGCCTGGTACCCCAGTGAGGCACCTGCTCCCCAGCCTGGCAGGTGCAAGCACCGGCTTCACCTCCTGCTGCCCTGGGGCCTGCAGCCAGCCCCACAGTGCCCTGAGCCTCAGGTTCCTCCCAGTGCATTGACCTCCAGCTCCCTGAGGGTTGTTGTGAGAATTTAATGCAACACATTTGATCAACATATGCCCAGCTCCACCAAGTTCTGGGTGTTCTCTCTGGACCCTCACGAGGCCCCGTGCAGTAGGGACCTATGCCAGCAGCCCCCTGTAACGGATGAGGAGACTGTGGTCACACCACGGGAAGAGTGGGGTCCCGGCTCCGCCCGTTCTCAGCCCCCTTCTGCTCTGTCTCCGGCAGGTCCTAGAGGAGCGCATGAAGCTGGAGTGCAAGTGCCACGGTGTGTCGGGCTCCTGCACCACCAAGACGTGTTGGACCACGCTGCCCAAGTTCCGGGAGGTGGGCCACCTGCTCAAGGAGAAGTACAACGCCGCCGTGCAGGTGGAGGTCGTGCGGGCCAGCCGCCTGAGGCAGCCCACTTTCCTGCGCATCAAGCAGCTGCGCAGCTACCAGAAGCCCATGGAGACGGACCTGGTGTACATCGAGAAGTCGCCCAACTACTGCGAGGAGGACGCAGCCACGGGCAGCGTGGGCACCCAGGGCCGCCTGTGCAACCGCACCTCCCCCGGGGCCGACGGCTGTGACACCATGTGCTGTGGCCGTGGCTACAACACCCACCAGTACACCAAGGTCTGGCAGTGCAACTGCAAGTTCCACTGGTGCTGCTTCGTCAAGTGCAACACCTGCAGTGAGCGCACTGAGGTCTTCACCTGCAAGTGAGCAGCCGGTGGCCACCCCGGCGTCAGCCCCACCCGGCGGCATTTGCACATGGGCTCCTTGCCTTCCCTGCTGCACACGGCCGGCTGGGGGCAGAGGTGGCTGGAGAAGGTGGGGGCTCCGGACCAGAATGGCTCCCACTGGGCCCGTCACCCTCTCCCTGTCCCCAAGGTCTCCTTCCTGCCATTCCTGTCACTCCCTATGGCAGAACAGTGCCCATAAACCAGCCGAGAAGACAAGGCCAATGGCACTGGTGTCCTTGACGAGGCCCAGTGAATTCCTTTTCTTTTCTTTGGGAAAGTGAATCTCCAGGACACATGTACCACCGGAAAGCAAAGTGACAAGACTCTGAGTGTCCCCCTCCCCCGCCTGGTGGCTCAGACTTGGAAATGCCATGATGGCCAGGCCCATGCGAGACTGTTTCCCAGGCCACATCAGCCACTGGGGCCCTGGGCAGATGTTGACAAAAATTATTTATGTTTTCTTAGTACCAGAAGAGGATTCTTAGCACTAAGGCCTAGCCAGTCCTAACTCCGTACTCTGTGTTAACACATCGCCTCTCTGCCCTCCGCTTTTTCTCCCCGACCTGCGGGAGCGTTCCTGTGCACGGCTCCTTCCTAGCTCTGCTCTGGGGGAGGTGGCCGTGTGAGTGTGGTCCCCAGGTGAGCTGGGCAGGAGCTTGGCAGCTAACACGGCTCCAAGAGGGCCTCTTGGAGAGCCCGGACAGGGACCTCCAGCCTCCTTTCTTTCTTTTAGAAAATCATATCAAACAAATGAAAATGCCACCCATGTCAGGTTCCAGGAGTGCTTCGTCCCCTCCCTAAAGCTATTGCCCTCCCAGCCCCTTGCCAGCCTGGCACCTTCCAGTTTACAGAGGCCCCTTCCCACCCTGGAGCCAGCCCAGTCCCCAGGATAGTGCTGTGCCAGGGGTGGGCTGTGGGGCGGGGATAGTTTAGGGTGTTTGCCTCATTTGACAGATGGGGACCCTGGGGCCTAGAATGGAACACTAGCCAGGGACCTCAAGGCCATGAGTGGAGGTTCCTGCCTTGGCTTGGGCAGCCTGAGCCCCAGTCCAGGACTCCTAACCCTGCTGCCAGCCTCACTGGGGTCAGCCCCCTCCCCAGGGTGCCTTTGAGGGGTTCTTGGTGGCCTCCTTGCCCAGTCTTGGACCTTTCACTCTGACCCCAATGCTGAGAAAACTTGGATCCAGGATTTCACTCTGCCAGGGCCCCACCTGCTGTCCCAGCAGATGTCTGCCCTCCAGACACCGCCCCTAGGGTCCCACACCATGCAGACCCTCCCTGGAGGTCCGACTCACCCTGAAACCTGGGAGACAGGAACAGGAAGGGGTCCAGCTCAGTTCTAAATAATGTGTGGGGTGGGAAGAGGTCAGAAACCTGGGTCTCAGGGCTGGGGGTGTCCTCTGAGAATGCTCCCACCCCTCCCTGGGGAGACTTAGGCACAGAGGAAGTCACTTGCCAGAAAGCATCGTGCGCATTCTGGTGCACCCTCCACTGCCCATGTGCCCCCCCCACCCTGAATTTAGGGTATTTTCTCCCAGAAACTCGTGGAAGTGTGTCCTCAGGCGACTGTCCAGCCAAGGGGGCTGGACATTAGCCTGGGGTGAGTGACACTGTCTGGCCCCTGGTGCCCACCCTGTGTGCCCCCCATGATGCCAGGACACTCCCTTAGCTGCTGTCCTGGGAACTTCCAGGCCAACGTGAATGCCCCCCTGCGTCCCCACCCCCTGGGTCCCGGGACAACCCCGAGTCCACAGGCCCGGTGTCCTCTGCCAAGGAACCTGGTTAACTTATATTGTTATATAGTGTCAAAATGTCTATAGTGTCTTTTAAATTATTGTGACCTACACTGGGTACTGGGGAGGGGGGGAATGGCCACGTGCTGTCCCCTGAGACAGGCTCCTCCTTCTGCTTGAAACAGACTCTCGGGGCCCCTGATGCCACCGAGTCATACGCACTGTCCCTCGCCCACCGAGCGCTCCGCCGAGACCCCGCCCTTCCTTACAGTCTGTCAGCAGCGGACCTTCCCTTGGGTGAGGGGGTCAGTGTGGCCCGAGCGGGGCAGTAGTGGCTGAGGCGTTGGGTGTCCCTGCAGTGCCTCCAATTCAGGAGAGCCAGTGGGTTTCTGACGGGCTGTGTCCGGCCTCCCTGAAGGGGAGCGACAGCTCCAATAAAGCTGGAATCAAAGACATGAGTGTGTGTGGAGCCCATGTGACGCCCCTTGGGGTAGAGACACGCGCTGTCGACCGAAAATAAGCTCCAAGTCCCCTAGGCCCTCACGTGTCCCCCTACCTTTCTGACTTCCTCTCCCCTCTCTGCTGGCAGTGCGCTGATGTCCCCCACCTAGCAAGGGCCACTGGTGGGGGCTAGACATGGACCCTGAGGCCTCCCTGGACAGCCTGGGCTCAGGCTGCAGGAAGAGGGGGCTGGGGCCTGGTGCTAGAACCGACTTATGGGGCTGGGTAGGGGCTGCTCTCAGGAGAATGGGGAGCCTGGGGTTGGGGTCCCACAACCAAGAGACCCTGGCCCCATCTGTCTCCCCCAGTGTCTCCCTTCCCCTGTGACCCCAGCTGTCCTCAGGTCCCTGTGAGTCTATCCAGCTGTGTCTGGGTGGGTTTGGGGCGCTCCCTGCCCTCTCTGGCCGTGGGAAGGCAGCCCGAGGCCCCTGGGCAGCCACCAGGCTTGCTTCTCCCCAGAGGCCCGGCCTCCGTGCCTGCGGTAACCATGCACGAGGAGGATGAATGGCATTCCTGCCGAGGGCCGGAAGGCATGCGGTGGGGCCGGTTTGGCCACTGCCCGCTGTCCCAGCAGCCTGGCATCGGGTGGAATCACTGATCAAACAGCCCCTGTCTGCACTGTGCCCGCCTGGGCACCCACAAAGCCTGGCCCCAGACCCGATGGAGGGGCCACCATGTGGGCTTTCCCAGGGGGCATGCCCCTCCAGGGTGTGGAAAAGGGGAGACAGACGGGAAACACTCTTCCTGACACCCAGGTTCAGGCAGCCTCTGGGGTGGTCCTGCCTGATATATGGCCTCAGTTTCCCCATGTGAGAGCAGGAGGTGGCCCAGGCCAGGACTCGGTGGTCAGTAGGGACCATGGGGCCCAGGCCTGGGCCGGGCTGTTTGGCAGGAGGCCCTGGTTCCCCATGAGACGGTAAGCAAATCTGAGGTGGTGGCTACAGTGGAACGCCGGGGTCCGACTACTCCCACAGGGCCAGGAATGAGGAAAGAGCTGCGAGAATGCCACGGCCCCAGTGCCCAGACTCTACTTATTTTTTGGCCCCGGTTCAACCCCAGTCCCAGCCTCCCAGGGCTGCCAGCACATCCTCCAAGGGGCCCTGCCCCAGGCGTCGAGCCCACACTGCCGGCCAAGACTGGGGGCCCATGTGACCCCCCCCAGCCCCAGGCTCCGCCTCTGAGGCTAATATTTCAGAAGCATTTCCCCGGGCAGTCCTATGCCCTGCACACCCTGGCTCATTACCCCCAGAGAGACTCCCTGGGCTCTGGCTCGCTCTGCTCTTCGCTGGCCCCTAGCCATGCTGAGGTCTTTATGCTTCTGCATTTGCCAAGGGTGTTTCTTCTTCGGGCTTGCTCTCCGCTCTCCTCCTAGAGAGCATGGAACCACTGAGGCAGGAGCAGGTCACGTGGGCTCTTCTGGGTAGGATTTGGGGACACTGGGCGAGAGAGCTTAGAGTTCTGGGACACGTCCCTACCACCTGTCGTTCATCCATTCACTCACTTGCTCATTGGCTTGTTCAGATGTGTTGGAGGCCAGGCCCTAGGCTGGTCTCTGGGGACAGGGGTGATTCATCGCTGGCCCTTACCTCAGGGGCTCCAGCTTTCATCCCACTCCTGCCTTGAATGGCAGCCCATTCTGGGGGTGCAGCTGCTGACTGAGGCAGCCTAGGAGACAGAAAAGGACTGATTGCCTCAGTTTCCCCCTCTGTAGAATGGGCATAGGGAGCGAGCTGTACCCTACCAGGCCCAGCTCCCCTTTCTCTGTCTAGAGGATTCCCCTGCCTACACGGGCTGGGCTTTAGCATCGGGGTCTCCCACGCTGCTCCCACCTAGGGCTCCCTAGGCTTTCCACTCAGCTTCTGTCTGGTGACCAGAGCTCACAGGGTTCCTGTGGCCCTGATGGGCAGAGGCTTTCTCCTCGGTGTGGCCTGGCAGTTCTTCCTGACCCTCTGCCTTGTCTCCTACAGCCCCCCTCCATCCCACCCCTACACAGAGCCCCCTGAGCTGCCAGGGAGCCACCCCTCTCCAGAACTGCCCAACATGGCCTGACTCCAGCTGTGCCCTCTGCCTGGGTGTCCTTCCTTCTACCATCTCTGCCCACACCCTCCTTCCCATATGGCCCACCTTCTCCAGCAAGCTCACCAGGGCTCCTGCTGGCTTCCTCACCCTCCGTACTGGCTATCACCCTGATGGGCAGGGGTCTCACTGCTGTGACTGCCCCCGCCCGCCAAGCCGGCCTCAGGGCCTCAGAAGTGAGCAGGTCTGTGGGACACTGAACACCCCCACCATGCCAGTCACCGGCTCTGGTCCACATGTACCTGCAATCTTCACAACACCCCTTCCCCAAATAGGTTAGTGCTAGCTCTGTTTTACAGACGGGAAAACCCAGGCAGGGAATAAAGTGTTCTCTCCTAGACCACACAGTCAGTTAGAGGCAGAATCAGGATTTGAACTCAGGTCCTCTGGGGTCTTCCATCTACCCAACTCATATGCCTTCTCCCATGAGGAGAACTGAGGCCCCAGGATCTGTCCAAGGCTTCAGAGAGATGAGTGGGAAGGGAATGGCTAAGGCCAGCCTCAAAGAAGAGGTGACAGCAGCCCTCTGTCTTCACCAAGGACAGAACAGGAAAGACTGGGTTCAAAAGCAGCAGGCAGGATCTGAGGTAGACATCTAGGTGAACCAGAGCTGGGAGGTGGGGAGGGGGTCAAGAGGGCAGGGGTGGGGTGAGGGAGGTGACCTGGGATGGGTGGGGCTATGGTCTGGGGGCCCAGGGGCACGAGAAGGGGAAGAGAAGTGAGTGGAGGCTGGCGCTCCTCAGGTTCAGGCAAGAAGGGAAAGTGTGAGCTCCCTGAGCAGAGTAGCCCAAGCTGCTCCTGGAGGGCTCTAGACGGAGAACAGGGCCGTCCGGAACCAGGAAGTCACCTGTCTTGCCTGCTGCAGTCCTGGTCCATTTCCTTCCTCAGGGTCTGAGAATGTACCCACCTTCCTTCTCTGGGATGCCACCTGCCTGCTCATCAGGTGTCAGGTCCTTGGTCTTGCAGAACCTGGGGACTCAGAACCACCTGGCCTGGGCATCCCAGGACCCTTGGGAATTAGAACTTGTGAGTCTTGGCTGGCCCAGGGAGTTGCAGGCCTGACACCTACAGTAGTGCTCAGCAGAGGCCTGGGGGATGGACAGATGGTCAGCCAAATGCACTGATGAGGGAGGCCCAGGACCCAGAGCTCACCTATAGCCTGCCCTGAGTGGACAATGCTCCCAGAGCCCCAGGGATGAGCAGTATCCAGGCCGGAACTGCCTGGTCAGCTCCCTGGCTGGTCGGGGCTCTGTGCCTCTCTGAGCACAGCTGGAGTCCTGCGGCCACTTGGGATGCTATCGGAATGGAAAGCCCTTCTGGCCTTGCAAAGAAGCAGCCCAGACGCATGCAATGCAGACCCGGGACGAGGAGTCCTCTTACTCCACCTGCAGGCTGAGGCCAGTGGCCAGCAGGGCAGAGCTGGGACACCCTCCAGGCACTGGACACAGGTGTCCTTCCTGGGGCCTTGTTGGTCTCCCCCAGGTGGCCAGCCCACCCACCTTGAGACCAGGGGGTGGCCTTCAGGACTCCAGTCCTTCCAGGACGAGTCCAGTGGAGGGATCTTGGCTGGCAGCCTGGGCAAGCTCTCCAGGTAACCTGCAGTTCTGGAAGGCCCCTGCCCGAGCTGCCAGGGCTGGGCTGCACCTGGGGCCATTCTGCTGGCTCTACCTGCATATCCCACCTCACTGCCTCAGAGCGTGCTGGAAGGTTTTGCTCAAAGTCCCTCCCCTGGTTTCTGGCTCACCTCTGGCTTCTGAGCTCCTGCTTTTCCACAAGCAGGACGGGATTTCACATCCATTCACACATTCCTTTGTTCACCCTTCCATCATTGCTGAAGTGCTCCATGCCCAGAGCTTGGCTGGGCATTGAAGGGTCCCAGAGCAGAATCTGAAGTGAGGTCTTCCCTTAATTAGCCCCCGGTTGGGATGGGGATGGAATGATGGACAAGCCGACTCCTTTGCCACCCCCCCCCCAATACCTGAGGCTGCAATGGAGGGAAGAGGGGCTGGGAATGCGGAGGAGTGTGGAACCTGGCCATGGGGGGATGTGGTACAGGCTTCCTGGAGGATTGGGCATCTCGGCTGAGGCCTAGAAGCAAAGGACAGGAGGGGAGGAGTAGGGAGGGAGGCAGGAGGAAAAGACACGCTTTAGGCACAGGGATGGAGGTGAGTAATGGTCTGGGGTGGGACCTGAGGCTAATTGAAGGGATAAGGGGGCATGGAAGTTGGGGGCTGAGCAGTGGGGAGAGAGGAGCTTGGAGAGCTGCCCCATAGCTGACAAGGTTCCAGAAGTTTCCAAAAAGACAGAGGGGAACCTTGCACTTGAGTCTCAGGGTTCCCAGCATTTGGCAGGATCTCTCACTACCCCCCCATACTATACTATACTACCCCCCCCATACTATAGCCCCCGCTATACACACCAGGGCCAACACAGTCCCATGCCTTCTGGGCACAGGGCCTGCATGCCACTGGTTTTCGTGACACTAGGTTGCTGTCTAGAGGCCCCATTTTCCAGTAGAAAAATCTCTCAAGTAAGAGTCATGGGCTGTGAGGGGTGTGGGGAGCGAGGGCTGGGCACTGGGGCTCCTCCTGAGGCTGCTGGCCCTTCCTGATCCCTCTGCTGGGCCTGGGGGCAGGGGCTGTCAGTTACCCAAGGGTTTGCCAAGCATTGGGCTGTTTCATGAGGTCCCACCAGCCCAATGAAAACGTTTGAGGAGCAACCTCCATGGGCCTCCTCTGGCCTCCGTGGCCCTATTTGGACTGGCTGCTCCCAGGATCCTCAGCAGACTCAGGATGGGCCTAGCCTAGGTGGGCACTGAGCAGGCTGCCTTGGGCTCCGATGCCGGCCCCCTTTGAGCTAACCAAGCCAATGCCAGGACTTTGAGCTTCTCTTGTTAGCCAGTGGAGGAGGGGTGCTGCCTGCTGAGAGAATGGGGATGGCCTTGTGGATGGGTCCTGACACGGGTGGAGTGCCTAATGCCCTAATGCCTGCTTCCCCTCCTGGATTCCCAAGAAAGAAGGATCGATCAAATCACAATGACAAACTCTGGGGGAGGGAGGACAGCCCAGGTGGCAGCAGATCTGAGTCACCAAGACTGTCTCCAGCAACTGGGGGAGTGCCCACTGCAGGAAGGGGTGCTCCCTTAGCTCAAGACCCTGCTCTAGTGGAAAGAACCTGCAGGCCGTCAGGGTCTGCCAGTGCCTCACGTCACAGCGGGGAGACTTTGGGGCAGCCCTAGGAGGCCCAGCAGGGGGCAGGCCTCAGATCACATTAGGAGGGCTTTCTTGGGGCCAGAGCTGCTGGAGGAAGGCAGTTTCCTGTCTCCCTAGAGGAATTCAAGCATGGTTTGATCTCGGTGTGATGGACAGGGAGATGTGCAGCCCCCCCGGCATTCTGATTCTGTGATTCTCAGGTGCTAAGAGTCTGTGCTTTTATATCTATGTCTGGGAGTGTTGGTTCTGTCGTTGGAGGGGGCCACAATTCTGGATGGGGGTGGGGGTGTGGGCCGTGTCAGGTTCTGAAAGGGCTGCCCCAGCCGGGCCCTCTCTTCCTATGCCTGACACCAAGTCCCCTCTGGAAGTGAGAAGCTTTGCTTCGCCCTTATTCATTCAATCCACAAATATTATTGTGCACATCTTGTGTGTTGGGTGCTGGGGGTACAGCAAAAGTCCTGCCCATGGGGAGTTGAGGGGCGATAAGACAACAAGCATCTGTTAAAAATGGAATAAACATCGCAAACCAGAAGATGCTGGGCCCAGAAGTAGGTAATCGGGGCTAAGGAAAGCCAAGGTGGGTTTTGTCGGGTGGGAGGGGTCAGAATGGTTCACAGTGAGATACACGAGCTGCTGTGTGAAGAAGACAGAGGAGGAGGACACGGAGGGGGTTCCAAGCAGAGGGACGAGCCCGGCCAGAGGCCTGGGGGAGAGAGCATGGGGGAGCTGCTGGAGGCTGGTGTGGCTGGAACAGAGTAGGGAAGGTAGAACAGAGAAGTAGCTGGATAGGCAGCAGGTGCCAGCTCACGTAACGACTTGGGCTTTTCCTCCCGGTGACTGAACAGGTTCTGCAGGGGTTTCCACAGATGGCTATGGTCTACCTTCATCTCGAATAGCATCTCTCTGCTGCTGTGCAGGGAAAAGGAAGGGGCAGGGGTGGAAGCAATGAGATGGGTGAGGAGTCTATTGCAACAGTCCAAGCAATGTGGCTACGGGAGAAGCAGTAGATTCTGGATGTTTTTGGCAGACAGAGCAGCAGCATTCCCTGAGGGGACATCAGGCCCTGAACAAGAATCACTAGGGAGGGAAAAGCTAAAGAAGACCAAGGTATGGCCCTGGCTGAATATCCCAGCTGTCCCTCAGGTGCAATGGGGAGGGACTTCCTCCCTCAGGTGGCAGGAGGAACCAGGGCTGCCTCCTGCTGGAGTTGATAGAACACCTGCTCTCCTTGGACCCCCTGGACTCCTTGTGGCCTGTGGATGGAGGGAGTGGTCTGCTGGGCCTAGGAGCAGGCTGGGAGCAGGGCTCTCAGGCTGACTTCCTGCCTGTGTGGCTTTGACCCATTCTGCTTTGGGCTTCCCGCTATAGGATAGGATGAGAGAGCCTGTCTAGGGGTTGTGAGGAGATCCAATGAGATGGGCTGTGATGAGCGCTCAGCAGAGTCATCAGCTTGCCCTCATCCCCCCATCGCCTCCCTCCTCCATCCAGGCCAACTGTCCCCCAAGCTGGCAGCCGAGCAATGACCCTGGGAAGCTTCTCTTCCACCTGCGCTGCTCAATCCCTCCGTGTGCTGTAGGGGCGTGCAGGCCCCCATCCTCCCCTCTCAGGAAAGCAGGACTGTCTCCCTGGGAAATTCTGCCTGTGGACAGACCCCTTGCCTGGTTCCAGACAGTCCTGGCCAGAGCAGGCCCCACATGCATGGGGCTGCTGGGAAATCCTGTGCTCTGGGAAGAAGCCAAGAGCCTCACCCTCGTGCCCACAGCATTTCACAGTTTACAAATTTCCCTATGACCATCATCTGGCTCAGCCTCTGTGCCGGGAGCCCCATATCCTGGTCTCACCCTCGTCCTCAGGGTGGCTCAGCTGATGCACATTCCCCTTTCAGATTCCTTTGGAGGGAAGGGTCCCTTGCCCTTGCTGGCCCTTGACCAAGGCTGGGCCTCAATGCCCCGAGTCCCTTCCCGTCCCCTCACAGGGCTCTCATCTCACAGAGCTATCTGCGAGCCCAAATCTGTCTCTCTGGAGGCATGGTCAGTGACATGTGGGTGTCACCTAGCACGTCCCTCACTGCCCCTGCTCCTCTGGGGACTCCCTGGGAACACTCGCCCTGGACTGGCAGATCACCCTGAGGACCCGCAGGTTCATGCCCGGCTGCACGCCTGGAACTCTGTCCTGTACAGCCGGGACACTTGGGCCGTAAGTGTGACCAGGCCACCTGGCGGCCCCCCCTTCTTAGACCCCTTGAATCAGTCTATCACATACCCTCCTTCACCCTGCACGGCCGCCTGCAGGCTTGGCCTCCCGCCTGCCCTCCTGCCCCTCCCTCACTACCAGCCCTGCTCCCCCTGGTTGACACTCCCCCCTTACCAGATAGTTCCCGGTCACCCCTCAGCTGGGACATGGCTTCTTCCAGGACACCTGGTCGATGCCACCTCGATCAGTCGGTGTTATTGTTGTCTGTTTACTCTTCAGTGGGGCTTATTATTATTACTACCAGATGAGAGGGGGGCGGGCCGGTATCCAAGGCTCTTCCTGGTACCCCTGGCCCTGAGGCCTACCCGCCTGGGTGTGGCCTGGCCCGGCGCTGACGTGCCTTAATGGGCACCTTAATCCCATAATCATTTTCTGATACCTTCATGCTCCTGTCACCGGCAGTTAACTCAAAACTTGGCACGAGACCTGGAACGCCAACTGGGACTTGCATAGCACCGGGCGGGGGTGGGGTAGGGGGAGGAAATCCCGCAGGGACGCTGAGATGCACCTATTTTTAGCCTCCAGAAGAAAGCTAAACCCCAACACACACAACATGCAACACAAATATTTGTTTTTATTCTTAAAAGGGCTCGGGTGGCGGGCTTGGAGCCCGAAGCACACACTCGGTTGAGCTATGCTGGCTCAGAGGGGGCCTCGCCTGTCCCCACACGCCCCACCCAGCTCTCCTTCCTGGCGGCCCCCACCCTGCCACTCTGGGAGCCTCCCAGGGACCCCACCCACCGAGCCAGCGCAGTCCTTTACCCGGAACTAGCCAGGCAACTCCCCACCTCCCGCCTATCTCAGGCCTCGGCCCCTCCTGCTCAGACCAGACACCGTGCCCCTCTCTGCACGAGCAGCCATGGAAATCCTGGCCTCCTCAGCATTCTGCCTCCGTGGAACCTTCCTTCCTTACACGACCCCTGTGCCCTTGGACTGGCTCGCCATTAGCGATATGGAGGCAGATGTCCCCTATTTGGGACATCTATTTGGGGGTGCCATTCTGATTGCTCTGTGTCATCTCCTGAGCTGCATCCTGCAGAAGCCAACATGGGAAAGGCATTTCCCAAATGCTCCCGGCTTCCCTGGGAGCTGGGGGAGGAGGCCAAGGGCTCGCTTGCTCTTCTATGGCTCCTGGAGCCAGTGACTGACCACAAACATGGCAGCTTTGAAGAGCAGACATTTATTCTCTCACAGTTCTGAGGCCAGAGTCCCAAACCAAGGTGTGGGCAGGGCTGCCTGCCTTGGAGGCTCGAGGGGACCACACTCCCTTGCGTCTTCCAGCTCCTGGGGCTGCCTCATCCTCGGCTTGTGGCCACATCACTCCACCTTCAAGGCCAGTATCTTCCAATCTCTGTCCCGTCTCCATGGGGCCTGCTCCTGTGTGTGCAGTGGACCCACAACCTGTGGGTGCATTGAGGGCCCCAGATAATCCAACACAATCCCCTGTTCTCAAAGTCCTTGACTTACCCACATTCACATACAAGGAAAGGTTTACTGGCTCTAGGGTGAGAACCTGGATATCTCTGGGGCCATTATTCAACCTACGACAGACAGCCTGGGCTGATAGACGCTATGAAGCCCCCAGAGCAGCTCCTTCTGACAAGAAGGCAAAGGGGTAGGGGGTCCACCAAGGCAGAGGGCTGACTGGTGCTGCAGCGTCCAAACTTTGGTTTTGGGGAGAAACGCAGAGCCCCCCAGGCCTGATCGCTGGCTGGATTATGAGGGCCACTGTGGGTGGAGGGGGCCTGGGTTAGTCACGGCTCGTGTTCATGGGTCGTCTGTGCCAGCAAAGAAGCACTTTCCCAAGGCTGGTCGGGGTCACCACCATCCATGCCTCCGGGGGCTCTTCCTCTGAGTGTCAGCAGACCAGTATTGGCGAGGATAGAACGTCCGACAAGCAGTGGCTCCTAACATTCTAGTGACTCTGCTCTGGCCCTGCCCAGCCCCTCCCGCCCAGGACTGTCTGACTCGCCTCCAGGTGGTCAGGGTCTGCCCAGGACCCTGGAGTCCCTGCGTCCCCTGATCTGCTCACGGGCAGCTCAGGCACTCTCTGCCTGGCATGTTCTCCTCGCAGGTCTCCACGTGGCCACCCTCCTGCTCCTTAGGTCGCAGCTCGGTGGTCACCAACTCAGAGACCCTCCCGGGCTCCAAACTGAAGCAGGCACTGAGTCACTGGAGCTGGCTCTCACTGAGCTTCTGCCCCAGGCTTCTGGTGGGTCCCACTGGCATGTGGGGCCCCTGGAGGGGACCGGCCCGTGATAGGGACGGGACATACCAGGAATCCAGCATGTTTTGTCACCCCAGTGGATGGACAGTTTCCAGACATTGGTTCAGTGGTGAGAAAATGCCACAAATACCAGAAAACAATATACCTAGAGACAAAATGAAAGCAGCGGGGGAGGAATATAGGAGACAACCAGGCTGTTCCAGCAGCCCAAGGACCGTCATTTATGTCCCTACCCCAGGCCCCTGTGGGTTTGGAACCTGAGCCTCCGGCCGGGTTCAGGTTACTACAAGATTAGGAATCCCAGGGCCACCTTCATCCAGTGGGCACATTTACTAAGTGCCAAGACGACCCTGTGAACAGTGTACTAAGTGCCAGATCCAGGGACACTGCCGGCTGGGAGACCCAGACGAGGCCCTAAGCCCTTCCTCAGAGTCCAAGAGGTCTTTCTGGAGAAGAATGGCATCCTGGACACCTTTCCAGAGTTGTGTCCTGGGGCCAGGCACACAGTAGGGCTCAGTGAATGCTTCTGAACCAAATCAAACAGATGAATGAGACGAGATCCCTACATTGTCCTGCACACAGCCAGGTGGAACCTTGGGGAGTGTTCTTGGTGGTGTCAGTCCCAAACCCCTGTCATCTCACAGTAAGGGTGTTTGGAAGGAGAGGGGTTTGGGGCCTCAACCAGCGGCACAGCTGACTTGGGACGGCCCCAGAACCAACAGATCATTCTGGATGGGGTGGACGGTGGGGGAGGAGCCCATGAGGCCGTTCTCATGCAATGCTCCCAGCACCGGGGTGCTGATTGGCTTACCTGGGGTTACAGTGTGTGACTCACCTGCCATTTCCCAGGAGGTCCAGCTGCTTCTGTCCACTGCTGGGTGTCACCCCATGGAGTTGGGAGGTCTGGAGAGCAAGTGTGGGGACAGAGCCCCAGAGAGCAGTTTCCAGGCTCTCGGCCTCACGTGGAAAAGTGCTGGCTCAGGTAGTAGATGGCCATCAGCTGTGACCAGTTGGCCATCAGCCACATGGGAAAGGCGTGGCTAAGCTAGCAAATGCAGATTGCAGCTAGCAAGTGGGGTTGTTGGTTGGCAGAGAAGTGGACGGCGGATTGCGGATCATGTAGATCCTACTTCCTGTGTCTCGCCTGGCCGCCAGCGAGGCGGGGGTGCATGAAGACCCCACGTTGGCTGATGTTTGCTTTTGTGTCTCGACCAGCCGCAATCGAGAATATAGTGGTCTGACTCCCCTATCTATGACTTTGATGTTGTTCCTTTTTCGCCTCACCATATCCTGCGTTCTTGTATGGGGAGCGGGAGCTGAGGCCCTACATGACAGCAAGGCAAGTTGGCAATGTCCACCTGTGCCCCAAGGGCGGATGGGGACTCAGGGCTGATGGAGGCCATGAGGCAATAGCCCATCGCCTCCTGGTTGGACCCTGTGGGGTGAGAAAGGCTTGGCCCTGCTGGAAGGAGCTGGCCAGCAAGGAGAACGGACAAGGACCCAGGACCCAGAGAGAAGCGCCTGGGGGTGGGAGGGCTGGGGCTCAGAGGAGGTGGGACCACCCTCAGCTTTCTATGGCACAATTCAACTTTTGATGTGACTGGCGGTGATGAGGGTGGGACTTCCAGAGCCAAGGCCCATGGCAGGAAAGCCAGTGGAGCTCTAGGACCAGACGGGAGGGTCTGGGTCCAGGGAGCAAGGGCAGCTGGGAGGTCCCCTGGTCCTAGGCCGGCAGGGGTGGGGTCCAGAGTATGTAGGGCCCTGACTGCTTCCACTCCAAGAGCCACCTCGGGCAGGTGACAGCTGGCGTCAAATCTTGTGGCTGCTCTCAGGCCTCTCGCCCTGGGCCCCCATGAGAACCTGCCACTGCTGATTGTCTGTTTTGTAGGCCCTATACATACACAGCACCTGCCCCCAGGCCTCTGACAGATGACAAGTGAAAGAATGAATGACTGAAAGGACGAACAAAAGGATGAGTGAATGAATGAATGAATGAAGGAAAGTGAGGGAATCAATGAGTGAAGGACTGAATGAATTGGCAAGGAATGAAGGAATGCATGAACAAGTGAGCATCTCTGAGCACTGCTGTTTCTCAGCCCCAGAAGCGCCCCCTCATCGGCAGGGCCCCCAGCTCCTGGGGGGTGGGCAGGGTCCTGGGCAGGCTGGCTGTCTGTACATGCCCAAGCCCCTGGTGACAGAGACAACAGACCTGACCCTGGTCTTTCATGCCCACAGGGCCCCGTTTCTTCATCTGTAAATGGGGCTTGTGCGTGCCTTGCAGGGTGACGTCAGGGTCACATGAGGTCCTACGTGCCCCATACTAGTGGCTGCTGTTGGAATGGTGTTAATGGGAAGCGATCTGATTTCTGCAGCCTCATGTCATTCCCCTCGACTCAGTGAACACTCTCTCACGGTCTGGGTGCCCTGGAGGGCTGGGGGCGGGACCCGACTCTGTCCCACACCCTGCGGGTCTGGTGGGGCCCAGGAAATGGCCCGGCTATCTTGGGCCTGGGAGAGGCCCTGGGTCCTCTCTCTGAGACCTCCAGCTGTCGTAGCCACAGCTTGCTGTACCCGGGTGCCGGGAGCTGGGAGGGGCCAGGCAGACTGTGGGCAGCTAGGCAGGAGAGCCATGAGGGTGGGCCTCTGGCCTCAGGGCAGAAGCTCCCTTGGGGACCTCAGCTTTCTTGTCCGCAGGCAGATAACCCCACGTGCTCTCTGGGAGCCAGGCCCTGGGAAGAAGCCCCAACCCCTCTACTTGGGCTTGGAGGGAGACCCCCAGGGTTTGCACTGGTTGCCCCATCCTTGGGGTAATTGAGAAAGCGGCTTCCTTTTAATTAAAGATCTGCAAAGGGCCGTGCTCCCCAGGAGAGGAAAAGTGTAGATGCAGAATAATTAGCGAGACAAAAGACAAATCCTCTTAGCATCCCCCTGGGTGATTGCAGGTTAATTGGTTGCTGTTCCTGCCGGCTACTTGGACCAGACACCCCAGCTTTCCCCAGCCTCCCACAGCTCATTGACCCCGAGGCCACACCTGCCCCTGCTGTCCGGCGTGGGAACCCAGCAGGGGCTCCAGTTGTCCTCTGATCTGCCCCTGCCCTGCCAGGCCCTCTGCTCAGCCTCCCGTCCCGCCCTCCTCACCCCTCAGATTCAGGGTGAGCAGCCCTGGCCTGTCTCCCTGGAGCTCCTGCGCCCCTGGGCAAGTGTTCTGGCACTGCCCCAAAGGCACCCTTTCCTGTGGCCACGTTCCAGCCACAGCACACCTCTGAACCTTTGCCCCGACTGACCCCTCTGCCCGGCGTGTCCCTCTCCCTGCCAAACACCCTTGACCCTGGAATAACTCCTCCAGGGGCAGGACAGGCCCAGAGTCTCCTGAGACTTGGCTCTTCCGCGAGGTGCCTGCCCATGTGACTCAGAGCAGGTCGCTTAACTGGCTACAAACCTATCTCTTCAACTTGTCCTGTCCTTATCTGTCCCTAGGCAGAGTTGGAGTGATCTCCAGCGTTGAAGGGCCCAGCCCACGCCCAGCACATAGTAGGCACCCAACCAAGTTTTTATGCTCATTGTAACTAAGGAGATGGGAAGGGCGCGTAGCCTGTCTCACCAGCCCAACCAGGGGCCAGGGAGAAAAGGCTGCCTTTCTGCCCACAGTCTCCGTGAACCTAGAAGGTTATCGGTAGAAAAGAAAACAGGGAGGGAGGGAGGAAGGAAGGGGGCAGGGAGCCTGATGACCTGACTATTGTAGCTCCAAGGTCATCAGACACCGACTGGGCAAAGCTCACCCAGAGGCCCTTTTCATTCCCATCTTTGTTAACAAAAATCATTTTGAAATGTCTGTTTTCCTGCCCTGCTACGTGAGGCCTTCCCCTGGCTGTGAGTCCTGGGTGGACCCCTGAGCCAGAGCCACCATCACCGTCCTCAGCTGTGGACAGAGTGGGAGGCACTGGGCCTGCATCTGTTTGGGGCCCTGAGGCTGATAAGGCCTGGAGAGGGGCCCGTGGGCACACACCGAGCTGCAGGACAGCAGGGGTGCGCAGGGTGGGCGAGTGCCCTGTCCTCCTGGCCCAGTGAAGACTGTGGGGCCCAGACAGGGGTGGGCCTGGCCTGAGGTCACCATGGGGCTCCTGGGGCAGCCCTGGGCCCCTTGTCACTGCCCCTGCCCCACGGCTGGTGAGTCAGCCCCACAGCTCGGCCCAAGGCCCGGACTGCGGTGGGGTTTCCAGTCCCAGAGAGAGGAGGACAGCTGTTTATTTTTCTTGCAGTTAAGGGTGGCGGGGAAGGGGGGCGGGTACAGATGGAGCTGACCCTGCTGATTCTCACACTGGCACAGGCTCCCCGGGAGCCCCCAAGGGGAAGGGGGGGCCTCAGGGACAGGCTCCTGGGAGGGGGGGTGTGTGGGGCCCGGGCCTCCCCGCCACACTCCTGGGGCAGCCGGCCAAAGCCAATTCCACAGGCCAGTTCCTGGAGCGGGATGTTGGGGTTTCCGAGGTCGGGAAGGAACTGGCAACACTCAATTCATGATGTCACCGGCCTAGCCCCAGCGCTGGCCCAGGCCTGGTGTGCCACTGCCGCTGAAGGAGAGGGGCACCGTGAGGTCTGCTCAGAGCTGCTGGGAAGGGGTGCCCAGGGACTCAGGTGCCCATTCCAGAGTGGCCCTGGACATCCCAGCCCCTTCATGCCCAGATCCCCTCCACGAGGGATATCAACCCTGGAGACCCTTGGAGGCAGAAGAGTCTCTTGCCTTCTGGGCCTGGCCTCAGTGGCACGGAGGAAGCATTTCCCGAACCAAGAGGACACCTTTCCAGCATTTAGTGATTCACCGGTCCTGGGAGGTATCCCGAGGGCCACTGACCCATCCGGCCCAGGGCCCGGCCCCCTGTGAGGACAGACACCCCTGCGTGGCCCAGGGCCCGAGGTGTGGGGTTGGGGAGACCTGTCATCTGCAGCCCAGACGCCCCATTCCCCACCCTCTCAAGTTGAGGACCTTCCCAGTGGAGAGAATATAGACAAGAAGAGCCATCTTCTTTCTCCTTTTCTGGGATTTTCAGTTTTCTGCCGCAAACACTATTTTTGCTGGAACTTTTTAATGAAGTATAACCCACAGGAAAGTGGACACAGAAGTGTACAGCTCGACAAATTTTCACAAACCAAACCCTGCACGTAACCGGCACCAGATCAGAAACAGAAAGTGGCGAGCTCCCAGAAGCCCCCCGAGCCCCTCCTGGCCGCTGTCCCCGC
Source organism: Rhinolophus hipposideros (assembly GCF_964194185.1). Lineage (NCBI taxonomy): Eukaryota > Metazoa > Chordata > Mammalia > Chiroptera > Rhinolophidae > Rhinolophus > Rhinolophus hipposideros. Next base: position 3,262,891 of record NC_138055.1, read on the forward strand.
CCCGGGGGCCGCGCTCCTGCCACCACTGTGGATCTGTTTCTCCTGTTTTATACACTGCACGGTCACACAGCCTGTCCTCTCGGCTGTCTGGCTTCTTTGTTCAACATCGTGTTTGTAAAAAACAAAACCAAAAACAAAAAACTATGTGAAGTGAGGAATATGTTATTTAGCTTGGTTGTGGCAATCATTTCACATTGTTAGCGACATTTCATGTTGTCCATCTTAAATACACACACCTTTTATGCGTCAATTATGCCTCAGTAAAGCTGGGGAAAGAATGCATAAACAAACAAACAATAATTGTGTTGGTAAGATTCACCCCTATTGTGTGTGGTTATAACTCATGTAATACTCTTTTTTAAAAAAATAGACATTTTAAGAGCAGTTTGGGTTTATAAAACATTGTGGGAGAAGTACAGAATTCCCATGTACCCCCCTTTACCACCCTTACAGCTTCCCTATTATTAACTTCTCCCAGACAATATTGATACATTATTTTTCATAAAGCCCATAGTTTACATTAGGGGGGTCACACTCCGCGTCGGACATTCTATGGGTTTGGACAAATGTCTAATGACACGTATCCGTCATTACATTATCATATAGAGTATTCTCACTGCCCTAAAAATCTTCTGAGCTCTGCTTAGTCATACCCACCTCCCCCCAACCCTGACAACCACTGGCCTTTTTACTATCTTCATAGTTTTGTCTTTTCCAGAATGTCACAGAGTTGGAATCATACAGTATGTAGCCTTTCCAGACTGGCTTCTTTCATTTAGTCAGATGCATTTCAGGTTCCTGCACATGTTTGCATATGGACCTGACGTGACACGGCTTGATTGCTCATTTCTTTTTAGTGCTGAGTACTATTCCATCGTCTGAATGGACCACAGTTTATCCATCACCTATTGAGGGACGTCTTAGTGGTTTTCAAGTCTTGGCAATTATGAGTAAAGCTCCTGTAAACATCTGTGTGCTGGTTTTTGTGTGGAAATAAGTTTCAACTCCCTTGAACAAATATCAAGAGCATGACTGCTGGAGCGTATGCCAAGAGTACATTTAGTTTTGTAAAGGGGAGGGATGGTCAAAAAGGTTAAAGGGGGTCAAATATATGGTGATGGAAGGAGAACCGACACCGGGTGCTGACCACACAATGTGATATATGGATGATGTATTAGAGAATTGTACACTTAAAACCTCTGTAATTTTACTAACCACTGTCACCCCAATAAATTTAATTAAAAACAAACACTAAAATATCTACTAACGTGGCTGCACCATTTGCGTCCCCATCAGCAGAGTGACAGTTCCTGCTGCCCACGTTCTCGCTGGCATCTGGTGTTTTCAGTGCTCTGGGTTTTGGGCACTCTATAGGTATGAAGTGGGATCTCACTGTTGTTTTTTTTGGGGGGGAAGGGGAACAGGACTTTATTGGGGAACCGTGTGTACTTCCAGGACATTTTGCCAAGTCAAGTTGTTGTCCTTTCAGTCTTAGTTGTGGAGGGCGCAGCTCAGCTCCAGGTCCAGTTGCCGTTGTTAGTTGCAGGGGGCGCAGCCCACCATCCCTTGTGGGAGTCGAGGAGTCGAACTAGCAACCTTGTGGTTGAGAGGATGCGCTCCAACCAACTGAGCCATCTGGCACTGGCCCACGTGGGAATCGAGCCGGCAGCCTTTGGCATTAGGAGCACGGAGCTCCAACCACCTGAGCCACCGGGCCGGCCTCTCACTGTTGTTTTAATTTGCATTTCACTGATGACATATGAAGTGGAACATCTTTCCACGTGCTTATTTGCCGTAATGAGTTAGAAAATAAGACACTGCATACGCTCATTTATCATCGTTGGTGAGGTATCTTTTCAGGTCTTTTGCCCATTGTTCAATTGGTTGTCTGTTTTCTTATTGTTGAATTTTAAGAGCTCTTTATATATTGTGGTCACCAGCCCTTCCTCAGATGCGTTTTGCAAAGATTTTCTCCCCATCTGTGGCTTGTCTTCTCATTCTCTTAACACCGTCTTTCACAGAGCAGAAGTTTTAATTTTAGGGAAGTCCAGCTTATTATTTCTTTCATGGGTCGTGTCTCTGGTGTTGTGTCTAAAAGGTCCCCATTCTCAAGGTCATCTAGGTTTTCTCCTATGTTATTTTCTAGGAGTTTTAGGTTTTGTGTTTCACTTTGAGGTCTGTGATCCACTTTGAGGTATTTTTGGTGACGGGTGTGAGTTCTGTGTCTACGTTCATTTCTTCGCACGTGGATGTCCCCTTGTCCCAGCACCATCTGTTGGAAAGACTATTTTTGCTCCATGGTGTGGCCTCTGCCCCTTTGTCAAAGATCAGTTGATTATATATATGGGGCTCTATTTCTGGGCTCTCAATTCTGTTCCATTGATAGATTTGTCTGTTCTTTCACCAACACCACACTGTCTTGATTAGGTAGCTTTACAATCTTGTGTATTGTGTATCACTGCAGCTTTGTAGTAAGTTTGTATAATACTCTGTTTAATTAAGAAAAATGACCGATGCTAGTTTTAGGAGATGCCATGGTAGGCAGGGCTCTGCCTACAGCTGTCCCGCAGCTTGGGTCCCCTCTAATGGCTCTGTGGTCCCTGGCAGACTTCTGGGTCCTAGCAGACCTCCGCATGGCAGGAAGGGCAGGGAAGGGGGGAACCGGTCTTCATCTCCATGCCTGTGAGCGTGGTTCTGTTTTACAGGCGATGGTGAGTGTGTGGGGGTGGGGTGAGGAGGGGAGATGGGACTTCCTTGCTGTGATTTGAACATTAACCATTTCATCAGCCAGACAAGGCTGATGGCAGCGGGAACGGCTTTGGCTTCCCACAGCCATTCTAGAGAGAAGTCCCCTCAATGCTATTGCTGGCCCTCATGGAGAGGAGGGGAGCCGAGTCCCTGTGGGACCTCTCCAAGCCCCTGGCTCCTCACCTGCATATTGGGCCTCAGCCCTGCCCAGGGAGGAAGGGAGGCGAGGTAAGGCAATGGGTAGACAGCCCTTTGCAAACTCAAGTACCAGGCAGACCCGTGGATATTAAGGTCAGCTGGATCATAAGCATGGGCCAGGCTGGCTGGGGGTCTTAGGGCAGCTGAGGAGGCAGCAGAGAATGGCCTGTGGGGCGCTTCTCAGGCACCTTTGTCTTGTCCTGAGTTTACAGGTGAAGGGAGCAGGGCTCCGGAGAGATGTAACTTGCCAAGCATGCAGGGTGGGGAGGTTAGAGGGGCCCCAGACCCAGTCCCTCCCACCTCCTCCAGGCCCCAGGGCACCAGCTTGCTCCCAGGCCCTCCACGTGGTGAAGACGTTGTTGGTCAGATGGAAACCACAGCCAGGCCATGGCACAGAGAGCTCGGTGAAGGCGCCGACTGCCAGACCGCTTGCCCCCACTCCCTCTCCCAGGCCGGCTGGCCTCCACTAGGAGCATCAAGCAGCTGAAGACAAAGAATCTCACTGCCTTGTGTGGGCCGTGTGGGAAGCAACTCATGGCTTCACTCACCAGGTCCCCTCCAAGGGGTGGACGCCATTGGAACCTCTGCTGCAGAGGAGGAAACTGAGTCCCGGAGAGGCTGGGAGTGAGTGGGGAAGTGACCTCGCCCAGAGCCCAGCTCCTCATCCTCCTACTCCCTGCCCCCCAACCTTTGGCTCCTGGGGCTGACCTCCTGACCCCATAACGTTGTGCCACACCAAAGGAACGTGTTGCCCAGACAGCCCCTGGGCAGCTTGGTCCTCAGATATATGGAAAGCGACTCTGTCTGCCTCTCACCGATGGTTTTGTTCATTTATTCGTGTCATTGAAGAACATTCGATTGGTCCTGTGGGAAGTGAGTGGGGCCGTGTTGTCCCATGTCTGGATGAGGAATGGAGGCTCCGAGCTTTGTACTGGTCTGGCCGCGGTGACTAGGCCAGAAAGGGATGGGGTAGGTGGACTCAGAGCCTGTGACCCCAGGGCCTGGCTCTGTCTGAGGAGGCCCACGGGGGGGGGGGGGGGCTGACGGTGTCCTGCCCGGCCCCTCCTCCTCTCGGGCCTGCAGTCCCCTCCCGGGCCGTGTCGCCTCCTCAGCCTCTGCCAATTGCTAGGCAGTCATTCACTCTCAGTACATGCACCCTGGCCTGAGCATTCCTGAGTCAAACGTTCCCAGAGTGGGAGCCCAGGCAGCCTCGATCCTGGAGCTCCATTAGGGAATTTTAGGGAATAAGATCAGAGAAGGAGGAACGGCTGTATACTGACAGCCCTGGATATCGAGTCCCGGGAGCTTGATCTGTTCTCTGGACATTGGGGAGCCATGGAAGGTTCCAGAGCTGGGAGAGGATGGTGGTTGGAGGAAGAACACCCTGGTGGGTTGTCTGGTTCTCTATAAGGATATCCTCTCAGGACATCTGCTCCCTTTACTAAGAAAGTTAGCCCACCAGCAGCCGCGTGAAGCTAAACCAAACCTAAGGACACGAGACCCGGTTGGTGCTGGACGCGCAGTAGCTGAGGAGCCAACGTGGCTCTTTCCCCAGGACTTGGTGCCAGGCTGTGTCCCTGGACGGTAGGACCAGCCGGGCTCTCAGTGTCTGTGGATAGCTCCCCATTTTACAGACCCAGAGATGAAGCCCAGCCTAGCATCCCGCCCCCAACCATGAAGCCCCCTCCCTAACGGGCGGGCTGGACAGCGCACAGTAGGCCTGGCAGATTCGCTTGTCATGTTTAATGAGCCAACCCAGGTTCCAAAGGAGGACATTCAAAACTGGTCAAACCGGTTGCAGATAGGAGTTCACCCATCCGGCAGCTGTCCCTTCAGTTTTTATAAGACACTGAGCCCTCCCTCCCTGCTTCCTCATCCTCTGAAGCCAGGCGGCCAGGCCCAGCTCAGCCAGAGTCCCTCAGTGGTCTGGTCAGATGGGGCCTCCCTCTGTGGGAGAGCTGGCCTCACCTCTCCCATCTCCGCCCCCTACTGCTATGAGAAACGGCCACCATCAGGTCTCCTTTGGTGAGCCCCAACTCCAGCACGGAGGGGCTGGGTGCCACCTGGTTAAGCACCTGCCCTCCTGTGGTCTCTGACAAGCCAATTGCTTCTCGCTGGACCTCAGTTTCCCTCTTTGTAAAATGGAATTGGGAGGAACCAGATGGCCAGACCCCTGTGGTCCCACCCTGGCCAGTCATGCTCCAGTATAACCCAAAGGGCAGCAGAGCTGATGGGCTAAGGAGACAGCCCCAGGGTCAAGGGCAGAGCCTTAGACTACAGGGGTCTTAGGAGCCCTGCTCAATGGTCCTTCCTCCAACATATGGCCCCCAGGGGCTCCATGGGCCCTGCTCTGTGGCCCCTCTGAGAGACCAGGGCACCTGAACCAGCCTTCACTCTGCTTGGCCTGGCTAGACTCCTGTGCGCCAAGGGCCCTGCACTCCAGGCAGGGTTCATGAGCCTTGTCCAGAACCTTGTTAGTTGCAAGGGGCGCAGCCCACCATCCCTTGCAGGACTTGAGGAATCGAACCGGCAACCTTGTGGTTGAGAGCCCACTGGCCCATGTGGGAATCAAACCGGCAGTCTTCAGCGTTAGGAGCACAGAGCTCCAACCGCTTGAGCCACTGTCTTTTGGCCTCCATTCAGGGTGCAAATATTCAACAACAAAAGACAAACAGTAAAAGACAAATCTCGTCAAATAAGTGATGGGGAGTTATGATTCTTTCTAATGAATCTTCAAGTTCAGATGCTGTAAAACTGCATTTTAATCCAGAATATAAATTTACCCAATTAACCATCGAAACTCCGTCAACAGATGCTTCCCACTTGTCAAATGACTCTGAGGGCAACTGCCCACTTTCAAAATGAAACCTCGTCACTTTTTGCTCCCTTACCAGTAGCAGAGATCAGCTGCTTCCTCGCTTTTGTGGGGATGAATGTTAATATGCTCCGGTTTGCGATCCTGGCAATTCTGTAAAGGCTTCCAATGCTGAAGATTTCTGATGCTCTATTTGTTGAAATATTTGATTAAGGAGTTCCAAAAGAACTGCAAGCTAAATTTAAAGAACTCATTTCCTAAACACTTGCGAACATTGGAGGTCTCGGGTTGACCATGGAATGGCACTGCAGAGGCTTTGGGGATGAGGGGACAGCGGGCAGCACGTGCTCTGTGGCCAGGGCACCTCTTTCCACGCAACACCTTGTCACTGCAGAAATGTGGCCGTTCAGCCCCTGAGCTGGGTGCACACAAAGGCAGTCTGCAATCTTGAATTCTGCGCGCATCACCGCCCAGCCCGTCTCAATGCCATCGGTTTGTGAATGTAAGAGGAATATTGGTTTTACCACCAGAATCTGTGTCGATGTCACCCCTGCTAAGATAGGTCACTTTGTCTTCGTGCTGAACTTGTAGCTGAATTTACAACAGCGTTCACAATCATGTCACCTGAGTCACCTGGATGGAACAAACTTCTGAAAGCATTACCCGATTGCTTAAATGGGGCGGAAATAGCTGCTGCTGGACTTAGTGACTCACTGGCCATGTCCCACCGCGGGATGGTTGGCCAGAGGCATCTGAATCAGGGCAGCTGTGGCCCCTACCCCAGGCTTCCTCCCAGCTGCCCCACCATGTCCAGCTTCTGGAAGTGCAGGCTGCAACGGCTCAGGCCCCCCATGCCCTAGGCACCATCAGCTCTGGGGGACCAGAGGCTGAGAGGTGGGCCTCATGCAGACTCCTGGGCTTCTTTCACCGGCTCATAGTCGCCCATAGTCTGGAGCGTGGCGGTGGGACTTGGAGAGAGGTAGGGAAACTGAGGCTCTGAGCCAGTGGATGCCTTATCCAAGTCGAGTCGCGTAGCGTAGGGACAGGGCGCACGGTCTGACCACACCTGCTCTGAGGGCATGAGACCAAGGACGTAACCAGGACTGCTGCCCATGGCGAAGAGCCAGCAGGGCCCTGACAGGAGGTGACGTCCTAGCTCCTAAGCCACTTCTCCCACAGCCTGACATGCCAGTGCTGGGGCTCCACACCCATCGCTCCATGTTCCATGTGGTGTTTCCTAAACCTATAAGCACTGAGCCCTTTTGTGGTTCAGCTCTCATGCCGTGGGGTTCCATGGAACACAGTTCGGGAATCACTTAGCAATACCCGCATGAAACACCACTGTAGTGAGAGTGCTTGGAAAAGCTGCTGTGGCCTGGCTCAGCGGACAGAGCCTGGCCCACGGGGTAGCTACTGGTCCCCACCTTCTGCCTCAGTTTCCCCACTTGCACAATGAGGTGAGGAGCTAATTCCCGGCGACTTGGGCACGCAGGTCAGGAGGAGACAGATGACGTTCCGGACAGGGTCCTGCTCAGCTCTGCTAAACCCTCAGGCTGCTCACCTCACTTCAGACTCTCCCTCTCCCAGCAGAGCCCAAGTCCTATTCGCTGCAGCCCCCAAACTACAGCTGCCCAGGGCCAGGTCCAGATGGGGAGGCCCAGGAGCCTGCAGGAGAACGAGCCACTGGCACAGGCAGTCCCAGGAAGCCACTGCCTAAAGGCAGAGGCCACCCAGAGGGCCAGCCAGGGCTGTCCTGGGTGGCTGGCTGAGGGGCCTCTGGAGTGTTCAGGTCTTGGGGCCCCGGCACAGCCCTTCCCTTCTCTGGGCCTCAGTCTCTCCATCCAGAAGAAGCTGTTAGCACGGCTCAAGGGTGGACAGCCACACCCAGCGTGTAGTGATGGGGGCTTCGAAGTGCCCAGGGTCCAGGAAGTAGCTGAGGAGGTGGAGGGGTCAGTGCCCCCTTCACAGACAGGGAAACTGCCGTTAAGAGAAGGGAGGGACCGGAGCAAGCCTGGGGGCTCCCAGGGTCCTGAGGGTCTGCTGGAGGAGGCACTCACCACTCCCACCCCATCCCACCCCTCCGCAGTGCGGGGCGCAGCAGCCAGCCAGACCAGTGAGCAGGCACCTCCCAGAGCTGCGGCCCCAGAGCAGGGATGGAAAGTAAACTGAGGAAGAAGGGACACCCTGAGGAGCCGTGATCAGGGGTCTGCAGGGCGTACGAGGCCAGAGGGAAGATCCTCCAGGCTGGTGCGAGGGCACCCAGGCAGGCCTGTGAGAACTGCCTGCGAGCAGAGGCTTGGGGACTGGGAAAGAAGCGAGAGATGGGGGCTGCTGCTGCCACCAGGAGAGGGAGGGCTGTGGCTGGAACCAGGCGACGGGGGGTGGGTGAGAGTGTCTGATTCTAGACACCTCTCGAAGGCAGAGCCAACAGGATTTGCTGATGGATGGACTGTGGGGTCCAGAGAAAAAGGAGGTAAGGGAGGGCCAGGATTTTGGCCTGAAGCTTGGAAGGAAGGGGGTCTGTTTACTGATCCGAGCAGGGCCATGGGTCAGAGCAGGGGGCGTGGTGAGTTCAGGGCTGAGGTCACCACTGGAGAAACACACGTGGTCATGGGACAACAGTTGGTCTTAAGCCTGATGAGATCATGAAGGAGGGAGTGTAGGATCTAACCCTCTGGGGTCAAGTATTGTCTCCCTTCCTCTATGTGGCAGCCTGGTTACTGCACACGTCCCAACAATCTCTGCTCTCACTTAAACGTGCCTGGCAGCCTCCTGTTGTCCGCTGGGCGCAGACAACCCCATGGGCAGGGGAGGAAGGGCTCACTCCAAGCCCTCAGCGTGTTTTGAACGCTGGTTTCCATGATCTGACCCAGTCCTTGAGACCTCCTAGGATGCAAATACGATTTAGCCCCCATTTTCACAGGTTAGGAAGTAAGCGGAGGCCAGAGTGAGGGAGTGACATACCCAGAGTCCACACTGGTTAACAGAGCAAACCCCCATCATTGCCCCTGGCGTGGGGTCTTCATGCCATTGGAGCTGGGAACGGCAGTAAGCTGCCCAGGCCTCAGTGCGGGATTTGGACAGCAGGTGTGGAGGCCAGGCTGCGGTTTGTCCAGGACTCATGCCTGCCTCTGGGGCCTGTGGGAATTTTCTCCCCGGAGGGTCCTGAAAGGCCACAGAGAGCGGGGGTGCTGAGTCCAGCTGATGGAGGCGAAAGGGCCACACGCTTTTTGTGGTCGAATTATCCAAACACTGAATCGCCCCCTCCACCCAGGCGGCTGTGAACGGGCAGCCTTTGTCCAGTCCTGAGAACGGGCGGCGGCGTGCGGACCCAGACAAAGGCGGCGCTGACGAGGCCTTTTCCATGGTCCGGCAGAGAGAGAAAGGCTGGGCAGACAAAGCCCCGAGTCAGTGGGGCGGGGCGGGGGCTCAGCTTTAGTCACGGCGGGGCTGGCGGGAGGGACACCCCCCCCCCCAGAGCACCAGGCCAGCCCGCCTCAGAGTGGTCAGGATGGGAACAAAATGGCAGGAGTGACTTGCCAATGTCCCGAGCTGTCCCGGGACAGCTCTCTGGGCTGTGAGGCCCACCCATCCTCACGGTTGACCCCCGAGAAGAGGCCCGGCAGGGGCACCCAGAGACCACCCAGCTTCCTACCACCGGCAGCACCCACCCAGTCTGGCCACAAGTCAAGGCTGATATGGGGGACAGTGCACAACTAGTGTCACCGTGCTTGGGTGGGCACGGCCTCCCCAGTGTGTGCGGTGGGAGTGGGGTGGGGCGAGGGGAGGGAGTTGGCAGTCTTTAGGGGCTGCAGCTCGTGGGGGCAGGGTGACAGGAGTGCCGGGGCAGGAACCGGGGAGTCCCCTTGTCCTCATGGCCCTGCCCCAGGAACGGAGTGACCACAGACCAAATGCCAGGCCTGCAGGGGCTCAGAGTGAGGTCTGAGACACAGGGAAGGGTGGGGTGGGGAGTGCCCAGAAGAGGAGGAGACCCCAGTGGACAGCAAGGGTAGAGCCAGGCCTCTCTGGCTGGGCTGCAGAGGAGCTGGAGCACAGTGGGCCGCCTCTGAGCAGGGGAGGCTGCGGCCTGGGCCGGGGAGCAGGCAGCACCCAGGCCTGTGCTGGTGGCCCTGGCCGGCTGCAGGGAGCCTCACAGCAAACGCAGGAAGCAGGCCAGGCAAGGGAGGCAGTTCCTCCTCAGGCCTCAAGGGGAGAAGGAGACCACCGGGTAGAAAGAAGGAGGGGTCCTTGGGGGCAGCTCTGCATGGACGTGGGCATGGGGTGGGGCTGCCCCACATGCACTGAGGTCACAGAACTGGCAGGTGGAGTTGTGACCAAAAAAGAGCCCATAGAGACGGATTCATTCTTGCATTTTAGAAAACTTTCTTGAGCTACCTTGAGAATGAGCTGGAATGGGGAGGCCAAGCCCTACTCAGGGCGGCGGTGGGGGGCTGCTGTGGGAGGTTCAAGCCTGAAGGATGGCGGCGGCAACAGCAGGCAGACAGGGTCCCCTGGGTGAGCTGGAAGGAGAGTCAGGTAGGGTGGCTGTGGTGGGAGTCCCGAGGCCTGAGGAGCAAGCCCTGGAAACAAGGGCCTGACCCGCCTGGCCTGGGACAGTCTTCCCACCCAAACTGCCGGCTGGGTATTACCGCATCTATACACAGGGAAACTGAGGCTCAAAGGGACCCGGAGTATGAGAGCTAAGCCCAGGACCGTGTGGGCTCCACCCACCGTGCCTTGTGGTGCCGACAGCCGACCCCTGTGCCATCCCGAGGGAGTACTTGCCCTGTCCCCACAGGTCACCTGGGGACCCACAGAGCACACCCTGCCACTGTGGGCCTTGGCCAGGGTCAGTGTCATTCTCCCTCAGGCAAAGCAGGGCCCCTGGACCAGGAGGTAGAGCCCCGCCTCCTGCCCCCCCAGCCTGCCTCAGCCCCCATCTGGGTCCCATCAGCTGCGCCCTGGGCCAGGAGCATGTGGCCTTTGTGGGTGGATGAAAAAACAGCCGCAGGGGCCCGGCCTGCTGCCGACAGGCCTGGCTTCGCCCCAGCGGGGAGGGTGCATTTCTGATGAGGAAGCAGCCCGGCTCATCCATCCCATCAGGTGGTGTCCGGGGAGGCTTCCCAGGCCCCCACCGACCCTGGCCACTGGGCTCTGGCCACGATCTGCCGCCAGGATGTGACTAAAGGCCTGGGAAGGTCTGTGGGTCGCCTGGAGGACAGCGGTGGGGCACTCAGAGGGTCAGGAGTGAAAGTGTGTGTGTGTACATGAGTGTGCGTGTGGCTCCCACTCAGGTCCCGCCACCAGTTGGAGAAGGGGGCCAGCCTGCCGCCTCCACTGCAGGACGGGTCCCGTGAGACCTGCCTGGATTCCAGCCCCACCCTGACCCTGGCGGGAGACGTCAGGCAGCCATGGGTTCAGGTCTGCGCCTGCCGTTCCCGTGTCACTTGGCAGCAGCTGAGCCTCTGTTTCCCCAACTAGAAAGCGGTGAAGCTGATTCTCAGCGCACAGGCTTGTGTCAACAGCAGGAAACAAGGTCATTCATACGCGTCCCCTAGCACAGCCCTTGGCCTGTAGCACGTGCTCAGTGAATGATAACTCACCCTTGGAGGGGTCCAGAACCTTCAGGGACCTGGGTGACAGGCCTTCTCTGAGGAGGCAGGACGAACCTCAGCATACGTCAGCGCCTCCTTCTAGGCCCTGGACGTCCCACAGGACGCAGCAAACATGTCCCGAGGCCCCACAACAGGCCCGGCCCAGGGTCCAGAGCTGAGCATCCTAAGATGACCAGAACATGGTCCCTGTGGGGAAGATGGAACCTGTCCCCATGTGGTGGTTTTATGAGACCCCCCCAGCCTTAAAGCCAGACTGGCCCCCAGCACCTGCCTTGCTGGAGTGGGGTGCAGTCAGAGAAGGCTTCGTGGAGGAGGGGGCATTTGAGCTAAATGTGTAGAATGAGCACACGGCCCGGCTGACGGAGAAGGAGGAGCATGCTGGGAGCAGGACCAGCATGGACAAAGGCCTGGAGGAGGGACTGCCATTGTGTCTACTTGTGGGATGGAGTGACATGCAGGGAGGTGGCAGGAGCAAGGGTGGAGGTGTGGTGGGCGGGGCCAGGGGGTGCACCTGAGCAGGGGAACTGATTACCCCAGGCCCTTGGGGAAGTTGGGTTCTGGAACCCTCTGTACCCACTTCTTCCCTTCCAACTCCTGGCACCCGAGGTGGAGGGGCTGACAGTAAACCCCAGGCCTGACATGGGGTCAGAGGTCCCCATTCGTGGGTGGTGTGGGCAAATGTGAGGGTGCAGGTGGGGAGCTAAGCCACCCTGAATCAAGAGAGGCTGGGCCGCTCTCCTCTCAGTGTATTGGGTCCTCTCTGCCCCCTTTGGGATGCGGGCATCTAGGACCCCTCCCAGGCGGCTGGGACCCATCCCAGCAGACACTGAGCTAAGCCGGCCTGGGAATGGCATTTGTGTCATGGATAATGAGAGTGGAGGGAGCATAAATCTTCCCAAAGCCCGCTAATGTGTTTGGAGAGAGCAAGCAAGCGGCCCTGAATGCTCGGTCACCACTGGTCACCACTGGGCCTGGCCTTTGTTCCCCTGGCCTCTGGGGACCACAGGCCTCATCACAGTCAGCAGAATCAGGCAGGTCCTGTTCGGATTTGGGGGTTACCAACTGGCTCCCCCTCTCTCACCCCCCGCAGGCCTCCCTATGCACAGGGAGAGGGCACCCTCCCTGACTCCCCAAGTTCATGCCTAGAGGAGGCAGGCAGGCTGTGGGAAACAGTGAGTCATGGCCGTGGCTATGAGGCAGGTGGTAGTGACAGTGGGGACATCAGGGACAGAGGGGTACCGTGAAGGGTGAGCAGGAGGAATGGGGGGTGGGGGGTGCAGACAGCATGGGGCCAGGAGGCCGAGGAGCTTGGGGAGCAACCTGGTGCCCATCCCACTGCCTGGCGCTGCCCTTGGCTGTGTCCCTGGGTCCTGGTCCCCTTCCTGGGGGCTTTGGGGTCTTGCTCAATACCCTCGCAGAAGGGGGTTCCATGGGGGGTTGTTTAGTGATGTCCACCCCTAGCAGGATCTGCTCCCTGTTTTCAGGGGGCCTCCCAGGTACCCTCATCTGGCCCCATGGGCACCCACAGGACTCACTGAGCAGACAGGGCAGGAGCAGGATCATGGTGAGGGCAGAGAGCCCCGACAGGATCTAGGAAGGCTGGGGGTAGAGTTGGACCCAACCTTTCATGAAGGGGGAGATTGGGGTGGACAGGGAAACTGAGGCAGAGTGCTTCGGGGAGCGAGGAATGAGGCTGGGAGGGGGAACTGGGGCTCCCATGTCACCACAGCTGGAGGAGGGCCAGGACCGAGGACTGGGCCCGGACTCCCAAACGGGTCCTTTGTACTAAATCACCTTTCTAGAAATTGCTCACAGCTGGGATGTTCTCTCCAGGGCCTGATGACAGGGGCAGTGACAGCCATCTCCAGGTGGCCTCTTAGGGATGACCCTGTGCCGGGAACTCGGCCTGCTCCAGGCGTCCATCGTCCCCTCACTCAGCTCACTGTCATTCCCATGCACGGGCACCACCTCACTGCCTGTCACATGGCTCGGAGCAGGCACCACCGTCACCCCATTGTACACTGACCACAAGTGAAGTCATTGAGGTCCCGTGGCTGGTCCAGGCTCTTCTGGGTGAGGGGCCGTCTAGGTCAGGAGGTATGCCCTTGACCTCCACACCATGAGATCAGAGTTGGAAAATGCTTGTCAGCTCCTAGGATTAACAGGCTGTTTTCACTTTTTCTAAAACACATTCTGCCCCTCAGACACCTCCCACGTCTCCCGTTGTCCATACCATGCAGCCGACACAAGTCCTGTGTCTGCTCTTCCACACCACTCCTGAACATGGTGTGGCCGTGCCTTTCGCCGCTGTCCCTGCAGCGTGAGGACCGAGCTCTCTCTAAGGCTTAGCTCAGGCCAAGTCCTCCCCAGGCCTCCCCAGCTGCTGGCTCCCATATGCATGCGTTCGAGCCTTTCATGTACGCGTGGTTCCGTTGGGGGTCTCACTCCTCTGGACTCATTGAGGATAGAGGCTGCCCTTCACCTGCATCCAGCGTCCGTCCTGGTGACCCAGCTTTGGCCAGTGACCAGGAACTGCTGGGCTTTGGGAGTCCCACGGGGCCCCGCTGAACAGAGGTGTGGGCTGGCCAGGCATTGGAATCAGGAGTTGCCTCCCAACGGGGGACGCTGTCAAACCCAAGGACACAGAGGGACCCGCTTCGCGGTCACGATGCCGCGGTCCCATCCGCCTTGAGTGAAGCCTCCAAGCTTGGAATTATGGTTCCCAAATATGTACTTACTCGGGTTTGCTTTCGAAAAGGTTAGGATTTAAGTATCATCCGATAACACACACATGCCCAGCTACATCTGAAATTACACAGCGGCCAGTCCCAGGGCCTGGCGCGTGCCCATGGCTCTCGGAGGAGGTGCCGCATGGTTGTGGGCCACTCTCCCAGGGAGGGGCAGGTCTGAGCAGAGCCACACACCTGGGCCATGGCAGTGGGCGCTCACAGGGACAAAGGAGGGTCTTCAGGGCACCCTGAGGACAGAGGAGGCCCCTGCTGGACTGTCATGCATTCTGATGCCCGGGCCCCTGCGTCTGAGGCTGTGCCCCGGGCCCATTGCCCGGCACAGGGGACGTGCTCTAACATCTTTCTTAGAGTCTGGGACTCTGACACTGGGGCCCTGGACAAGTTTCTTATCTTTTCTGTGCCCCGGTTTGTCACCTGTAAAATAGGACAGGATAGGGCTGAGGTAAGTAGAGATGTGTGCAGAGAACCAACCCTAGTGCTCACTTGCAATAACACCCCGGAGCTTTGTGGGGGAGACTGCACAGAGCAGGGCAGAAGGCAGCCAGCCCCGGCAGGCCCGTCCCGGCACAGGACCCGGCGTGCCCCACGTGCCCAGCAATGGTGGTTGTTAGCCACGGCCATGTGAGGAGCAGGGGCGACGGAGGCAGTGTGCCACAGGGGATGTAGGGGCTGTCAGGGCAGCTCTGCGGGTCATGAGAGGCAGGCCCTGCGGGAGTGAGGGGAGGTTCTGAGGAGAAGCCCTCCATGATGGGCTGTGCTTGGAACACGTGGGGCTCATGTGGACGCCCTGAGTCAGGACCTCTGAGGGTGCCCCCTGGAGCTCCCTGCTTCTCTCCCAGGCTTCCTGGCCCCACAAATGTGCAGTACACCCACCAGCCTGACCCCCCCACACCCACCGTCCCCTGGACCTGCAGCCTTCTCGCTGGGACCAGCCATCTGCTCTGCAGCGCTGGTTTTGGAGCAGGAGCTGTGCGACCTGGAGAAGAAGCTGTGGCCCAGCCCCACCGTCAGCCCACACTGAGCTGCACAGTCCTTCCGTCTTTCCACAGTGCATCTGAGGTGCAGCTCCCCTCCCCTCCCTCTTTCTAGGGAACAGGGTCTTAAACCTGGAGCTGGAAAACCAGGGTCCCCAGTTCTAGGCCAGGACCCTGGCATCGGCTCCCACACCCACACGACCTAG
This sequence comes from Rhinolophus hipposideros, assembly GCF_964194185.1. Lineage (NCBI taxonomy): Eukaryota > Metazoa > Chordata > Mammalia > Chiroptera > Rhinolophidae > Rhinolophus > Rhinolophus hipposideros. The sequence goes on from NC_138055.1 coordinate 3,278,197, forward strand.
CTGCCTTCCTCCCAGCTCGAGCCTGAGTTCCTGGGCCTCTCTTTCCCCACGCTTATGCCCTGTGAATCCTATCTGACTTCGTCCACCTGCTGCAGGGAGCCTGGCAGGTGTGGGGTCGAGTGTGCTTTTGCTTTTTTAGCTGTGTGACTTTGGGAAAGTTAGTTGTCTCTGTCCGCAGGTTCCTCTCTGTAACAGTAATGCTGTCCCCCCAGGGCAGGGGATACAGTTAGCAGCACAGGTGTTCAGCCTCGTGCCAACAAATGCTGGTACTGTTGACACTACTGGGGGCGATGTCTGAACCCCCGGCTGGAGTTGGGGCCCCTGACCAGCCATCCAGGCTCCCTGGGCTGTCTTGGCCACCTTGCTCAACGCAAAGTACATACTGCTCGGCCTGTGGGTCACTGGACTGCCAGCTGCCCCAACACAGGGACATGGATGGGGGGTCTCCCCAGAGACTGGTGCTCAGGTGCCCCCACATCCTCGGCAGCCAGAGCAGGGCAGGCCCCTCCCAGGATCAGGAACGTGGCTGTGTCAGGAGGGCCTTGTGCCAGCTTCCAGTGCGTGAGGTTTCCTCATGTCGATAAACGTCTGGGTTCAGCTGACAGGAAAGGGCAGTGAGAGACGGGGTGTTGGGGGGCAGGGTGAGTCAGGCCCCAGATGGATGGCATTTGCAGACATCTTACCCTGGGCTCACTGTGGCAATGCATCGGTGTGGAGGTCACCATGCCCTCGGGTTCCCTCTCCCACCTTGAGCAATTTTGGTCACAGGTAGTCTTCAGTGGATGTTTCCCCATAAGGCGTAACAGACACCAGGGAGACACGGCCCAGAGGTGGGAGGGCCCACTGGCCACAGGCTTCTGGGAGGATGGGCCTGGCCTGAGCCTGAGCAGCTGGGCAGGCTGCCCAGGCCACTCACCCTGAGAGACGTGCCAGCCTGGGGCCAGGCACAGGGACGTGAGACGGAGCCTGGGGTGGGAAGAGCTAAAAGCCAGGGCAGCAGAGAGGCCTGTGTGCAAATCCCAGACCAGACCCTGTGGGACTGTGCCCACCTGGAGGCGAGTGGTTTAGCCTCTCTGAGCCTCAGTTTCCTTTTCTGTAACGGAAGTGAGCCAACGCCCTCATAGAGACGCTGTGAGGAGGTGAGCATTGTTTTCCTATGTCACATGCATTGCTCTTGTTCCCAGGAAGTGTGGCCAGCACAGGAACTCTGGGCAGTGACATCCAGGGGTCCGGAAGCTGACCCCGCTTACTGCAAGCCATCTTGGGACAGGACACTGAGGGGGCTCACTGGGAGCGGCCAGGCGGTCAAGTTTAAGCAGAGGCCTCTCTCGCTTCACTGGCTTCTGCTTGAGAAACCCAAATCCAAACAAAATGCAGCACCAGCCCCCACAAGAGCCTTTGTGCCTCTGGAATCTTCCACCATACTGGGCATCTGTGGCAGGAGACAAGGAGAGAGCCGAGGCCAGCTCTGAATAGGTTCTTGGTGGTGTCTGCATTCAGCGGTGTCCTGGGTGCCCCGGTGGCTTCTTGGGGCCCCCACCTCCCAGGACCCTGGGCAGCCAAGGCATTCACTCCCTGGGGTGGTCCCCAACCCTCCCCATGGCCAGTGCCGGCCACCGCCACTGAAGGATACCCAGGGGCCTCCGTGGGTATTGTCCTGGGGCCACCTGTCCTGTCCTCGGTCGGCTGGCCACGCACATGGGGTCAACCCTGCTGCAGCTCATTCACACGGGCCTGAAAAGAGGCCCTTCCAGGCAATTGCCCTTCTCCTCCTTGGAGTCTGAACTGTGCAGGGGGAGGGGCCCAGCAGAGTCAAACAGTATTTTTTCTGTTCTCTCCTGCACAAATGGAATTCAATTAGGAAAGAAGAAACCCAAGCCCAGCCAAAGAGTGCTTTAAAAAAAACTTTGCAGGAGAGAAATATCTTCCCACATCCTTACCAAATCAATGAGATCAATGATTCTTCCCCAAACGCAGAGGTCCAGAATGTTCTCTCCCGCACCCAAAGGGGCAAAGAAGGCCGGTGGTAGGAATCTGATGAATGCAAATGGAGTTCACTCCAGCCCCTGACCCCGTCCCTGTGTGAAAGCAACAACTGTCCCCGAGAGGAGGGGTGGCCAGCAAATCAGGCCAGCTCTGCCTCCTCCCTGTGCCAGAGAGCCTGGTGGGCTCAGGCGTGTCACTGGGCTCTGAGGAAAAAAGCTTCTCCCCGCCACCCCACCGCCTCCACCGCCCTTCTTCTGGGACTCAGCCACTGCTCAAAGCTGCCAGGGCAGCCCTGGCGCGGCCTGGGCACAGGAAGTCATGCAGGCAGCTGCGTCCACGGGCCTGTCACCAGGTTCCCTCAGGCTGTTTTCAGGGCCCTAAGAGGCCATCACTCCTAAGCAGACACTGCAGGGTCAGGGGGTCGCCGCACCTGTCCCTTGCTTCACAAGGAGCAGCTCCCATCCCAAGGGAATGACCCCGAGCCATCCCTGAGTCATCCTGGCGGCCAAGCCCCCTCTCCCCGGTGTGCCACCTTCTTTGAGAGAGGACTGAAAGTCACCAAAATGTCCCATCTTATCTCTAGATGCTACAGCATCCCCCTAGCGATGTACTCTGCCTAGAGCCAATTGTTTTCAGAGTATCCACTTAAAATGAAAAGAGAAATGTATCAGGCTTTTAAAAAAATAGTGCCCTGGGCAGCCGGATGGCTCAGTTGGTTGGAGCACGTGCTCTCAACAAGAAGGCTGCTTAGTTGCGCCCCCTGCAACTAAGATTGAACAACGGCATCTGGACCAGGAGCTGAGCTGCGCCCTCCACAGCTAAGATTGAAAGGACAGCAACTTGACTTGTAGCTAATGAGTGCTGGGAAAAACGCACTGTTCCCCCATAAAATCCTGGAAATACACACTGTTCCCCAATAAAGTCCTGTTCCCCTTCCCCAATAAAATCTTTAAAAAAAATAGTGCCCTTTGACCTTGGGCAGAGGTAGAGACCATCGTCCATGACATGGTGTTGTCACAGAGCCGGTGCCCACGTGGCCCCCAGGCTCAGTGTGATTTGGGCAGATTCTTGCCGAGTTTCCCCACCTGGGAAATGGGCAGGTTGGGCCCAGGACCCGGAGCACTTGAGGGAAGGGTGGTGGGGGAGCCATGTGTCAGCTGTGGCAAGACAGCCGCTTTCTGACTTATTGGTGACAGAGTGACAGTCTAAATGTCACCTGCTCTGGGCTTTTGCAGGTGCTCTTTCCTTCCCATGTGGGGGACCCACCCTCGCCCCTCTGCCGTCTCTCCTTCCAGAAATGCCCACGGTCCCAAGACCCCTGGCACCCTGACCTCTCCCAGGCTATGAGCTCCTTGAGGGTGGCACCCCCTCTCTCGCACACCCTGGGCCCCCAGCCCCAGTACAGAACTGGCATGTGAAAGGGACTGGGTGGACCTCAGCTCCTGCCCTCTGGAGCCTTGTCTTCTCAGCTGCCTGGTGAGTGTCCCCGAGAACGTACCACCAGCCTGCCCTCCTTGCCCGGTGGATGCAGGTGTGATGCCTGTGTTAGGTGGAGTCCTCTCGGGAAGAGCTGCGGGCAGGACAGCTGGCTGGGGCCAGGACCCCCCGACCGACCGCGTACACCTGGCCCGCTGCGGCAGACACACCTCCTCCAACCCGGCCCTCCCAACACCTATTCTGTGGAGGAGAATGGGCCAAGGTTGCACAGCGGGAAGGGGCAGACAATACTGGTGGATTTCAGCAGAGCATCGGCTGAAGTTCAATTCCCTTTGATGTTCTGAACCAGAGGGAACCATTTCAACTCTTCAGAGGATGACTTGGCCACAGGTGTCTGGTCTCGCAGATTGCCGGAGCACTAATTAGTGCTAACTAGAATCTGATGGCCTTGCCAAGGCACTCTGTCCTGCTAAGGCAGGCAGGGATCCCAGAGGCTCGTCTGATCCCCAGAGAGTAGAGCTTGGGGGTGGGGTGGGGGCGGGGCTTTCACGTGTTAGCATATTCTGAGGGGAGAAAAGAAGTGCATGCCTTTGAGAGATGGGTGAGGAGAGACAGCATCAAGGCCGCCAAATGTCACCTCCATCCTTTTGTGCAAAGGCACCCATGGGGCTTCAAAGGCCAGGGGAGGCCCCAAGGATTGCCATGGGACCGTTTTCTGATTAGAAGGGGAAGGCGGCCCCGGAATCTTCCCTCCTTCCCTCCCTCCCTTGCTCAGCCTGGGACCTGCTCCTGCCTCGGCCTTCGCAAGGCTGGAGAGGGCACAGGAGTTGGCAGAAGGTTACCTGAAGCCTGGTCTCTGGAAGAGGGCAAACTGCCAGGTGAGAGCTTTGGCTTAAGTGTTGTGCCAGCCATTATACCTGAAAATTAACATGCATGATAGCACCCCACCTTCACAAGGGTCTTAGAGGTCAGGCTATCACCTCCATTTGACAGATAGGGAAACTGAGGCTCTGAGAGGTTAAAGAAATGTGCTCAGAAAAGAAATGTGTCAGAAGAGGCAGGGCAGGTGACACACTGGGAAAGGGGCTCACACAGGTGCCCAGAGCTGCCTCCACTCACCATGGTGAGCAAGGTGAACACCAAAATCACAAGGAGAATTAGCAAGTAAGGGCTCCTGCTCTCAGCCTCCAGCATGGCGGCCGGATTGCTTGAGTGTTTGTCCTTGAGTTTCAGGCCTATGGTCCATTTGAGCCCAATGCCTGCCTCCCTCTCCTAGGTGGGAGGCAGAGGGTCAGCAGGGGAGGGGATGCCCTCGCAGTGCTTGCCTGTGGAGATGGAACCAGCGTTCTTATGGTATTTTTACACCCTCCCCGCACATGCACTGCTTTTCTCCGCGGACAGGTGGTGAGTGTCCCGGCTGTGGGCGGGGCCCCAGGAACGCAGGTCCAGGGTGAAGGGGCAGCATCAGTTCATTGAGCCCAGCTGGTGGAGCCCAGGGTACCTCCAGGAACCGGATTTGCAGGCCCACAGATTGGCAGAAGCACAGCTCTGGACAGGCTTCTCTAGGAGCACTGGTGAGCTTCTCCTGGACCTAGGAGCTCTGTGTGTGCACGGGGTGGGGGTGGGGGGTCCGATGGTGCTGGCCACGCTAGCCACAGGCGGACCCTCTTGGGGTCAGGGAGGGTTCCACCCGACCAATCCTTGACCCAGGCCGATTTGCAGAAGGAAGAGTGTGAAAGGTCAGAACCTCTGGACATCTGATGGGCCCCCAGGATGGGGGTTCCGGTTCTGGGCAAGCTACCTGGTTTGTTTTCTAGTATCTCCATGTTACTGCCATGGGCAAGAACAGGAGTTCACTTCTGGAACATTCCTCTTTTTAAAAGGCAGCTTTATTGGGGTACAATTGTCAGACAACTAACTGCGCATGTTTAAAGTGTGCAAGTTGATAAGTTTTGCCATCTGTGAAACCACCACCACAAAAATCAAGGCAATGAACAAGTCCATTATCCCCAAAAGTGCCCCTTTGTAATGGTCCCCTCTCTCCTGCCGCTGCACCCCGGGCCCAGACAACCACTAATCTGCTTTCTGCCCCATTTGTATTTCAGATTTCCTAGAATTTTATAGAATGGAATCGTACAGTGTGTTTCGTTTGCTGGGGTTCTTACACTTAATATAATTATTTTGAGATTCATCTATGTATGCTGTAGGATGTATCGATAGTATGTTCCTTTTTATGGCTGAGTGTACATCCCATGGTTTGTGTTTCCATTCACCTGTTGATAGACGTTTAAGTTGTGTTCAGTGGTGGTTACAAATGGAGCTGCTATGAATATACACAGCCAAGTTTGCATGGACGTGTGCTTTTCATTTCTCCTGAGTGAATACCGTGCTTCCCTGAAAATAAGACCTAGCCAGACCATCAGCTCTAATGCGTCTTTTGGAGCAAAAATTTATTTTACTATAATATAAGATCTGGTCTTACATAATATAAGACCAAGTCTTATATTAATTTTTGATCCAAAAGACACATTAGAACTGATGGTCTGGCTAGGTCTTATTTTCAGGGAAACAGGGTACTAGGGCTGGATCATATTTTAACTTTTAAAGAAAGTGCCAAACTCTTTTGCAACGTGCTCGTACCATTTTGCATTCCCTGCCACCAGCCATGGGTGAGTGTTCCCATTTTTCCTTGGTATTGTCCGTCTCCCTAATGTTAGCCATTCAAATAGATGTAAAGGGGATCTCGTTCTGATTTTAATTTGCATTTCCCTAATGAATAAGCATCTTTCCATGTGCTTATTTGCTCATCATATATCTTCTTTGGTGGAATGTTGTTCAAATTTTTTGTCCATTTAAAAAATTGGGTTGTTTCCTTATTTGGATTTTGAGAATTCTTTATATATTCTGGATGCAAGTCTTCAATGAGACATATGTTTTGAAATTACTTTCTCCCAGTCTGTGGCTTGTCTTTTCCTTCTCTTAACAGTGTCTTTCAAAGAGCAAAAAAAGCTTAATTTTATGAAGTCCAATTGATCAATTTGTCCCTTTTTGAATCATGCTTTTGGTGTCATATCTAAGAAATCTCTGTCTAACCCAAGATCACAACGGTCGTCTTGTAAAGTTTTATAGTTTTAGGCTTTCCACTTAGGCCTAAGGTCCATTTTGAGTTAATTTGTGTATATGGGTTGACGTTTGCTCTTCAGTTTTTGTTTTGTTTTTGCATACAAATATTCAAATGTCCCAACACTATTTTTTAAAAAGATAACCATATGATCATTTCTCCACTGCACTGCCTTTGTATGCAGTCAAAAATAAGTTTCCCATATATATGTGGGTCTGTATCTGTACTCTCTAGTTTGTTCCGTTGATCTATTTGTCTACCCTCACACCAATACCACACTCTCTTGATTACAATAATTTTATAATAAGTCTTAAAATTATACAGTGTGAGTCTTCCAGCTTTGGTTTTGTTTTTAAAGTTGCTTTGTTCCTTCTAGGTTCTACACATTTCCTATGAATGTTAGTCAGTTTGCCAGTTTCTAAAAGAAATCCTACTGGAATTCTGATTGTGATTGTACTGAATCTATAGATCAATTTTTTTTGGGGGGGGAGGTGACGTCATAACAATATTGAGTCTTCTGACCCATGAACACAGTCTCCTTCTCCATCTCTGTAGGTCTTAAACTTTTCGCAGCAATGTTTTATAGTTTTCAGGGTACGGGTCTTTCACATCTTTTGTTAGATTCACCCTAATGTAGTTCATATTTTTGATACTATTGTGATGGAATTTCAAAGTTTTAATTTCTGACTATTTGCTGCTCATACAGAGAAACACAATCGATTTATGTGTATTGATCTTGTTCCTGCAACTTTGTTAAACTCAGTTATTAGTTTTACCTGATTTATTGTAGTTATTCGATTTTTCTACCTAGATGATTGTACTATCTTTTTTTTTTTTGTACTATCTTTTTATCGAAATATATTTCACGTACAACATTGTGTAAACTTAAGGTATACATGTTAATGTGATATATTTGTATACTGTCATATGGTGACAGTGATTGTGTCATCTGCATATAAAGACAGTTTTACTTCTTCCTGTTTAATCTGGATGCTTTTTATTTATTTGCCTGATTTCTCTGACTAGAACCTCCAGTTCAATGTTGAATAAAAGTGTTGAGAGCAGACACCTTTGTCTTGTTCCCGATCTTAGGGGGAAACCATTGTCTTCCATCAGTAAGTACGTAAGCTGTGGGTTTTTTTGTAGAAGTTTTTCCTCAGGTTGAGGAAGTTACCTTTTATTTCTAGTTTGCTGACAGTTTTTATCAGGAATGGATATAAATTTTATCAAATACCTTTTCTGCATCTATTGAAATGATTGTATATTTGTGGTTTTTTTTCAATTTTTTTAATGTGGTGAATTTCATTAATTTTCTAACATTAAACCAACCTCGCATTCATTAGACAAACCTCACTTGGTCATGATGTAATTATCCTTTTTATATACCGTTGAGTTCAACTTGCTAACGAATTTAGAATTTTTGCGTTTATGTTCAAGAGATACTGTTCTGTAGTTTTCTTGTCGTGTCTTTATCTGTTTTTTGTGTCATGGAATAAGTTGGGAACTACACCCTCTTCTTTAGTATTTTTAGAGTTTGTGTAGAATTCCTTAAGTGTTTCATAGAATTCACTAGTGAAAACGTCTGGACCTGAAGTTTTCTTTGTTTAATTTTAATAGACATAAGGATTTTCAGGTTATCTGTTTCTTCTTGAGTGAGCTTGGGAAGTCCACGTCTTTCAAAGGACTGAATCATTTTATCTAAGTTGTGGAATTTGTAGGCATGAAGTTGTTCATCATATTCCCTTTAATATGATGTATCCTTTAATATCTGTAGAATCTATAGCAATGCCCCCTGTCTCATTTCTGATTTTAGTAATCTGCATCTTCTCTCTTTTGGTCTTGATTAGCTGGCTGAAGTTTTATCAGTTTTATCAATCTTCCCAAAGAGACAGCCTTTAATTTCATTTTCCCCTCTATTATTTTTCTCTTTTCTGTTTCATTGATTTTCACTTTTGCTCTTTTTAATTTTCTTTCTTTTGCTCATTTTGGGTTTAATTTGCTCTTTTTCTAGTTTCTTAAGGTGTAACTGAGGTCATTGATTTTGAGATTTTTTTTTTCTAGTATAGGCATTTAATTCGTATCAGTACTTCATTCTTTTTCATGGCTGAATAACATTCTCTTGTATGGATAGGCCACGATTTGTTTATCTGTTCATCCATTGATGGACATTTGGATTGTTCCACCCTTTGGCTACTGTGAATATTGGTGCTATGGACACTGATGTGAAAGGATTTAAGTACTTGTTTTCAGTTCTTTTGGGCATTTACCTAGGAGTGGAATGGCCGTGTCAGATGGTCATTCTATGTTTAACTTTTTGAGGAAAAGCCAAACTGTTTTCCACAGCAGCAGAACAATTTCATACTTTTACCAACAATGTACCAACATTCCAATTTCTCCACATCTTTGTCCACACTTATTTTTCTTGTTTGTTTGTTTTAACCATAATTAAAACAGAACCAAGTATGTAAGTGGTATTTTATTGTGGTTTTGATTTGCATTTCCCTTAATGACTAATGATGTTGAGCGTCTTTTCATATGCTTGTTGGCCATTTGCATATATTCTTTGGAATGTCTGTTCAAGCCCATTGCCCATTTTTTAATTGGGCTGTTTTTGTTGTTGAGTTGTAAGTTATTTATATACTCTGGATACCAACCCCTTATTAGATATTTGATTTACAAATATTTCCTCCCATTCTGTTAGTTGTCTCTTCATTATCTTGATAAGTCATTTGATGCACAAAAGTTTTTAATTTTAATGAAATCCAATTTATCTATTTTTTTTCTTTGTTCACCATGATTTTGGTGTCATATTTAAGAATCCATTGCCAAATCCAAAGCCGTGAAGATTCACTCATGTTTCTTCCAGGAGTTTTACAGTTGTAGATTTTATATATAGGGCATTGACCCATTTTAAGTTAAATTTTGTATATGGTGTGAGTTAGGGGTCCAACTTCATTCTTTTACATGTAGATATCCAGTCGTCCCAGCACTTGTTGAAGAGACTATTCTTTCCCCATTGAATGATCTTGGCACCCTTGTCGAAAATCAGTTGGCCATAGATGTATGAGTTTATTTCTGGACTCTCCAATGTATTCCATTTGTCTATATGTCTCATGACAGTACCTCACCGTTTTGCATAGTATAACTTTGTGCTATGTTATGAAATTGGGAACTGTGAGTCTTCTATCTTTGTTCTTCTTTTTAAAGATTGTCTTGGCTATTTGGGGCCTCTTGCAATTTCATGTCAAACTGAGAATTGACTTTTCCATTTCTGCAAAAAAGGCTGTTGGAATTTTGATAGGGATTGCCTTACATTTGTATATTACTTTGAGTAGTATTTCCATCTAACAATATTAAGTCTTCTAATCCATGAACGTAAATGGATATCATTTCATTTATTTAGGTCTTCTTTTCAATTATCTTTTAAAGCAATTTAAATTTTTAAAAATGTTACATACTTACTCGTGTAGGCAACAATTCCAGTGTTCTCAATTCCTTTGTGTGGATCTACGTTTCCATGTGGGATTACTTTTCCTCTGCATGAAGGACTTTCTTTTGTATATATTGTATGCTTCTGTGCTGCTGATGAATTTTTTCCTGCTTTTGTGTATTTGAAAATGTCAGTATTCCACTTTTGTTTTTTTAAAAAAATATTTCACTGGGTATATTTTTGCTATGATTATCTTTTGAAAGATATTTTTGTTTAAAAGATAGGTGTACGTTGACAACTTTTCTTTCAGTACTTTGAAAATGTTGCCTCCCTACATTCCCACTGCATTGTTTCTGACAAGAAATCTGCTGTCATTCTTGTTTTCTTCCTCTCCATGTAATATTTCTTTTTCTCCAGCTGCTTTTAAGATTTTTCTCTTGATCACTGTTTTTGAGCAATTTGATTATGATGTGCCTTGGTGTAGTTTTCTTCATGCTTCTTGTACTTGGGAGTCTGTGGAACTCTTGGATCTGGGTTTTCATCATTTTGGAAAAATTCTGCTCATTATTTCTTCACATATTTTTGATGTTCCCCACCTCGTCTCCTTCAGGGATACTGATTACACATATGATTCTGGTGAGACATTTGGGTGAAGAGGCTAGAGTACTCAGAAAGCTCTTGCCTCAGTAGTGGAGAATAATTAGCTGCCTGAAGTTCTCCCACAGCTCACTGATGTTCCTTTTCCTCTGAGTGTTTGATTGTGGATAGTTTCTTTCACTATGTCTTCAAGGTCACTCATCTTTTCTTCTGCAGCATCTAATTAGTTAATTCCATCCATTGTATTTTTTCTCTCATGCATTGTAGTTTTCAATGAAATTTGATTTGGCTATGGTCTTTTTTTTTTAATCCTTCATGTCTCTACTTTATCATTTGAACTTGTAGAATAGAGTTAGGATGTCTCTCCTGCTAATTCTAACACCTGTGTGAATTCTGGGTCAGTTTTGATTATTACCTCATTATGGATCATGCTTCCTGCCTCTTTGCATTTCTCATAATCTTTGGTTGGATGCTTGAAGTTTGTAAAACTTTACCTTGCTGGGCACTAGATGTTATTGTATTCTAATAAATATTCTTGAGCTTTGATTGGGGATGCAGTTAAGTTACTTGGAATCAGTTTGATCCTTTGGGTCTTGCTTTTGTGATATATTAGGTGGGTCTGGGTAAGTACTCAGTCTAGGGCTAATTATTCTCCACTACTGAGTACTTTCTGAGTACTCTACCCGCTTCACCCAAATGTTTCACCAGAATCATGAATTTTTCCCAATACCTGGTAGGAACAGGCATTGTTCCCAGCCCTATAAGAGCATGGGACACTGTTTCCTGTAATCCTTTAGGATGATTCTCTCACATGTCTTGAGCAGTTTCCTCACACATATGCAGTGGTCAGTACTCTGGGGAACACGTGAGGGGGACCCTTTGCACAGCTCCAGGGTTCTTTCTGTGTGTAGCTCTCTCTTCTCTGACACTAGGTCCTGTCAACTCTTGCCATCCTGGTCTTCTTGGACTCTCAGCTCCATCTTTGCAACTCAGGGAGTCTTCTGGGATCTGCCTGGGTCCCCCTGCCCTGTAGTGCGGCCTGGGAACTCTCTCAAAGCAGAAAGCTGGGGCAGTTGCAGAGTTTGCTTTGTTTTCTGTCTCTCAGGGATCATTTCATGTCATTGCCTAGTGTCCAGTGTCTTAACATATTCTGTCTGGTTCTTTCATTTGGTAAAGGTGGGGGTAAAAACAGCCTGTTAACTCATCGTGGCCAGAAGAAGCACTCCCTCCTTTTAAATGAAGTATTGGCCATCTCCTGCTTGCTGGGTGTATAATCTCATGCAAAGCTGGAGAAAAGTCCCTCCCTCTCCTGACCACAAGTCCCTCCCAAGAGATGGCAAGGTTGGGGGCAGGAAGACTGACAGACAGAGGTTTCAGCAGAGGTTGAAATGTGATTTGACCCAGGTAGCTGGGTGCTTAGGCGGTTCAGGACAAGACACATTACCTGGACAGAGGCCAGCCAGCCAGCAAGCCTCCTGGTAAGGATGCTCGGGGCTTTGCTCATGAAGACACAAAGAGCTTGGTGTTCACTGTCTTCGTGACGCCAGCATGGAGAGTCTAGAACCCCTAGGTTATGCTTTGGTTACTGTTCAGAGAACATTCTCCCCTGAAATGGAGAAACAGACTGATGGAGAAACAGCAGGAAAGGGCCGAGGTGTGACAGGTCAGGAAGGAGGTGAGAACCAGTCAATGCAGGTGAGGGTACATTAGCAGCCTGTTGAGGGACTTATTGTAGCAATAATTCCGGCTGCATCAAGCGGAGCCCGGAGCCTGGTATTACGATAACGATGGTCACAATCACCACCAACTGGCTTGCGAAAGCCACTGTGCTTTGGGCACTCCCATGGGGCATCTTGCTTGGTCCACACAGTGACCAGTGGTCACTTTTATCCACTCACATTTGGGGAGGTGGTTACTGAGGCGGGTGCTTATTCAGGGAGCTGGCATTCTCCCTCACCATGTCTGCAGCTCAGGGGAGCAACACTGCTTGGGAATCAGAGCCGAAGGTGAAGCAAACCACATCCTCTCTCTGGGCAGGGTCCCTGCCTTGATGTAAGGTTCTAGACAAGGTGGTATGGACAGCAAGGGCCTGCTAGTGCCAACTCTCTGGGGTCCTGGCTGATGCCAGGGCCTCGATAGTCATTAGCAAATTGAGGAACCCCTGGCTCCCTCACTGGTGGCAGCGCCAGCAAGTGCATGTGTGTGCACATGTGTGCACGTGTGTGTGCACGCGTGTGTGTGCGTGTGTGCATGTGCGTGTGTGCGCACAGTAGCGGGGACTCCCAGAGGTCTGAGTCTCAGTCTGAGACTGGGGCCGCTGAATATCCCCAGCTTACAACTGTCACAAGAATGTGGTAGCCGAGGTTAAGCTGTGCGTTAATCTGGCTTTGATGCTGACCCTTGGAGTGCCCAGGGCACCAGGTCAGGACCACCCGCTCTGGCCCTGGATGAAACATCGAGTGTGAACCTACCTCACTCAACCTGACTCGAAGCTCCTCAACGGCTGAAGGGCGGGGCGAGGGCTTCCTGGGGACCGGGGAGAACTTGCCCTGGCATCCTCCCTTTGGGGCTCCTGGTTCTGAGCAGGTGGCAAAGGGCCTTCCTTGTGCCATTCACTGGGTGGACATTTACAGGCCCCGCCACGTGCCTGTGCTGTTCTGGGCCCAGGAAATGCAGGAGTGAGCAGAGGTAGAAATCCCTGCCCTCATGAACCAGACCATAAACCATGTCTCGAACCAGACAACGCCGGAAATAGACACTGGGCCTGCCAGATGGCTGTGGGCTTGAGCAGGGATGGGGACACAGGGCTATTGCAGGGGAGAGGCTGCTGCTTTACTGAGGTGACATTTCAGCAAGGACTGGGTGGATAGGAGGGACTAAGCCAGGCCGACAGCTGAGGGAGTTGTGTTTAGGCAAACAGAACTTCAGATGCAAAGGCCCTGGGGCAGGAGAAAGCGTGGCTGGCTTCAGGGGCATCCAGGAGGTGGTGGGTCTGAGGGGAGCTGTAGGAAGGGGAAGCCAGTGGGGGCAGCCCCAGCGACTCGGGGAACACTGGCCTGCTCTGAGCAAGAGGGTCTTTGCAGGGTTTTGGGCAGCGGAATGACACAAGGAGGCAATCACAACAGTTTTGAAGAACAGTGGCTCAGGGTGGAAGTGAGAAATGGTCAGACTCGGGATATATGGGAATGGAGGGCAGAGGATTTGCTGATGTTAAATGTGGGGTTTGGGACAAACAGGGGAGCCAAGGATGACGCTGGAGTTTGGTCTGAGTGACTGGAAGGCTGCAGTTGCATTTTCTGCGTTTGGGAAGACTGGGGCTGGGGACCTCAGGGCTGGGGACATTTGGGGGTTGCTGGGGTGTCATTGGAATTGAAAGCTCTGAAACTGGGTAGCGTGTAGAACAGAAGAGAGAAACTCTAGCAATGATGACCTGGACCACTTCGGCTTAGGGGCTGGAAGAGGAGAATGAGCCAGCAGGGAGGCGGCCAGGAGCAGGGGGAGGGAGGGGAAAGGGCGGGGAGCCCTGGCACTGAGAGCCACGTCCCAGGAGGGCTGAGCACCAACCGACCATCAGGCTGGGGCACGTGAAGGTCTTCTTTGGAGCTTTTGCAGTGGGTCATGTGGAGCAGTGGGCCGGCAGCGTGAGAGACTCGTGGGAGAAGGGGGACAGTGGGAGAGAAGCAGGCGACTCTGGAGGGACTTGGCTTCAAAAGGAGCAGAGACATGATGGCAGCTGGAGGGCAGGGTGGGTCAACAAAGGGGTTTAGAGGGGAGAAATCGAGGCTGTGGGATCTGCATGGTGGGGCACAGACTGTGGCGGGGGTGGGGGACCGCTGAACAGGGGAGCCCAGCTCAGGACAGCGAGAGGGTGGATGCGGTGGCCGAGACTGCAGGGAGCTTTCTGGTTGCTGCTGTTTCCAGAGCTGGGGAGGAAGGGCCAGAGCTGAGGGAAAGGGTTACAGGCAGTGGGGAAGCTGGGGTGACAGGAGCACAGGTGGCAGGGGTGGCCTGTGGGCAGAAGGGCTCAGGGCATCAGGGGCCACAGTCCCATCGGTGCCACCCGACTGTGTGGTGAGCACTTCCTCCAGGCAGGAGGCTGGATTTACTAGGACTGGGATTGTGCCAGACAAGAATTCCATGCGGGGGAGGACGGGGCCTGAGGGTGTGCAGGGGGTGTGATGAAAATGCAGAACTGAGTTGGTGTGCAGAGTTTGGAGTTGGAGAACTGTGGGGAGGAGACAGGAGGCAGTGAGGCCGGGGCACCGGAAACGGGACATATGCAGTCGCGGGCCCTAAGTTCCAGGCTGTGTCCATGGAAGAGAAAGGCTGAGTGAGGGTCACTGCAGTCACTCTCTGTGCCTCAGTTTCCTCATCTGGAGAATGGAAGTAACTGCACCTGAGTTGTCACAAACTCGGTGTGACGTGCAGCCTGGGAACCGTAGGCCCTGGGTAAGTGCTGGCTGGCGGCACCCTCACCACCACGGCCCAAGCTCGGAGAGCTAGGGCGGCGGGGCCACCTCGCTGGTGGGGACGTCTCCAGGAGCTAGTGCAGGAGTGTGAGGGCCTGGTGAGCCCAAGGGCCGCAGGAGGAAGGAGGGGAGGTGCTGGCAGGCCTGGGTGTCCGCTGCTCCTCACTCCTGCGAGGCCATCCCCCAGAGGGCAGTGCAGGATCACCTGTGTGCCACACACAGTCTCCCCACAGCAGGGGAGCCGGCTTTGGCAGAAACCCCTGCCCATGGCTGCCCTGCCTGGATCGGACTGTACCCTGAAAGAAAACTCCTCTCGGGTTTTCTTTTGCGGCTCCTGACCTGGATTTAAAGCAGGCTCCTCCCTGAGCTGCGGTGTGCGTGGGGTCTCATCAAATCTTTGCAGCTGCCCTATGATGTACTTACTGTTGTCATCGCCATTGGACATTAAGAAACGGGCGCCCCGAGAGGTCTAGCAACTTGCCCAAGGCCACACAGCTAGAGAGGGAGTGGCTGAGGTTCCAGTCTGAGGCCCTGAGCCCGCCACTCTGCGGCAGGGCCCACGAGCCTTGACACTGCAGACTGGGTCCCCGGACTCCCTGCCACACACCCGGCTGGGCCCCTGATCCTGTCACACTCTAATCTCGTATTGGTTGGTCTTTTGTAGTCTCCTCCCGCCCAGGACAGCAGGGACCTGGTCTCTGCAGAGGGCCTGATATGTACAGGGCACTCAGTGACCACTGCTGACCATGGTTGGGATTCACACCCAGGACTGTAGACTGTACGTGTTTATAGGAGGAAAGGCAGGAAGAGGAGAGAAGCCCCATTCTGGCCGGGCCGTGTCTCCAGCTCCCCCCAGGGCCTGCAGTTAGTTCCCTTGGGCCATGGCTTGTCCCCTCCACGTTCCAGGGCCCAGCCTGGCTTTGCGCCCTGTGGAGGGCAGGAAATGAGTGTGCTCAGCACAGGAAGCAGCCTGAAGCCCAGAGAACCAGCCAGGGAGAGAGGAGGGCAGGGACCCCTGAAGAAGAGGAGGGCAGGAGAGAAGGAGGAGGAAGGAGGGTCGGTCACAAGGAAGGGAAGAGTGCAGACGGAGCAGCTGGAAGGGCTGAGGGGAGAGGAGCCGAGGGCCTCAGTGAGCTCCTGGCGGGTTTATTATCTACGGATGTTAATTACTGGGGACAGATTGCAGCTGGAAAACCTCTAAGTGCCAGCTAAATGCCTCAAAGAAAAGCCATTGAGCAGGACTCTGGGAACAAAGGCTCCACGTAAACATCTCCCAAGGTGTGGAACCTCTGGGTGACTCAAGGACCTCACATCCAGACACGGAAGTTGTGAAACCTGAATTCCTGATCAGGCTATTTCACCGTCTGCTGTGCTCGACGACAGTGGAATGTTGACTTACCAAGCATGAGTCGTCAGCAGCACCTAGGAAAATGCCCAAGTCACCCCAATTACAGCATTATCACTCACTGCCATCGCTCTGTAACCCAAGCCAATGAAACTGGAGAAGATGCCAGCTGGGCCGGGCCCGGAGCAATCCTTGGCGAAGGCTGCCTTCCTGGCAGGAATCTCTGCGGTCATGCCAAGCCACAAGCCCTGTGTGGTCGAAGTGTGCAGAGGTGTCGGCCCCATTTCACAGTCATGGAAACTAAGGCTCCCTCAGCCAAGGCCACTCCTGCAGCTCAGACTCTGGACAGAGAACCCAGGTAGAATCAAGCTGCCTGGAAGAGGCCATGGCCTCAGGTGGCCAAGGGTGCGAGAAGGGTGGGGAGGGGAGTATCAGGCAGCCACGTGCCACCATCTTGGCCACCGAATGGCTGCCATTCACGGAGCCCCTATTCTGTGTGGGTACCTGTGTGATCAACCTCAGCAAAGTGGGCCCACTATCCCCATTTTGTAGATGGTGAAACTAAGGCTCAGAGTCGTCACTTGCCAAGGATCACTCAGCTAATAAGTGGCAGTACTGGGATGACCCCAGCCCTACCCGACTCTTTCGTGGGTGACGTGCTGCCTTTCGCTCACCCTGACATGAGGATGAACAAGCCAGGGAAGGAACTGGCCTC
This sequence comes from Rhinolophus hipposideros, assembly GCF_964194185.1. Taxonomy (NCBI): domain Eukaryota; kingdom Metazoa; phylum Chordata; class Mammalia; order Chiroptera; family Rhinolophidae; genus Rhinolophus; species Rhinolophus hipposideros. The sequence goes on from NC_138055.1 coordinate 3,295,297, forward strand.
GTCTTAAGGGGCCCGTTTTAAGGCCATTTGTGTCCACGTGCGTGTGCAGCGGGTGGAGCCACCGCAGGGCCCGCGGCGTCCGACGGCGGGGAGCCCACTCCGGCTGGCCCACCCACGAGCCGCTAGTTCTCCATGCTCTTAATCAGTAAGATATGTTTCTGGAATAAAACCACATCAGCATTTTTATTTTCAAGTTCAGACAAAGATTTTTTTTCTTCCTCCCGACCTTCCCTCCACATGGGTGAGGCTAATCCTCTCGCCTTGACTGACAGGTCTTCAGACCCAGCCATGAACGTCGGGAAGCAAAGCATCAATGGCTACGGCACAGAGACCCCGTTCTTCCCTGCGCCTTCCAGGTTTGCAGAAGACCACAACCCGTAATTACCAACGCCAGCGTTGAAGGAGCGACAGCAGACCTGCGCTGGGCCGCCTCTGCCGAGTCAGCAGACACAGTGCAAAGCGCCGTGGCTGGCGCGTGCCCCCCTCTGGTTAATGTTCAGACTCTCCCCTTCCTTCCCACAGGGAAGCTGGGCAGGTGGGGGTGTCCGCAGGTAGCTGGGCTCCCGGCCGGAGCAAGAAGGGTTTGGAAAGCTCACACAGCTCCACCTTGGGACAGAGATGAACTAGAATGATGATGAAAAGCAGAGATTAATGGGGACGGTTAAGGGGTGGGAAGGAGAGCGGACACGCAGGGAAGGCCCAGGTGTGAGCCAGGGCTCCTGCAGAAACCACTTACAATCAGGGAAAATGAAGATCGGGACAATGCCTCTTTCAAGGGCGGGGAGCATTCACGACGGCTACAGAGGAAATACTAGAATTCCCCTTCCCCCCCTTCTTCGTGTTTCTTTGCAGTGTTTTAGTCCTGTGCTCCTGGAATTGAACTTGACTTCTATTTAACAGAAGGGGTGTGGGACGAGGGAGGAAAATGTACTGCGGTCAGTTTGTTGGGCAAATTTGGGAAGGGCTCCAAGCAGAGCCCCAGAGATGGTGTCAGAATTAGCCAGGTGAGAAGAGGTGAAAGCCAGAGCCAACAGGTCCAAGTCCTGGAGGGGAAACCCAGACAATGCAATTAGGCCAGACGTGGTGGGGTTCTTCCCGCATGCTCAACATGGTAATTCTTCATTGTGGGGCCTGTTTGACACCCTGGCTCCTGCCTACTGAATGTCAGTGACATCCTACACTGGTTGTCACAACTCTTGCTCCCACACATTCCCAAATGCCCCCTGGTGGGGGTAGGGGGTACTGCCACCAGAGAACTGGACTGGGGTAGAAGTCAGGAACGTATGTCATCGTGTGTGTGTGTGTGTGTGTGTGTGTGTGTGTGAAAGAAGGGAGGGAAGGAGGGAGGGAGGGAGAGACAGACAGACAGACAGACAGACAGACAAGACACAAGGGGAGGATGAGGCAAGGAGTGGAGAATAATGGTGGTTAGGGTTGAGAGGCAGGCAGCACCTGGATCAAATTATCTTGCATGTCATATTGAGGAGGAAGCCACTGAAGAATTCTGGGTAGAAGAATGAGGACAGATTTTTGCTCTAGGAAGATCACTGGCTGCCAGGTGACGCAAGCTTTAGAGGGTGTTAAGACTGAAGGTAGAAGCCTGGGATTCTCTTTGTGGAAAGATGAATCACAAATTCAGTTTCTTTAATAGATACAGAGCTCTTTGGATTTACTATTTCTTTTTGGGTCCATTTTGATAATTCATGTCTTTCACAGGAAAAAATTCATTTACGTTTTCAATTTTTTTGGCATAAAATTGTTCATATTTTCTTCATAGTCCCTCATTTTTCTTTAAATGTCTGTAGGATTTGTAGTGATGTCCCATCTTTCACTGCTGCTATTGATAATTGGTTTTTCTCTTTAGCAGGCTCGCTGGAGATTTATCAACTTTATTGATATTTTCAAAGAAGCAGCTTTTGGTTTCATTGATGTTCTCTATTGTTTGCCCATTTTCTGTATCATTGATTTCTGCTTTTCCTGGTATTGTTCCTTCCTTATATTTACTTTGTGTTTCATTTGCTCTTCTTTTTTCTAGCTTATACTGGAAATTTAATCATTGATTTCAAATCTCTTTTCTAACAAAGTATATTAAAGCTCCTGATTTCCCTTAAACGCTGTTTTAGCTGCACTTCAAGAATTTTCATAGTTTCCTAATCATTCAGTTAAACATTTTTGTTTTATAATTTGTTCTCCAAGCCACAGGTTATTTAGGAGTGTGCTTTTTAATTTCCAAATATTAAGATATTTTCCAGGTATCTTTTTGTTACAGATTTAAATTCTGTTATGGCTAGTAGATAATTCTGTATGTAAAATCATACATATCTTGTGCAATTTCAAGCATAAAAATACTACACTAGGATAAAATTCTGTGAGTGAAATGAAATGAAAATGCAGATTCCAGAGGAAAAAGTGAGAATATTGTTACCATACATAAAAAAGCAAGCATGTTTATTCTTAAAATGGATTAGAGTGGGTACATTTTTCTATATTTCAATTATATTGAAATCATTGCAGAATGATGTAATAATTCTATTTTAAAGTATCTTTATTATTTGTTGCAATTATCTGTAAAGACAAGATGAAAAAATTAGATACTAACTTGAAATGTTAGTGTAGTTTTTTTTTCAAAGTTCCTCTAGACAGATGTGAACAAAAAGTTTGAAGACAACTGACCTAAATAATGAATGAAATTGGGGAATTTTCCTTTTCTTTTAAGATGGGAGACACGTGAGCCTGTTGGTGGTAGGAAGAGGCTGGCGATACAGGACAGAGAGGTCCTGCCAGTGAGGTCCCAGTGTAAGTGGAGCAAACGGCACCCACCACTCGTGTGGAGGTACCAGTGGTCAGGTGGGCTTTCATTGTAACAGGAGGAATGGCGGAAGGTGGGTGCAGAGGCAGAAAGCCCAGAAGGGTGTGAGAAATGGAGGCAGCTCCAGTTCAAAGGCCCTGGTGAAGCAGGTAAGGGGTGGCAGTGGGGGGACATTATAGTTTTACACAGCTGTTGTGGACTTCTGGGGGTGCTGAGGATATGATGTACAGTAAGTCCTCACTTCATGTTGTCAGTAGGTCAACAAATCAATATTACTACAGGCTAATGGATAGAAACAAGAGATAAGTTCCTGTGGCATCTCGTCAATATGGTAACGAATGGATGAGTGAGACGGCCCATTCGAGGACCTGCCGCCCGAGGCTCCGTCTCTTCGGGCACTTACTGAAGTTTAATTGCATTTTGTTGATTCGATCCACGTCGGCCTCCCTCAGCAAACTGGGAGCGGCATGGGCCACTGTCTTGTCTCCAGTCCCAGCACTGAGCCCAGCTGTGTGAAAGGCATGTGGAGCTGTTTGCTAAAGGAGTCAGACACAAACCACCGCCCACCCCCAGCCCTCCACCTCCCAAGCCTGTTTGGAGTTGGTGGTCCTGACAGACTAAGGCAGTGGCTGCAGAACCCAGGGGTTAGCCGAAGGTACAGAACAAGGTGAAGCCCTTCCTGGAGGAGGAGGGTGTTCTGGTGGGGCCTGAAGGAATGAGCAGGGCTTAGGAGGGCAGGAAGAGCCAATCCTGAGCCTCACCTGGCTCTGCCTCTGGGAGCAGGCTTCTCCGTAGGCTGTAGGCCCCTGCCCCGTGCCCCACCAGTCCTGCAGGAGCCCCAGCAGAAGAGCTGAGAACAAAGCCCTGAATATGTAAGCCATCGGACTTAACACTCACCCTGCTTGATGGCTGAGAGGCAGACACTGAGCCCCAGATACCCAGCCTTTTGCCGAGCTCCAGAATTGGGAACGTGACCTCGGTTTGTGTCCTTCCACTTGGCTAGGCTGCCTCTTGCTTGGCCTCCGAGCCATCAGTTTTTGCCTCGTCCATGTGCTGCCACCCGAGTGCGAATCTCCTGCGGGGGGCTCCCCACGGTCTCAGGTCGCATGCCAGGTCTCCCTCAGCAGCGGCACAAGGCTGAGGTCCCCAGGGGCAGCTGTCCTGTCTTGGCTCCAGGCTGACCCACACTGGCCTCGAGCGACCTCTAAAACGGTGTTAATAACGTGTAAGGATCTTTGGATCTCTGTTCAGGCACCATGGATGGGCCTTCACCTTTCCTTCCCTCTAATAAACTTCGCAGGTGTTGGTATCAAGGTTATGCCCACCTCAAGTGAGGTCTGAGGTGTTCCCCGTTATCTGGAAGAATCTGTACGTGATTAGCAGTATTTCTTCCTAAAATGTTGGTAGAATTTGTTGAACATGAAGCTACCTGAGCCTGGAGGTTTCTCTGTGGAAGTTTTAAAGATTAAGTACTTAAGAATACTGTATTTTATTTCATTTAGTATCTGTTTTGTTTTTACAGAAGTTGGTCCATGTCATCTACAAGTTTAAATTTATTAGTGTAAGATATTCACAATACTCTTCTAATGTCCACAAAATCTGTCGTGACAATGATTTTGGGGTGCTCTTTTTTCTTCATTGACCTTACCACAGCTTTATCAATTTAATACATTAAAAAACGCCAACTTTTGGCTCTTTTTTTTCATATGTTTGTTTCTGGGGTTCCCCTCTCCCGTACCCCCGTATATTATTGTAGTCATTTTCTGTTTAATTATGTTCTGCTCTCATATTTTTCCTTCTTTTTTTCTTCGGTTGTGGGTTTAAGTTTTTTCATAGCCACGTCGGATGGATGTTTAGGCTGTCGGTTTTGTGCCTTCTTCTCTCACACATGCACTTGAGGTCATAAATCTCATCTAAACTTCAGCTACAGCCCACAAATGCCGCAGTCGCCCTTTCATTAAGATGCAGTTACCAATGTGTTCTGATTTCCATTTCTTCATTTTGACCCTTAGGTATTTGAGAAATCCAGTTTAATTTCCAAGATTGTGGGGATGCTCTAATTATCTCTTTGGTGTTGCTGTGTAGCTTAATTGTGCCAGGGTCAGAACACGCTATGTGTATGAACTCAGTCCTTTGGAATGTGTTGAGATTTGTCATGTGGCAAAGGATTGATTTGGGTAAGTGCTTCCACGTATGAGGTGTGATCAAACAATACGGTGAATGTTGAAATGAAAGAAAACTTATTACAGTAGAAGACACATTGCCATTAATCCCCTTTAAAATACTCCCCTCACTTCATACACACTTATCCCATCGCTCTTGCCACTCTCTGAAGCAGTTCTGGAAGCCCTCTTTCGTGAGCGTCTTTAGTCGCTCTGCCATGGCTGCTTCCATGTCCCTAATTGATTCAAAACGTTTACCTTTCATGGTCATTTTGACTTTGGGGAAGAGCCAAAAGTCACATGGTGCCAGATCTGGTGAATAAGGTGGATGAGGACACACCGTGATGTTTTTATTTGACAGAAATTGCCATATACCAGAAGGGATGTGTGACACGGAGCCTTTCTGTTGTGATCATGAAATACGCTGAATGCTGCTGCCGAGGGCCATCCAACGGAAAGGCAGGACCTTCAATACGGGAAGCGGTGCATCGACCCTTAGTAACGTGTGGGACAAGTTTCAGCTTGTTTGGTGCAGTCAGTCGGGTGTGAGTTACAGTTGAGAGAAGGTGTGTTTTAAAGTGTAAATCATCCTCCATCATGACTACGCTCCGTGTCACACATCGCTTCTGGTATATGGCAATTTCTGTCAAATAAAAACGTTACGGAATGTCCTCATCCACCTTATTCACTGGATCTGGCACCAGGCGACTTCTGGCTCTTCCCCAAAGTCAAAATGATTCAGGACACGGAGGCAGCCATGACAGTGCAACTAAAGACACTCAGGAAAGAGGACTTCCAGAACTGCTTCAGAAAGTGGCAAAAATGACGGTGTTCAAAGTGAGGGGATGAGTGTGTTCGAAGTGAGGGGGAGTATTTTGCGAGGATTAATGGCACTATGTCTTTTACTGTAAAACTTTATTTTTTTTAAACATCCACGGTATTTTGTGATCGCACCTCGTCTACTTTCAAAGAACGTACGTCCTGCAGCTGCTGGCTGCAATGTCCTGTATGTCAAATAGCATCGACCACACCCTGACTATCCTTAACTGATTATTTCTGTCTGCTTCTTTTGTCATGCAACAAGAGGGCAGACCACTGCATGCTGACCGTGATTCCAACCCTGTGCTGACGGGCAGGAACTTCCAAGTGGTGGCTGAGGCAGGAGAGGCCAGTCCCTGGGAACGCAGCCCGCACCCTGTGCTTGCTCTTGAAGAAAAGAAAAGAACCATCTGTCTACGCTCAGCAGTGTTCAGGGAATTTCCTCTCGCTATTGTCTTCTTGGTGACATTTCAAACCTCAGGTTTAGGTTTTGACTTTCAGGTGTTATTACCAAAAACCAAAACACACATTCTCTTTTGTCGTAGACTCTAAATGTGGACATTAGACCTTTTCACTGCATCTCCTAATCTTCTGTATTTTCCATCCTTTTGTCTCTTAGTAGTTCATTTTGGGTATCGTCAACTGGTCTATATTCCATTTATGATTTCTTTCGTTTGTGGTTCAACTTCACGATTGACTTCTTAATTTGGGTTATATTTTCTTCAGTTCATGAATTTCCATTTGATCCCCTTTCATAGTGTGTCCTGTCTTTGGGTGACGTTTTCAGTGTGAATTTTCGATCTTGTCTTTCCCTTTTAACATATTGAACAGGTTATTTTAAATTTGATAACTGTTATCTGGAGCCCCACTATGTTCATTTCTAGCAGCTATGGTTTTCTTTTGATTTTCTTATCATGTTACCTTGTCACCTCATATTATTTTTGACTGAGTACTAGAGAACACACCTGAGAACTGAAGACAAATATGTGATCTTTTCCCCAGAGAGGACGTATGTTGCCAGCTAGGGGAACAGCGTACTGCAGGGTGCCCGACGGCAGAGGACACCTGGGTCACTGAGATTGTCTCTGCGAGGAGCTAGTTCTGATTCACTCTTCTGATGCAGCCATTGGGGTTCCAATAGAAAGAAACGGAAGTTTGCGGGGCAGTAACCCCAGTCACCCCGCCCCTCAAGTCTGTGCTAAGCACCACTCAGTGGCTTAGCCCCTCTGCTTATCCTGTGAAATGAAAAACGCCTCTAGAGGGAAAAGCAGCCCAAACATCAGGCTTGTGTTCCAGCCGGTCTGCTCCCGGATCCCGGGCCCGTAAGTTTTCACTGTGTCCCGTTAACTTCCTAATACCATCAAATGGTAGTTTTAAAATATTCTGGCCTGCTTGTGGGAGTTTTCAGGGAGGTTGGACTGGAACTGCCCAGTCACCTATCACTGGATTTGGAAGTGTCCTCCCTTTTCTAACATCAGTAATTCTGAGAAAATCTTCTTTAGCCCCCATCTCCTCTTCCTTGACCCCCCACAGCAAGCAACCTGAAACACGGCGAAAGCTGGATGCACTGAGATGATCACTGCAGCGTTTATGATGAGAAACACAATACACAACGTCTAGTAATGGTAACGGAATGGTTAAGTCCATGACAGAACATTTGGATGCTGCAACCATCACAATTCTTTTTATGAGGGTTTTGTCACCTATGGACGAACCTTATGATATAGTGTGAAGTGTGAGTTATCCACTCTCTCCACAGATAATCTCACTTATTTCTAAGGCTTCAAATATCACTTGCAGGTAAAACCAAGGACTCCAAACGTGATCTCCACTGCTGACCTCCCGCAGAGCTCGTCTTGTACATCCAGCTCTTTTAAAGTCACCTCCACTTGGCTGTCTCAAGGGCCGGCCTGGTGGCTCAGGCTGTTGGAGCTCCGTGCTCCTAACTCCAAAGGCTGCCGGTTCGATTCCCACATGGGCCAGTGGGCTCTCAACCACAAGGTTGCCAGTTCGATACCTTGAGTCCCGCAAGGGATGGTGGGCAGAGCCCCCTGCAACTAAGATTGAACACGGCACCTTGAGCTGAGCTGCCTCCCGGATGGCTCAGTTGGTTGGAGCGCGTCCTCTCAACCACAAGGTTGCCGGTTCGACTCCCACAAGGGATGGTGGGCTGTGCCCCCTGCAACTAACAACGGCAACTGGACCTGGAGCTGAGCTGCGCCCTCCACAACTAAGACTGAAAGGACAACAAATTGACTTGGAAAAAATCCTGGAAGTACACACGGTTCCCCAATAAAGTCCTGTTCTCCTGCCCCAATAAAATCTTAAAAAAAAAAAAAAAGGCATCTCAAATTTAGTTTGCCCAGAACAGAACTCTCAATTCTCTCTGCCCCAAATTCTTCACATCCAACTTTCCCACCTCGGTGGAAGTATAATCATCTACCCAGTTGTTCAACAAAACCCTTGGCGTTATTCTTGTTTACTTCATTTCCCTCCATCCTCAACGATGAAACCCTCAGCAAATCCTAGGAATCCTACCTCCAATGCGTGTATCAAATTCAAATCTCTCACATCTACTGCCACGCTTTGCTACATCACCATCCTCAATGGCCCGGAAGTGACTTCTCTCCTTCCATTGTTTTTCCCTCTCCAATGCATTTCCCACAGCAGTGAGCGTTCAGTGATAAAGGTGAGGTAAAACTCCTCACTCCTCCACTCAACCAATGCATAACCTTCCCAGCGCACCTCATGTCAAATCCAAACGCCCCCGTGGTCTTGGAGACCCCTGCTCTCCCCTCTGACCCAGTCTCACTCATGCCCCGCTACCCCAGTCACCAGGCTCTGGCCCCAGCCACCCTCCTGGCCCCTGACCACACAAAGCCTGTCAGTTTGGGGGCCTCTGCACACGGTGATCCCTTGTCTGGGGTGCTACTCCCCTGCCGCCTGTCCACCCCTCCCCCCGCCCAGTTCTTTGCACAGTTGGCACCCTTTCCACCCTCTGGCCTCAGATCAGATGTGACCACCTCAGAAAGGACACCCCAGTTACCACTCAGACCATCACCTTGTTTGTTTTCTTTATGGCATTTATTTTAAGATATGATGCTCTTATCTATTCGTGCACTTGTTACTTTTCTGACATTCTCATTGCAACATCAGCTTCATGAGACCACAGACCCTGTCTGTCGTGTTCAATGCGTCACCTCAGTGCCTGCCTGGTACACTGCTTGAGGAGGAAACTTAGGCTCAGAGTAGTTAAGAAACTTGCTCAAGGCCACACAACTGGCGAGGAGTGAAGCTGAGATTTGAACTTGGACTTTCTAAGAGCAGAGCCCACCTTCTCTCCATGGGGCCCCCCATCTTCTCCATCCAGAACCCCCATTTAGGCTTTTCTGCCACATTCACTTTATATGCTTCCAAGGAAAGAAGCTGTAATTTTTTTTCGTTCACTCATCCCCTTCTAATTAACTACAGCAATTCATCATTAGGCCGTCACTGCACGTGACCCCTGGCCTTAACCTCTGCAACTCAACTTTCTCATCCATATAATGGGATCGATACTGAACATGCTATAGTTGCTAAAGTTTAAATGATTCGTATTTTTCAAGTGCTTAGAACATTGCCTGGTACACAGAAAACATTACACAAGAATCTGCTGAAGAAATAAGATGCACTTAGTAAGCACCGACTGTATGTCCAGCACCGTGGCGACAGGAGAAGCAGGAGACAATATGCTTCTCTGTGCACTGGCATCAGATGCTCACAGTGGGAGTTCTAGGTGCTTAAACATGCGCGTCACTCCGATAATGAGAATAACCAGCACTAGTGAATGCTTACCACGCATCAGGGACTGTCATAAGCACCTCGTAGCCATTTCCTTTTATCCTCACACCTCCTACAGGTCGCTGGTATTAGGATGAGGAAATGGACGCACAGGGCGAAGGACTCTGCCTAGTCAGACAGCGAGGGAAGGGCAACTGGAACCAGGCACTCGTGTGCGAGTCTCTGCTCTCAACCACCACCCTTTCCACAGAGCTGCTAAAAATCACATCCACGCTCTAAAACATCACGCAAGCTCTTGCTTCACGGAAATAAGCAGGATACAAGTCTGTAAATAAAGAACGTATATTATGTTGTTCAAACAAAAAGAAACATGTAACTTAACGTTTCTGATTTGTTTTCATTTAAACGAGTAAACAATTACCGAAAGCTTGAAAGTTACTTCCATTGCCATAACTGACTGTGGATGAATGAGTTAATACCAACCCCTTACATTTACAGAAAAAGCTTACCTTTCAAATTCATGTATATTGTAGCTGGTAAATCAAATTATTGTAAAAATATCACCTAAATAAGATCTGACCTAAAAAAAATCCAAGTAACCCTATAACAATGTGCAGGAAAGAAGAAAATAGCTATTATGTCATACAAATGTAAGGGGGGGAATCTCAAGTTTGAAAACAAGGTTTTTAATTGATTTTCCACATACAGGCCACTGTCGCTGAAATTGTCAGAACCTTGGACAGCACCAAGAAGGCCTGTTTTCTCCAAAGGACTTGGTTTTATATTGGATCTCAAATGTTAAGATTCTTCCTCCTTCAACTTCTCTGCATTTCCAGTCTTAATTTTACTGACTCTTACGTAAAAACTGATTCCTTTATGTTTGTGTGTGGAACTTACCGATGATGAAATAGGTAGTTTTTAAAAGTCTTCCTCCTGCAAAGACTGGCGTTTTTATTCCCACATCTTTGTTTCCTCATTCAAGGATAGAAATTCAAGAACAGTATAAAAACATTTAAATGACATTTAAATCATAGGTGTTGTAAGAGCAGTATAGCAATGCCAAAGACTTAGGTAACGGACATAAGAGATACATACTTACATATAAAATATTACATTTTGATTTAAAATTTACTAATGGGTAGCCCAAATGACCTCAATCATTTCTCTATATCCATTTTTGCAAAATGGACATCTTTTAGTAGTCTGCAGAGTCCTGCAGTTAGATTCAGAAGTTACTGAACAAAATGCATCTCAATGTTAGCTTCCCCCCAAATCTAAAGCCATGAGAGGTATTAATATGGATATACATATAGACACACACAACCGTCTGTATATACATCATGGATGAATTCTAATAGTATATTACTAAAATGGTGAAAATAAGTATTTCCGAAGTATGAGCAACCATCGTTACGGTATTAAAAAACTATTCTGCAAACATTGGGACTCGACATCAAACAGAAAGCCTTTCCCTGTCATCTTCTCAAATGAAGCAGGCGCTAAGAAATTGAACTGCTTTGTCAGTTTGCACTTGGAAGCAGTAACATGGCGCGACACTTTACACACTTGGTAAGGCTGGCCTGCCCTTTTCCCCTTCTAGATGATTGGCTGAGGTGGTGACTTAATCCTCTACAGCGTGTCAGGAGCTCCCAGGCCACTGCTGGAGGACGGGGAAGCTCTTGTGCCCAAGAATCAATCTCTCTGAGGGCATCAAAACGCAGCCACAATGCAGCCGTCAGCGTGTTTTCACTCTGCAAGCCCCACATTTCCTATTTAGAAAACACACAACCATTACCCCATTCTGTATTCCCACAAGGCTCCCTTTTATTTGTGTTTGTTATTATATGGCTTATACTGACATGTTTGTGTGATTCCACTGGTGTGCACACATCCATTGAGAGAGAAAAAACAGAAGTGTCTATTGCAAACTTGTTAAAAGGAAAAAGGGACTCCCACTGGTTTTTTCCCTTTGGCCAGACTTCCATTTAGAGAATAGAATTTTAACTCTTTGTGTCCCAGAAGAGAATGATTTCTTTGTGTGTTTTAAATTTTGCAATGGCTTCTTTACTGGTGGAATGTCATAAGTGAGAGGAAAAAGTGTTATTTGTAGATTACCACATGATCCAAGAAGCTGACATTTCTTCAGCGTTGTACAGAGTATATTAGATAGCACAGGGGAAAACTTTTATTTCGTTCTTAACGTGCTTAAGCTGTTTTTACAAAGCAATTTAAGTATGGCTACCAAAAAATCTTAGAAGCACTTTACTTTGGCACAATCAGTATTTCTGGAAAATTTCCGGTTGGCTCTTTGTTGTTGTTACTTTGGAAGGTTCGACATGAATTGTGCCAAATCTCTAGGTATTTGTAACATGGCTGTTTAAGGAGATGATATGTTTTAAGTATTCACAACACAACCCCCCAGGAGTTTTCTGATGATACGATTTGGTAGTTACAAAGATTGTGGTGCTCACTTAATCCAGTTCTACCTCCAACATGAATGTATATGTATATGTGTATGTGTGTGTGTATGTGCATATATGTATGCATGTGTATGTGTGTGCAAACACGCACACAGATACTGGTGGAATTAACTCCCACTCCCCAAGGCTACCTTTGCAAGTCCAGGGAAACCACGGCCCACACCGAGGGGGGTGCCTTTGCGAGGCTGGTGCTTTTTAAACTGAAGAGGACACAATGTACCTTGAATGCAGTGGCCTTGGACACAGAACCGACCAGAAAGTCATTCTTCCCCCTTTACAGAGGCGTGGAGGTGGGTAAGATACAGGCACCAGCTTTGAAACATACTGGGTTTTGAGGAGTCTGATTCTAGGAGGATTTGGAATGAGAAGAGTTAATGGCCTACATGTTCTCTCATCCCTGCTAAATTCCAAAGGGACAGGGCTCGGTGACAACACAGCCCGGTCCTAAAATGAAGAGGGAGAGCGCTCTATTCTTCAGCATCTCTCGAATTAATTAGCTGGAAATGAGTCTCGTCAATGTTTTGGAAAGGCAGAGGGGGTGGAAAGAGATTGCTAGAATTAATCACAGTGAGAAAGTACTTGGGCTGCCTGCCAGAGTTCAGAAAACCCAACGAGAAAAGGAAAATAAAAGGAATAAGGCTGACTCGCCATCTGAAGGAACAAATGGAACCCCAGCAAACATCCACATCTTTGCCAAATAAGGGACGGGCTCTCCACAAGAAGACTTTATTATTTGCTGCCACAGTAAGTACAATATATGACTTAAATGCATATTGTGTCCATGGGGACAAAGCAATTCAAGACAGCTACATTTTTAATGCCAAGAAACAGCAGAATACTCATGTACTTTCACTTTTAAGCTTAAACACATTTAACTCTATTACCTAAAAGCCTCACGAGTTTATGAACTTGTACTTAATAAATCTTCAAACACTTGCAATTTCACATACCGACAAAGATGAAAAAAATCCACGAAACAGTCTCCAAAATTTCAGGTATTTCGAGAGTGTGTTCACTAAAAAGAAAAAAGAAACAAAATTGCAGATGTAACAGATCTATTTATAAGAATCATTAAAGGAAAAAATAATCCAGAGAATTGTGATCAGTGATCAGAAATAACCGAGAACCCCGACAAAACTCATTCAATATTATACAAGGAGTTTTCTGTCTTTTTCATTGCAGTCAACATTAGCTATCTTTTAAAGAAAATCGAATTCCCGTCAAAAACTTCTGGACCTAAAAAACACACACACACACACACACACACACAAAAAAAAACCACTTCTGGACCTCATGAAAGTTTGATATGCTTTTTATAGTTCTCCCTTAGAATGACTTTGCAGTTTTAACGCTTTTAAGAAAACGGCAGCATAAAGCCTGGAAAAAAATGATTGGCAATTAAAATTTAGGGCATTCTTTGCTATTTTAAAAGCAAAATGCTCCCCTCCACATTCTCATGACGGAACCTTGCCACGTGCAAGGTGACGGGCAAGGGGGAACCGCTTGCTACAAGCTGAGGGCGTTACAGCCCACGCCAGCATACTCACCGGCTGAGCGGTGTCACTAGTAGATTTCAGAATCAGCTTGTCACCTCTCTTTTCAACTTCAAAACCCACTTTTTTAAGTAGGGATGTGTCGGCCAGCCCCTGCTCCTCCATCTTGGCAATCAAATCCTGGTTTTGGCTGTTGTCTTCTGTAAGGTTTCGGATGGCATACACCACCCACTGGGTCAGAACTGGAACCAGAGTGAAGGAAGTTGCCAGCATATACTCTCCTGCTTCAGAAATTCGCACGAGCATTGGCGGGTGGGAAGAGAGCAGCACAGCAACACCAAAACCCAGACTCAATTAAGGTTTTCTTGAGGATGTGCTATGAGTATGTATCTGAAGAGCTAAGTACTCAAAGGTATGATCACACGTATGCACACGGGTGTCCAGCCTGTGTGCGATGTCCGGCAGCTTCAGCAGGATTTGCTCAAAGTATGAATAAGGAAGCAAAGGCTTCGAGGGGCCACGTCTGAAGTGTATGACACCAGCATGTGCACTCACGCACGCAGGCACACACGAGCACGCGCACACACACTTGATACTTATTGAGTCACTAAGGAAAGAATAAGAGCATTAGAGAATTAGTCGCAAAGGTGCCAGCTAGAATCCGACAAGAAAATCATCTTGTTTAAAGAAAGTCCTGTTACAAATAAGAATTGTTTCCTAGGAGTCACCATGGAATTTCCCTCACTCCTCATTTTAAAGATGAAGCTAGGAAGCCTTTGAAGGATTTGCTGTGTTCAATTTGAATACTTGTGCTCTCGAGAAAGCATCTCCCCCTCGCTGCCTTGATGTGCCCCAGCCCTAGTTTTAAATGTTCTGCCCAGCGTCCTTCACAGCAGACAGAAGACAACTTACGAAGACAGACTCACAGCGCCATTCACTGAAGTCTTTGAGTTAGTAACCAAGGGCTGCGGGAACCTCAGGAAAGCATCGCATTGCCATTCGATGGTGTCTTCTAGCAGTGTATAAAAGCTGCTGCGTGGACCAGTGTCCAGTGTTGGACCCAGGGACACACAAGAGATGCCAACAGTGGGCCTGGCACCTTCTACTGGTCCAGAGGGACACACAGCGCCTCGGGTGGAATAAACACTTTTTCCAGTGAAGACAGGCCTTCCTGCCCACATGGACGGAAGGCAGCAGGAAAACCAAGCCCTGTCCTGATTACCAGGAGTTTCCAATGCAGGTATTTCTGATGCAGAACTGGGGCCTTGTGTCCCCAAAAGGGATCAGGCCCTTTAGCTCAAGAGTCGAGGCTTCTGATCCTGTCCTGGTGGCCAGCACAGCAGTGAGTCCGGCGCCCAGACATTTCCGGCTCCCTTGATGGCGCAGGAAACCAAAGAGAAAGGCCTCACTATGCATAAAGCCTGGGACTCTTTCTTATAGTGTTTGGGGAAGAAAAGTGAATCAAACGGTCTTCCTAGTTCAGTAACCTCCAAGGAAAATAGTAAAAGATGTATATGTCCCAAAAGTCAGACAAATAAAACAGGAAGCACAAACAGTTTTAAGCCCGGGATGTGTTTCCTGGGGTTTAAATGCTGCTCCATCTTCGTCCCTCCGACACACCCCCGCTGGTCCCGTCCTGACAAGGCCTGTCTGGTGCCCAGAGGTGGGCGGGGCCTCACCGTGGGTGCTTCCGGATCTTAGACTTGAGTCCTCACTAGCACTGGCTATGGGTGCCTGTCTCTCCCAACACCTCCAGGCCGGGGAGGAGAGACACTGGCCGGCACCAAGAAGAGGACCAGCGAACGTTTGCTGAGTGATCCACTGGTCTCTGGGGGTTTAGCATCCAAACCACTGATGGGTATAAATGACTAACCCTTTCCAGATGGCAAGGAGTAAGGAACTGCTGGTGCCCAGCTGATGCTGACTCTGTAATCAGTCAACCCCCTTTGGTGGGAAAAAGGCCTCATTTTGCCACCGATCTGCCATCGTTTCATGACAAAGCCCAGGTCCTTTGTGAGGCTGTACTTCCTGTCTGGTAGCAGAGTCCACACAAATATTCAAACGCATGAAACCTTAATTAGATTTTCTGGCTCTTGCACAATCGCCAAACCCCCACTTTGTGCCAGTATAGAGAATAGACATAATGACCCCGGGCGACAAAAACTTCCAATATATTAGTGAGTCTCGGAACGACGACTCATCTGCCACAACCATTTCTCGTCCAGAACACTGTCCTTACATGAATCCGTTTCCTCACTTTCCGTAGGAAAAGACAGGCGGCAGTCATGAGGACTGATGGCAGGAGCCATCATTTCAGGGGTAAATTTGGGTAAGAAAAGGCCTGGAAGGTGGGGGAGTTTGAGTCAATGTGCGTAACTCTCTATTGCTAATGACAGAAGCAGAGCACTTCAGTCCGAAGCTTTCTGGTTATTCATTCGAATGTAATTCAAAGTAGGAAACCCGAGTTCCTTTAACTGCATCGAAAGCCCCTGAGAATCTGAGGGCTGCTTTGCTCTGTGATGGAGGAATGCGACGCCAGCCTGTCACGTAGGATCTCTGGAGGAAAGCACCATCACCCCCAGCCTCAGATTGTCAAACTATCTCAGTTCCAGGCAAACAGACGCCTGCCGAGCGGCCCCGCAGAGCTCTCTTGCCTGGCGCCTGTCATATCTTAGCCTCTGGCAACACCATGATGACCGGTGTCCCGTCTTCCCACACGTGTCCCTGACCTGAGACGTGCTTCCCCCTCACCTGCCCCTTCCTGTCTCAGACTCAGCTAAGCTCCACCTGCCCCGGAAGTTTTCCCTTACTGCCCGAGCTGCCCTGGACACCACCACATGTTAGGCATGCCCGCTGTATGTTGTCCAAGCATTCTGTCGTCACCACACCGCCTGTACCCACCTGTCCGAGGGTCTGTGAGCGTCTGCGGGGCAGGAGCCACGCCCAAGCGAGCTCTGTCTCCTCATCACCCAGTCTAGCTCCTGACAGAGTGGGTCGCGGATTTGTGTTTGTTGACGTCATGTAAGCTACGACGACCTGTTTATACGTGTCTGCCCTAACCCCCCGTGAACTGATAAGCAAATCTGAGGTCTTCTTCACCCCTCTGTTCTGTGTCCCAAGCTCAGTGCTGGGAGATGTCTGCTGGACGTCCGGACGAGTTAACACACCCGCCCTTCACCATGGGGTGGGGCCGTGGTGGCGCTGCAGTGACCCACACAGGCTGGGCTTTTCCTCCTCGTTCTCAGTGTGGTTTCCTGACTCAGGGCTTTGCAGGGTTGAGAGATTAGATGAAAGTAAACCAATATAAATGCAACCCAGGCAAGGAAGCTGAACTGTGTAAATAAAAGGTCCATGACAACAAAACCCCAGGAGAAGTCCCATGTGGACGGATGAAAGGGTGGATTTTAATCACGTCATCTGGGCAGGCAGCTACCACATTTGGTGAAAAGACTGTCACAGTATTTTAAGAGCATGGCACCCTTAAAGGGTTTGGTAGCTCATTTCTGTAGAACAACTTACATGATCCCCATCTGATGTATAGAAAAGGAGGAGCACAGACGGGAATGGGGTTACCGCAGGGTAACCGATCAGACACGCATGCGCCCAGGCACTCACTGGGCAGCAAGAATGTCGTGCCCAACGGGGCAGCATGACTTCAGGACAGAACGTGACGGTCAAGATTTCACGAGGAGCAGACTCCTGGCATGACCACCCTCACAGACGCAGCATGAAAGCCCAAAGCGGAAGAGGCATTTTGTCTTCTTCCAAAACTCGCATTCAAAGGGCACAGAGGTGCATGTGGCAGGAGTGGGTGGAGCTGGAAGTGTTTTCAGCACCTTGCAAACCAGACATTACAAATGAACAACAAAGCCCCCAACACTTCACCGTAGGGTGTAGTTCACATTCTTATGTGTAAGTGACATTCCTCTCATTTCCTCCTTAAGGGGGATTTCAGGAGGTGAGAACACCGCGGCTGTGACACACTCTTCCTGGGCAGGTACCTCTCCACCTTAAGTGAGCACCCACATTTTGGGGTTTGCCTTGTCTACCTACAAATTAAATACCACACGAAGGTCCCCTGATGTGTCCCTATTTCCGATGAGAACATTTTAGCCCTATTGTCCAGGGTCTCTGACTCATAATTTAAAAACCAAATTTTAATGGTTGTTCCTTTCATAAAATTTGAGTTGAAAAGAGAAACACTGCAGCACAGCCCTTAGGAACTGTGTCTAATGCGGGAGGCTGGCTCATGAATATGCATGGCCCTCCTTGTTAGTGCGCTGTGAAAGGCTGAGAGCCTGCTGGCCTGTGCAGACCCAGACAGCCTGGAGTGTCACAGGGGAGATTAAAGCGAGTCCCAGTTAATATTCACATCGCCCTCTTGTTCCCTCTCTAAAGAGACAGAAAGAAAGGAGGAGTGGGGGAGAAAATTAAACATCTTCTAAAGTCTCTAATCCTACCAACACTTGAAGTGCTTTCTTGTATGCTTAGCTTTAGAAAGAGAGCTTCTCAGGTCTCCATAGCTACTGCAAACAGAAGGCCTGAGCCTGTTGGTTACAAAACTGCCTTGAAAGAACGCTGCATCAGCACTGGAGCGAGGGGGACTCGACAGAGCCAGCCAGCTCTTGCACAGAGCACTCCGCTGTCTTGAGACGGGCCACAAAGGGGACAGTGACAATTCGGCACCTCCAGGCTGCTGCGCCTCGGAAGGTGGCAGTGAGAAGCTGTGCTTGGACTCCAAGCACTGAGCCCTGTGGCCTCGTGCCAGTTAGGTGACGAGAAATGTACGCTGGAAGACAACCCAATACAGAGAAATATTTCACGACAAGGATATTACTAAGCAGCAGATTTACGCACCAAATTCACTTTTTAAGTAGTCAGACGAGTTAAAACATTAAAATGGCAACTGTCTGATGAGAAAGCTTCTATCTAACTAAAAAAGGCAACAGCCTTTCAATGATCAGATGCAGTGGTACTTATCCTGTCAATGACTAGAAATTGGGCCCCATGCTGACAGGGACTTTGTTCTGTCACTGCACTAACTCTGTGTCTAGAAGACTGCTGAGAATGGGGGCTGGCAAATTACGGCACAAGTTAAAACGTTTTTGTATTTTTAAATGGTTGGGAAAAGCCAAAGAGCACTAATTTGTGACACATGAAAACTATGTGAAGCTCAGATGTCAGTATCCATGACAAATAAAGTTTTATTGGCACAGCCGTGCTCCTTCACTGACTACTATCTATGGCCAACTCCATGCTGCAGCGGCTGAGCTGGGTGATCGGGACAGACATACAGCACCAAGGAAAGCCAAAGATATTTACCAAAATTCAACCTGAAGGTATGCCAATCTCTGCCTAGGGCACGGACAGCACCAATAAATATCTGTTGTACAAGTACTGTCAACTGAAAAACTTGCATTATTTTAATTCAAACAATTTAAATATGTTAAAAGACTTTACTGACTTTTCACTATATATATATATATATGTATATATATATATATACACACTATATATGTAACACCTCTATATGTTTTATATTTCTATAGATGCATAATGTATCTGTTTAATGTCATATATATGTATAATAAATATGTATATAATAAATATATGTACTGTATCTATAATGACTTTAATTTTTGCTTCCAGGACAGATTTTTAAAAATGATTTTCAGACAACCCAGGGATTTACGCCTAACTTTCTAAAGCACAGTGCTTAGTAGGGCGCAGAGCACACATTAGAAAAACCAGCTAGAAAGCTGGTCTGAGACCAGGGTGCTCAGGGCTGGGAAACCTCCTCCATCAGGTTGCCACAAAGCCGCCGAGGCATCTGCCACGTGAGGCTGAAAGGACGCTTCGTACCTCCCACATCGACGCTACTACCTCCCCAGACTAGGGAAGATCGCACAAGTTTTCACAGTGCGAAGCGTTCAACTTTTAAAATCGTTCTTAAAATGCTATACACCGCTAAAGACCAAAATTCTTCCAGACATGCCAGTTTCTGTCAGCTGAAGGAAAGCACGGGATGTGGCAGCAAGATGACTTCTCTCCCTTGACAGGACAAACTCTGTCCTAGCAGCCTGTGCGTGATGGGTGGTGTGGCCCCTGGGGGACCTTGATCTCTCACCCCTTCTGCAAAAGTCCTACCCAACCCTGGCCCTGCTCTCGAAAGAAACATTAGCTTTTGTAGGGAAGGAGAAAGGCATTTCCTCCACCACTGCTGCCCAGGGACTCCGAGGCAGTAGCTTGGAGGTAGCTCTGCTGCTGGGGGGCGAGGGACCTGTCCAAACCCCAGAGGACATCATCCCAGTGGAGATGGTGGAAGAAGAGTGAGCTGCGGGCAGGGGACAGAGGGCAGCTCACGGGAGAAAGTGGAAGATGGGAGGTGGTCAGACACGAGGGCTCTGACAGGAGAGGGGAAGCCTGAGAAGCACGGGCCCTAGCCCTGCCCAAAGTGCACACACTTTCCTGCATCGGCCAATCGCTCCGAACGCCAAGCGATACTTCAAGGCCTTCGTGGTAAAGCTCATGTTTCTTGTGCCTTCATCGACTGTAGTTTTGTTTTGCTTTCCACTCCCTCACGTCGCCCAGTCACAGCCCACTCTCCTCATTCAGAGCAGGCAGTGGAAGGCTCCGTAGGAAGTGCGCAGCCCACACAGGTCTCCGCGCACGACGTGGGGACCCGCATGGGCTCCGTAAGCAGCGCCGACCACCCATCGTGGCTCCCTTCTCCTCACGCTGTTGATCTAGCTGGTATCTCATTCCCTCCGTGTTTTGTATTTAAATGTGAGGGGACAGCTGTGGTTCGAGTGTTTTGCTGCTGTGCTGAGATGGACTCTTCTGGGTTTTGTAGTCCATCTTAACAGAATGTACACTGTATGTGCACTCTCATTTACCGATTAAGGTTAGGTGAAAGTAGTTAAAAAAATGAACAGAAGACGGTGGGAACACAAATAATTGCCCAATTTGTCAATTAGAGGTCACAGTCTGAAAAATGTGATACTTGTTTAGTGTGTGGCACGAGAAGGAGTGAAGCGTTCCAGTCCCGACTGAGGGAGAGTCACCTAGAAACACTACCCCTGGCGAGCTCAGGCTGCCTGTCTGGCCTCTAGCCCCCAGGGAACTGGACAGCAAAGGAAGTAGTCCAGAGGCCCAACAAAACTCACCGCTGGCTTCTGACAGAACTGCGAAGCACAATGAAGCACGAGTGGCAGCCCCAGAGTTTTCAGCCCTGCGCAAACCCCAATCGGCCCTTTCTTCATGATTTGAAACAAAGGCCACTTCACTGTCCTCGGCAGGCACACCTTCCTTTCCATACATCGACCCTCTAAAGGGAGAGATGACATATTCAGGACGCCACGGGCCTCCCTCCTCTCGGAAGCCTGAACGCTTTCCACCTGACAAGGCCCCACGTCTGCCGTGTGGACCCCGGCCGGGCTGTGAGCAGAGAGGCCTTTACAAGTGCCCGGTGCACAGGCACAGGCAGAACATGTCGCTGCTGCTGTCAGTCGGGCAGTGACGTCACAGGCAGAGGGACCCCTGCTCCCTGTTCAGTCGCCATAGGCAACAGCCCCTCCCGAAGCTCCTGCCGCCACCAGCGCCGTCCTCCCAGGTAACCTCACATCCACGGTGCTGTCGGTGAAGGACCCCGCAGCCCTGGGGCTCATTTTGTACATTAGACTCTGGCATCATTTACCAGCCACCTCAACGCACGCGTGGTGTAGAGCAGTCAGTCTGGCACCTGCGTCACAGGTCAGGTTTTGGACCAGGAACAACCGATACCGCTTCTGACTTAAACCGCACGGAAGGGTTCTGGGGCCACGAAGTCGTTCCATTTGTACTTGGGGCAGCGCCCCAACATCAGTTCTGAGGCTGTCAACGAGCCACTGCGCATAGTGTTTAGCAGAGTGCCTGGCACACGCCAGGCGTGTAGCCGCTGCTCAGTAAATGGTGCAGGAATAATCCTTCTCGAGTCCATCACGCCGTGTGGCCTGTCTTCTCTGTGACCCTCTCTCTCTCATGCCACGTCTCACTCTACTGTCCCTGTGTAACTCTCTGTCTGGCTCCTTCTACAGAGTGTGTGCTCACCTCGTGCTGGGACTCCTGGCTCGGTCCTAGGAGCTCCTGGCACTTACAGAAGGAGGCATGTTCTAAGTAATTGCTGGACGGATGCCCCCTGGTGCCTGGCTTCTCTTTCCTCAGCGGCAGTACCCCCAGCTCTCCTGGCAGCTCTGGGCTGTGGTGTCCTTTAGTGAATGCATGGAAACCCAGTGCTATACGTCAGCCATCATGCTGCAAGGGAGAACTCGTCAGGGAGAGGCGTCCTGGACACAGCAAACTCCCAAAGACTAGAATACTGCCCAGGGCCTCGGTTCACATGCGGGGTCACTGCCTGTAGGGCAGCAGGAGAGGGTGTGATGGAACCTGAGCTCATTGGGTCCTGACAGCGGAGGAATTTATGGATGGAAGCCAGTGGAAGCACAGCAGACACACCGGGGAGCTCCAGGCCCCTTCTGCCAGGTAAGAGGGTGTCTGTAAAGTACTCTGCACTCCTTGGGATAAAGGAATTATCAAATAACAAGCTGGCTCCACTGAATTTCTATTCACGGAGTCTACTGCTACCTTCAGTGTAAGCAAAGCTTTGCAAGAGGAATTAATTTAAGTGTCTCTCGCATAAGCCAAGACTGTCCGGTTATCCACATAAAGCCGTAACAGTAAGAACAACAAAGATAATGGCAGCAGCCCTCACCGACCAGACGCACAGTGTCAGGGGCCGCTGCAGGCCCTCTCGGAAAGCAATCCACCGGAACCAACGTGCTCTGCGCGACTAATAGCATCCTCATTCCGCTGCTGAGCAGACAGACACGGGAGGCTACGGCCTGCCCAAGGCCACACGACGGGGCCCCGGCACCCCCTTACGCACGGGGCCATACCGCCCTCACACTCTTCACGACCACGGTGACAACGCGGACCTCTGCAGGGGGGCAGATCTTCTTCCCGGTGAGTCTGACTGCAAGCTTCTCAGCTACGCCTACAGACCCACGGCAGCAATGGGAGCGTTTCTGATTCCCTTTCTCTTCAAAGACATCCTAAAGCATAAAATAAAGCCTGCAGACACCAGTTAGGGTAACTACCTCGGCAAAATGCCTTTAGAAGTAGCTAATAAACAGTTAAAATGAAGTTAATATTTGAAGCAGAAAAAGATGTAATCCCATCTAAATTATAGAAGATTAGCGGGAGTCTCGCACTACTGACATTCCAAATTCATAACGTGTAGCCGGAGGCCGAACCGGTTCTGAGAGATACAGCTTAGGGAGGCCACAATGTGGGGCTTCTGGCGGCTTTCAGATGAGACACGACAGCAGGCTACAGGGGCAGGGCGCTTCCTCACCCACGTAAGCTAGGTGCCTGCTCCTTATTTCTGTGCTGGCTCCAGAGGTCACTAGTCACCTGGGAAGTTCCGCTCTGCGGGTCACCCGTGGCCATGCCAGCTTGCCTCTCCCCTCTCCTCCCTCCCGGTAGCTCCCAGAGGTCAGCAGTCAAGGGCGGGTGGGCCCGCAGGTTTGAACAGGCCCAGATCCGGGGACAGGTGTGCTTCCCGAGGACACGCCGTGCTGCAAAGTCAACACGGGGTGTGTGTGGAGGTTCCCTTCTGTGTCGTCTGCTTCCATTTCTATGAGTCACGGGCGAGCTGAGAACTGAGAGACCTCTAGTTCTCGCTTACCCTCAGTAAGGGAGCAGCATGCTGCATCCATTTTAAAGTCAAGACAACCGTCAGCAGAAGTTTATAATATGCAAATAACTCTGGCATTAATTGGAAATAAATCCCAACCGTACTTCAGACAATTTAAAAGCCAAGCTGGTTGTCGTGGTGACATTGAGTTCTAAAGCTCTTTTTTGACACACGTCTCTTAACACTTCTAAAGTACGAAATATCTTGGGGCAGGAATCTTATTTAATTATAGAAATCTAATACTTGAACATCTTTTTCCTTCTCTCTATGAACAGTACGCTTCTTGATTTTTATACTGGCATTACAGCAAGGGATTTAAATATAAACAGAAACTTAAACTGCCAATCACACATCTGAATGTCTCTTAAGAATTTCACCCTGACCTGTTCACACGTTCGATGACTGGGAAGGCATGACGCTCAATGCTAGGAATACAGCAATTCGCAGGCCAGTCAGCGGCGCTGGCATTCCAGAGAGGCAGGCCCAGCTGCACCCAACCCACTCAACCAAACCCAGACCTGAACGGGGTGATGTGACGAAGCATCAGAACAGGAGGACAGAACAGCACAGACAAGGGGGGCTGGACAAGGCCTCTCTGAGGAGGTGACACTGAGCAAGAACCCACAGGATAAAAAGAAACGGGTAACTTGGCGAGATGGGGACACTGGCGGGAGGCAGCAGAGCAGACGTGCAAAAGCTGACTAGCAGAGACGCGGGAAATCTGCTGGAGACTGTGTGGAAGGGCAGGGAACGCGGCCGAAGGAGGCCGAGGCCAGGCCGTTCAGGGATCTTAGGCCGGAATAAAGAGTCTGCATTTTATTCTCATGCAGTGAGAAGCCACTAGCAGCTGAGGTAGAAAAATGAAAAGCACCCTTTGGCACCTCCGTGCAGGGAGGCGAGGGAGGGACTGGAGACCAATCAGAGTCCACGTGGCAAGATGCCGATTCTGGAAGAGGGCAGACCCGGGCTCCAATTCCCACTCTGCCATTCTATAAGCTTTGGGTACTTTGTAGAACCTCGTTTGTCCTGCGCCTCGCCAGGCATTGGGTGTCCATCGGCACACCTGAGGGCCACAGGTGCTGCCTAGCTCCAGCCTAGGACACTGGGAGGGCTGTGGAGTGCCCGGCTCCCCTGTCAGGCAGGAGACTCCACTTTGCCTCGCCTCGGTTTTCTCAGCCATACAATCATGGGAGACAAAATGATTTCCCAGTATGTCAAATGACAGCACCGGACAGACAGTAAGGTCTCAGGCCCGGCAGTCAGAAAGTCCAGGTTCGAACTGCCCTTCCTGCTGCTCACCAGCTCATGGCCTTGGCCGGTTACAAAACCTTTTTGCCTCTACTTGCCCGTCTATAAAATGGGGATAACAACAGTATGGATTTCATAGAGTGACCATGAAGTTTAAATAAAATCACAATGCCTGGCCTAAAAGAGGCACTCAATAGATGCCAGCTCTCCTTGTGAAACACCCAGATCTGTTATTATTGCTAGTGTCACAGGGGTCTACCCGGAGGTCAGCAAAGCTGGGCTGTACACTTTGGGTATCACAGAAAACCCAGGACCGCCTCTGTCTTTTCAGTGATCAACACAACTTAGTTGTCTGGCTGCCCCTTCCCCCAGGGACATGTGAGATGGTTAGCGCATCTTATAAGTCACTGTTTCCCAACCAGCACCCCATGCATGTGTAGATTTCATTAAACACAACACCATTTCGTAGTTTGTTCTTTCTCCCTTTACCGATTTCCAACTAAGGGATGGAACGTCAAGCCCATCAGCGCAGAGGGAGGAAGGAGCAGACGCTCTGGGTACGTGCACATCCATTGGTTGACGCGGTCAGTGTCAATCAGAGTGCTTGTCACAGGAAAGGCAGTGGTCCTGACCTTCCAGGAAAGAAACAGGAAACTACAAACTTTCACAACAGCTACAATGTCAAACGACAGGATGAGATGAACTAGTAACAGGGGCCATAATTATCCAAATTGAGGTCACAGAAGACTTCTCTCCATAAATAACGCTTAAATCAAAATGGAAGAATAAGTAGGAGTTGGCCAGTGTCGATGGGAGAATTCCAGGCAGAGGAATAGGATGTGCATATCAGGGGGTGGAACAAGCTCGGATGCCAGTGGAAGAGGGAGGCCAGCATGCCAGAAGGACAGTCGGGCAGGCCTGGAAACACGCGCCCCTGCTCCAGCCAGCACTTCCTAAGTGGCTTCTCTGTGCCAGGGACAACTGAAACGGGTCAATCAGATGCAGTCTGACAGAAACATGGGTCAATCAGATGTGGTTCTACCGAGAAGAGGTCAATCAGATGTGGTTTGCTCTCAGGGAGCTCAGAATCACATACAGGTGGCAGGTCCACTGAAGACACCTCACAAGCTCCTGGGGGCACAGAAGAGGCTTCCTGAGGGCGAGGTCAGGGCTCCTTCCCCTAGGGAAGCTGGGCGCTGTCCTGAAGCCTACCCCACCAGCCTGCAGGCTCCAGAGGGCACAGATGGTATCTCCTCTTTGGTGAGCACTGTATCCCGCAGCTAGAACAGTGCCAGCACTCAAGAAATGCTGCTGAGTGGATGAACGAAAATGACAGACACCAGTGAACTGAATCCAGCAACAGGAAAAGGATAGTGAATGAAACATTCGTTGACAGTGGAAATCTGTTCTACCCGGTCGATGTTATAAAGCCATAATAATTAAGACGGTAAAGTCTCCTGCTGGGATAAGGAACAGATAGGGCAGGATTGACGCTCTGAACAGACAAGAGAACCAGAACCAGAACCACGCCCACAGGACAATGATTTATGACAAGGTGGGCCGGCGGAGCCATGGGTGAAAGGAAGGTCTTCTCAATTCTGTGACAACTGCATAACCACAGGAGAAAACTTAAAAACTGAGCCCCTACTGTACACCACAAATAAGGATTAACTTCTGATAGGTTACAGATCTAAACGGGAAAGGTGAAACTATAAAGCTTTGAGACGAAAATACAGAAGAATATTCTTATGGCCTCAGGGTCTTCGGTAAGACACAAAAACCTCTAACCACCGAGGGAAGAAAAAATTCATGAAAACACCACAGAAGTCAGAACAGAGCTCAGCTGTGGGGACTGGTACTGGGTGACAGAGCACACAAAGAAACCCTCTGGGGGCATGGGAATGCCCTGTCTTCACCTGGATGGGGGTTCCGTGGGTGTGTACATATGCAGAGATGCTCATTTACAAGTTTTGCATTTCACTACATGTAAGTTGCACCTCAGTAATAAAGAGATACCATAGAGAAAAATAAAAAAATCAAGCCACAGGATTGGAGAGATTATTTCAATACATAGAAATGAACAAAAAAATTGATAACTTGAATATAAAAAATTTCCTATGAATCAATAAAAAGGAGAGAGAACATAAATACAAGCAAAAAAATTTTGAACAGCTCCTTCATGACACAGGAAACGCAAATGGTCAATAAACATAAAAATGTGCCTACCATACTAATTAGAAAAATTAAAACTGTATCGCGACAATTGTATTGCAGAAAATGACAAGTCATTACCTATGTGAGAAAATACATGTACTCATCAGAAAGGCACAAATTCCAAAGTGTGACTGCATCAAGTGTTGGCAAGAACACAGAACAAGGGGAACTCTTGTGTCCTGCTGGTGGGAGGAGCACAAATTGGCACAAATGATTCTGAAAGAGTTTAGCAGCATCTAGAATAAAGTCGAAGATACACAAACTACAAAAATTCCATACCTAGAAAAACACCTCATGCTCATGGGCCAAGATACACGCACGGTACAAAAGAGTCCATAGCAGCATTAACTGGACTAGCCCCAAGGCAAAAATAAGCCAAATGTCCACCAACAGCTAACACGTGAATGGCTATTAAATTGTCTCAGTATATACTATGCGGTCAACCACCTGCAACGATCGGAATGAATCATACAATTCTGACTTTGAAGGACAGATGACCAAACAATGCGAGCCATGGTTCCACTTACATGACTTCCCCAAACGGCCACCCCAAAGCACATGGTGTAGGGGTACAGGCACAGGAGCTACCCGGGGAGGGCAGGTCGCGCTGACCCAAGTCAGGCTCATGAGCTGTGATCTGAAGGGGCTCAGGGAAGCCTGGAAGTGTTTTGTCTTGACTAGGTGCTGTTACACGTCTGCTTTATAATCGTTGGCAAACAGTACATATATACTCTTTTCACTTTGGGGAATCCACATTGTATTTCTAAATAAATAGTTTTGAAAAATTAGGATGATGATGGAATTGAGATGCAGCGTGGGGTGGTTTGCCAAACGCAGGTCATGTGTTTCGTCAACTAGACAGCGCTAGGAAATACTGTCGCTAACACCTCAAAACTCCGGAATTCTGTGGGTCCCACCGCCTTGGCGATTCACAACGGGCGCCAGGCTGTGCCACACGTCCCAGTGGCATCATTTACTTCTTAAAAACCCGTTAGGATTTCCTGGTGCTTCCTAGGTCTGCCCCTGGGAAAACACCTGACTCAGAGCTGTGCTAGTTTCTAAAAGTGCTTTAAGGAGAGAAAAACAGCAGCAGTTTTGATTCTGACATATTTTGGTTTCTCTCAAAAATCGGGAAAATGTTTTGATTTTTTTATAAGCTTTTCCTCCCCGAACCAGCAAGTGCAGCAATCCACCTGCATTTGACAATCATCCTTCTGTGAGCTTGTATGAGAATGTAAAATTGGGCCACCGACCAAAAATAAAGACAAGACTCTCCTGTAAAAGTAAGGCTGGTTATTGTCACATGACCTGGTTACTGTCACATGGCAGGGTGGACCCTTGTTGTAAACTGGCCACTCACCTCCTATTTTTGCTTCTGCCCACCAGTGAGGCTTTTCCACGCCCGGGGCAGTTTTCAAGGGCACTCAGCTAACCCTGAAGAGAAGGTCTGTCCATCTCCCAAACAGCCTTTGCTGGCAGCTTACAGAAACCAGGTGCCAGGCTGTGTGAGCGCAGGCGGCCCATAAGCCACAGGCCTGCTGCCCTGGGGTCAAATCTGTCTCTACCTCTGAGAAGACGCTCAGACCAGAGAAAGGAAAGAGCGGGAAGAGGGAGGGTATCTGATACGTGGCTTTATTTTTCTCTTTTCTGGATCTGTGACCATTACCCAAGTGCAGGGCTGAGGTGGGCGCACAAAAACACGACAACGAGAACGGCCCACAGCAACCGTGGGCTGTCCCTTCCCTCGCCCCGCATCTCACCCTTGTGAAGCCGCAACTGCAGACAGAAAGCAGACCCCATGTCTCCCCAGAATCTGAGGTGTCTGTCACAGGACACACTCAGGAAACGTGTGGTCAGAGTCCCCCGCATGCTCCGTGGGGCTGAAAGGGGGATCACGTGTGTATTTCCCAACCAGCCCGTGAGCAGGGCTCACACTTCCTTCACCCAGTGGTCCTGGGCTTGGCACCCGGCCCGCGGTCATTTCACCACCAGTGCCTGCTCACTGAGCTCCTTCTTCCACAGACCCAAACACTCGCCCCGCAGGGGTTTTTGTTTGTTTGTTTTTTAAATCTGTTGGTTCTAGAAAAATAAGCGATAGAATCCAACTGTTCCTGCTAGGAAAGACGATCTCAAGCAACACAGCCAGGGAGTTACTATCTCACTATGCTTGAAATGGTCATGCCACGCCATGTTTTCACCAGACTCTTCTCTGTCACTGCTAAATTTGAGGAAGGTCATTTTAGGCAAAAAATACTGACATTAGTGGGGGTTACCTGGAACATGTTTCTCTGTGCCAAACTGCGGCAACCCAATCTCTCGAGTGTCTTAGAAAACATATATTCTCTGTGGCAATGGTGTTTAAGCATAGCAATTTCAAAAAGTTATTTATTAAACATCCTAAACACATCCAAAAGTCACTGCTCTTTTTAATAAGAAAGCAAGTAGAAAAAGGAAACTGGCCAATCATTAACTGTGTGAGAAAATACATGCACCATAATAACACTTATTAAGCACAGACCATGTGCCAGGAACTGCTCGAGGCACTTCAGGCCAGGTGCTCAGACTCCTTCGAAAGTCAGCAACTCGTGAAGGCAAACCTACATCCTTGGGGACTGCTGACTGTGACCTGCCAAAGGACTCCACGTCAAGTATGACACGCCCAGTGACGCGGCTGGGGGATGCCATCTGGGGACAAGGTGAGGTCTAATTATCCAGCACGGAAAGGATTTCCTTGTGACTGGAACGCTTCGTGCTGAATATGCTTTCAAAGAATTCCAGAATGCTCTGTGCAGAGAAAGGCTCTCTGGGACCCAAGTACAGCCCTCCGGAGAGTGAACTATAGGCTGATATTTCAGACATTATGATCTAACTACACATCAGATACAAAATCTCTGAAATACAGAGCTCTCCTTATACTATAGTTTATACGACAGAGAGACTGGGGAGGTGCAGAATGACCAGTGTCAATATCCTCGTTAGAGAAAAGCATTTTGAAGAACAAGTACAGTTGGCCTTCGAATGAGTTTGAACTGCGTGGGTCCACTTATACGTGGGTGTTTGTCAATGAATTCCGTACACACGTCTTCTCTTCCTTATCACTTTCTTAACATTTTTTCTCTAGTTTACCT
The DNA here is from genome assembly GCF_964194185.1 of Rhinolophus hipposideros. Taxonomy (NCBI): domain Eukaryota; kingdom Metazoa; phylum Chordata; class Mammalia; order Chiroptera; family Rhinolophidae; genus Rhinolophus; species Rhinolophus hipposideros. The sequence goes on from NC_138055.1 coordinate 3,325,163, forward strand.
TATTGTAAGAACACCGTATGTAATACAGGTAACACCCCAAAACGTGTTAATCAACTGTTTATGTTTCGGTAGAGCTTCTGGTTAACAGCAGGTTACTAGTTAGGGGGGAGTCAAAAGTTAACAGGTGGATTTTCAACGGGGTTGGTGCCCCTGACCCCCATGTCGTTCAAGGGTCAACTGTATTTCATCCAGAAAATGGAACATTCTGCACTAAGAAAAAAACAACCATGAAGCCATAAAAAATCATGGAGGAACCTTATATTCATGTCACTAAGTGAAAGAAGCCAGTCTGAACAGGCTGCACACTGTCTGATTCCAACTCTGTGACATTCTGGAAAAGGGAAAACTATGGAGACAGTAAAAAGATCAGTATTGGGGGTGGGGGGGATGACTGGCAGAGCACAGAGGACTTTTAGGGCACTGAAAATACTCTGTATGGCACTATAATAATGGACACATGTCAGTATATGTTGGTCCAATCCCACAGACTGTCCAACACGAGGAGAGAACCCTTCAGCTATGGATTCTGGGTGATGATGACCTGTCAGTCACACACTCTGCTGGGGGATATTGAAATGGGGGGGGGGACCTATGCAAGTGTGGCGGTACGTGGGAAATCTCTGTCCGCACTGTCCTCTCAATTGTATTGTAAACCTGAAATTGCTCTAAAAAGATAAAGCATTACATTTTTTTTCCTAAAAAACAAGGAAGGAAAAACAATGATATAACAATAAATAAACGTGTCATGTAGTTTCCAAATTAGATATACTTTCTTAGGTTAGGAAACTCACAACTGCCGTGGTGGCTATTGAGGCAAGTACACGTGCCTCATGTTTCCCGGTGACAGTCCTTCCCGAGTCACACTCATCAGACGGCTTCCGTTAAGTTAATCAGCCTCAAGGAGCAGCTCCTTAAGAATAGGAATTCTTGGCAATAAGTGTACACATCAAGTTTTGTTTCTGGTTTCAAATCAATTTTACAGGGTGGCACTTAGAACATTAGCAATAACCACTGAGAAGTAAAATTAAGAAAACACTCATCTCGAAGCCAGGCGGCTAACGTGATGGAGAGGCGCACCACTTCCGGTGTGTGGGCAGTCGTGCCGTGGTCCCGCCCAGGCCGACACTGAGTGAGAGCCAGGCCACCTGCAGACCACACAGTTCACACTGGGCACCTCACCTTGGGAAAGGACGAACTCTCATCTTCCAACTCAAGTGATGAGACCAACCCTCCGGCAATCTTGCTCTTAGTGCAGGTAAACAGACAAAGCAGGACCTGGTGCGTTCTGACCTGAGAGGGGAAACAGGGACGAGCCGAGCAAACCAGGCTTAGCACGACAGGGCCAGAGGACAGCAGGAGCAGGATGTGGTGGCGTGAGGGCAGACGGGTACGGCACGCCAGGCTTCACCACACAGTATCACACCGAGTGGTAACCATACTGGAAGTCCTATCCTCTGGACTGCAGCGACGTAAGACAACGAGAAACACGAAACTAAGAGCCTACTGGACACAATCTGAAGGATTGTGTACAACTTGAAGCATTTCATTTTTGTCTCATTTTAAAAGTCTGATGATTTGCCAAAATACCTGAATATGGAAACACAGTTCATTTTGTGAAAGCCTCATTCATGACATTACATCTGACCTGTCCAGCTCGGCTTCCAGCTCTGGGGAACCAGTTGCTAGGATACCACAAAAGCTATATAATACAGGTCTTCTTTCCTCTTGCATTTTGAATGCGTCTATTTAGATGACAACTTGGCCTGCATCTGTGTGTGTTGGGGGGCGGGGCTGCTTGGTGGCAGCGGGTTACACCCTTAGCGGCCAGTGTGTCTATCGCCCAATCCTTAGCCCCACTCTCGACTCTTCACACAGGGTCCCGGGGAGGTCTCCGCTAATCTGCAAAATTGTGTGTTTGCACTTGTGTACTTTGGCTGGGGAGAAAGATCGGGTTTGCACACCACCAATCACACTAGGTGAGGGGTAAAAGAATCAATGAGAGGGGCCGGCCTGGTGGCTCAGGCGGTTAGAGCTCCATTCTCCTAACTCCGAAGGCTGCCGGTTCGATTCCCACATGGGCCAGTGGGCTCTCAACCACAAGGTTGCCAGTTCGATTCCTCGAGTTCCACAAGGGATGGTGGGCAGCGCCCCCTGCAACTAAGATTGGCAACTTGAGCTGAGCTGCGGCTGAGCTCCCGGATGGCTCAGTTGGTTGGAGTGCATCCTCTCAACCACAAGGTTGCCAGTTCGATTCCTCGACTCCCGCAAGGGATGGTGGGCTGTGCCCCCTGAAACTAGAAAAATGGCAACTGGATCTGGAGCTGAGCTGCGCCCTCCACAACTAAGACTGAAAGGACAACAACTTGACTTGGAAAAAAAGTCCTGGAAGTACACACTGTTCCCTGATAAAGTTCTGTTCCCCTTCCCCAATAAAATCTTTAAAAAAAAAAAAAAAAGAATCAATGAGAGGTTTTAAAAGGGCGAATTAAAGGGTTTGGAAGCCGAACCAAAAATTTACCTTTTTAAAGCAAAACAGCACTAAGAGGTTTTCTAGTTTCCAAGTCACGTCAGCCTAACAACCGAACAAATGGTAACGGAGTGTTTATCAGTGGCTTAACACTAGGGACACAGAAAAAAACGGAGGGCAGCCCTTGCCCACCAGAGGTCAGACTGGCTTGAGCCAGTCACTGCCTCTAACATCAGGAGGGACAAAGTGAGACTCCGAGAGCAGAAGTGCATCACTTTGTGGCCACAGCACAAGCGCTTCTCTGGTGGGGATACTCATTGCCGCCTTTTACCAACACCAGACCCAGCTAGGAGCACCGTCCTGAAACGTGTAAGACATTTCCTCCACGCTCTCCTGTCATTGCTGTTTGGCAGGCCCAGTCACAAGCTGGAGTCCCCATGAAGAAAAGTACAGAACGGGACATATTTCCATGTTTATTCTAAAATTCATGCATTCTCCAAGATGTGGCCCTACCATCCAGAGTTTCCAAAATGTACGTACGTGTATTTATTATTTAGAAGCCTTTTCTTGTATAGTAGCTATCTGAGACACTACAGAAAACAAAGTACTTCAGAACCCATTTTGGTAACACTCCCTTGGGTCCAGGGGGTCCAACATGGGGTGTGCATTCAGGGTGCAGGAGCAAGATGACACAGACCCCGCCTAGGATCAACTTCCTCGAGGGACCGAGTCACATATCCAGGTACTCCTGTGTCACATTGTCACGGAGTGGCAGAGTAACACAGTTGAACCATGAAAGACCAAATGGAGGTGCTCAGCTCAGTTGAGGGGTATCAAGGAAGAATTCCGAGAGGAAGGGACACGTAACTAAAGCCTTCCAGGAGGAAGGAGTAGGGAATGGAAGAGGGACCTGTTTTGCAAGAAGCCACCATCTCAGGGCTCCGGGATCAACCTTGATCATTGTCTAGGGTCAGAACTCAGCTGGAGTGGGGACGACGTGCAAGGAGCTCAACAAGATTAGTTCAAGACTTTTGTCCGACACGGCAGGACACCCGCAGGTTCCCCAGGAAAGGACACTTGAGAGAAACACTGAGCGAGTCAGTGAGGCACCCACACGGAGGGCTGGAAACTCGAAAGCAGGAGGACAAAGCTGGGCTTGCACCCTAGCCCTGCCGCTCACGGGCTGGGAGAAGCTGGACCAGCTTGACTTGGGAAATTGTGAGCTTTAGTTTTCTCATTTGTAAAATGGAAATAGTTCCCCAAAAGTCTGTTGCTTTTTTTTATGTGCAAGGTAATGTATGCACAAGACTTGGCATATAGAAATAACTGAGTAAATAATTTAAAAATGTTAATGGGAGGTCTAAGAGAATGCACACATCTGGATGCGTCTCCTATGAGTATTCTCACATAACCCCACCCAGACCAACTCAGGACAGGCCGGCAGCCAGGAGGCCCCTGTGCGCCCCTCTCAGGACCCACCTCCTACCCCAAGGTACCCACTATTTTGACTTCTATCACCACAGGTTAATTCTGCGTGTTGTTGAACTTCGTACAGCATACAGTATATGCTCTTTGAATGGGGCTTCCTTAACTCAGTATGTTAGTGAGATTCATCCATCTGTTACAGTTCATTCTTCTTTCCTGCTGTATAATATCCCATGGAATGGACACACAACTTATTTATTTGTTTTACTGTGAATATTTGGGTTGTTTCCACTTTGGGCCTATTATAAATAATGGTATGAACATTCTTGCATGTTTTCTGAGGGACATATGTGCGCATTTCTCCTGGGGACACTCCTAGGAATGGAGCTGCTGGCTCCGGGGCAGAGGCATGCTTGGCCTCGGTGACACTGCCATGAAGGCTTCTGAAGGGATTATTCCAATTTACATCTCTCCAAAAATGGTCTCTCCACCCTCACCAGGTCCTGGGAGTTCCTCAGTGGGCTAAGCTTGCGTTTCTCTGAGGACTGATGATGTTGAGCTCTGTCCATGATTACTGGCGAGCTGGACTTCCTCTTTTGTAAAGTGTGTCTTTTGTCCATTGAAAACACACACACACACAAAACAGAATTATCTTTTCCTTGTTGTTTTGTAGGAGCCCTTTACATATATATTATGGGTATGAGGCCTCGGTCAGGTGTATACAATGCAATTATCTTTTCAATGTTCTTCCCCTTATAGCGTTTCTCAGTTATAATATTTATGTCTATGACACCTTCTAGAAGCTCTTCTGTTTTCCCTTTCACGTGGAGGTCTATGATTCATCCTGAATTAACATTTGTGAACGGCGTGAGGTAGGGGTTGTAAGTTTTCCCCCCCATTATGGATACCAAATTGATCTAATACTATTTATGGCAATGACCATCCGTAACTCCCTGAACTGCGGTGGGGCCTGTGTGTGAATCTGTTTATGGACTCTTTATTCTGTTTTGCAATATTATTCTCATTATTTGAGCTTTACCATTGACTCACAGTGCAATCATAGATGATGAAAGTTCACCTTTATCCTAGGGATTAATAGCTTGAATAGGATATTTGTATAAGAACATCTATTTGTTGAGAAACTATATGCTAGGCCCTTTACAAACATGGTGACATTTTACACTCACCATCCCCCTGTGGGGTAGGTCCCACGTTAGACAAAGAAGCTAAAACTCAGGGGGTTTAGTGAAGTGCTTAGAATTTAAGAAGTGGCCGAACCTGGGTCGGTCTGTCCCAAGAGCTGTTGCTCTTGCCACTATGCCATACTTCCTCAACATGGGATTACGGGGGGAAACACTGTTTTCTTATTATTCCTAGAAACTTACATTTCTGTATGTAAGTGAAACTTACAAATGTGGTCTTTCAATACAAAAAAAAGAAAAAGAAAAAGGAAGGAAAGAGAAAAGGAAGGGGAAAAAAAAAGAAAACAGAAAGAAAAAGTCCTGTTTGGACTCTCATTCTAACCCTGTCCCCTTCCCCTCCAATAAAAACAACATTAAAAAAACCCACATCAAGGACAAGTGATCAAAACACAGATCAAAAAAGGATGAAAGAAAACATTTCAAATAAAGTTCAGCTGTTTCTATTTGGAAACAACAACAAAAAAATCCCACTTGCCACAATAAACTGACAAATAAGAAACGGACCCTGTGGTAGTGCAGCTGGAATTTTCCGATGGCGTCTGCTACTATGTCATTACCGTGGGTGATCCACAAGTGAGCGGGTGGGTGACCAGCTGGGCGCTGGCTGGGCCTGTGTCGCCGAAGCAGCAGCCCAGGACGCGCCTTCAGAGTCAGCCACCCCTTTGAGATGACGTCTTTTCCCTGGAACTGGAAATCCCCGCTGGCCTCCAGAATCTACCTCCAAGAAATGGGAGAGTAAGCCTTCCAGCCTGGTCCCTGGCCCGAGGGAGTTTTTAGCTCTAGTTTTCTGGTATGCCAGCCTGAAGTCCCTAATCCCCAAGGGTGGCCAAAAAAGGAGAGGTCTTCACGGGGTCCTAACCACGGATTTCCGGTGGGGAGCAAGGACTGCTGTCCAAAGGTACCGCGAGCCCTCACCCCACCACATGTAGGTGGTTTATGGGCATGGCCAGGGGTCCAGAGTGACCAGAGAACGGGGGTACTTTCATTCACTAACATTTAACATCAGCACTGTTCCTAGTCTAAGCACAGCCAAAATATCTATTGCTTTTTAACACAACATATTGTAGCTAACGTTCAACGAAAGTTTGGCTGGTGTTCACTATCAGGATGCGGTGAAACCAAACAAATTTGAAATAATATCACTGCCAAACCAAGTGTAATTAATTCACAGAAGAATCGAAGAACTCATGGGAGAAATTTCTCGTGCTCAAGACCCTCCCCAACAGAATATACACACATACACACACGTATTCACCACGCTACCATGTGTTCATTTTCTTGTTTATTCATTTACTCTACAGAAACACACCGTGAGTGACTCCCAGGTTTCCGGACCGAGCAACTGGAGGGATGGAGACATTCACCCATCTACTGAGAAAGAGGGGGTAGTTCTGTGGGGAGATAGGAATAGTTTAGCTTTGGCCATGCCAGGTTTGGAATGGCGGTAAGACATAGAAGTGAAATGTTACGCAGGGTGTTAGCCACACGTCTGAGTCTCAGGGAGAGGTTTGCTTAGAGGTTAAGTCTAGGAGCCACAGGTGAAGAGATGGTATTTAAAGCCATGAGAATACTCAGATGACAGCTCTGTCTCCCCACCTCCAAGGTTCCTACTCTGACTCAAGCCACTGTCATCTCTTGCCTGGAAATGGTAAGAGCTGCCCTACATTCCGTGGGCCCAGAAGAATGTCTGGGATGCAAAAGGTATTCAGTAAACACTGAATGAATAAATGAATGAGAGGCGGGTTTCTGTAGGGAGAAACATGAGTGGGAAGAGGGCGCTGAGCTCTGGGAGGCCCAGTACTCAAACTCTGGAAAGTTACAATGAAGAGGAAGCAACAAAGGAGACAAACAGGGAGGTGCCACAGAGACGTGAAGAAACCCAAGAGAAGGTGCGATCATGCACGCCAAGAAAAAAGTGGTATGTGAAGGAGGAAGTGATTAATTCTGTCGAACTGAGTTTTAATATGATGAGAACTGCAAAGTATCCACTGATCTGGGCAATACGGTGGGGACTGGCGACAATAAGCAAATGAGGAAGCCTATGAACACATTCCTCTATCTATACTCCCTTTTGAAGACCTACTGGCATTTTTAAAAAAGCATAAACCCACAAGGACAAAAAGAATTTCAGAAGCCGAAAGGCAGGCAGACAGACACGAGGTAACAGACAGGCCCGTGGCTTACGGTGCAGTGGCTCTAGCAACTAAGCAAACCCTAAGCAGAGCTGATCCTACAATTCAATCGGCCCTGTAGAACCCCCCAAACTCAGGTGTTGGTGACCACATGTACCCCTTTAATGTGAAATGAAGGTGAAAATTAAAACAGAAAGTTGTTTGCAAATTTTGAAAAGCAAGTGAACCTCCAGTTCTCCCCTCAATCTCAATAGAAGATTAGAAGATTCATTAACTTAACAAAAAGGGTAAAACAGAGACTCCTTGGAAAGGAGGATACCAGATACCAGATACCAGAGGGTGCAGCTCCCACACTGGAAATCGTGGAATTAAGGGAAAGTATCCAGATTAAAGTGTTGAGAACCTGCAACCATCCCAACAGAATACTGGCACTTGGCATATGCTCTCCACAGGAGATAAAAAAAATGGAGGTAAAAGAGAAACATTTTCAAACAAACTCAGTTCCCCACCAATGGACGCAATTTAAAGGAAATCCTAAAAGAAGGACTTCAGGCAGAAGGAAAATGATTGCAGACAGCTGGAGAGAGACAGAAGGAGGAGAGAGCTGGGAAACTAGCAAATATGTGGATAGATCTAAATGAACAATGAATTTGTAAAACAACAATAATAGTTTATGGGGTTTGAAACATAGAATGAAGATATTCATTAGTAACAGCATATAAGCTGGGAAGTGCTAAATGGTCCTGTATTACCTTGGAAGGGGGTAAAGGTTTGAGAAACAGTAAACACTGCTTAGTTAAGAATGCATATTGTAATTTCCTAGGGAACTAGTAACGGAACAGAAAAAAGAATAAAGAACTTTTAAACTAGAAAAAGACAAGAAATTGAATTATAGAAACAATCCAAAATAAATAAAATAAATAAAATAAAATAGAAAGGACAAATACAGAGGCTTAAGTATAAATATATCAGTAATTACATTAAATATAAATGGGACAAATGCAATAGCTAAAAAATAGTCAAACTAGATTAAGAAAAAACAACTACTACACGCTGTTTATAAGAAACACCTTGGGTACAGAAAGGTTGAAAATGAAGGACTGAAAAGGTTACACCATGTAAATACCAACCAAAAGTGTTAGAGTAGCTATATTAATATTAGGCAAAAAAGACTTTAAGGCAAAAGGCATTTTTAGAGATAAAGAGGGTCATTTTATAATAACAACAGGGACATATCTCAAGATCTATCTTATACACCTCTATCTAGTAACATTACCTCAAAATATATAAAGGAAAAGATTTATATAGCTAAAAGGAGAAATAGACAAATCTATAATCATAGGCTAGTATTTAAAAATCTTTCTCTGTAACTGATAAACCAAAGTAGATTAAAAAAAATCAATAAAAATATGAAAGTTTTTGACAGACTTTGACCTAACGTATAAATGTAAAACACTGCACCCCACTACTGGAGAGTAGATGTGCTTTGCAAGCACACACAGAACATTTGCAAAAACTGCCCAATAATGGATCATAAAGCAAGTGTCAGGAAATTTCACAGGACACAGAACATCAAGTATGTGGTCTCTGATCATAATGCATTTGTACTAAAAATCAATCTCCAAAAGATAACTAGAAATTTCCTATTTGTTTAGTAATTAAGAAATGAATTTCTAAATAATCTATGAGTCAAAAAAGAAACCATAATAGAAATCAGAAAACACTTTAAATGAATGGTAACAAAAATAATACCTGCACTGAGCTGGGACAATTATGTGTCCATGTGGAAAAATATAGAAATAGACCCCAAACTCACACCACACACAAAAATCAACCCCAAGTGAATCACTATACAGGATTCAGACTACAGATCATCATCATGACCTGAGGGTACGAAAATAATTCTTTAACAAGATGCATACCCCAAAAATCTAATCGTAACAGAAAAGTGATAAATTTGACTAAAAATTGAGAATTTCTGTTAATCAAAACAAAGTATAGAGAATGACAAGGTAAGTCACAGAAGAAAAGAAAAAAAGTATTAGCAGCACATGTAGCTGACGAAGAACTTCTATCTAGAATGTATAAAGATACACAAATAAATATAGAGATAACCCAATGAAAACACAGGCAAAACGGTTTATCCAGTACATTTTACGTACACACATACATGTACACACACACACACACACACACACACACACACACACACACGAGCAGCCCAAATAGCAAACAAACATTTTAGAAGACACTTGGCTTCGTCAGTCATGCAGGCAACAGTAAATGGGATCTGTCATCTTAACCACAGTGGAAGTGAGGGGGGAGGACAGGAGGTGGCATACAAGCGCGGAATCCTTGGGTCACAACAAATAGATAACATTACAATGGGATATATCGAGAAGCAACAGCAAAGCACACTGTTTAGGAAGACAAAAGCAACTACCAGAAGAGCTAAGAGAGTGAACTGAAGAGTGTGGAGGGTGGAGCCAGAGATCTCGGACCCTCATTCAACACCTTTTGGCATTAAAAAAAAAAAAAGTCAATTCAGATGTAGGATTTTGATGAATAAAAGACAGGAAAACACACCCCCTAAGAACGAAGTGCACAAGAGGCAAGGAGCAAGGTGAGGGTAACTGGTAAACTTCAGGCAGCATTGTCTGCAAGGGGAGGGGTGGGGGGGCAGACACAGCATAGAAGGGGCGCTGGTGTGCCTTTACTTGTCACCTGTAGTAGGACGTACTGTCTGCTGTGACCACTACCAAGGCCAGGCTGTAGCTTATGGCTCACGTGCTCACGTGGAAGGACCGAATTTCTGGACTCTAAATGTAACACATCCTTGTTTCTGATCAATCACTTTCTCCCTTGCTCTGATATTTCAGTATGTTATCTTACATCTTATGCATACTTTATATGCCTTTAAAATCTGGTAGCTTTAATGAATAAAACTCTAAAGAATGACGGAATACACATCACACTAAACATAATATTTTACCTTTTCTTGACAATCTAGAGGTGCTTCTGGGAGCTTGTAATGCTTCACCACCATCATAAAAGCCAGTTATCTCTATAGAGTATCCATGTAAATATTTTCAACTTATAATTCTGAGTAATTTCTCCGCTACACGAAGACTTACTATGGTTTCTCTGTCCGTGCTTTGTCCCCTCCCAGACTGGTGAGCAGACAGTGTGGCAGGTAGCAGGTGGCTAAGAACCAGGCACACACGGCCAATTTGAATTCCGGGCCTGATCTTTAGGACAAGTCACTGAGACTCACCTACTTGCTCACCTAGGAAACAGGGCGGGTGATCCCAACAGCACTGCCCATGGTGTCGTCTGGTGCAGACACAGCATGTGGGTAAAGACAGCCAGGGCTCCCTAACTGCCCTGAGGGAAGAGATTGCATGAAGGCCGTGGGCACCGATCATGCGCGGCTGAGGGGCTCAGCGTTCTGTGCACCAGAAAAGCCAGACTGGTGACAAAAATGGTTTTCACTAGAAGGTCAGTGCAGGGAATAGAAAAGTAAAACAGTGGGTGCACTTCATTTATCATAATGAATCACCCTTCTCATCAGGAAATCGACACCAGCACCTGAATGTTTTCCTGCTGCTTTCCTGCAATGAAAAGCTTTCTTCTTTCCTTCCTCCTTTCCTTTTCTGGACTGAAATAATTTCAGAACTCGCAGGAGCCCAGCCTGAGTGGCCGATCACGACGCCATGCAGCAAGCCCACTGTCCCACCCAGAAGGACAGTCTGAGGCTGTCTGTCTTTCCCTGACCAAGCTTGTGAGCTGTCTGCTCTTTGACGTAAGAAATTTTTTCCTATTGCTACTCAGACATGACAGTATCTTTAGCATAAATGAGCATTTTTCCATCCACAGTAAGGGGAATGTGATTTTAAAACGCCCCTCTCCTCCGTCTCCTGTCCTAGGCTGGGCTCCTCACTGTCTCCCTAGGGTCACATCTCCAAGTTCTGACAAGGGCCTTAGTTGCACCCTCCCCCCTCACCCCCCCACAACACAAAGCCAGGGCAAGGGGATGGCTGGGCGTTTACCTCTCACCAGGGAAGGTCCTGAAATTAACCAGTTTCCCTCTCCACCTAAAAAGGGTCTATCTGGTCCCTGGTCCCTGGCCACCGCACTAGGCCAGTTTCCTACAGTATAACTACTTGGCGAAGCAAGTCCCCTGGGAACACCCCCTCCCCCCCAGGCTAGGTAAGAGCAAGGGTCAGAGCCCCCAGCTTCAGTTACAGATGAGCCCAGGACAGGAGCCGTCGAAAATGAGAGTTCAGTGCCATTGAAATGTCTCTCCCTATTGCTGGGGTCTCCATGCCCCTCGTGCCTCTATGTCACCAAACCATTGTCTAAATGGCTCTCCCAAAGGACTGAGTACTTAGAATCTTTATAGCAAAAGAATGTAAAATGCTTCACGTTTACTCCAAAGAACACATACACGGTTTGGAAAGGTGACACGGGTAACATGCAGCCCACACTGGGGCCCCAGAGTTTTATGGTCCTTTCCATCAGAAGGCTGGTTTAGGATGCTCTGTTTACCTTGAACATTTCAGCTCACTGATTGGCCAGCACTAACCCTGAGCAAGTGTCACAGTTCTGAGGAAGAAGCAAGTAAGAGAGCATGCCAGCTGCATGTCACATGAATTCCCAGGAAGGGGACGTGGTGCGCTAAGGCCCCTGGTGGGAACCAATGCTCCGTAATTCACACGCAAGGATACAAGGGTTTCTGTCATCGAGCCTGCAGCTGTCCAGGATCAAGGGGATGCCATCCAACTCATTGACCTAGAGAGAAAGGACAAGACACATTTACATGCTGGCAACAGCCTGGGTAGCGTCAGAGATGACAGATGATGCATTTTTTTTTTTTATTTCCTTCTTCATTGCTAAGCTGCTGCTGGTGCAATTACCTGAAATACACCACCATCAAACCAGAAATACTTAACAGACATGTAGGCAATGTAGGACATATAGGACTTTTTCTCTCCCCTTCCTTTTAAAAATGTTGGGGCAACTGGGTAGCCATAGAAACAAGGATAAAAGTAGATCTCTTCCTAATATTGTTCACCAGGATAAACTCCAAATGGTCTGAGTTTATAGTTTACTAGT